>NW_020837946.1:69787022-70414172 GCF_003676395.1 Aethalodelphis obliquidens | reverse complement strand
AAAAAAAAAAAAAAAAAAAAAAAAAAAAAAAAAAAAAAGTGAAGAATACTGTGTTCCTTGGCACTCTAGAATGGAGGTCCCAATCTAGAACCCCAGAGGCTGAATCTGGCTCACACAAATGTTTTTTCTAGAATGCCACAGTTCCTGTGCCTCTCTGTCACCCATAGCCAGGCTGAGCCATGCGGACACTTGCATTTGCAACTCCTGCTTTAATACTTTCCAATGCTAAACCATCCCAAAGAAAGAAAATCATTAAAATAAATACTCCAACAATTCAAAGCAAACTCATCCTGATTTTGTCAGAGTATACTATATTTTTTAACAAATTGGGTTTGGTAAATTTTATTTTTAGTTGTTGTTTTCTTCTGAATTATCTCGTGTGCTGAGCCTGCCCCTGGCCCTACCCCAGGACTCCCCCACCGCCCCCCTCGAAGAACTGATGAAGGTCTGAGCACTCTCACCCTTGCCTTTGCTATGCACTCCTGGTTGCTTGAGTGTTCCTTTTATCCCGTTCTGTTTAATTACCACACAAACCCTCTGTTGAGCTTTTAATTCACGAGTTATCTTCATCTGAAGACTGGAAACCCTGGGCCCTTTCGGTATATATTAGACAGCTAAAATATGAAATTAAAGAAAACAGAGTTTTAGCCAACAGAAATAAGTGACTCATTTCCTTGTGAAAACTCACAAGGTTTACGTTACTCTGGCAAAGATATTCCAGAACAGAACAGCATCTCTCCCCTCCCCTTTTAGAGCTTTTCTGTGTTCCTGTTACAGTCTGTGTTCTGCGGTGAACCTAATCGGGAACCAAGTCACTTACTGATTCATGAGACAAGAAAACTGTGCTTTCATGCCCAAAGCTCATCCTATGTCCTTTTTTTTTTTTTTTTTTTTTGCCGTACTCGGGCCTCTCACCGCTGCGGCCTCTCCTGTTGCGGAGCAACAGGCTCCGGACGCGCAGGCCCAGCGGCCGTGGCTCACAGGCGCAGCCGCTCCGCGGCACGTGGGATCCTCCCGGACCGGATCACGAACCCGCGTTCCCCGCATAGGCAGGTGGACCCTCAACAACTGCGCCACCAGGGAAGCCCCCACTATGTCCTTTTGACCGAAGGAAGAAAAGTTTACTTTGTACAAAGAGATGAGCTGTAGGGAGAGACAAAGAACTCTGGACTCAGTGCCGTCCTAAAGTATAAGTGTGGTCCTGCTGTGACTTTCAAAACAACACCAGTGGTTCCAGTATGTTAGAATTCTAAGTGCCTGTTTTTCTAAAGGCAGCTGATTACATCATAGTGTGTAGCAGCCTGTGTATTACGCACGGGGAAATGAAGATTTAGACACTCGTTGCGCAAAGATGTTTCTTGGGACTCATATCATGGGTGGGAATTTCATGGTCCTTAGGGCCAAAATTTCAACCCACATCACCGCAGCTCTCCAAAGCAGAAATGTGTAGAGCAAAAACAGTCACACTAACCCTCGTTTCTTCTATTTTTTTTTAAACATCTTTATTGGAGTATAATTGCTTTACAATGTTGTATTAGTTTCTGCTGTATAACAAAATGAATCAGCTATACATATACATATATCCCATATCCCCTCCCTCTTGCATCTCCCTCCCACCCTCCCTATCCCACCCCTCTAGGTGGTCACAAAGCACCGAGCTGATCACGCTGTGCTATGCAACTGCTTCCCACTAGCGATTTATTTTACATTTGGTAGTGTATATATTAGTCCATACCACTCTCTCACTTTGTCCCAGCTTACCCTTCCCCCTCCCTATGTCCTCAAGTCCATTCTCTACGTCTGCGTCTTTATTCCTGTCCTGCCACTAGGTCCATCAGAACCACTGTGTTTTGTTTTGTTTTTGTTTTTAGATTCCATATATATGTGTTAGCATACGGTATTTGTTTTTCTCTTTCTGACTTACTTCACTCTGTATGACAGACTCTAGGTCCATCCACCTCACTACAAATGACTCAATTTCGTTTCTTTTTATGGCTGAGTAATATTCCATTGTATATATGTGCCACATCTTTATCCATTCACCTGTTGATGGACACTTAGGTTGCTTCCACGTCCTGGCTATTGTAAATAGTGCTGCAATGAACATTGTGGTACATGACTCTTTTGGAATTATGGTTTTCTCAGGGTATATGCCCAGTAGTGGGATTGCTGGGTTGTATGGTAGTTCTATTTTTAGTTTTTTAAGGAACTTCCATACTGTTCTCCATAGTGGCTGTAACAATTTACATTCCCACCAACAGTGCAAGAGGGTTCCCTTTTCTCCACACCCTCTCCAGCATTTATTGTTTGTAGAATTTTTGATGATGGCCATCTGACTTGTGTGAGGTGATACCTCATTGTAGTTTTGATTTGCATTTCACTAATGATTAGTGATGTTGAGCATCCTTTCATGTGTTTGTTGGTAATATGTATATCGTCTTTGGAGAAATGTCTATTTAGGTCTTCTGCCCATTTTTGGATTGGGTTGTTTGTTTTTTTTGTTATTGAGCTGCATGAGCTGCTTGTAAATCTTGGAGATGTATCCTTTGTCAGTTGCTTCATTTGCAAATATTTTCTCCCATTCTGAGGGCTGTCTTTTGGTCTTGTTTATGGTTTCCTTTGCTGTGCAAAAGCTTTGAAGTTTCATTAGGTCCCATTTGTTTATTTTTGTTTTTATTTTCATTTCTCTAGGAGGGGGGTCAAAAAGGATCTTGCTGTGTTTATGTCATAGAGTGTTCTGCCTATGTTTTCTTCTAAGAGTTTTATAGCCTCTGGCCTTACATTTAGGTCTTTAATCCATTTTGAGTTTATTTCTGTGTATGGTGTTAGGGAGTGTTCTAATTTCATTCTTTTACATGTACCTGTCCAGTTTTCCCAGCACCACTTATTGAAGAGGCTGTCTTTTCTCCACTGTACATTCCTGCCTCCTTTATCAAAGATAAGGTGACCATATGTGCATGGGTTTATCTCTGGGCTTTCTATCCTGTCCCATTGATCTGTATATCTGTTTTTGTGCCAGTACCATACTAGGTTTTAAGCTCTCCAAGGTACTCGAAAAGAAGTGGAGAGGACATTCAGTAGGTTTTGCTGCTGATGTTACTTAAAAATTAGGGTCTGGATGAAGGAAGGGCTTCAGGATTTTAAGTTTAGAGACTTCTTGAGCAGCTTTATATTTTTATTGGAGGGGCAGTGAATTTTGTGTCTATTAGAATGTAACAGACTAAAAATTACTAGTGTTTCAGATTTTTAGTTTCTCTTTCATGCTAAAAACCTGTCTGCAAAAGAGATTTTCAGCTTTGCTCAGTCATTTTTTCCCCCTCAAAAGTGTCTTGCCAGTTCTCTTGGCTTTGGAGAGAGAATAGGAGAACAGGGAGAGAGAGAAAGAGAGAGAGAGAGAGAGAATAGGAGAACAGGGAGAGAGAGAAAGAGAGAGAGAGAGAGAGAGAGAGATGGGAATAGAGGGAAGATGTGGAACAATTTAGTGTCAATTTGTATAATGAGAGGCTAAGAGAGGGAAGATAAGTTGAAAATAGTTTTTAAAAAAAGTCATATAGGCTGAAGGCATTTGGGGAGAAATTTGGGGGGTGTAGTATTGGGGGGGAGGATTGGAGGAGAAAGATTCTGGAATAATAGTTCATATATGTGATGGTGACAGAAAGGAAGGGAGAAAAAAAGAAATTATAAGAAGAATTGCTGGGACTCATGCATCCTCATCATAGTTCAGGAAATATAAAAAAAGAACCCGATATATTTTGAAATGAAATTCAGTTTGCTTGCAAGGATTGTATATGTTTTAGCCACAACACTGCTCTGGGACATGAACCATGTGGGTCATGGTACTATAAACAATAAAAAAAGCATTATTATTTTAAAAATTGCTTGAGGGGCTTCCCTGGTGGTGCAGTGGTTGAGAGTCCGCCTGCCGATGCAGGGGACGCGGGTTCGTGCCCCGGTCCGGGAGGATCCCACATGCCGTGGAGCGGCTGGGCCCGGGGGCCATGGCCGCTGAGCCTGCGCGTCCGGAGCCTGTGCTCCGCAACGGGAGAGGCCACAACAGTAAGAGGCCCAAGTACCGCAAAAACAAAACAAACAAAAAATAATAAATAGCTTCTTTCCAAAAAAAAAAAAAAAAAAAAAAATTGCTTGAGAAAACTAGAAATTATTCCTAATAGAAAGGTAGTCTTAACTTGGGAGAATGTTGAGTAGAAATTCTTTTCTATTTTTTTCTTTCTGTGTGTGATACCCAAATATTAAAGCAGAAGGCAAAAGTCAACAACAACTTATTAGGTCAAAATATTCTCATTCTGTGTTGTCATCAGGAAGGTGGCTCTGATATGAGTGACCTTCCCTTCCATTGTAACAAATGAAAAGCATTGGGAACAATTTTAAGTTCTATTCAGTTATTTTTTAGACAAGTATTTTTTTTAATGAAACAATTTACTGATTTTTTTTTACTGTGACTTTTCTCTTTTTTCCCCAAATATCATCTCTGCTTCTAGGAATAAAAAAAAAAAAGTAGTCCATCTGTTGGGTGTGTAGCTTGTGAAATTACAATTACAAATTCCCTATAGAAATACTGATAAAATATTTTCTTTTTTGAAATTAATAATCCAGAGTAGTTGCAGGATATTTTCAATTTGTTCAGCAATGTAAAACTATTTGCTGCACAGGATGAAGAAAGCATGTTTCACATTTTTGAAAATTGTAATTGTCTGCCATAAAAATTAGTGGATGACATCTATGAACATAACTGTATGAGTCAAACAATTTGTATGTGTTTCAAACTTGAAATATAAAATATGAAAAAATTATAATTGACTACAAGAATTGAACTTTGATAGACACTGATAAACACTGACTAGAGCCTTGACCATTAGTCTTGAAAAAGATGTTACATGCCGCAATATACTGGCTATGAAATGCATTATTATTGTTAATGAACCAGCAAATAAGTGTCAGATTCCCTTTTTGCTTGGCCGTTTCTTGGCTTAAATATTATTAAATTTCATGATAATACTGCCAAATTTGATGAATAATTTTGCTTATGCAAATTTAGGAGAAAATTCTGGAGATTTTACTGTATAAATAAATATTGGCTATGTCTATATAATAAGAGAATGAATAAAACTGGGGGAAACTCTGGAATTATGGAGCCAAGAAAGGGCTATTCCCTGTTCCTCCCTCCCTGCAGCCCCTGGCATCCACCATTCTACTTTCTGTCTCTAATGAATTTTACTACTCTAGGTACCTCGTGTAAGTGAAATCACGCACTTTTCCTAACTGGCTTATTTTGCTTAGTATAATGTCCTCAAGGCTCATCCATGTATCATGTGAAATATTTCCTTCCTTTATGAGGTGGAATGGTATTCCATTGTATGTATAGACCACATTTTGTTTGTCCATTCATCCATCCGTGGACACTTGGGTTGCTTCCACTTTTTGGCTATTGTAAATAATGCTGCTATCAACATGGGTGTGCATATATTTCTTCGAGACTATGCTTCCAATTATTTTGGGTATATACCCAGAAATAGAATTGCTGGATCATATGGTAGTTCTATTTTTTATTTTTTGAGGAACCACCATACTGCACCATTTTACTTCCATACTGGCAAAACACAAAGATTCTAATTTCTCTACATCCTCGCCAACACTTATTTTCTGTTTTATTTTTTTTTAATTGGCCATCCTAATCAGTGTGAGTATTCGATTAAATTTAACTAAATTCAAACATTAAAATTATTAAATAGAGTTAAGCCTACTGTACATGTAGAAAGAGCCATAATTCAATTTTTGCTTAAATAGCTTATTCTTATTTTTAAAGTTTATTTTTAAAAGTGAGGTGTGCATTATGTAATAACACATTTTAAAATAGAATTATTTCACACTTAGGGGTCCATTTATCTATTGCGGAGTAATAAAGCACCCCAAACTTAATGCCCTAAAATAACAATAGTAGCAAACAATAATTTAGCTCAGGAATCAATGATCTGTGCATAGCTCTGCTTTCAATGTCAGGTGCAGCCCTATTTTCTCCCTTCTCGCTTCTCTCTTCTTTCTTCCTTTTCCCTTTTTCTTTCTTTCTCTTGCTCCTCTTTTCCTCTCTTTCCTGTCTGTGTTTTATTTCCTCCTTTTATTTGTCTATTTCCTTTCTAGATCTTCCTAGCCCTTCTTTTTTCACCTTTGTGACCCCACCCCTCAGAGCTAAGTGCTGGGACTTTGTTAGACGCCAGTCTTTTGTGACAGCACCTGCTGCTGGGACTGATGCGGTTCTGCCCCGGCAATGACTTCACTGTCTTTCTTCCTCTCCGTCCTGTATCACTTCCCCACGTATCTAGGTTGGAATCTGAGCCTGCATATTGGTGCTACTGATACCCACACTCACAGTTTGAGGCTTTAAAACCAAGGTTTATTATATAGGAGCCAGTTTATTTCAAAGTGACCAAGAAATGTTTTGCCCTATTGACCTCCAAACATTCAGGAAGCAAATAACTTTTATTAGAATTGGTGATATTTGGAAAGAATATTTGGAAAGAGTGAGTCAAAGCTGTTTGTATCTTGTGAAAAACATTTTCTCCCCTGGTTTTCAGTTTATTTAATTCGAGTACCTTACCAGATGCTTTGGGTCGAGTTCCAAATGGTCTCTCCAAAACTAATATGACAGAATTAATTGACTCACTATTCACCTCCTTTTACTCCTATCCTGTTTCATGTTCTCTTTCAAGCCTCCTTTTTGGCTTGAAATATTTTGCTATCTTGTACCTAACAGTTTATTTCCTCTCCTCAACTGAAAGGTTACTTTAGTTCTTACTGGATTTATACAATCCAGATGGGTGATGCTAAGACGTAACTAAACAATACTCCACAATCAATTGCCTTTTATGTCATTATTGCTGCTGGCTCTTGTCTCTGGCAAAATTTTAAGGCCAAAATACTAACACGTACCTTTCTATACAAAAATGAACAAGTAAGACACAAGAAAGGCATCATGACAAAAATTCTTCGATATTAATTAAATGAAGAGCAGAATGTGTACTGGTTTCAACTTTTTTCCGTTTAGATTTTAAACAGGACAGAAGCTCCTGGATACTGTATTTGTATAGGGCCCAAAGCTCTCAGTACACATTGAATATACCAGATATAAGGCACTGAAAAGTAAAAATGGATCTAACTGTCAACTCCTAATCCCCAAAGGTATAATATGTTTTGGGAAGCTTTGAGAAGTTAAGCATGGAAGCCATGGGCCATTACAAAATATTTCAATTTTTCTGATGTGATCTGCCAGATGAATTCTAACTTTTGGTTATTCTTGAGAAGATATAAACATTTTTTGAAAATAACACTTATTTTTTACTTTCAATTTTCAGTGTAGAAAATTTGGAAGACCATAAAATAAAAGCATATTTAATAATTTCATAAACCAAAAATACCCTTTATTTCCATGAACATATGTTTTATTTCTTATCAAAAGTGGTATATTTTTCCCATGACAAAATCTTTTGCAGCAATATTTATAAAGATTTTACTGCAATATATAAAAATATTTCCTGTCACTAGCATAAGCATATGGTAACAAAATTTCCAACTATATAAGAGAGTTCAAAATGGAAAGTAAAATTTTCTTCTGGAAAATATGACACAAGATTGAGGATGTGTTCCAGAGGTTTCTCTTGGGAGGAAACTTTTCTCAGAAACCCCCAGCAAACTTCCTCTTACTTCTCATTGGTCATATGTACATTCTTAAACCAATCCCTGTCCTCAATGTCTTATTGGATCCTGAACAAGTCAAGAGATGTGGAATCACCGCTATTGACTAAAACTGGGAGAGAGGAAAATGGATGTGAGGGAAACAGCCTCAATGCCCACCGTGTACTCTTCTTCCTAGTCAGGGCTCCCTCCTTCCATCTCTGATGCCCATATGATAGGATTTCACTAATTCAGCATAGCTTTCTTCATGTCCTCTCTCTGATTCAAGGCCTTCATGAAGAAGAGGTGGCAATTAAGCTTGGCTTCTCATTGCTCTCCAAGCCCACTACTATTTTCTGACCTTTCCCAACAAGCCATAGCTTCTGTGTCTCCTCAGTTGGATTCTCAGCACCAAAGTAGTTGTCAAGAAACTCCCATTGTCTCCACAGTCTACCAAATGTTTTACAGAACTAGCACCATCCTTACTGATGTCCCCAGCTATCCCTGGGATGTTGCCATGACAATCCTATTCCTCCTCTTCTATGCAGACTATAGTTTGCTAGCAAACAGAGGAGGTAAACATTTCAAATGTTGTTAGACATTTCCAATTGCCTCTAAAAATTTGCACCAATTCACACTCCCATAAATAAGAAACAAGTGTCTGTTTCTCACCACATCCTTGCCAACATTGTGTACTATCAACTTCTTGATCATTGTACACTTTATAGGTTAAAAACCAGAAATATTAATTTTGTTAATCTCTTGGTCAGTTAGAATATATCTCCAAGCAATTCTTTTTGGTGAAGAGTCTGCGTGAAATATTTTCTGAGCCATTTTGTATCTAGGAAAATATCTATTGCCTACACACATGAATGACAAGCTTGAAAGTTCAAGGTTTACAGTACAATTGTATGATGTTTGTTGAAGAGAAGTGTGAAGCTAGGCTGATTTTTATCTTTGCATGTAACTTGATATAGTTTTGGATGCTTGAAAATTGTGGGGTTTTTTTCCCTTTGAATCTAGGTTTTTTCCCCCAGAATTTATTTAGGTGTAAATGTGTGTGTGTGTGTGTGTGTGTGTGTGTGTGTGTGTGTGTGTGTGTGAATATACCAGTTTCCCTCAAGAACAGTTTCTCATATTTTTGTTTTACTATTGCCACTGTCTATTAGCTCTAGTTTCTTCTTCAGGAAATCCCAGTTTTCACAAATTTTATCTTGGCTCCTTATTCCCTGTGTCTACTTGTCTCTTTATAACTGGTCCACTTTTTCTCCATTAGGATAACACACACTGCATCTTGCACATCTTAAAATCTGTTAATAAAACACTAACATGTTTTGGTTATTTATTTACCCATTTAATTACTGAGGCATTTAAAAATTTTGTTCTTCAGAGTCATGCACTTACTAAGTTCAAAAATAAGATGCTTTCAAAGACATTCCTTTGTCCATAACTAAATTCAGGTTTTGGACCATATAATCAGATTTTACCCAAAGGCTTTCTCTGAGACAGTCGCAGTTGCACACACAATTCCTATATAAACATATCCGTGTAAGGAATTAAAGGCCAAAATGGGTGACATGTGTTTAACTTTATACATCATACCAATTATGAACTTTATTTCAAGAAGATTAATTAAACATTAGATAGCTACACAATTTCTGCAAACGATCATTCCCTACTTCTTACATGCCATTGTCAACATTTATAAATAAAAGACTCCAGGTTTCATGAATCACTAGATTAGATAATTGGGGAGGAATTGGCTGGAACATTTATGTGGAAACCATACGCAGCTGAACCTTAATGTATTGTATAGCGGGACAACAGAGAGACTTGTCTAAAGCAGTAGTTCTTCATCTTGGTTGCACTCTGGAACCATCTGGGGATGCATGGATGAGCCCAAACGCACTGACGTCTCCAGACACAGCGCCCACGTCAAGCGCATCAAGCAGTCTGGACACACTCACCACCCTAATGTCTACCAAAACGTGTGATGCATAGGCTCTTTGATCCAGCAGTTACATTTCCATGAATTTGTCTTACAGAAATGCTTGCATATATGCATAAAGATTCATTTTCAAGATGTTTATTCATCCAACAAATATCCCTGGAGCCCATATTCAGGGCCAGCACTGTTCTAAATACTGGGGACAGTAAACTGCCCAGGCTCAGCAAGATTCCAGCTGGTGGAAGAGGCCAGATGACAAACCCACAGAGAGATAAACTGGAAAAGTAATAGATAGTTATAGATGCTCTGCGGAGAATTCAAATATGGTACCCAGTGAGCTTCTCTGGAACTTTTACTTCTCAACAAGACTAGGGGAGACACCATGTTAGGCTTCTCTCTGCCTTGACTTTCCATGTTATTTCCACTCTACTGTGGAAGCCCGTGACGTGGAGGAACCTCTGTGAGGTGTCGCCATCTAGAATTCCAGGAAGCAGTGGGACTATAACCTGGGAAGCAAGGCAGTCTTTTCTGTTTCTGTATGCTCCCAACCTTATGCATGGTTTCTTTTTCGTTTTTAAAAATTTATTTTTGTTCTGATAAAATATACATAACTTAAAATTTACCATTTTAAAGTATACAATCCCGTGATAGTAAGTACATTCACACTGTTGTGCAACCGTAACCCCCATCCATCTCCAGAACTTTTTCATCTTCCCAACCTGAAACTCCATACTCCTTAAATACTAACTCTCCGTCCCTCTCTTTCCCCTAGCAACAACCATTCTACTTCCTGTCTTTATAAATCGGAGTGTTCTAGTACCTCACAAATGTGGAATCTTCCAACATTCATCCTTTTGTGCCTGGCTTATTCACTTAGCATTATGTTCTCAAGGTTAATCCATGTTGTTACATGTCAGAATTTCCTCCCTTTGTAAGGCTAATAGGCTATATAGTATGTATAGACCACTTTTTGCTCATCCTTTTATCTTTCTATGGACGTTTGAATTGCTTCCATCTCTTGGTTGTTAATGTGTTTTGCTGTTATGAAAATGGAAGTACAAATATGTCTTTGAGATCCTGCTTTCAATTATTTTGCAAGTATACCCGGAAGTCAGGTTGCAAGTTTATATGGTAATTCTGTTTTCAATTTTTTGAGGAACTGTTTTCCATAGCAGCTATGCCATTTTACATTCCCACCAACAGTGAACAGGATTTCAATTGTCATTAACAATTATTTTCTCACTTTTATAGCAGTTCTAATAGGTATGACATGATATTTTGTCGTGCTGTGGTTTTAATTTGTGTTTCTCTAATGATTAGCAAGGTTGAGCATCTTTTTATACGCTTACTGTTGACCTTTTTTTTTTTTTTCTTTTTTCTGTACGCGGGCCTCTCACTGCTGTGGCCTCTCCCGCTGCGGAGCACCGGCTCCAGACGCGCAGGCTCAGCAGCCGTGGCTCACGTGCCCAGCCGCTCTGCGGCATGTGGGATCCTCCCGGATCGGGGCACGAACCCGTGTCCCCTGCATCAGCAGGCGGACTCTCAACCACTGTGCCACCAGAGAAGCCCAACTGTTGACCGTTTTTATATCATCTTTGGAGAAATATCCTTTGTCCATTTTTAAAACTTGGGTTATTTGGTTTTTTATTGTTGAGTTGTATGAGTTCTTTTTATATTGTGGATATTAACTAACCCTTATCAGATATATGATCTGCAAATATTTTCTCCCATTCTGTACATTGTCTTTTCACTCTGTGGATTGTGTCCTTTAATACTTAATAAGTCTCCTGGTATTTTGATTTCTGTGAGAGGTATACTAGAGTCTTTGTTATGATAGAGTATTTACTAATTTCTCCTTATAGTTCTATCATATTTTGTGTTATATTGCTAAAGTTTTATTGTTTGCTGTGTGAAGTTTCTGGATTGACCATACGTTTTATTAATGAAAAATACAAGTTTATTTCCCTATTCCTTTTTTTTTTTTTTTTTTGCGGTACGTGGGCCTCTCACTGTTGTGGCCTATCCTGTTGCGGAGCACAGGCTCCGGATGCGCAGGCTCAGCGGCCATGGCTCACGGGCCCAGCTGCTCCGTGGCATGTGGGATCTTCCCGGACTGGGCCACGAACCCGTGTGCCCTGCATCGGCAGGCGGACTCTCAACCACTGCGCCACCAGGGAAGCCCGTCCCTATTCTTTAAAAATGTGTTTTGTCTAGAATTCCATTTCATCTGGCATTGTTTGGTATTAACAATTCCACAGTTGCTTTTAAAATATAAGATCCTAGATTCAAAATATTTTCTTCAGAACTTTGATAAAACTCTTCACTGTTTTCTTACATTTGGCATTGCCAGTAAGAAATCTGCTACCAATCTGATTTTTTTTTAATGATATATTTTGTTCTTCCTGAAAACTTTGAGCATTTTCTCTGCAGCTTCGAAATTTCACTATATTTCCAGGTGTTATATTTCTGTAATTCTTCTGCTTAGCTTTCAGTGATAGCTTATGTCTGAGAAACCAAGTCTCTTTAAGCTAAAAGTTTATTTTATTTTAGTGGTTACTCGCTCCAGCCTGCTCTCCATTCTCTCCGTTCTCTTCCTGGATTTCCTATTAGATAGAGTCGGACTTCAGAGTCCGTCACTTGCCTCTCACAAAGCTCTCATGTTTCCACAACTTTGTCCTTTTAAGCTGCACTGTGAGAGACCTTCTGGATTGACCTCCTAAATTAACAAATTATCCTTTAGCTGTGAATGTTCTCCTATTTAGATTAAATATTGTATTTTTAATATGATCAATGAAATATTTAATTTATGGGAATGTCCAGTTTTTTTTTTTCTTTTTCACAGATGCATTGTCCTCTTAAAGCTCTTGGACACTAAATTTACTTATGTCAAATTCTCCTCTTTGCTCTATTAACTCCTCTTTCTTGGGAATAAGTTGTTCATGGAGTTTCGGCCCTCTCTTTTATGACATTTATTGGCTTCCCTAAAATATTTAAGGGATTCTTGGTTGTCTGCTTTTCTTTGCATCTGAAAATCCCTGTTTACAGCTCTGTGAATATTGGCTCTGCTCATTGTACGTTACCACTGATGATTGTGGGTTAAGGGCAGAAGCAGCTGACGTGAAAGTGCACTAGTAGCTTGTCGCCTTTGTAGGGGCTACCTATTTCCTCCTTGGGACAAGCACTTACCTTGGTTATCTGCCCTTTATGTTCCATGCCCACTTTTGTGGCTTTAGCCTGTTATATCCACTACTGTTACCTGATTTAGCAAGAGCAGGAGACAAAAGCGAGACTGATAGTCAAGTGGTACCAAATCCAACTCTCTTATCAATCACCCTGATGATTGTCCCATGTATTTTCTCACTCCCTGTGTCCAGTGAATCTAAATTCGGATCTCCCTCCCCCGCACAACTGCCGCCTCCACTGCAGTCTTCTCATGCATGTTTTTTAGATGATGGCTTCCTTCAGTTTTGTTTTTCTATAGATTTGATCTCATCTGCATGCCATAGTTCAAGTATAACTCAAATTTTCTGGTCTGCTGATGACCCTTGTATGAGTATTATTTTTTAAGTATCTTGTCTGTCGTTTCCAGGCATCTGAAGCACTGTATCAGTGAATATTCAGTCTCCACAAAAGAAAACTTTGTAGGAAATTGGATGCTTGAAACGTCATTGAAAGGTTCAGAAGACCAAAGGCCCAGGAAGGTCAAGGAAGGCATTCAGCCAGCCCTGAAGTTCCTCACCAGCTTTCAGGGAATCAGAAAGTTACTACCAAACCTGGCGTCAGAATAGAAGAAAACTGCCACTGAGTAGGTACAGGGTCTGGCAGGGTCAGAGCATTAGGACTGGTGATTCTCTGGAGAAAGGCAGGGGACCACTGCAAACGTCACCTCTGCTAAGCTCAGGGCTCTTCCCTTCAGCCTTCTGAATCACTTACGATATATCTCATCAGGAGAAATTAAGTCCATCTAAATCCTGGAGGCAAGGGAGTTCTGGGAGAGACAGGGAGGGAGTGCGGATGAGTGTCCGCTGATAAAGAAAGGAACACCCAGAACTCACACAGAGGGAAGGAGTTCATGGGCTCAGTCCATGTTCCTGATTCTACTTCTCCCTGCATAACTCTCAAGCTTCTAGTTGTTCATCCATGACCTATAGTTTAATATAACCGACCTTTTATATTAATATTTATCTTACTTCACTATAAACCTGGTATAGGTGGGAGCAGACTGGGCACGGAACCCCACGCTTCAGACGTGATCCTAGACCCACATTTTTGAAGGTTTGTCTAGTGCCTAGCACTGCACATATGACCTAGTAGGTGTTTATTGAATACTTGTGACTAAATGAATAAAGTGGAAACAGCTGAAAAGGAAGAAAAATAGATTTTAATAGTAAAAAAGGAGTGCTAAATTAGGGAATGAGTAAAAATAAAAGAGATCTAAAATAAATATAAACATTTTAAAGTGCAGTTTTAGGTTTAAAACAAAATTGAGAAGGTACAGAGTTTACCCACTTATGCTTTGCCTCCATATGTGTATAGCTTCCTCTGTTATCCACATTAAAATCATACATCTTCTGTAATTATAGCTAAGAAAAGCACATATGCATTTTGGTCCAGTTATCTATTGCTGAGTAGCAAATATCTCAAAGCTTCAAAACAGCAATCATTTTAACATGCCCACAGATTCTTCTGGCCAGGAATTAGGCAGGGCTGAGCAGGGATGGCTTGTCTTTGCTCCACAGTGTCTGGGTTCTCACCTTGGAAAACTTGAATGACTAGGAGTGACTGGATCAAATGTCCCTGAAATTATCTGGAGTCTTCATTCAGATTCCTGCCACGTGGGCTGGAAGGACACAAAGGGTGTGCTCAGCCAGAATGATTAGCCACAGGTTCTATGCATGGTCTTAACATGTAGTTTGGGCTTGCTCCCACATGGAGGGTAAGAGGAGCAACTTCTGAGGGAGCATCTGGAGGGTGAGAATTCCAAGAGAACCAGATGTGCACTGCATGACCTGTTGTGGTCCAGCTGTACAAGTCGTGTAACATCACTTCTGCTTCGTTCTATTGACCATCAGTGAGTCACCAAGGCTGGCCCTGACTCAAGAGATGGCAATGGGGTTCTACCCCTTGATGAGGAAGGGGCAAGGACACGTGCAGAAGAGCAGGTGGAATGGAAGATATTGTTGCTGTCACTTTCAAATAAGACCATTTGCCACACTTATGACCAGGGTTGGATAAGAACACAAGAAAGTGAAAACCATTTATCTGGAGAAATTGGAAAGTGTGTGCATATACCACTTAGAAATTTCTATTGTAAAATGTTTTTGCAAAAACATTTTTAGATGGTGAGTATGCCCCTTGGCGATGTGAGCAACTGGAGTCTGCACAGCAACGTTGGCTCTGCTTTCCAGTCTACTTATCACGTCTTCCTGATAGAAGTAGAAACAGTAGGACTTATTTCCTAAACTAAATTGAACTTAAGAAAACAGGCAAAGGAGAGCTGTGGTGTAAGGTACAGGAAGGATGTGGCTTATTTGTCCTCAGGGTTATTACTGTGACTTATTAGAAATGGTTTAAACTGTTGCTCAAAGGATTTAGATCCAAAGAAGGATCTCTGGTACAGTAAAGTTTGTTCAAGACTCCAATAAGTTTTCTGGAGGAAGATCGTGAAATCCCCTTTCTTTCAACTGTCTATCTCACTTGAAGGTTTGCAAAACTGTAATATACACAGAACGAACAGGATGAATGGTAGCCCATTAGTAGTCAAGCAGATGTTCCACCTTGACCTTGGGAGGCCTAGCTCTCTTAGTGAGTGCTGCTGGACTAAATTTACTATTCCGGGAGAGGGAAGTGGAAGGGAGGTGTTTGAACTCTGAGGTAGATTGTTTCTCTCTGTGTTTTAAGTCTAGAATTTTCCCAAATCTTGCAATAAGGATGGTTGAGTTTTGTGGTGTCAGTAAAAGGATTCCCATTTCTTCTATTTAGAAAAGGATTGCCTAGATTTTACCCAAATATTAGTTTATGAGTTGAAGTTTTCTTTTCCAAGTCTTAGTAATTTTTGGTGGATTTCTGCTGCTTAGTTATAGTAAGCCAATGTAAATGTGAAATTAAATCCATAGAACTAAATAAATGTGCATGATGAATGGAACTTTGGTTCCTGTTGAGTAGCCTCACTTAGAGTATTACTGAGCTTGAAGAAACAGGGAATAGCCATCAATGAAAACTTTGTGCTCTGCAGAAACCAGCCTATGTAAATATTTTATTTAGCTGAGATAATAACAGATTCTTAGAATACCAAAATTTTTTTACTGTTGCTATCAAATGTGATTTGATCCATTAAATCTCAACTATAAATTTACTACCAGTGAAGTTGAGCAATTACTTACACACATCAAACACTAATTTTGCCTTTTAGAACAATACACAGAATCTAGTTAGGTGAGATCTATAGCCACCAGGGAAGTCCAAGTGTAATTGTTTTTTAAAAATAAATCATAAGAAACCAAGAGAATTATATTTTGGAAAAAAGCACTATGATTTGAGAATTTCTAGAAGTATAACATTTAAGAAATGGACTGTCATTAAGATAGGCTACCCCTCCTCACTCTCCTTCATGCCCACCCAGATTTCTGCCCTCCATCTCTACTGGAGGAAAGAACAAAGGAAAGCAGTTTAATCCCCAAGAAGAGGGATTACAGTTAATTACAAGGCAGAAGAGCTCGTCCTTGAGAGTTGTTAAACAGCTATAGTGCTGCAGCTTGGGAATATCCTTGTCATATTTTAAAGTTGGATCAGTTCCCAGGTCCAGGCTGGGAAGACGGATGGCAAGCCTGTCACTCTGCTCCCCAAAGAACAATTTCAGTGCTGCAGGACTCGTCAGTCAATGTTGTCCTACCCAGCCTTGGTCCACAGAGACCCAGAAATCTTTGCCAAACCGAAATGACCAAAAAAAAGGGTGGTGTTCCCCAGTGTAGAGACAGAATTGGCTTGTTTTCTGGATCCCCACCCGGTCTCAGGATTCTTGTACTGTTTTCCTGAAGATAGTGGGGCAGACATGGAACGTCAACAGCAATACTTATACGACGGCAGCCACAACCACAGCAAAGACTGCGGAACCCACTTATGGAAATGGCATCACCTTGTTCGTGAGAAGCCATGTAAAATGACACCTTTACGTTTTATTCATACTTGGTTTGAAAATGATGCTCTTTTTCGATGATTCACTGGAAATTACTGAAGTCTTTCGCTTGAGGGCTAATATTGATACCTGTACTTCTTTTCGGGTAAGACTGGTCGTGTAACTCAACTAGTGCTTTTTTCAGTCAGTCTTTCACTTGGGTGGATAAAACAACACGAATGGGCTTGATGTAAATTAATAAACAGTACTGATAGCTAACATATTTTGATTACTATGTGCCAGACATTGTGTTTATACTTTATCTCATTATATATTGATAGTCACCAGAAGTCTATGAAGTAGGCGCTCTTATTATCGTCCCATTTTACAGATGAGTACCCTGAAGCTTACAGAGATGAAGCAAATTGCTTGAAATCGCAAGCCAGTAAGTAGCATAATCAGAATTAGACACTAGCTCTGCCTGACTCCCAAGTGAACCTGGTAACTGTCTTCCTGTTCATTGGGTTATGAAGAATGACAACTGAATACAGTGTCATGCTGATGTGGCAAATTCAGAAATTGCTTGGTTCTAGTGATTGACAAAAGCAGTTAGCGCAAGACAATTCTTATCCACCCAAAACTCCAATTTAAGGCACACTGAAGTGATGCCAGGAGGCCAGGGACATTAATTTGACAAATGAGGAATGTACATTGTCACCCCTGGGCGAGGAAGTATGGTTTCAGAATAGAGTTGCTTGTCTCTCTACTAGCTTGTAAATCTCAAGCTTCCTGTATTCTAATGTTGAAATAAAAGCCCAGTGGGCATTACAGATTTCAGACCTAGACTGGGGCAATGACTCAGGGCCAATTCAAATATTCTGCAAATTCAGCAAAGGATATACTATACTCTCAGGGTAGAAAATCCCCATTAAAATCTACAACTTGCAATAGAAATATTGTCTAAAAATTCATGTTCAGAAGGTAATCCTTAGCAAATATTAATTTCTCCTGATGTTAGTTATAATAAGAGCTAGCTTTTATTGAGCACTTACTATATGCCACATCCTTTTCTGAGCTTTGTTATGTATAGACTCACTATGTTCTCACATCAACCTTATATGTGAAAAACTATTATTATCATCACTTCTAGCTGAGAAGATTTAGTCTTAGAGAGGTTAAAGAACTTGTCCAAGGTCACATGATAGGTAGAGGAGCCTATGTATTTGATTCAAAAGTCGGTGCTTATGGTGTCATTTTTCTTATGATTCTGCTGTATAAGGAGGACATGCAAGAAAAGAGAGAAAGCTAAATTCAGAAAAGGAAGAGAGTTTCTGCCTCTTCCTTTTTCTTTATTTATGGAGATAAATCCACCAAGGGCAGCCTTCAGGTTGATAGGAGTTAGTCATTCCTTGGTCATTAATTTTCTCTTAGTCTACTAGTACCTTCCTAGCTCCTCTTTCTACCTCTGCAACTAATGCTCTACATTCCATATCCTCACCTATCCTCTCCCCAGCATTGTCATTTTCCTTTTCCCTTGTTTGCTCTCAAAACCTGGCATACAAACCCCCAGCCCTGGTGAGTCCAGCTCTTGCTTCTCTTCCAACTAAGTCACACAGCCTCCCAGGACCGCTAGAGAAAACTCTCCCAGACAAGTGGTGGCCACTCTCCTCACGCTTGAGTAGTACTTCAGCTGAATAGTATGCACCCCAGGGCAGCTGTTTCTTTAATTCTCTTCCATCTCATCACTGTATCATTACCCCTTGCCCCATTATTCCACATCTGCCACTCAGTCCCAAGAGAAGACCTCCTATCTTCTTCACTAAGGAGCAGAGGCCACCAGGCAATCTCCTAAGCCTCCACCCTACAAATTTATCTCCATCTAAGCTCGACCTTTTTTTAATCTCATCCCTTACCTCACCCCTGTGTGGACCCATATTTCATGGGAACTTCCCATGGGAAATTTTATGGATGGCAGCCAAAATCTTGAGGATGAGTGAGATTGTCCCAGTGTACAGTGAGAATCTAAGGGGACTAAGATGGAAGCTGACATTTATTAGATGGTCAAAGCAACAAAGATAGTGAAGGAGCGAGGGAGAGAATGTCAGAGAAAGAGGGATCTAGGAGGAGGTGGTGTTAGAGAAGCCAGTGTTAAGGCCTGCAGAAGGGTCCACTTAATAATTTAAAGTCAGTCGGCTGATTTATTTATTTTTAATTAATTAATTAAAATTTTTGGCTGCGTTGGGTCTTCGTTGCTGCATGCGGACTTTCTCTAGTTGAGGCGAGCAGGGGCTACTCTTTGTTGAAGTGTGCAGGCTTCTTAGGGCTTCTCATTCTGTGGCTTCTTTTGTTTCAGAGCATGGGCTGTAGGTGTGTGATCTTCAGTAGTCGTGGCAGGAGGGCTCAATAGTTGTGGCGCACAGACTTAGTTGCTCCGTGGCATGTGGGATCTTCCCAGACCAGGGCTCAAACCCAGGTCCCCTGCATTGGCAGGAGGATTCTTAACCACTGCACCACCAGGGAAGTCCCAGTCAGTTGATTTCATGGTGAGAAGTTCAGCAAGTACATTTGCCCAAGAAGATTCAGTGAAAGGACAGGGATACAAGGTCACATTGCTGTGGGTTGAAAAATAAACGGTAGAAGATGTTATGAAAGTAGTGAATGTAGAACACTCTTTGTGTTTGGGGGAGTGTTCAGGCCTCTATCATACTTTCTTTGCCTAGTCTATGCTTGTCTTCTCTGCCTAACTCCTGTTCTGCATGATGTACCAGCTCCCATAGGGCAAGCACTAGACCATCTTCCAAGATGCTCGATGGTAAACAAAGGAGAAATAGGTGGAAGAGGCTAAAGATGAATGTGGGGCTGGAAAGAAGTTATTTTCATTTTTTAAGATGGTAAAGACTTGTGCATCACCAGTTAATCAGTAAGTACCTACAGAATGTTTTAGCTGAGCTCTGTGAAATGTAAGGCCCTGACCCTCATGGAGTGAAAGTCCACCAGGAGCAACAGACACTAAATATTAATTCTAAACAATTAAGCAATTATAATCAGATAAACCATGGCATATCAGGTGCTCTGAGACTATAAAACAAGGATTGCCTATGTGTTTAAGGAAGGATGCATAGGAGTTAGCCAAGTGGAAGGAAGAGTGGAATGAAGAGAGCATTCAAGCATAGTGTAAAGCCTATGCAAAGGCCCTGAGGTAGGAGGGTGCACATCTGGAACCAAATGGCAGTGCAGTGTGGCTGGAGCACAGAAAGAGAGAATAAAGAATGGTTGAGGTGAGGC
Source organism: Aethalodelphis obliquidens (assembly GCF_003676395.1). Classification (NCBI taxonomy): domain Eukaryota; kingdom Metazoa; phylum Chordata; class Mammalia; order Artiodactyla; family Delphinidae; genus Aethalodelphis; species Aethalodelphis obliquidens. The sequence continues at coordinate 70,394,139 of NW_020837946.1, read as the reverse complement.
TGGAGATGGGGATGGGAACCATGCTGGAACTGTGGCTCTTAGCTACAGGAAAGGAGCTTACAGAGAAGGTAAGGATGGAAATAAAGAAGGAAGGGGATAATTGCCATAGCAAGTTCCTGGAGAAATCAGAAAGAAATGGAATTCTGACTATCTCTAGGCAATTCCACATGGGTTTTTCAGAGCTTTCTCCAACATATTAAAAGTGGAATTCATCTCTTCTCTTTCTGAAACCCATATTTTGAGATTTCCTCTCTACCCCACCCTTCCCTGCCAGCTCTTTACCTTGTATTCTCTTTCCTGGTAAATGAAATCAACCTGGACAAAGATGCCTGGTTTAGAAAGTCATGAACCTGGAGGTGGGATTACTCTAAACTCCTAGTAACACTCATCTACTTTATGTCATCCGGTCCTAAGTCCTGAGAAGTCTAAATCCTAACAGCTTTCAATTCTGTTCCCTCCTCTCCACCTGCAGACACTGTCCTACTTCAACCTCTCAGCTTCTCTTGGTTGAACCTTTGTAACAACCTCCCAACCCTTCTTGTCTCTAATCCATTAAGTGCACAGCTGGCATAGTAGCCTTTTTAATATTCACAGATACGGATGTGACTCCTTTCTATAAGAGAAAAAAATCTTTGCTACTTTCTCCATTATCTGTAGTGTAAAATCCAAACTCCTTAGCTTAGTGTAATGTCTTTTGGCATCTGGAGCACTTCTGTATCATCTCTTACTCTTACCTCATGCATATTTCAGAGCTACTTGCATCCTCTCCACATAGGCACGTCAGCCTGGAAATCCCCATCAGCCTGGAAATCCCCTCCACTTATGCCCATCAGCCTGGAAATCCACTTCTATGTGCTAATTCAAATCATCCTCCAGGTCAAGTGTCACTTCCTCCAGAATGTCTCCCCTGTTCTTCCCATCCCAGGCAGCTTATGGTCCCTTCTCATGCTCTCAGAGTGCCATGTGTGTGCACCCACTGTATCACTTATCAAACACTGCCACAATTGTGGGTTTGCTCCCTGATCTTTCTATTTAACTGTACATCTTTTTTCTTTTTGCGGTACGCGGGCCTCTCACTGCTGTGGCCTCTCCCGTTGCGGAGCACAGGCTCCGGACGCGCAGGCTCAGTGGCCATGGCTCACGGGCCCAGCCGCTCCGCGGCATGTGGGATCTTCCCGGACCGGGGCACGAACCCGCGTCCCCTGCATCAGCAGGCGGACTCCCAACCACTGCGCCACCAGGGAAGCCCTTAACTGTACATCTTGGGGCTAGGAACTGACTGAAACTTCTTAGTTGTCAAGTTTCCAGAACTCGGTACAGTGCCTGGCATAAGGCAGATACTCAACATGAATGATGAAATGGGTCCCTTTCTTTGACAGTTAAATAAGTATAGGAACTCTATATAAAATTTTGCTGGAGTGCCCCAAATTCTAGCAATAAAACAGTGTTTAGCTTTTGATTTAGAAGTCAGATAAGTCAGGAATTATACCTCATACACCTGAGTTGTAATTATATCATATCAGAAGCTATCTGAGAAACTTTTGCAGTAGCCTATTGTAATTTGATTTATCTGATTTGTTATTATGACCCTCCAGACCCAAAGAGACTTAAGGTGGCTTATAAAGGTAACAGAAAATTCTAGAAGATAATTGTGTTGGTCACTGCTGGTTGTGATTTTCCTATGCTTCCTAATCAAACACTGATTTTGTTTATGTGGCAATGCGCCCAGCAAAACAAATTCATTTCCCAGTGTTCCTTCCAGGTAGGGTTGGTCATATGATAAAGTTCTGGCTAATGAAAATAAGCAGAAATGGTACCTGCCTTTTGACATTTGTGTTTCTTCTTCATTTTTGGAATGAGGATTCAGTTCCGGAGTAGAATAGCCATCTTGAGAGCACAAGACAACAATTGTGGGAAGGAAAATCTCCTTCTCTCCTGAACAAAAGATTTATTTTTATATGAGCAAAATAAGACTCTACTTGTTTAAGCATCTATTTAAGGAATTTCTCATGCTCACAGCCAAATCTAATTCCTAATTGGTAGAATAATAAATGTTAAAAGTAGGTGAGACAAAGGGAAAACAATGTCAGGTACAGGAAATAGAACCAGGGATGTATTTAATACAAAAAGCCATACTATGAAGTGCTATATACTTTCTATGGGCAGACCCTACATTTCTTTCTAAGATGTCTAGAAGACAATAGAAAGAGGGAAATGTGGTCAGTTATCTATCCACAAGAGAAAAAGCAAAGTCATTCAGAAGAAGAAAATGAATTTTGATAGCAAGACAAGACAAATATTTCCTTCCAAGGCTTCTTATACAAGGGGCAATATGACATAATAAACAATGTCCTTGTTAGCTTCCTTACAGAGGCAAACATCCCTGGGTTGTTCTAATAACTGATGACCTCATCCAAAGCACAATGAAGCAAAACAGAGCATCTAGACAAATAATGGGTCACACATCTTTCGAGCAATCCTCCACAGACACCATTTCTTTAATTTTTTTAGATGAACTACATTAAAAATCTGATGAAAACTGTAGGTCTTCCAACAGAAAATGCCCAGGTGCACCAAATTTTAACTACAATTTCAAGAAGTGTGGACTTCCAAGGGTTTGGAAGTTCTAGGCTAAGAACCCAGCACCAATCTGGACTTTTAATATCTAATCTCCAATCTGGATTTTTTAGCAGCAAGGAGGACTTATTTTACAACATGTCTGTGTTGTCATATAAGAAGGGTAATTAACTGTCCTGGTTCGCCCGGGACAGAGGGGCTTTCTGAAATGCAGGTCTTTTAGTGCTAAAACCATGACAGTCTCAGGCAACCTGCTATAGTTGGTCACACTATATATAAGAGAAGAACCATATGGCTTAACATTCAGCCAAGTTTCTGTGTGTGTGTGTGTATGTGTGTGTGTGTGTGTGTGTGTGTGTGTGTGTGTGTGTGTGAGTTGTAGAGGTGGGCAGACTTCTATGAAAATTAAGGGTTTCTCAAGGATACATGCTTGCATTCATAGTCACCTATGATACAGAGAACTCTCACGGGCAGAGCCAAGAGGCTTCATCAAAATCAATTTTGAATCTACCCTAATGCACAAATGGATAAATGTGTTTCCAAAATCCAGTCCTTTTTTTATAAAGCTACGATGATTTGTATCTGATACTCATCGACAGTTTTTTATGTCCCCAGATATTGATAGTTGTAGCTTCTTTGTATATCTTCCAAAATAAATATTTTACAAAACATTTTGCAAAGTAAGTAAATGGAGAGACTTGCTCTGTGGAAATAAGTAGCTATAAGCCAGTTACAAGTTGGGGAGAATTATAAAACTATATCTATATATATGTATATATATAGATAGATATAACTTTGGTTGTAGAATGGTTGATTTTAGCTTTTGGAATCAAAGAGGTCCATCTTTGTGGTAATATTTGCCTAGCAGAGCCAGACTTTATTGAAGCCACCACTAAACTCTCATAATAAAACCATATTACTAGGTGTAAAGCAATTGCTAATTTTATAATCTCTCTAGCAGGAAGGTTGTCTCTCAAAAGATGGCTAAGCACCAAAAACTGGTTATTAAATTCAAAAATGGATATTCTATTGGTAGGGAAGGCAAAATCTGTTAACTGCCCTGTCAAGAGAGATTTTCTACCATCCTTTTCTTACAGTAGGTTGTATTCTAATAAAATGCTGAAGAGGCATTAATAGTCAATGTTCTCAATTCAAGTAGTTTGGCCCATCCCCAAATTCAAAAGCTTGTAAAAGTCAGGAAGAATTGCAAACAATCATATATTATTTCTGATGATTTCTTCATAAAAAGATAAAGAGCCTCTCACTTGCAGGAGTTATAGAGGTTGCTGGGAGCGGCTAGTGGTGTTTGAGTTTGGAAGAAGCAGCCAGAGAGCAGTCTGAAAGCCTTTCATGTAAGCATTTCTGGCAAGAGATCTCCCAAGAAATCTCCAAGACTCTCCAGATTTCTTGTGATTGCTTCTCTTATTCTAAAATGTACCTAATTTGTACCTAATTTTGTGATTTTATATTCTTTTTTCTTAAAAGTGGCCTTCCAAATGGTATCAGCTTCAGGTCCCACAGAACATGAAACTGCCCCTGTCTGAAGACAACCAGATCCTTATTTCCCTGAGATACTTATTGTTTGACAACAAGAGACTGGCATAATTGTTTTCCATAGAACAGTTAATAAATTAATTAGGGCCAAGGTCTAGCTTTCAGTAAACTGTCATATCTTTTGGTTCAACTCTAAAGAGCAAAGGTGCTGAAAGGCAGAGCACAGAATGCTGACGTGCCCGGCAAGTTACTCTGAGCACCAGAAATGGCTATGAAAATAAGATTTTTCGTGCCTTGGGAAAGTCTCAGTCCTTAACAGCTTAAGCTGGAGTAAAATAGGAACTATAGGCTTAATCTTTGTTAAGTAGGAGAGAAAACTGATAGAAGTGGAGCCGTAGGCATTATTTTGCATTATACAAATAGAACGTATCTTAGTGTGCTTGCCTAAAACAAAAGCACAATCCTATTATAAAAATTTATGTGCCTGTGTGTTTGTGTGTATCTCCAATCTCCCCTCTCATCCCCAGACAGAGGATGTGGGCTCTCGTATTATAAAAGATGAAAATCATTTAAGAGTCTTCTTGAGTTAGTCAAGTGTTTTACCTGAAGGGAAAATTAAGAGATTTCATATGTGACTGGCAATGCTTCCCTTTAACCACTGATGCTGTTATGTAAATAGATCTTAGGCAGAGAAAGTAGTCACTTAGTTTGGCACATGTAATCCAATCCATTATATTCCCTAAATCAAAGTAAATGACTTCCTATAGAACTGATCAATCTGGGATTCAAATGTCAAAAGACCATTGGGATAAGAATAACAGCATTAAGGAAAATAATCATTGCATTTAGTTTTATGGAGAAAATATATCATTGATTTGGTGGAGCAGTGATTACAGGAAGATGAGATTTCCCTCAAAACCCCAAACAGCCGTTGCATAGATAGAATACACTTTGGCTTTCAAAACTTTTCTAAGATTAGAGACGGCAGATGGAAAGAATTTGTAAACAAAGTTAGTCTTAGCACCAGTGACATACTGAAAAAACAACACATGTTTGCCAAATCCCAGGTTATACCCCAATAGTGTTTGAAAAAATGGGGGTTAAGCTTATTAATTAGTCAAGCACATTATCAACATGAATGCTGAGGTGCTTTGTCATTCATTCCTCATCTCATGCCTCTCCTTGTGTGTTTTCAGATTACTCATGTTTCCTTTCAAAGGAATAAACCACTGGACAAAGAAAAACGAGCACATATCACTTGGGACACCAGGTAAGGGTTGCAGAGTCAATAAATTTCGACATTTTAGGTGTCCACATGGAGAAAGGAAAATAGGAGGTGGGAAGGATTTTTTAAAAAACACTGTAAGCTGAATATGAAGAGCTTGGTGACTTTGGGGGTTAACTGCTTAGTTCTTCCAACTGAAAATGGTGTTTCTGTCTCTATGAATTTCTGTTATATGATAAAACTTTGGATTTGTGAATAGTTTTTAAATTAAAGAATGTCTTTAATTGTCTTACCTAGCTAACTGTTTGTGAGGAGGTCTCCATTTCTCTTTGGTTAAGGAATACCTGAATTGGCCTTAATATAACAACTGGGGCTTCCCTGGTGGCACAGAGGTTAGGAATCCGCCTGCCAATGCAGGGGACACAGGTTCGAGCCCTGGTCCGGGAAGATCCCACATGCCGCAGAGCAACTAAGCCCGTGTGCCACAACTACTGAGCCTGTGATCTAGAGCTCGGGTGCCACAACTACTGAGCCCACGTGCCACAACTACTGAAGGTTGCGTGCCTAGAGCCCGTGCTCCACAACTAGAGAAGCCACTGCAATGAGAAGCCCGCACACCGCAACGAAGAGTAGTCCCCGCTCACCGCAAGCAGAGAAAGCCCATGCACAGCAACAAAGACCCAACGCAGCCAAAAACAAAAATAAATAATAAATAAATTTATTAAAAAATAACAACTAATTGTGAGCCAAAGTTGAAGCAACCTTATTAACACAAAGCAAATCTCTTCTATGTGTCTCTGTTTTACAAAGGCATGTTCTGAAATATGATAAGAAAAGCTATCCTTGAAGTATTTCTAGACAAATTAAAAGCAGGAAATACCAGGGATTTCATGTGCTGAACTCTCATGAGATTTACTGCCCAATTTAGCAGTTTCAGCGTGAGCCTGGGATACGCCTCTGTACATTTTGATGCGAATTCCAAGTGGACTGAACTTGTAAAGCTTTAGAATTTCATCCATCACTTAGCATTTCTTTGATTTGGGGTTACGTGTCACCATTAATCATAAAAATACAAGATCCCTTGAAGTACGGCTACTTGGGCTCCTCTGTGGAATTAATCGGCTAAATGAATAAACCAATAAACAAATCAAGTTAATCTGGGAGTATAATCATCCAGATTTTAGTCTACAAATTATTTAAAATGTTATATTTTCAAGTAATTTTCAGAATGATTTAAGTATAGCATTCTCTGAGGAGTCTGAGGTGACTTTCTGGAATGCCTTTCTCTGCCTCAGTGAGGAAATTTAGTAGCAAATGTGAAACCTGAAGCCACATATGAGCTCCCTTGGGTGTGCTGCCCTCAATATAACTATCACCACACAATTAAGGCCCCTTTGACATCCCAGTCCCCACATTGTTAAGACAGTGAAGTACGCAATTTTATGAAATTTTAAAGTGTGTGTGAAACACGTGGCTAATGGTCCAAATGGAATACGAGTTATTTTTATTTAGAAACAAAGAAGTTTGTATAATTCTCTTGAAGTTTTTCCTTAGTTCCTCATTAGCTACATCTGAGGTTCTAGGATTCAAGCTCATGAAATGAGCACCAACCTGTGATAAAAGTTTTAATGTATCAAAGTTAAAGGAGAAGTAAGATAATTACTGATATTTTTTTCATAGAAATAAGTTTACTCATTTAAAGAACTTGTTCTGGGATTATGTCCTTTATACTTTTTTTGGCATTAACAAAAAGTTCCTTTCCTTTATGAAATGCTGGTATTTGTAAATGTAAGTTTGAGAAAAACTGACTCAATTAGTCAAAATAAAGACTTGGTCATCTTAAAATGTCTTTGGAATTTACTGGTCTGTAAAATTCAAAAGTTTAGAAATCATCACCCTGTGAAATGACGATTTTCTTATTATGGCACCTAAGACACTTCCTAGGTTGGCTGTTGTTTATTTTGCAACTTCATTTTCACCACTTTAAACACAGGGATTCTGGAATAGAGACATGCTTAATGGGTTGTATCACATACTTCTACACTGTGAAATTCTTTCCATTCCTTGTCCTTCTTCTGGAAAACTCCTAATTATACCTCAAAACTCAGGGAGAAAAAGGTACCTCCTCTGTGCAGCCTTCCCTGACAACCGCATCTGGTCTCCCCAGGAAGAAACTGGACACTCCTAGTTTTCCATTCCCACTTCTTCCAGGTATGACCCTGGTCACATTGCATCATAATGGCATGTTTGCTTGACTATGTGCTCCATATAGAGTGAGATGCTTAGGATAGGGATTTTTCTTTTGTGGTTTATTTCTTTATCCCCTGCATCTAAGCCAATGGTTGACACATAATAGGTGCACAATAAAAGTATGACTGGATTTTAAATGGATGAATCATTAAATTATGTCTTGCAATTGTCTTCCTTTCATTCACCTATTTAGTCATTTATAAAGAAATACTTAAGTGCCTATTATAAAACACCTTTATGAGGTACCCTAATAGTTTCCTAGTGTAAAATACAACCTTTATTTGTAATTTGCTCATAATCCAATTGGGAAAGACAAAAAAAATCCACATAGAAAATGTTATATAAATCCACATAGAAAATGTTATATAACCAATACACAAAGTGATCAAAGACAAGGGCAGTATGTTATGTGTGAATCAATGGAGCCTAAGGTTAGCATTTCCTACTGTTACTAGGAGACTTTGTTACAGTTTACATTGGCCAGAGGTTTCAAGGAGGATGTGGGAATTGGTAGGAATGTTATGAGCCCTCTGTGCTACGCATCCAGGGCCACACAAAGCCAGAACTCCTGTTCTCTCTGCCAAAGCTGTTCCCTCCATCCATTCCATGACCCTTTGACTCATCTGCCTGAGGTACCTCATTTATAGCCTTGCCTCATTCCTCATATTTGACACCCAGGACTGCTTCTCTGTCTCTTATCCTTCAGTTTTTCTTCCTCAACTGTAATTGATACTTGCTGGTTGATTTTGCAGCCTTTCATAAAGGCTTAGGGTAAATAACCCACTGGTATTTTCCAGTCTATCCTTTTATTTTATTGACAGGAAATCTGAGACCTGGGGTGGCCACGACTCACCTGAGACCCTCCAGCTATCAGTCAGCTTCTACCTCCAGGTTCTTCCCACCCTCCTACTTCATATACACATGGAGCATTCTTAAGATGTTCAAAATAAGATATGGCTCTCTCTGAATTGAGTTTTGTTGCTTCCATGAAAACTTGATCACTGACATATTCATTTGAGGGCAAAGGAGCTATAACTTATTGAAGCAAAAGTGTATTAGATTTTTTTCACATGGATTCTACTTGACTTTGAGTTGACACTTTTGTTTTTATTACAAATGTTAAATGTTACGTAGAAATAGAAATAAAAGGAGGTTAAGAGAAAACTGAATGATGAAAGTTGCATTGTGAAGTGGCTACCTGAGTTCCACGTTGTACATTGTGTGAGAACCACTGGCCTTTTCTGGATCTCAGTTGGCTTATAGGTAAATTTAGGGGAAGGAAGAGATAATTTATTTATATACACTCACCCCTAATATAAAAGTGTACATTTACACACACTCACACCCACACTCATATTCAGAATTTAAGACCCTGATTTCCCGTTATCCAAACTCACTTGTGGGGTATCTTTCAGACTAGTTTCCCTAACTATGTAGAAAATAAACACTAAAATACATTTCATTCCTCCTAATTAGGCTATGAAAAATGGCATTCAAATATTAATAATTTGCAGAATTAAACACCATAGAATGTTAGCAATTATTTGCAAGGAAATAACTATTTTCATTCTTAATTGCAATTAAGTAGAAAAAAGTCAAAGGTCATTTTCATCTTTGTTCAAGTTGTTAAGTTTATTTTTTTTATTATTATTCTTTTGCGATATGTGGCCTCTCACTGTTGTGGCCCCTCCCGTTGCAGAGCACAGGCTCCGGACGCACAGGCCCAGCGGCTATGGCTCACGGGCCCAGCCGCTCCGCGGCATGTGGGATCTTCCCAGACGGGGGCACGAACCCGTGTTCCCTGCATCGGCAGGTGGACTCTCAATCACTGTGCCACCGGGGAAGCCCTACTTTATTTTTCTAAATCAACTTTCAAGCAGCATTTAAATATGATTTTGTTTAATTTAAATCAATTTGTACTCTATTTGTATTTACTGAGATGTGACAAAAGTCTCAGCTTTCCAAGGTTCTGTTTTTGGATGAAATCTTAGTTGTTTAATGAACTTAAATATTTATATTTAGTTAAAGCTCTGCTATCATTTATAACCAGATGAGACAGCCATGGGAAGATAAATTGATAATTTATTCCTCTTGCATTAGGGAAACAATTCTTGTATTTACAATATGCTTAGCATAGCAATTCCCTGCCTAACCTCCTAATATTTGTATATGTTTTATGGTGGAGTGTGACTTTCAAATTAAAAATGATTTGTTGCAAGAATATTGACTAGGAAATGCATTCTGAGAAGAGATAGCAGAGAAGATGTAATGAGATTGTTCACTACCCTCAGCCCTGGGCTATTCAATAATTTTTGTTCTCTAAAGCTAAGAGGAAGAAAGGGAGCCTCAGACTGAGTGGCAGATGTTAAGTCAGGAAATGGGAACTCCGCCTTCCCCAGAGTTTCAAGTCATCTCTCTGACCTTTGTGGCCTTGTTGAAAGGCTTTCTCTGAATTGAATGACAACATGGAGGCTGTGGGTAATATTGCAAATCAGGGAATGCGGGTGTGACGGGGGAAGCCGTGACCCTTGCCCTGCGTGGTAGTTCAGACCAAGGTTAGGGGCGAGGTGTGAAGGACTTTGCAGTGCTGGGTGGTCTGGCAGTGTCTGAGGTCCTCCCACCAGGAGGACCCAAGAGGCTTATTCAGTGTGCTCCCACCCTGGTTCCTTCTCCACACCTCTGTGTCCATCCTCCAAGTCTTCCTGCAGTATATCTACAAGTTGGGTACCATTTGATCCCGATGTTTAGGTATGTAAACACAGACGACACAGAATGTGTCAGAAACCCTCCCCTCCCTCCCACTTCAGGGCATCCACACAGCGGTGTGGCTCAGAACAGACCCAAGGTCCTGTAGAAAAAGGGCACCAATTGGTATAGGAGTAAGTGACAGGAAAAATGGTTCTGAGAACAGTCTTCCCTCCCACCAGATTTATGGGGATACAATTGGCATATAACATTGTGTAAGTTTAAGGTGTACAATGTGAGAATTTGATACACATATATATTGCAAAATGATTACCACAATAAAGTTAGTTGACACACCCATCACCTCACATATTTACCTTTTTTTGTAGTGAGAACTTGGCGACTTGCAAGTATACAATACTGTTAGCTATAGTCACCATGCTGCCCATTAGATCCCCAGAATTTACTTATTTTACAACTGAAAGTTTGTTTTGTACCCTTTGATCACCTTTGCCCATTCCTCCCACCCCCAGATCCATAACCACCAATCACATGAAAGGATGCTCAACATCACTAATCATTAGAGGAATGCAAATCAAAGCTATATTGGCCACACTGGTCAGAATGGCCGTCATCAAATAATCTACAAGCAGGGCTTCCCTGGTGGCACAGTGGTTGAGGGTCCGCCTGCCGATGCAGGGGACACGGGTTCGTGCCCCAGTCCAGGAAGATCCCACATGCTGCAGAGTGGCTGGGCCCGTGAGCCATGGCCGCTGAGCCTGCACGTCTGGAGCCTGTGTTCCGTAACAGGTGAAGCCACAACAGTGAGAGGCCCGTGTACTGCAAAAAATAAAAAAAAATCTACAAACAGTAAATGCTGGAGAGGGTGTGGAGAAAAGGGAACCCTCTTGCACTGTTCGTGAGAATGTAAATTGATACAGCCACTATGGAGAACAGTATGGATGTTCCTTAAAAAACTAAAAATAGAACTACCATATGATCCAGCAATCCCACTACTAGGCATATACCCTGAGAAAACCATAATTCAAAAAGAGTCATGTACCACAATGTTCATTGCAGCACTATTTACAATAACCAGGACATGGAAGCAATCTAAGTGTCCATTGACAGATGAATGGATAAAGAAGATGTGGCACATATATACAATGGAATATTACTCAGCCATAAAAAGAAACAAAATTGAGTTATTTGTAGTGAGGTGGATGGACCTAGAGTCTGTCATACAGAGTGAAGTAAGTCGGAAAGAGAAAAAAAAATACCGTATGCTAACACATGTATATGGAATCTAAAAAAAAAAAAATGGTTCTGAAGAACCTAGGGGCAGGACAGGAATAAAGATGCAGACATAGATAGAAAATGGACTTGAGGGCACGGGGAGGGGAAAGGGTAAGCTGGGACGAAGTGAGATAGTGGCATGGACATATATACACTACCAAATGTAAAATAGATAGCTAGTGGGAAGCAGCTGCATAGCACAGGGAGATCAGCTCGGTGCTTTGTGACCACCTAGAGGGGTGGGATAGGGAGGGTGGGAGGGAGATTCGAGAGGGAGGAGATATGGGGATATAGGTATACGTATAGCTGATTCTCTTTGTTATACAGCAGAAACTAACACACACTTGTAAAGCAATTATACTCCAATAAAGATGTTAAAAAATAAAAAATAAATACTTTAGATCTCAGAACCTGGCACCATGATTTTATTTGAAGAGTCTGGGCAAGGCCATCAGCTACTGGGAGGTTTCTCGAGGTATAGTCTATCATTTTACTTTGATAGGGTTCTACTGATTTTGAAGAGAGGGTGAAGTACATTCCCTCCTCAAGGGGATGGGATTTACTCTAGGAAGACTCCTTTGGTAACTGACTGGCATACCTTTATTAAAATGTTCGTCATATTTGTCTTTTTGTTTATTCTTCTGTCACTAGGGAAATAATAACTAGCATCATTCCTCTGTGTGCCTTTGTGTGTGTGTGTGTGTGTCTAGGAGAAGCACTAATGGACTGGAAAAAGAAGGGATTAAAAACCTAGGAAATGGAAGTACCAAGGCATTGGCCATGATGAGACCCTGGAATGAAGGCACTTCTGATTTTGAGAGTACAATGCCTTGTGATGACAAGTTTTGGGGTGTGGCAAGGACAATGGGAAGCAGAGTGAAGTAGAGATAAAAATCATCAAGAGGGGCTTCCCTGGTGGCTCAGTGGTCGAGTGTCTGCCTGCCGATGCAGGGGACACGGGTTCGTGCCCCGTTCCGGGAGGATCCCACGTGCCGCGGAGCGGCTGGGCCCGTGAGCCGTGGCCGCTGGGCCTGCGCGTCCAGAGCCTGTGCTCCGCAGCAGGAGAGGCCACGGCAGTGGGAGGCCCGCACACCGCAAATAAAATAAAATAAAATAAAATCATCAAGAATCAGCAGGAAGAAAAACTTCCAGTCAAGGTATTGAGGTTTGTCCATATAGAGTTATGAAAAAAATAAAGGCAAAAATTCAAACAATATAGAAAGGTGTAAAATGCAAGTAGAAAATTTCCATCCCAAATCCCCACCCCTTTCTTACACTTGAGGTGTTCATTATGAAAAATATACTCCTTTGGGTGGTGTTGGAAGTCAGTACAGTGCTTAACCCTTGCAAGGGGCTGGGTGCTGCAGTGCTGGTGGTATTATGTTTCTTGACCTAGCAGTTGGTTATATAGTTGTATTGAGTTTGTGAAACTTTATCAAACTTTACACTAATTTTTTTTTGCCTATATTATACTTAAAGTTTAAAAGTTGACTTACTTAAGCTGTATTTGTTTTTAAATATTTCTAACTTACAATAAGATATTAAGAATAATGCAACAAACACCCACATAGTCACCACCCTTTTATAAAAATTATTTATTTATTTATTATTATTTTTGGCTGCGTTGGGTCTTAGTTGTGGCATGAAAGATCTTTCATTGCGGCGCGGGCTCTTTGTTGTGGCGCAGGGCTTCTCTCTAGTTGTGACGTGCGGATATTCTCTCTCTAGTTGTGGCATGCGGGCACCAGAGCACATGTGCTCTGTAGTTTTGTGCCACGCGGGCTCTCTCGTTGAGGCACATGAGCTCAGTAGTTGTGGTGCTCAGGCTTAGTTGCCCTGTGTCATGTGGGATCTTAGTTCCCCGACCAGGGATCGAACCTGCGTCCCCTGAACTGTAAGGTGGATTCTTTACCACTGGACCACCAGGGAAGTCCCTCACCACCCTTCTCCAGGTAACTACTATCCTCTTTTTGTCATTTTTCTTTCCCATAGATTTATACTTTTACCAAATATATATGTACCAGCTTCCTCCTACTATCTGAAAGTAGAGTCGTTCCTATGAAACCTTTCACAAGCAGAAATGGTGTAAAGTGAAGAAGAAATTACCTTAGGACATCTTGCTAATGGATGCACAAAATAAATCAAGGTAAAGTACAGATGCTCACACAGTTTAAAGCTCTGGCGGTCTGATGCTGAGATGCTGAGTGTAGTCCCGGGGAAGGAGCTTGGCCGAGCCACTCTCGCTGCTTGGGATGCGCTGATGCCTCTACAATGGCTCCCTGTAAAACAAACGCTGAATGCTATTTTCACTTTTTGCCTTTTTCCTAAAAGCAAAAATCCTCTTTGGATTTCTTTTGGTTAGTAAATACAGGTACTAATGTAGGTCTTTTGTAAAAGCAAATTGTTAGAAAGCGAACTTTTGAAAGTCAGGGGATACCTGTGTTTCTAAGCAATGTATATACTGTTTTGAGCGCACCATGGTTTCATTGTGTATGTGTCTCTGCAATTTGTCTTATTTTTTTTAATTGAGGTGAAATTCACATGACATACAATTAACCATTTTAATGGTACAATGCAGTGATATTTAGTATATTCGCAATGTTGCGCAACCACCAGCTATTTCTAATTTCAAAACTGTCATCACCCCATAAAACACCCCATACTTGTTAAGGAATCACTCCTCACTTCCAGCTCCTCTTAACCCCTGGTAAACTCTAATCTACTTTCTGTCTCTATGGATTTGCCTATTCTGAATATATCAATAAAAGGGATCGTAGTATACGTGACCTTTGTTGTCTGTCTTCTTTTACTTAGCATAGAGTTTTCAAGGTTCATCCAAGTTGTCGCGTGTTTCAGTACCTCGTTCATTTTTTATTAAAGCCATCCTAGTAGGTATGAAATGATATTTCATTCTGGTTTTAATTTGCATTTCCTTAATGACCAATTATGTTGAACATCTTTTCATGTGCTTGTTGGGCCATTTGTATATCTTTGGAGAAATGTCTATTCAAGTCTTTTGCCCAATTTTAATTGGGTTATGTTTCTTTTTATTATTGAGTTGTAAGAGTTCTTTATATATCCTGGATACTAGACCCTTATCAGATATATGATTTGCAGTCATTTTCTCCTGCTCTCTGAGTCGTCATTTCACTTTATTAATAGTGTCCTTTCATGTACAAAAGCTTTTAATTTTGATGAAGTACAATTTGTCATTTTTTTCTTTTGTTTCTTGTGCTTTCAGTGTCATATCTAAGAAGACTTGCCTAACTTTAGTTATGAAGATTTACTCACATATTTTTCTTAAGAATCTTACAGTTTTAGCTTTTACATTTAAGTATATGGCCCATTTTGAATTAATTTTTGTGTATGGTGTGAGAAAGAGATTCAACTTCATTCTTTTGTATGTGGCTACCCAGTTGTCCCAGCACCATTTGTTGAAGATTGAATTGTCTTGGCACCCTTGTTGAAAACCAACCATCCTTGTGTCAGTGCTGCACAGTCTTGATTACTATAGCTTTGCATTAAAATTTGAAATTGGGAAATCTGGGTTCTCCAACTTTGTTGGTCCTTCTCTAGATTGTTTTGGCTATTCCAGGTGCCTTGAGTTTCCATATGATTTTAAGATTGGCCTGTCAATATCTGCAAAATCCCAGCTGGAATTTTGATACAAATCACATTTAATCTATAGATCTATTTGGGAAGTATTGCCATCTTAGCAATATTAATCTTTCTATAAACTTGGGGTGTCTTTCTATTAATTTAGGTCTTCTCTAACTTTTCCCAGCAACGTTTTGTAGTTTTGAGTATAAGTTTCACATTTCTTTGTTAAATTTATTCCTAAGTATTTTATTCTTTTTGATGCCCTTATAAATACAGTTTTTTTCTAATTTCATTTTTGGATTTTTCATTGCTAGTGCATGGAAATACAATTATTTTTTGTATATTGATACTTGTGTTCTGCAACTTTGACAAACATGCTTAAATAGCTTTTTAGTGGATTCATTTGACTTTCTTTGTACAAATCATGTCATCTGCAAAGATATATAGTTTTATTTCTTCCTTTCAAAGCTAGATTATTTTGTTTCATTTCCTTGCCTAATTGCCCTGGCCCTACCTCCTGTTTAAAGCTGAGTAGAAGTGGTAAAAGTAAATACCCTTGGCTTGCTCTTGATCTTAGGGGAAATTTCATTGATTTATGCTCTCATATTTATTATATTCTCCTTTGTGCCTGGTTTAGGTTTCATTTGCTCTTCCTTCTAGTTTAAGTTGGAAGCTTAGATTAATTATTTTAGCTATTTTTGCTTTCTAATATATGCATTTAATGCTACAAATTTCCCTCTAAGCACTGCTTAGCTGCATCCCACAAATTTTGATATTTGTATTTTAACTTGGTTCAAAATATTTTAAAATTTCCCTTGAGGTTTCTCTTTGACCCCCTCTGTTATTTAGAAGCTTTCTCTTTTAAAAAATAATTTATTTATTTATTTTTGGCTGTGTTGGGTCTTGCTGCGCGTGGGCTTTCTCTAGTTGTGGTGAGCAGGGGCTACTCTTCATTGCGGTCTGCGGGCTTCTCATTGTGGTGGCTTCTCTTGTTGCAGAGCACGGGCTCTAGGTGTGTGGGCTTCTGTAGTTTTGGCACAGGGGCTCAGTAGTTGTGGCTCACAGGTTTAGTATCTCCACAGCATGTGGGATCTTCCCGGACCAGGGCTTGAACCCATGTCCGCTGCATTGGCAGGCGGATTCTTAACCACTGCACCAAGAAGGAAGTCCCTAGAAGCTTTTTCTTTAATTTCCAAATAGTTGGGAATTTTCCAGATATCTTCCTAGTACAGTTTTGTTTAATTTTATTGGGGTCTAAGAATGTCCTTTGTATGATTTCTAATTTGTTAAATGTGTCAAAATTTTGTTATTGCCCAGAATATGGTGCACCCTAGAGAATAACTCAGGTGCACTTGAGAAGAATGTGTAATCTGCTGTTGTCAGGTGAAATGTTCTAGAAATATCAATTACATCAAGTTGCTTGATTGTGCTGTTTGGGTCATGTTTATTCTTACTGATTTTCTATCTACTTGTTCTATGAATTCCCAAGAAAGGAGTGTTGACATCTCCAACTATAATTATGGATTTGTCTATTTCTCCTTTCAGATATATCAGGCTTTTGCTTCATGTATCATAAAAGTCTATTTTTGGGCGAATACACATTTAAGATTTTTATGTCTTCTGGGAGAATTGGTTCCCTTGTCATTGTGTAGAACTCACCTTTATCCCTAGTAATCTTTCTTGTTCTGAAATTTACTTTGACTGAAATTATTATAGCTATTCTAGTTTTTTTAGTTTAGTGTTTACATGGTATATCTTTCTCCATTCTTTTACTTTTAACCTAAGTCTTTATATTTAAAATGGGCTTATTATGAACAGTATATAATCTATATGTCTTCTGTGTATCTATATGACTGTATGTACCATCAATATATCTATAGCTTTCTGTGTATATAAATCAATACAATTGATTAATTTTCTTGACATTTTCCCTAATGAAGTCAAGGTGTTTTTCTTCTTGAAATATATGCAATCAATGGACTGTAACAGAGCATTTTTATAAACAGTTTCCTTGGATTTTCTCAGAGTCACGATATTTATTTTCTAAAGACTTCAGGTGCACTTAATATTGAACATCATGGGCTGGCACTTGATTACGTGGCTAAGGGGCCCGAGGAGTCTAGGAGGATAGAACTACTAAACAGAGGAATTCTGAATTTCAGGAAACTTTTCTTAAATCCAGGAGGGTTTACTTCAGCATGTGTAGGGAATATGCCCTAACATAGTAATGATTTGGACTGAATAAAAGCATAGAATAAAAGTTTAGATAAGATCAAGTTCAACACTTCTTTGATTCACAGATGAGAAGCCTGAGAACAAGAGCTACGTGGCTAAGTTTCCATACCTCGGATCCTATTTTCCTTGTGATTTTGGAAGAATAGAGCGAGTTACATTATTATATTGTTTCTGTGATTGTTTTATCACTAAGATCCATCCCAGCAGCTACTTAGATTGATGCTTGTGTGTGGCCATAAGCAGGAGAGAGAAATTACTTTCTGTGTTAGGGGTTGAGGGGGTGGGGATGTGCTATAATAGATAAGATGTCCCAACCTTGAGGTATGCTCCGTGTCTAATCTCTTTTTCAGCTATTTCTCAACGTTCTTGCATTGCTTTTCATATCTTACAACTTTTAAACTTGAATTAAATTTTCCAGTTTGTATTTGCCAATTCCTATTTAGATTGCTTTTTTTGAAAGTAGCCTTCTTTTTGTTTCTGGGTCCTTTATCTTCCAGCTAGGAAAATTTACTGGTATAAATGACTACTACATGGCAATACACATTTCAGACTTACCTTCTCTGGGCAAATTTATAAACAAGAACCTGAGAATTTCAGAGTCAGTTTGATTTGGTTACAAAAAATCCAAAATTAAAAAAAGGATCAGAATTGTGCAAAGCTCAAGTGTCTCCCTAAATATATTTTACAGTTCAAAACAAGAGCTCTTCCTTAGATATTTTAAACTTCTTATTCTAATCATTCATGATACCAGCAAATAAAAAGGGTCTTTAATTTAGAGAAAACCATCACCAAATATTTGCAGCATTTTTCTTTTCAAGTTTGAATTGTTGGTTTTATTTCAGAGCGGTTCTTAATTTATTCAAGCAGACTTCTCAGCCTGTGCTGTTACAGGGGCTTCTCACAGTATAAGTAGAGTGACAGTGTCAGTACGTCTTTCCATTATTGCAGAAACTCTGTTTTTTGAAAGTGCCTTTAGTAGGATTCTGGGAATCCTACTAAAGTGTAGATTAACAATGGGGCTCCGACGATTTAGAATTCTTTTCTCTTAATGAAAGGAGTCTGAACCCTTGAACTCTGTCAGGGACTTAGGCATGTTCCCTGGGCCTGATTTTCATCCTCAGAAAATGGAGGTCAGACACATGTCAAGAATAAAGGAAAAGCAGATTAGAGTACTTAAAGACTTTGTACATGTCCAGATGACGTTAATGTATTGACCATAGTGTCTGGAACCTGCTAGGCATTTGGTGAGTGAGTGAATGAACAAATGAATGAGTGAGTAAATAATGAGTAGAAATGACAGCAAATACTCAGGGAAGCAACTAATCATACACATGGTAGAATGTCTTACTTTCCATGTGTTAGTCTGGGCTGAATGGAAATTATAAAAAATGTAGCATTTCCCAGAGGTGTTCCTTTTCCAAGGGATGAGGGCAGTATACTTTGGTAATGTATCTTCATAAGGAAATGGTTATTGGAAATGCTAATTTAGGATGATAAGGGTTTCATCATTTCTTATAGAAATTGGCTTTGATTATGACCACCTTACCTCATGATAGTACTTGTGCACCTCATAGCCGTTTTGTTCCCTCATTGATACAGTTTGATAAACGTGTGAAAGAACATAAGGGGGGTAGTAATGTCTGTGTTCTATCCCTGTAATTACAACAGTACTTGGTTATGAGCACAGGTATGCAAGACATAAAAGTTTCTTCATTGTCTCTTTCTTACTCAACTTCTAGTTCTGAACATCCTTTCTATTAGTTTGGCAGAAAGGGGAAAAAAAAACCCTCTAAATCTTTGTTGGAATCCACCACACACACACACACACACACACACACACACACACACACACACACAGCTAGTTCCTGGAATTGTTCCAAGTTTCTGGGAATTGACAGAGCACTTGGGCGGCGGGGAGGGTGCAATGTATATTATTCCAGTCATTGTGCCCACAGGATACTGCTGAGATGTCTCTCATCCTTGTTTGTATGGCTTCATCAGGTCCAGATAGCATCCTGGCTCAAGCTTGGGGCACAGAAATTTTTTGGTAAAGTTGCCTAAAGTCCCATTTTGCCAAATGTGCACCCAGCTCCCTTTCCTCTTTGGGGTCTTCCTCTGTGGGGTTTTGCTGCTAGCCTGGTGACCTTCATGGGATGTACTTTTCTCCCTCATCCCAACCTCCTCTGCACTATGTATCCTTCCCTCCTCCTGCCACTCCCCCACCCCCAGGCAGAACTGTCTAGCAGAGGGGAGATCCTTTCTTCCAAGGCACTTAATCTGTGGCTTTTAGTGAAATACGTGTGAGAAAGACTTACAAGGACTTTAATGTTCTGCTCTGCCACTTATCACCCTTCGGCCAACTCCCTGCTTGAAAGAGACCACGGGAAAGAGAAGCTGACAAGGAAGGAAAAGAAAACCCAAACAAAAAACCTTTTAATCCATAAATAAATATCTCAAAGTAACAACACAATCAGACCGAGGCACAATGGGGAGCTAATGTTATTATTTTCTATGTTCCAAGACTTCTGCTTGATTCCTTCAGACGTATTACCTCATTTCATCATTACGACAAGACTGCGAGTGGATGTGCTAATTCCATTTTTACAATCAGGAAACTGAGAGTTAGAGGGATTAAATAGCCTGTTCAATATTAAATTTGAAGTCAGGGAGTTAAAATTCTAAATTCTGTACTTTCCTCTCTTTACTTTGTTCCACTTCACAACCCTACACATGTAGTCAGTGAAAGAAAACTAACAAATGAGAAATATGGAAAGATAGCTATTTAGAATTATATTAGACCAGCTAAAAGCTATATGGGGACACATGGGCTGAGAATTAGGGTCTGAAACTTATGGTCCAGTTAACATGGACCTCACTCCTTGCAGAACAAATAGTACAAAGTTGCTCAGTCCAAATATCCCTCAACTGGGGAACTGAAAAACAGACTGTGGTGCATTACAATGGAATATTACTCAGTCATAAAAAGGAACGAACTACTGATACACTCAACGACATGGATGGATCTCAAATGCCCGATGATAAGTGAAGAAAGACAAATGCAAAAAGCTGCAGAGTGTGTGACTCCCTGTGTGTGACCCTCTGGAAAAGGCAAAATTATAAGGATTTTTTCATATTTTGATTGAGGTGGTGGTTATGTGACTGTATATGTTTGTCAAAAATTGCAGAAATGTACAGTAAAGGGGTGAATAATACTGTATGTAAATTATACTTTAATTTTTTAAATAGGAGAAAAATACTCAGTTGTTTAAGTATTTTACTAACCTTATTAGAAATGTCCTGTCTTATGATTTTTAGGTAAAATTTGAAAAACAGAATAGATTCAGTCTCTTAATAACCAACTTCCTCTTAATATTATATATAACCTACAGGAGACTTAGGGTACCCCAAAGACCATCTTTCCTTAACTAAATAACCGTAGTGAAATTTAGATGCTTCTTGCAACCAATGATAAGAGAAAATTGCCAGGTGCCTGCAGATCAGTAAGTTTTGATGTAGTTGTTATTATTTGCAAATGTATAAAATGTACAAAATTAGTCATTGAGTAATTAACAATTAAACTTAAATTTATTGATTATTGTTTCAAACGCTCATAAAATGACTACACTTGGCTGCCTGTTATTTTTACACAAAAGATTGGCAACTACCAGGCAATCCAATTTAAGGCAGAAGAAATTGCTAAATCCTGCATAAACAAGATGTTTCGAAGCTGGGAGAGTGTGGGGGTCATCATTTGATGTTTTTGGGGAATCATTACTCAAGTCCTAAATATCTACCTTTGATAAGACAATATAAGCCTTTGACTCTCCCTTGCTGCCTGGGAGAAGTCTCTTGATCCCATTGGTTTCTAGTCTTTGTGGTGGCAGTTGGGTCATGGGTGAGAGGAAGACAGCCAGTTTGGCTAATTCACACTGGGAAAAGCAGAGGGTTTCTTAAGGAAAAGAGAAAGAGACCCAGAAAGCAGGAGGGGAGAGAAGAAAGAGGAGGACAGCCAAAACATAGATGGAGAAAGAATATTTGAATATATTTTTCTATGTGATATGAATAAAATCCTCTTCTGGCATTTTTAAAAGATTGTGCTAAAGGTTTAAATTGCTTTTCCATTATTTCTGGACATGACAATTGCTTTTCCTCCTGAAGGTGACACCATGCCAGGATGGGCTGTGAAGAGGCTCAACTCTTATGAGTAACATATCTGTCAAAACTTCAGGCTGACTTTCAAGAAAAGCTGTTTAACTTCCAGTGATGTGTAATTCAATGAAGGAAAAATATAAAGCTATTAGTTTAACCAAATAGGAAATTCAGAAGAAAGTCTACTATTTTCCATATCTCTCAGAATTATACTGTCAATCTTCAAGAGCTAAAGAAACCAAAATAATGAGCACTGGTGATGCAAAACATCTTGTCACCATGGTGCCAGTCATGTCTGTTAAGGGCCGAGCGTGAATCCAAAGACTCTTTAGGCTACATGTACGAACAAATCTTTGACTCAAACTTTGGTCATTACACTGAAGCAGAAAGTTAGTCTATAATTATCTGGGTGTATAAATGCTTTTTCAGTTACTAAAAGTATATACTTACACAATTAATGTGGGGGCCTTCTTCCTCCTGAAAAGCTACTATTAAATCTATGATGCATCATACAACTTATGGTATCTTAGAATCGGGTTCTAGACACTCCAAAAATAATTTTCTAGTTACCATATTTTTCTTCCAAGAGACTCACGGAAGATATTTGACTAGTGTATTTCTTTGGTATACCCCTCTTTTCTAATATTGTTCTCATGACCTCCAAACATCCTGAACTATTACATGCTTTACTGGGTGTCGGGGGGCGGGGGGCGGGGAAGGAGGCAGTGGAGAGGCAGCAAAGGAGCTGATAGTGGAGAAGGAGATGTAGAAGGAAGAGAAAGGGCAAAAACTGTTGGCAGGTGTGCCCTGCTTTTTCCAGAGCATGGCCCTGGACACCTGCCCTCCAGCACGACGCGTGTAAGAGGCAGGAGGGTTGACGATACAGTGACAGTGCTGGCTGGTGGAGCAGCTCTTTTTGTCCATACCCACAGGGTTTGGCAGGCCTTGCTGCCTGCAGTTTGGGGTGCTGTTTTCTTCCCCACCTGTGTGGTTTGTGAGGGATCCACAAGGGATCACGAAGCAAGACTCCCTCTCGTCAATTTGGAGCTGTCTGTCCCCTGCCCCAGCATCTGCTGACATTTCAGCTAGGGGCATGGGAAGGTATGGGCTTATTTGAATGGCTTGGCAGCACCTGGAGAAATTTCCTTTTGTAGGAAGAATGTCTCCGCACTGCCTGTATTCTTGGTTTTTAGATGTCTTTGACTTGCACCTTGCATTCTTGCTGATCAGACTCATTTGTATTTGGAGGTAGCAATAATGATTAAAAAGCTCTATAATTTCAAAAATTCATCACTTTTTCTGAATTCTAAATTGTAAGGCCGGTCTCTGTTTCCTTGACTATTAGCAGTTCGGCAGGGTTTAATTACTTGCTGGGTATACATGTTCTATGCAGGATAATCAGGACTAAAGCAAGAACTCAAAAACCCAGAAAACCTGACATCCTAGATCAAGCAAGCACCATGTGTTCTACCTGATATCAGTGGGAGATCAACTAAACAGACCAAAGACTGACTGTGGCCTTGAATGGGAGGGTTCTAGCACTTGCTTATATTTTATTCAGCAAATGTCCGTGCCAGGCATTGTTCTGGGTGGTGGGTTTACAACTGGTCCTGAGCAACTGAGTCTTGGCTCAGATGCTGCCCAGGTTGTGGTAGGAATGAGGCACGGCTGCAGTCAGTGGCGTGCTTTATTCAGAGCATGTTTCATACTGAACTTCTCTGAGCTCATTTCTCCAGGAATGTCATTTATTACCTTCTGCCGGTTGCTCATTATTTTCCTTTACAAATGAATTGACTAAGTGACATGCATTACAGATACATAATATTTCTAAATCTCCTGAACTTTAGTTCTGGTAAACATAAGCATTCACCTTGAATAGAGAAAGTCACAATAGCAAGCTGAAGTTGTTATAGCAACAACGAGAACACTTCAATATTCAGGAACCATCATTTTTTTCAAGAGTAAATGATACAATTAATGCTTGATACTGTATTGTTTACAGACTTCCTCCTGACCCATAGCTCTTCACATGTCAGTCCCAAACAGATGGAAGGGTAATTCGAGAGACTTAAACAATCATTCAAAGATCGTTATATGAACTGCTTTAAAAAATCTCGACAGGATTTTACCTGTGATAGATTTATACCTCTTTTATTATTGTAGCAGAACATCAAAAATTGCATCTAAGAAAATGAAACTTTTTTCCTTTCTTCAAAGGACAGCTAAAACATGCTCATCTAGGTGAGTATTTTTGTGCACGCCCAAAGAAGACCGCAGAACAGTAGAAGAGCTTAGTTTACATGGGCTATGGAGCCAAGTGGGCTGGATTTGGGTCCTGGCTCTGCTGCTGAATGACCTTGGGCAAGTATCTCCCCTCACACTGCCTCAGTTTTCCCATCTGGAATATGGAGGTGGTAAAGTACCTCCTTCATAGGGTTCTTGTGAGGATTAAAGGAGTTAGTGTACATTACACAAAGGGATTTGCCCAGAGAAACCATTTTAAAAAGTTTGCTTTTCTTAAATCTGGTTCAGATATTTGCATTTGGGTAACATTTGATTCTGGCAAGATGAGAACGTTAGTTGCCCACTATTTTCTTAAAATTCTCTATGGAACAAAGAAACTGAATATTTGAGAGTATCTATTTTATCTGATAGATTATCTTCCCAGAGTAAGGTTCAAAAAATTATTTATAGTGCCTCAGTACCCTCTTGGTTTTTGCCTATGGGGGTGAAATGATGGGAGGCGGTGTGGACTTGTGGGAGGAACTAGGCCTTTGGAGTCAGGCAAACCTGATTCCAGTCTAAGCTCTGCACACAGACAGTGACTTAACCTCTTTTATCACCTGCAAATGGAGGCAATGATACTTACGTCTTAGGGTTGTTGTGAGATTAAGTGGGGTGTTGTACTTAGCATAGCCTAACGATCAACAAGTGTTGGTTCCTGTCCGGATGAACAGTCCTAAACCATTCCTTGAGCAGAAACGGCCAACTTCTGACTCAGGTAGGCTTGCCCTCCCCACATTCTACTTTGTCTCCCTACAAGCCTCTCCAACCACCATAAATACAACCAATTGAAGCAGAGTTAGACATTTAATAGGTTGATCTACAACCTACAGAGTCAATTGGTATGAAAAGCTCTCTTCAAATCAGGATGAGGAGATTAGCTTGGCCAATCAGCACCTGTTTCAGGAAAACACTTGAAAGGAGATTTATGGAGGGAAGAAGCAGGAGCTAAAAAGCTAAGGTTTGAGGTGGTCAGGCCCACAAATATGTTGATGTGATGAGGAAGCAGAATCTATGAGCTGGCACAGACAGTGAGACAGCAAGACAGAATTAAGGGAAAAGAGGGTGAGCTAGTTGGCCGGCAGCACGAGAACCAGGGCAAACAAAGCCCAAAGAGCCAAGTCACCCAGATGGCAAAACCTCCACCAATTCCTGCTGCTGAGGGAGTTGCTAGAGTCACCCTACATATGGACTCCCTGGCTGGTTAATCTCCCTGAGGCTGACCCTCCACACATTCTGTCCTTCCATGAGACTTAGCGGGTTCATCTTCCTATGGGTTTCCAAGAAAGCCTGGCCTGATGGCGGAGGCTTTTGTTTTATCCATTTCTATTTCCATCCATAGTATAAAGTACTCCTATTTTACCTGGGGTCACTTAAGTAAGTCCCTATTCCTCTCTCCTCCAAAATTAATATTGTACTGCCCTCCCCAAAAAACGAATGTGTCTGATACCAAGGGAAGATAGCCTCTGAGTGTGGGGTCCCATGTTGCCTGTGGAATTGTCCTGTTTACTTCTGGGTCCCAGCTTGGCTAGCTTTTTTGTATAGGTCCGAGTAGGAATTGGCTTCCTAAACTTGAGTATTAGATGTCAGACACTTGCAGTGACTAGTGACTAATTCACTGTTCTTACAACCATTAATTTTTGTGCCCTTAGACAGAGGGCAGTGTATAGAGAGGTTAAGAACATGGCTACGGGACCAGATTACTTGGGTTTAATTTCTGCCTCTACCACCTACCAACCTGGACAAAACTCTTATCTCTCTGTGCCTCAGCTTCTTCATTGTTATTATTATAAGCCATGCTTAAAAATTATTGCTAAATATTATGTCAATCTTCTATCAAAACACTAATCTGTTTCATTTGTCTGCTTAGTTATACTTCTCTTATTAGACGCCTGTCTCCTTGAGAGCAAATGGGAATACACTTTTATATTTCCATTATTCAACATATTGTAGGTGCTCAATAAATTAATATTTTAATATCTCCTTTTTTTTAAAACAACATTCTTGAAAAACTGTCATCCCGCTAATTTTTGGTTCTCTAAATCTTATAGAGATGTTTTAAAATTAATTAATTAATTTGGCCGTGTTGGGTCTTCATTGCTGCGCACAGGCTTTCTCTAGTTGCGGCGAGCGGGGGCTACTCTTCGTTATGGTGCACAGGCGTCTCATTGTGGTGGCTTCTCTTGTTGTGGAGCATGGGCTCTAGGCGTGCAGGCTTCAGTCGTTGTGGCACGTGGGTTTCAGTAGTTGTGGCTCACATGCTCTAGAGCGCAGGCTCAGTAGTTGTGGCGCAGGGGCTTAGTTGCTCCACTGCATGTGGGATCTTCCCGGACCAGGGCTTGAACCCATGTCCCCTGCATTGGCAGGCAGATTCTTAACCACTGCTCCACCAGGGAAGTCCCTTATAGAGATTTTTATATCTTTAACTCTTCTACCACATGTGGACATAAACCTGCGGTATGTATTGTGCTTTCTTTAGTTTATTAATTGTTCTGTTATTTAGTTAGCTTCAGTTCAACAAATTTCAGGTCCTTTACAGCCCACATTTATTTTTTAGGCTTGTCTCTTTCTTCTAACATACTTTTTTTTTTTTTTTGCTCTAGTTTTACCTAAATTAATTGTTGTGCTTATCAGCCTTTCTTTTTTTTAAAATGAGGTATAATTGACTTACATATTATGTTAGTTTCAGGTCTACAACATAGTGATTCTATATTTTTATACATTACAAAATGATCACCACTATAAGCCTAGTTACCATCTGTCATCATCCAAAGTTATTACAATATTATTGACTATATTCCCTATTCTGTAAAAAATAAGTCCCATGACTTATTTTTATAACTAGAAGTTTGTACCTCTTAATCATCTTTACTTATTTTGCCTATCCTCCCCACCCTCCGCCCCTCTGGCAACCACTAATTTGTTCTCTAGTATCTATGAGTCTGTTTCTGTTTTGTTAGGTTTGCTCATTTGTTTTGTTTTCTAGATTCCACATTGTGCTTATCATTTTTGAGTGTCTTTCTACCTGGATCTATCTGCTTCTCTAACTTAGCAAGGTCATTTTGCATTCCAATCCCATCCACTATGGAGTACATTTTTTCTCTAGGTGACTATGTCAGCTAAATCAATGAGTTTCCTATGTTTTTCAAACAGGTCACTGATGAAAGTTAAAGAAACAGTATCCACCTGATTTACAAATACAAGATTTATTCTCCAAAGCTATAAGACCATAAGTAGATATGGGAAGAGCCAAGTTTAACGAGAGTACAATTGTTTTGTAGAAAACATTTTTATGTAAGAAAAACTTTTGACTGTGAGAACAAATGGTCCAATAAATCTCTAATTGCTCAGTGCCCTACAACCCAACATTTCCATTTATTAAACCAAGAATTAGCCTCATGTAATTTTTTTAGTTGTTTTAAAGTCTCCCTGAGCCTGCCCACATCTGAGTTTACCCAGTAGATATACATAGTGTCCTATATGTGGGTATAAATAAAAGTTGAGCAAACCAGCAATGAAGAATGTATCCTAAATTTAGTGCAATTTTGATGAACAACTCTTACAGTCTGGATCAGAACAGCTTGCAAAGCTTTTCAGCAATAATAGGTAGAGTCTCAATTTTAATTAAGTGGAACTCGGACTCCAAGGTATGTTACTCTAAAGAAAAAAGATGAACCAATAGATCAAAATCTTTTACGGTTTCATTTGATGAAAGTAATAAATCTAAATAATGGGTTTTCAGATAAAAGGAAATCATTCTTGTTTTTTATCTTGGAAAAATACATCCTTATTAAGAATCTAAGATAGCTTCTTGGGTAAAGTTATATTCCAAAACATCTTGCCATGTTTAAAAGCGTGTTCAGCTTTCTTGGTGTTTACCCAGTCAGTTCATGCCACTCTGCAGGTCACAGAAAGTGACCTGAGCCCTTTACCATTGGCACCTACAGGTTTCTGTCAAGTCCTCAGGAGAATGTCATTTCATTGCTCTTTCAACCAAACAGACCTACAGCAGTTTGTTTATATGATCACCCCCTGGAACATTAGAAAGAATTGTGACAAAGGTGATGATTTGCAGTCATAGTTACGATTTAGACTGAATTTTAGTGGATTCATTTGCTTCATTGAAAAAAGTCTTCTGCAGAGGTCTGAAGACTTCTGTAAGCAAAGACTAAAACGTTCTCCTGAGGCTTTCAGCCTGATTTTTTTGTTTTGCCCAACTGGGGCTTTTCCTTAGGTCATAAATTCCAGCTTTCTAATGTCAGGTCCCTCCTTTGTTGAGCTTTAAGGCATTTCTGGAATTACTCAGCAAAGGGACTCTGACAATTCCCTGCCCCTTTCTTAGGTCAAAGAGCTGATTTATGGCTGGAGGAGGTTCTCTAAACAGTATATGAATTTGGTGAAATGTTATCCATTTATTAAAGTGGGTTCAGGAGTTCTTCCTGCTGATCAGTGAGAGTTGTCCTAAAAAAAAAAAAAAAAAAAAAAACGCCCTGAGTGCATTGACTTATTGCTATTTTGTGAGTTTTATTACGGGAAAGTGAAAGTCACCCTTATAGGAATTGTTTAAGGTAGAGTATACTGATGGTGTTTTGGCAAATTCTAAATCTAATCTATTTCAGGTTGATAGCATATAAGCAATTACAGGAATAACTGTCCTTATTAACATAAATGCACAAATTCAATATTTATTTAACCAACGTTTATTGTGTTCTTTCTGTTGAGGTACTGCTCTGGGTACTATGGACAAAGCAGCGAATAAGGCAGACAAACTCTTTGCCTTTTGTAACTAACTGGGGGAAAATATCAAATAATAACAAATAAATATATAGCAAAATGGCAGGTAAGGTTCAGGGCTCTGAAGAAAAGCACAGCACAGCATAGAGAATTAGGAGTCACAGTCCTTTTAGTTATGTATACATTTTCTACTGCTGCTTTAACAAATTACCATAAATTTAGTGGTTTAAAGTAACTGAAATTTATTATCTGATAGCTCTGTAGGTTAGAAGTTCTACATGCCGAAAATCAGGTCCTAAAACCAAGGCATCGACAGACCCCAGGGGTGAATCCTTTTCCTTAATTCCAGATGCTTCTCAACATTTCTTGGCTCGTAGTCCCCTTCCTCCATCTTCAAAGCCAGCAATATCACATCTCTCTTATCCTTCATTTGTTGTCACATCTCTTTCTGACCACAGCCAGGAAAGGTTTTTCTGTTTTAA
Organism: Aethalodelphis obliquidens; assembly: GCF_003676395.1. Taxonomy (NCBI): domain Eukaryota; kingdom Metazoa; phylum Chordata; class Mammalia; order Artiodactyla; family Delphinidae; genus Aethalodelphis; species Aethalodelphis obliquidens. Next base: position 70,365,129 of record NW_020837946.1, on the reverse strand, counting down.
GAGCTCGTGTGATTAGATTAGCCCACCCTGATAAACAAGGACAAGCTCTCTCTTTTAAGGTCAGTTAATTAGCAACCTTAATTCTATCTGCAACCTTAATCCCCCTTGCCACATAAGATAACACATTCCCATTTATTCAGATGCACAAAGTAGATCAGATTTCACCAGTGGGTGCCTTTTCAAACCAGGACCAGTGTCCTTCTGACATGCCCCTACCATACTTTGAGCACTTTCTCACTTCTGGCACAGTACGATGATCCAGGCTCATTTCTGTATGTTCTCAACCCTAGCCCAAGAATCAGCCATTTCTCCGAGAATTCCTGGTTTCCTTTAGTGAAAAATTGGTTAGGTAGTTGCTAGGTCTGCTCACTGATTTTGAGATCTGTATATGTTCTGGAGATAGAGTCTGAAGGTGTGAGTAAAAAAAGAAATGGGAACCAAGATGAGTCCGAATTTTTTATTTATTTTTTACCTGAGCTAACAGAAGGATGGAGTTACTACGAACAGAGATGGGGAAGGCTGAGGTGAAGTAGATTTGGAGGGAGGATCTGAATTCAGTTTGGACACGTTAGGCTGAGATGCCCCATTAAACATTCTAGTGGAGCTGGCAAGTCGGCAGTTAGATATCTGGGTCTATAGTTCTGGAGATAAACCTGGACTGGGAATCATCAGAGTAGAGATGGTATTTAAATCCACGAGAAAGGATAGGATCATCAAGGGAACAGGTGCTGACAGTGAAGGGAAGGGAGCCTAGGTCTGAATTCTGGGACGCACCCACATAAGAGGTCAGGGAGAAGAGGAACAAGAAACGAAGGAGACTCAAAAGGAAGGACCACTGAGGTAGAATGGAAAACAGAGAACTTGGTGTTCTAGAAGGCAAGTGCAAAAAATGTATCAAGGAGGCGAGAATGATCAACTGTGTCCAATGCTGCTGAATCAAGTAAGGGGAGGACTGAGAATTGACCATCACTGGGTAGCAGGGGAAGTTAACCTGGTTGGAGTGGGTTTAAGTGAGAATAGGAAACGTGGAATGAAATGGAACAAGTGTAGACAAATTCTTTTAAGGGGCTTGCTGCAAAGAGGAGAAAAGGAATAGGGTAGTAACTACTGGAGAACTGCAGTCACAAGAAGGTTTTTTTTTTAATAAGGTGGAAGAAATACCAGCATGTTTGTACACTCATGGAAGTGCTAGATTGACTAGGGAGTGGGAAAATTGATAACTGGCAGCAGGTGGGGTGGGTAGAATCCATTTCCTTGTCATTTCCGGCTTCTAGAGGCTACCTATGTCCCTTGGTTCCTGGCTGCCTTCTTCCATTTTCAAAACCAGTAATAGCAGATGAGTCCTTTCCACAACTCTCTGACACCTCTTCCTGTCACCTTCTCTCTCTCTTCGCACCCGGGGAAGAGTCCAAATTTAAGGATTCATATGATTAGCTTGGACCCACCCAGATAATCCAGGAGTGTCTCCCCATCCCAAGGCCATTAACCTTGATCACATCTGCAAAATCCTTCCTGTCATATAAAGTAACTTAGTCACAAGTTCTGGTGATGAGAACTCAAAGTCTCTCTAGGGTCATTGTTCTGTCAACCACAACATCCCAGTGATACCGGAATACTTGAAATAGATGGTTTCTTTTGTGTATTCCTTTAACCTCCTTAGCTAACTCTTTAATTATTTAAACTGGAGTAACTTCTTTTGAGTCCTCCTGAATTCTAGACGGATGGGGCTTAATTCTATGAGCACATGTATATGGGCCTCATGGGTCTGGCATTTAACTGTTGCTCATTAGCTCTGCACTCACTCAACGATCATTGAAAGAGAACCTGGATACAACTCCCAGATTCATCTTCCACTCTTCTCCTGCAAATAATATTTCCCAGACTTACTTGCACCGGGCCTCTAGCTAACGTCCAGCAGTGGAGGCCTGATTAGAGATTGGATGGCAGGGGGAAGGGAGCAGCCTCTATTTCTATTTCTGCCTCATGGGGTGGTTTCCTGAAGTGACTGCATTTGTCTGTGGTCCCTGCTCCCCTGGGCAGCACCCTTCATGGTTCTAGCTTCAGCTGGAGGTCTGGCTTCTGGATTCTAGTACTCCAGCCCCTCCCTAGGGATGCTTGCGACTTCCTGCTCTTGTTAATCTTTGGGTTGCCTCCATTCGTTATTTGGTTTCTTAGCTCTTCCATCAATGTATAATCCATTCATCAGATTAAATTTTCTCTATTTGAAATATCTAGTTTCTGTCTTCTTGACTCAACTTTCACCGGTAGAAGGGAAAATAAAACTATGCTGGTTTTAATCTTGCATTCGTAAAAATAATCTTCTTACCAATCTGAAAGGGACTCTTGTGTTCTTAAAAAAGAAAGTTCGACAGAAAATCCATTCTGTTTGTTTAGAGGTGTATAAACATATTTTAGCACCCTCGTGGCATTTCTGTCATGAAATATGTGGCTCGATGTTTACTTACTGAGAATGATGTCATAGGGTGAGCTTTACTGGTACACGAGAAAGGAATTTCAGGAAGCCACTCTGTGAACTGCTGGGGATTAGCCCGGTGGTGTTGGTGTAGCAGAGGACAGGACCATATTCCGCTGCCAGTGCCAATCAAGGACACTTAATCATGGCTTTAGGGCACAAAGAACGGGATAAAGAGAATTCCACATGTCTAAGAAGTGGTTTCCTCTATTTCAAGGAGAGGGAAAACTAGGGCAAGAATGCAATCTGGGCTTCTGGGTGACTGGCTAATACTCACTGCTTCTTAAAAAAAATATATATATATACACACACAGTGGCAAAGGGATGCAGGGGAGCCAGCTCTCCTCTGAATAGCAAGGCTATTAGCAAGAAGAAAGAGATTTAAAAATAATTTGCATACATGATTATTAGGACACTAAAGGATGACTCCGACTGCAGTTCTTAATACAACTTTGTGACTTTCTGTGGTTGAGATAATGTACATAAAACAGAGACCCCACCGTCTGACTAATTAACTCGGCAGCAGGGAGGGAATGGATGAAAGGATAATTAATAGGTCAAAGACCCGACGCTGTGTTATGATTATTTGAATAATATTATGATAATTTGAATAACGTACGAGAGTTTGTGAAAATTCGTTGCTGGCTAGGACTCCAGCTGACAAAACATTTGAATCATGTTCATTTTATACCTCCTGGGTTGCTTTCCTTCCTTCCTGAAAGTACTGAGCATATGTTTGAATATTGGGGGGAGGGGAGAAGAGACAGCAGGGAATGACTGTGAAAAAAATACTGTTTTAAATGTCCGTGACAGAATGATACTGTTGTAAATGTCTACAGCAGAATTCCTCCAGTTCGATTCACATTGAAGTGACCTTAACTGGCAAGCACAGTTGCAGGCTGAGACAACAGATACGACAGCATTCAAGTTTGCAGGGACTGTTCAGTGAAATGAAAAACCCACTGCCTATTTCCCGGTTAAAAAAAAAAAAAGGATGAATTACTTAATTAGATTAGATCTGTGGTTGACAGATTTGCATCTTTACTTAGAAAAACAGTACCAAAGAATCATTTTTATTTTAAGCGAGTAGAGGTTTTAAAGCAAGACACTTATGTAGAATTTTAAAAAAACATTGAATGTTGAAAGGGTCCTACACAAAAACTTGTTTTAAAATTCTTGTAGGTTATTGACTAATGTGGTAGCATTTATAATATAATATTCCCACAATGGACAATAGTGCTGCCCCATATCGTATATCATTCCAGTGGCTTTTTTTTCCCCTTCAGTTCCTTTTACTGAGAAAATGGACTTCACTGTCAACATCCAGGCAGCAATCTAGAACGTGGCCTGAGGGTGTTTAGGCCATCTAAATAAAAAGGCCAACCTGTTTTCTCCTGCATGAATTTATTTCCTGCAGGAGTTCTGTGTGAGTTTTATTACTTATATGAAAAGAGTAGCTTCCTTCTACTTTCCCATTAATCCAGTGATTCTCAGCTGCGGACAGTTTTGCCCTCTAGGGGATATTTGACAATGTCTGGAGACAGTTGCAATTGTCACGATTTAGGGGAGCTACTGGTATTTAGAGGATGAAGACTAGGGACGCTGCTAAACATCCTACAACGCACAGGACAGCCTCCACAATGAATTGCCTGACCCTAAACGCCAACACGGCTGATGTTGAGAGGCTGTGTTAATCCAAGTGTGGCATTGGGGGAATGCAAGAATAGAAATGATGCTGCCTTGTGCAATTGCTGCACAGTTGTCAGGTGTGGAAATATTATAAACAGTGCTGCACTGGTTAACAATTTACAAGATTTCCAAAACGAATTTTTGTGTGGGACCCATTCAACACTCAACGTGTTTAAATGTTTAAGTAATCCTTAACATTTCTGTAAGCCTTTGCCCTCCACTTCTAAGATTACACTTCTAAAAATAGGGGAGATGGGGCAGGCACCCCAGAGCACATGAGTAAATGTCTAACTCTTATGCTAGCATTTTAGGTATAGTTGTTATATGGCTACAGTTTGGTTATCAGGGATTAACATTAACAAATTTATTCATTCAAGGAATTCTGAGTCCCAAGAAGTCATAGGTCAAAGATGACCCTAGGAAGTAGAAAGCGTGTATTTTTCTGAAGGGTTGTTCAGGTAAGCAGTGGCCCTCAGGGGAGCTGCAAGGTCACTAACAGACTGCTCCTGCAGACTGGTGGGATAGAGCTGTGAGTATCATATCAAGGAAGCTGAGCAGGACTTCAGAACAAAGGTGGGCTCTGTATCTCCTAAAGGTATGATGTAGGTCCCCACCTATGGGGGGATTGCAACCCCATATACTCTCCCTCGCTATTTTAAAAAGTTTCATTCTCGGGCTTCGCTGGTGGCACAGTGGTTGGGGGTCCGCCTGCCGGTGCAGGGGACGCGGGTTCGTGCCCCGGTCCGGGAGGATCCCACATGCCGCGGAGCGGCTGGGCCCGTGAGCCATGGCCGCTGAGCCTGCGTGTCCGGAGCCTGTGTTCCGTAACGGGAGAGGCCCCAACAGTGAGAGGCCCGCGTACCACAAAAAAAAAAAAAAAAAAAAAAAAAAGTTTCATTCTCAAAGATTCAGTTGAGAGTGTGCGTGCTACATATAATTTATTATGACTGGTATGTAAATGAATGAGAGAGCTTTATTCCTGAAATAGACCCACAAACAAGGACCACACCCTCTCAGGGGACAGCACTGAGAGTAAAGAATTTGCTGCCTCGTATTTAAGAATACTTATCGCACAATTGTTTTTTTAACATCTTTATTGAAGTATAATTGCTTTACAATGGTGTGTTAGTTTCTGCTTTATAACAAACTGAATCAGTTATACATATACATATGTTCCCATATCTCTTCCCTCTTGCATCTCCCTCCCTCCCACCCTCCCTATCCCACCCCTCTAGGTGGGCACAAAGCACCGAGCTGATCTCCCTGTGCTATGCGGCTGCTTCCCACTAGCTATCTACCTTACGCTTGGTAGTGTATATATGTCTATGCCACTCTCTCACTTCGTCACAGCTTACACTTCCCCCTCCCCGTATCCTCAAGTCCATTCTCTAGTAGGTCTGAATCTCTTTTTCTTTTTTTTGCAGTGTGTGGGCCTCTCACTGCCGTGGCTCAAGGGCCCAGCCGCTCCAAGGCATGTGGGATCTTCCCGGACCAGGGCACGAACCCGTGTCCCCTGCATCGGCAGGCGGACTCTCAACCACTGCGCCACCAGGGAAGCCCAGGTCTGAATCTTTAGTCCCATCTTGCCCTTAGGTTCTTCATGACCATTTTTTTTTTTAGATTCCATATATATGTTAGCATACGGTATTCGTTTTTCTCTTTCTGACTTACTTCACTCTGTATAGCAGACTCTAGGTCCATCCACCTCACTACAAATAACTCAGTTTCGTTCCTATTTATGACTGAGTAATATTCCATCGTATATATGTGCCACATCTTCTTTATCCATTCATCTGTTGATGGACACTTCGGTTGCTTCCATGTCCTGGCTATTGTAAATAGAGCTGCAATGAACATTTTGGTACATGACTCTTTTTGAATTATGGTTTTCTCAGGGTGTGTGCCTAGTAGTGGGATAGCTGGGCCACATGGTAGTTCTATTTTTAGTTTTTTAAGGAACGTCCATACTATTCTCCATAGTGGCTGTATCAATTTACATTCCCAGGAACAGTGCAAGAGTATTCCCTTTTCTCCACACCCTCTCCAGCATTTATTGTTTCTAGATTTTTTGATGATGGCCATTCTGACCGGTGTGAGATGATATCTCATTGCAGTTTTGATTTGCATTTCTCTAATGATTAATGATGTTGAGCAAGAATGCTTATCATACAATTTGATGAAGAACTTTGTCTTTTGGAAGTAGTGACTGGGCTTTAGGCTAGACTAGAATTTCAGTTTTCCAGCTTAAGCGTTCTCTCCTTGTCTTCTGTCCTAAAGGAAACAACATTATTAATGTTTAGGTTGCCCAGCAGCCCATAAGAAGCACCTGTGTCCACCATCCAGGTTCTGTAAGTAAACAGAAAAACCAAAAGGAGAACAAGCGTCACTGCTATGTAGTTAAATTGCTTGATGTAGAGCAAGAGATGATATACATTTTAATAATTACAATTGAATGTAATTATTGAACTATGAACATACGAAGTTATGTATTACTATGTAATACTTGAGCTACAAGTGTATATTGTTATACAGCTATCTTTGAGAAATAACAGGGGTTGTCAGATGCAGAAATTTGCACAGTCTCACGTTGGGAGAACGTGGAATAATACAGTCTCTCCTGCTTTCTGTCACTTATTAAGCCTCGTCTTGTAAATGTGTGCTTCTTATTTTTGTGCCCTTAACCTAAATGAAAATTTAGTGAAGTCTTCCTCTGTTACAAAAATAGAGAATTTAAAAAATATATTGGCTTTTGCTGTTGACAAAAGGATTTGGAAATAAATGATAAAGATATACCCACTGACATCCATCAACACAGTGGGAGATTAAATATGTGGGACTGCACTTAAATTTTTATTAAATAATAAACCATATTTAAATAATAAACATTTATACGCATTGTGGTGTTAAGCTATGAAGAAATGATTATGATGCTTAGCTTGGGAATTTGGAGTAGAAAACTTTGGTAGAATTTAAAACACGGTATCTCAAAACCAGAATTACGTTGGACTGATATTATGCAATTCCATTGATGATGCATTGAAGAACATGACTCCTGTAACATGGGGATTGTCAATATACACAGAAAAGGAGGCTGAATATTAAAGAAGGAAAGCTATTTTCCTGGGGGAAGCAAAAACAAAAACGAAAACAACGCTAGAAGTCTATTAAAATCTATGATCTGGGATTGATGGCTCCAAACTGCAAATGATAAGAATAGAAAGAATAAGTAACAGACATTAAAGAAGGGCTACTAAAATACAGAGGTCTAGCTTTCTAGAAGATTCCTTCACCAAAGAAGAGATCAGTTCCTAGGACACAGAAGCAACCATTAGCAAGCTGTGGAGTCTTTTCTTAATTTAACAAGGGTCTGGTAGACACATGAGAAGTACTTTCATGAGGGACTCCTCTGTGATGTTTCTTGACGGTGAAGTACCGTCTTCCTGGGGCTGAGCCCCAAGGTAGGAGAGGAATCGACCAGAGCCACGGCTGGGAGGATGAGCTTCGGCAGAGAAGAGAGTGCTCCTAAAGCCATCTTGTTCAAGCTAGCTCTTGATATCTCTGAGAAGGGTAACTCTATTGTCTTGTTAACATCAACTAACATCAGCCAACAGGAAAGAAATGGTGGCCCTGTGACCTACTGACTTCATGACACACTTTTATAAAAACATGTCAGCCAGAAGTATATTTCTTACCTGCAATTATCATGACACCCAGCAGCCCCTGACTGAGTGGAATTTTTAGTAGGGACTCCAGCTCTCTCGCCAAGCATTTTCAATATTTGCTAGCAGTGTGTGGATTTGTGATTTGTAATAGTACCTGCTTGCTAGACTCTTGCTTCATCTCCCAGCTTCTGTGCTACCCACCCAACGCTAGATGGAGGGTTCTGGTGCCCAGCTCACTAAGTTTCTCTCTAGTTCAACTCCTAAAATGATCTTGGGTAAACACAGCAGGTGCTGTCAATGCCACAACTCTATGCCCTGGCACTCACTGCTCTCATATCCACTGGTAATGCTGACGACAGGCTCCTGTGACTCTAGCCTAGCGCCAGATGTGCCAGGAAGTTACTGTTGCCAGGAACTGTGCTCAGTCAATGACAAAAGGGAAAGAAGTACCCCAGCTTTCTAACCACTAGAGGGAGTGTGGATCACTGTGACATGTTGTCTGTGCTCTCTCCTAGAATCACCCAGAAGGATTGAGCCCCGGTTGCCCATAGCAGTAACCTGCTGAATAATGCACTCTAATATTGACTTCTTTCCTTTTCCTCTGTTTCTCCCATTCTCCTACCATTGCTTCCAGGGATCACCTCCCAAATAAACTTCTTGCACTCAAATCCTTATCTTAGGATCTACTTCAAGGGGAGCCCAACTGAAGAGAGTAATTACAAAGTCCACGTGGACAACTTCTCTAAGACCCGTGGCTCATATGAGAGCTCTTGTAGACTAGTTACTTTGGTCTTCAAGGTCAAGGACTAGTTCTTATCCTCTGGAACGACTTCAATTTTGAAATCTTAAACTTCAGAATTCCACAGTTGAACAAACCTGCAGAACCACTTCTCTCCCACTTAACCATCCCAAACTTATTCTTTGAACTTATCAACACCTACAGCCCTGAGTCTCCTCCATATTTGATGTCACTTTCCCCATATCCATACCCACTGCTGGTCAGTTTAATTATTCTCACCTGCATCCGCTCTGTTCTTTTAACCCCTCAATCACCTTCTACCCTGATCTTGAAAATCATCAAACGTAGATTAACTGGACCATATTCTTTAGATTCAACTTCCTATTGCTCATCTTGCCCACATGCTCAATATATTCCAGCTATGTACACCTTCTCATTATTCACTGAAAATGCTGTGTTTTTTCATACCACTGAATTTGTGTTTCTGGTGTGTTCTTCTGGTTTTTAGAACTTTTCTCTTCTCCTGCTTAAAGGTCACCCCCTCAGTGGTGCCTTCCCTGACACTCTCAGGCAGAATTATTTGCGATCTGTTGTGGGTTTCATACCATTTTATATATGACCATTAGAACAGTCATCACATGGAATTGTAATTATTTCCATGCCTACCTTCTCAACCAGAGTAAGAACTTGAGGACAAGGATAGTCTTTAATCATCAGTATCTTGAGCTCCTAAGTCTAGATTGGCTGGAAGACAGCAGGTAGTAATTTAATGTGGGATGAATAAATAAAAGTTACTCATTAAAGTCACAGCCCTTTTTTTTCCCCAACACTCCATCTGACTTCCACAGAAAACAAATTTGTTGTCTGTTATTTCTATAAGACCTAGTTTTTGCAAAGTCCTTGGTTACAGCTTATCTTAACAGATTGTTGGTATGTGTCATCCCCAATTCTGACATGATATGCCCACTGGTTTCTTCTGCCCATACGTCTTCAACTTCGGCTAGGTGTTTTCAATTACTGGCTCAGCCCAGACTGATAGTAATCGGATTGGTTTCTGCCACCACTGAAACCATAAAACAGCTTTGGGTCTAATTTGATCTGCTGTCTCCCAGGCATAGTCCTTCCTCCAGACTTCTGTTTTGGTGAATAGTAGATGTCCTTATGGTTTAAGTCACTGTTAGTTTGGCTTTTAATTAATTATAGCTAAAATAAATCCTAGACGATGAACGTATGAAATAATAATTTTAAGTTGTATTAAGGGAAGGATACATATTTAGAGAATGAGACAAGAAGGAGAGGTAGAAGAAGAAAGTACTGGAGTGAGAAGTGAGGAGTGAGGGATAATTAACCTATGGATGCTTTAGGGCCTTGACAAGCCTTAAACAGAGCATTAACTAAGACAGAGGCATGATTTGGTAAAAAAAAGGAGAAGCGAGCATTCTTGAATGGGCATGTTAGAGACAGGAAAGATTAAGGGAACTCATTTTCCCATAGAAAACAACAAACTATATATAAGGAAACATTTGGAACACAAGCGTACATGAGTTAGAAGAACTCATTATTTCTGACTTACGTAAGGCAGTATTTATCTGAATAGCAGAACATTATTTTGGCATAATGGAGGGACAATTGTACTAGACACCATGGTACTGGGGAACAGAGTTCCAAAGCTGCATGGGCAGTGACTCAGGAACACCCTGGCATCACTAAGATCATGTGTATAAGCATGTGTACAGCAAATCTATACTGTCTTGGTTATACCATCAAATAATAGTATGACTTAGAGCTAGCCTTTAATACTGCTCAATTTCTTCATTTTTGGAAAAGGAGAATGAACCTGATGATTCAGGGTCCTTTCAACTACATCATGGCTTAATGGTCCCAAAGTTGAAAGATGTTTTTTCCTACGAGTTCTATCTTAATGACTTGTATTTTCTAAATCTTTGTTTAAAATATGCTAAAATTCTTAAATATTACAAAAGAAAAGTGTAAGAGTAGGGCATTGGAGAAGGTTATCAAGAAAAATTATATTTCATTTTCAGTAAATTTTCTGAACAAAATTACTTCTGACAGATGATTTTCTACTTTTACTACTTTTACTGTTCCTTGCTTTTAGCCCATTAGATGTGTGATTAATGCTCTGAGTTGTATTTCAAGCACTAAGTTTTGTCAATACTAAATAAATAATGACAGTATTTCCTTTCTGCTTCTGGCTCATGTACCATGATCATAAAATTTTTTAATTTTCAGAAGAGTGAAAACATTTCCCTTTCTCAACCAGCAGACAGTTTCAAGGATAACATGTGCAATGTACAGTACACCCCAATTAGAAAAATAGCTTTTTATAGTAGGGAAAAAAATGGTGGCCTATGATGCCCTAGATAGGTTCTGGTTCCTGCGGAAACCAATGTTCACAGATTCTGACAGCTCATGACTACCTGACAATCTTGGATCAAACAGCTGCACACAACATCTCAGTTTACATTGTCAAATGGAAAATGACCCAAAACTCACACCTAAAAATCCACGTGGCAACATGACATATGTTGGCAATGGTCTTGGACATACTATTTCAGATAAGACTTAGAACCACCCATGAGCATTAGATGAAAATCTTTTTTTTTTGAGTTTGCTTTTTATACTTTTTATTAATTAATTAATTTTTAACATCTTTATTGGAGTATAATTGTTTTACATTACTGTGTTAGTTTCTGCTGTATAACAAAGTGAATCAGCTCTATGTATACCTATATCCCCATATCCCCTCCCTGTCGTGTCTCCCTCCAACCCTCCCTATCCCACCCCTCTAGGTGGTCACAAAGCACCGAGCTGATCTCCCTGTGCTATGCGGCTGCTTCCCACTAGCTATCTATTTTACATTTGGTAGTGTATATATGTCCATGTCACTCTCTCACTTCGTCCCAGCTTACCCTTCCCCCTCCCCGTGTCCTCAAGTCCATTCTCTACATCTGTGTCTTTATTCCTGACTTGTCACTAGGTTCTTCAGAACCATTTTTTTCTTTTAGATTCCATATATAAACCATGTTAACATACGGTAAATGTTTTTCTCTTTCTGACTTACTTCACTCTGTGTGACAGACTCTAGGTCCATCCACCTCACTACAAAAAACTCAATTTCGTTTCTTTTTATGGCTGAGTAATATTCCATCGTATATATGTGCCACATCTTCTTTATCCATTCATCTGTTGATGGACACTTAAGTTGCTTCCATATCCTGGCTATTGGAAAGAGAGCTGCAGTGACAATTGTGGTACATGACTCTTTTTCAGTTATGGTTTTCTCAGGGTATATGCCCAGTAGTGGGATTGCTGGGTCGTATGGCAGTTCTATTTTTAGTTTTTTAAGGAACCTCCATACTATTCTCCATAGTGACTGTATTGATTTACATTCCCATGAAGAGTGCAAGAGGGTTCCCTTTTCTCCACACTCTCTCCAGCATTTATTGTTTGTAGATTTTTTGATGATGGCCATTCTGACCAGTGTGAGGTGATACCTCAATATAGCTTTGATTTGCATTTCTCTAATGATTAGTGATGTTGAACATCCTTTCACGGGTTTGTTAGCAATCTGTATATCTTCTTTGGAGAAAAGTTTATTTATGTCTTCTGCCCATTTTTGGATCAGGTTGGGTTTTTTTGATACTGAGCTGCATGAGCTCCTTGTATATTTTGGAGATTAATCCTTTGTCGGTTGTTTCATTTGCAAATATTTTCTCCATTCTGAGGGTTGTCTTTTTGTCTTGTTTATGGTTTCCTTTGCTGTGAAAAAGCTTTTAAGTTTCATTAGGTCCCATTTGTTTATTTTTGTTTTTATTTCCATTTCTCTAGGAGGTGGCTCAAAAAGGATCTGTAATTTATGTCATAGAGTGTTCTTCCTATGTTTTCCTCTAAGAGTTTTATAGTGTCTGGCCTTACACTTAGGTCTTTAATCCATTTTGCATTTATTTTTGTGTGTGGGGTTAGGAAGTGTTCTAATTTCATTCTTTTACATGTAGCTGTCCAGTTTTCCCAGCACCACTTATTGAAGAGGCTGTCTTTTCTCCATTGTATATTCTTGCATCCTTTATCAAAGATAACGTGCCCATATGTGTGTGGATTTATCTCTGTACTTTCAATTCTGTTCCATTGATCTGTATTTCTGTTTTTGTGCCAGTAACATACTGTCTTGATTACTGTAGCTTTGTAGTATAGTCTGAAGTCAGGGAGCCTGATTCCTCCAGCTCTGTTTTTCTTTCTCAAGATTGCTTTGGCTATTCGGGGTCTTTTGTGTTTCCACACAAATTGTGAAATTTTTTGTTCTAGTTCTGTGAAAACTGCCATTGGTAATTTGATAGGGATTGCATTGAATCCGTACATTGCTTTGGGTGGTATAGTCATTTTCAAAATGTTTAATATTTAATCATGAACAACATGTTTATCGATCATTTTTACCACTGGTGAATATTTAGGTGGATGTACAACCAGATTAAATAGGAAAAAAATTGTAAACTAAAATTATAATAAATTCCCTAAGCCTTTTCTTTTGTATGAAATAGGAATGTATATTTGATATGACTTTTGATGGTTAAATGATCCATCTGTGTACTGGATGTACACAGAAAACAAGTTTCTAGAACATTTGAAGAACACTAAAACTCTGCATAAACCTAATTGTTTTATACAAGCTGACTTTATTAGTCAATGAAACATTTTTAAAAGAGTGAAATGATTCACAAGAAACATTATTGTTAATTATTAATAAAGACTATCATCTAGGAAAACACAAACTTTTCTATGGTCTCCTGTGTGTTTGGGCATAATGGTGGGGAAAAGCTGGATCAGCACAGGTGTGTGTTACCTTGGAAGGCAGGAAAGAGCATACAGGTTAAAAAGAAAAGTTTTCATTTCTGAAAATGTTTGTAACTTTCTGCTGGCTAGCTATTTCCAGAAAGAAGAGCTACAGACTGATACTTTTGGTTTGTATTTTGATGAAATTTCCTAACGTTTTGACTGGTTTTTTAAAGGCCAGATCTTTATGAGTTACCTTAATTGATATTTTTGCAAGTGCACCTTCCTGGTGATCAGTTAAGCCTTGAAAAACATTCCTTTCTATTTAAAACAAAACAAAATGAAACAAAAAGTCAGAGAGTCAGCACAGACCTTTTTCTCACAAAAGCTGCCCTTGACTGAAATCTTTGTTGAGTATAAAAGTATTATCATATTCAGTACTCCATTTTCATGGATTGGAAGACTTGGTGTCACATTTCCCCCATGTTGATCTCAATGCAATCACAATAAAAATTCCAGCAGGTGTGTGTGTGTGTGTGTGTGTGTGTGTGTGCGCATGCGTGTGTGAAAATGACAATTTGACTCTAAAATCTATATAACATGCAAAGAGACAAGAGTTACCAAGACAGTCTTAAAAAAGAACAGAGCTGGAAGCCTTCCACTGCCAGATATCAAGAGTTATTGTAAAGTTACCAAAATTAAGACAGTGTGGTATTGCAGCAGGAATAAACAAATAGTCCACAGAACAGGATAGAATTTCCAGAAACAGAACTACACATTTATGTCACCTGATTATGATTGCCTGATTCATGACAAAAGTAACACTGCAGTGCAGAGGGAAATGGATGGTCTTTTCAAGAAATGATGCTAGATCAATTGGCTATCTGTAAAGGAAAAAAGTTTATCTTGACCCCTATATCACACTATACATGAAAATAGACACACAAAAATCTACCCAAAATTGATTAAAGACTTATGTAAACATATAACTTGGAACTCTAAGACTCCTAGAAGAAAACATAAGGGAAAGATTTTTAAAATAGGACACAAAGTACTAGCAATAAGGAAATAATTTGAAAAATTGGCCTACATTAAAAGTAGAAACTTCTCTCCAATCAAAGACATCATTAAGAGAGTGAAAAGGCAAAGAACAGAGTGGGAGAAGATTCTTTTCAACATATAAAACTTACAAAGAACTCATATAAATACAAGATAACCCCAACAAATCAGTAAGAAAAATATAATAAACCAACCCAATAGAAAAAAATGCAAAAGACTTACACAGGTATGTTTCAAAAGAGAATATACAAATGTCAATAAATCTGTAATAAAGAAAGATATTTAACCTCATTAGTTATCAGGGAAATGAAAAAAAAAAACACAATGAGAAATGGCTTCACACCTACTGCAAGGGCTAAAATGTAAAAGGTCAGTAATATCAAGTCTTAATAAGGATATGAATAACTGAAACTCTCATAAACTGTTGGTAGACAAATAATTTTGTAGTATCTAATAAATTTGGACATAAAGCACACCCTATGACCAGCAATTTTTACCCCTCAATACATGCCCAAAATAAATTCATATATATGTTCACCAAAATAAATGTACAAGAATATTCTTAGCAGTATTGTTTGTAATAGTGTAAATCTGAAAACAATGCATTGTTCATTGAGTGGACAAATAAATTGAATCATCTAAAGACAATAGAATAAACTAGTTTTTACTACATTCAGCAGTTACGGAGACTATCACAAATGAAATGTTTAACAAAGGCAGCCACAAAAGAGTTACACACTGTATGATTCCATTTATATGAAGCTCAAAAAGTGACAAAGAAATTATGGTGTAGAAATCAAGAGAGCAGTTACCCTGAGTGGGCATGAGAAGGACTTCTGAAGAGTCAGTAATCTTGTTGATTCATCTCGGTGCTGGGCGTGCTCACTTTGTGGAGTCAATGCTGTACATTTATGAGTTATTTACATTTCTGTGTTATGTCATACTTCTATTGAATGTTCATTAAAAAGAGTCAGGGCTTCCCTGGTGGCGCAGTGGCTGAAGGTCCACCTGCTGATGCAGGGGACACGGGTTCGTGCCCCGGTCCGGGAAGATCCCACATGCCGCGGAGCGGCTGGGCCCGTGAGCCATGGCCGCTGAGCCTGCGCGTCCGGAGCCTGTGCTCCGCAACGGGAGAGGCCACAACAGTGAGGGGCCCGTGTACCGGAAAAAAAAAACAAACAAAAAAAGTCCCCAACGCAGAGAAATCTTCCCCTACCACCCTGCTTAAAGTGACCTCAGCACTTCCTCACTGTCTCCCCCTTTTACTTCCTTCATGGCATTTATTATTAACTGAATTGTTTTAAATATATATCTATATATGACCTGCAATTACTTTATTTACATATTTACATGTTTTCTTTCTTACTAAAATGTAAGCAGAATGAGGGCAAGGTCCATGTTTGTTTGTCTTATTCACCAGCATCTATTACAGTTGATAGAAATGCTAGACATTCAAAAAGATTTTCTTGACTTAAGGAATATATAAATTGCAACATTCTTTGTAATTATGAAAAATTAGAAATAGCATAATGTACTGGTTAAACAAGCTGTGGTATATTCATATAATAGAGTGCAATGAAGTCATTAAAAAGAATAACATCTGAATATACTGAAGTAAAACAATGCATCATACAGCTGAGAAATTCAGAAAGCAATATACCCAAAAAGGATGGAAATGGATTTGACTTAAAGACATATTCGATGATAGACAATATGCAAATAGGTGCGTTCCAGGGCTTCGAGCAGTGAGTCCAAAGTTTCTCCTGGTCAGGGTTCTCATCTGAAGGTGTCTTTGCCCCGCAGGAGACGTTTGACAATGACTGAGGACATTGTTGATTTTCACAACTTGGGGAGGGAGGAGGTGCTTCTGGCATCTAGTGGGTAGAGATCAGGGATGCTGCTAGGCACCCTGCAATGCACAGAATAGCCCCCACAAAAAAGAAGTACTCAGCTGCCAATAGTGCTGAGGTAGGGAAACTCTGGGTGAGGGGATGCAGTGTATCTATCTGTGACTATCCAATGTCTACTTGGGGACCTGAGCTACAGGGAATGGTGGTTCAGCTTCAGGTCTTAACTTTTTAAAAACTGCCCACATCCAGCAGTCATCAAGACTGATAACAACTGATATATTTACCACCAACTATTAGAATAACCAGGAATATCCTACATTATTCAGCACAAGTAATTTCCCAATTTTTAGTAGTTTTCTGCATGGTTCGGACTTGAGACATATTTCTAAAATATTTTAGGAGGTATTTGCTTTGTGACTGCCCTTCTGCTTCTCTTCTCTAGTGGATAATTAGAAGGATTTATTCTCTGGAGATGTCAAGTAGGCCCCTTTCTCATTACCTAAATTCACTTAGAGAAAAATAAATCAGTATCCATGTGAAAGTGCAGGAAGTATCCAAGGGAGCTGTTCCAATCCAGAGAAAATAATTTCTACTATGTATAATCAGAAAGATGCTGAGGAATTCTTTACCTCCTCCCTTTGTAATAACCTTCCTATATTCCCCAAAACAGTGTTGAGGCAGAATTTTTAACTTGCTTAATTTACAGTGCAAAAAAGAGCCTCTACTCCCTAGCATTTTTTTTTTTTTAATCAGTGCAGGCCAAGTTCCAGGGTCATGTGAGGTGGGAGAGGATCATATGTTTCCCAGGATAGAGTGAGGATATCAATTTCAGTAGAAATAATGTTATCATCTATCTTTTAGAAGGCTCCAATGAGAGAAAATCAAACAAGTGCCAGGGAACAGCACATTCTGGAAGTCGCTGCATAAAAAGAAGAAAAATACTACAGGAAGGTGGAGGATAAGCCTAGAATGGCATTTCTCCAATCCAAAGTCATGTCTCTTGAGCTGAAAAGGGCCATGCCACAGAAAGACTGCCACAACGTGTGAGTGTCACAGCCCTCCCCGTCTTAAGCGTGACAAGGAGGAGAGAGAGAATGAAGCAGCACTTTCTCAGGTGAAACTACGTTCAGAGCCCTTGCCTTAGTCATTTCACATTGCTAAAGCAAAGTATTATAGACTGGGTGGCTTATGAACCACAGAAGTTGATTTCTCACAGTTCTGGAAGCTGGGAAGTCCAAGATCAAGGTGCCAGTGTGGTTGAATTCTGGTGAGAGTCTACTCCCACGTGGCAGACCACTGATTTCTCATACTGTTCTCACATGGCAGAAAAATAAAAAGGGCAAGAGTGGGGTCACTCTTATAAGAGCACTAATTCCATTCATGAGGGCTCCACCCTTATGACCTAATCACCTCCCAAAGGCCCCACTTTCTAATACCATCACATTTAGGGTTAGGACTTCATGGTGGGATACAAAAGTTTATTTCATTGCAACTTTAGCGCTGTATTTTGGTCTCTGAGTCAGGACAGAGAGGCTCTCAAAATTTGCTAACACAAGGTAAAATGGTAGAACTGTGCTTCTCTATGTGCATCCCCTGGAGGCAATCGTTTGTGACTTTTTTTTCTTCTACATCATGGGAAAACATTGGAGGTGATGAATATAGGGTGAAGAGTATCATGTCTGAAAGTCTCTTGGGATCAACCTGAACCCCTCATTCCTCTTAGGATGGTAGAAGCATTGGATGGCACACCTTCCTACACATCCTCATTCAAACACACCTGATCTCCACCTGATCTCTATCGCCAAATAGTCTGGGAAAGTTAGAAGACCTGGGCTGAATGTGTCTAATCTCTCCAAGTGAGTGCAGGCTCTGGGGCTGGGCTTCTGTATTCAGATCCCAGCTTCAACATCCAACTCTGTGTCATCTGGGGGAAGTTACTGCCTCAGCTTTCTTATCTTCAAAGATCATATCTGCCTCTCTGGGTTTAGGGGAGGATTAAATGAGTGAATGCATATAAAGCACCTAGCATGTTGCCTGGCACATAGTCATTACTCAACAAATGTTATCAGCTGCTGTTATCGCTGTTAATAATTCCAATGGAAACAAGGGATCTGTTCCCAGTTGGTGAATAGGAAATCAAGGAGGTGAAGATGTGTCAATTCTATTATGGTACAAGTGGGTCCTGGTTAAGATCAAAGGGGGATGATAATAATAATAGAGAACAACCCATCCTCTGTCTTAAGGGCTACTGTGCACTTCATCCTGAGCCCACATGACAGACGACTTGGGCCACACCCACCTCACTGCTATGCCAGTTTAGTATCCTCCAGAGGCACCCTCACTGACTGTCAGCCTTCTTCTCTTTTTCTTCTCTGACTTTACCACTTATATGCCTAAATCCTACACTCCCCTTTCAGAATGCCACTCAAAGATGTCTCCGTCCCCTCCCCTTCTTTCCAATGAGCCGGCCCTTCTGCATCACAACACTTGCCTCTGTTCCTCTCACTCCAGGCCCCCTAAAGGCAGAGAACGTACCTTTATCGCCAGCAACTATCCCAGTTTCCAACACGTAGTGGGTCCTGAACAGCTGCTGGTGGAACAAAAGGTCCCTGGGTATCATATTCTTGAAGACATTGCCACAGATAATCTGGGATTCTAATTTAACTCTTTACATATATGCTGTATCTCCCTAACCAGAATGGAAACTCCTTAAGAGAAGGAAAATATGTTTATTTATCTTGGTCTAATGATATTGTACAGATGCCAGTAGTGCCCTGCTCCTACATCCCCAGACTTCACCATTGTGTGCATGCAGGCCCAGCTTCCAGACCCCAGCATCTCATTTCCTCACCTAAGGGCTTTCTTTGGCAGCTGGTGCCTACTCTGTTGGGTTCCCCTGTGCCTGTGCACATGGCAGACCAGAAATGTCAGAAGACAAATACTCACCACCCGGAAGCAGCCCTCAACCAATAACTGATGGAATTTGTGTATAAATACCTCACCCTTTGGTGAGATAACTCTAAGGTGGGTATTCTATATTGGCTGCCAGAAATCCCAGCAAGATGAAGCTCCAGTTGCCTCAAGGGGTAAGCTGATACTACGTATTTTATTGGCTGCTGTCTTAATCCATTTGGGCTGCTCTAACAAAATACTATAGTCTGGGTGGCTTCTAAACAGCAGAAATTTATTTCTCACGGTTCTGGAGGCTGGGAAGTGCAAGATCAAGGCACCAGCATGGTCATGTTCTGGTGAGAGCTCTCTCTCTGGTTCATAGCCAGCACCTTCTTGCTGTGTCCACACAAGGAAGTAGGGGCAAGAGATCTCTATGGGGTCTCTTTGATAAGAACACTAATCCCAATTATGAGGGCTCCATCCTCATGACCTAAGCACTTCCCAAAGGCCTCACCTCCTAATACCATCATCTCTGGGAGTTAGAATTTCAATTTATGAATTTGAGGTTGGGGTGGGGGACACAAACATTCAGACCGTGGCAGCTACCTACACTTCCCTGCCTCTCTGTCTCCCCTACCAGTGTTTTCTAGATATATCTTCCAAATAAACTACCGCACCGAATCTTTGAAAATCATAATCTGCTTCTCGAAAGACCCAGACTGAAACAGATATGAAAAAGTTGTACAAGAATCCTGCCTTGGGCTTCCCTGGTGGCGCAGTGGTTGAGGGTCTGCCTGCCGATGCAGGGGACACGGGTTTGTGCCCCGGTCTGGGAAGATCCCACATGCTGCGGAGTGGCTGGGCCCGTGAGCCATGGCCACTGAGCCTGCGCGTCCGGAGCTTGTGCTTCGCAACGGGAGAGGCCACAGCAGTGAGCAGCCCGCGTATGGCAAAAAAACAAACAAAAAAACAAACAAAAAAGAATCCTGCCTTCAGCATCAGTGAGTGATGACACCAAAGACTGAGGATGGAGCTGCTCTTCCAGGAGGCAAGAAAAAAAAATATGTTTGCTCCAGAGAAGTTGTGAGAAAGAGGAGTGAAGTGGCACAAAACTGTGAGCTGGGATAATGGAAAGGGAAGCCAAAAGCGGGCAAGGGGTGGGGTGGGGAACCATGTCAAGTGAGGTATAGATCGAGCTGAGGGCTGTGGTAGGTGCAATAGACTCTTTCTCTGCCTCTCTTGTGGGACCTTCAGTAAACCTGCCATTGCTCACTTAGGAGCTCAGTGGGAGTGGATTCTTTTTTTTTTAAATTTGATTTTTTTTAACACAGGAGGTTCTTATTAGTTATCTATTTTATACATATTAGTGTATATATGTCAATCCCAATCTCCCAATTCATACCACCACCACCACCACCACCCTGCTTCCCCCCCACCCTTCATGTCCATACGTTTGTTCTCTACATCTGTGTCTCTATTTCTGCCTTGCAAACTGGTTCATCTGTACCATGTTTCTAGATTCCACATATATGCATTAATATACGATATCTGTTTTTCTTTCTGACTTACTTCACTCTGTATGAGAGTCTCTAGATCCATCCACGTCTCTACATATGACCCAATTTTGTTCCTTTTTACGGCTGAGTAATATTCCATTGTATGTATGTACCACATCTTCTTTATCTTTTCGTCTGTCAGTGGGCATTTAGGTTGCTTCCATGATCTGGCTGTTGTAAATAGTGCTACAATGAACATTGGGGTGCATGTGTCTTTTTGAATTATGGTTTTCTCAGGGTATATGCCCAGTAGTGGGATTGCTGGGTCACATGGTAATTCTATGTTTAGTTTTTTAAGGAACCTCCATAATGTTCTCCATAGTGGCTGTATCAATTTACAGTCCCACCAACAATGCAAAAGGGTTCCCTTTTCTCCACACCCTCTCCAGCATTTCTTGTTTGTAGATTTTCTGACGATGGCCATTCTGACCAGTGTGAGGTTCTATTTGCTGATGGTCAGAGGTGCTGAGGGCCATCTAACTGTGGGTGTGACATATCCACAGAAATCACCCATGGGGGCAGCTGGACATTTGACTTATATTTGTATCATTCACAACACCTAGTTCAGGGCTAAAGCACACAAGAACTATTTACTGAATTCTTACTGAATGACTGCATAAATAAATGTACCTTTCCATCTTTTGATAGATTTATTGATTGATAATCAAAGATAATCATTTTCTGTGCTCTCTCGTTGAAATTGCTTCAACTTCAAAACATATCTATTCATAATCATTTATTTCCTCATCCATTCTACCCCTATGTCAGTAGACACACACACAATACAGCACAGCTCCTCTAATACGGTCACTTAAATATTTACAGAATTTAGTAATGGTGTTGCCCAGGAAAGCCTGGGAGAGTAAAACTCATTTAATCATTCAACAAATATTTATGCAACAAATATTTATAAGTTATTGGAGACTCAAAGATGAAAAAATAGGGTTCTTGCCTTCATAAAGGTCTCAGTCTGAATTATGGTTATTATTCTCTCTCCAACACTCTTCCTTCACTCTGAACCACTGGTGAGCCACACTCCATGGAAAATGCCTACGTCTCATTCAGTTCCGTTCTTTGAGGACAGACTTGCTTTGCCATTAGTGTATCACCCATCTTCTTTCATTAAAGAAAACTCTTGAGTGTGCTTCTTTTTGTCCTGGGAAGGGAGGCATATGTACCAGACTGTAGGCATATGCATTGTTATCTTTCTCATCTCCAGGCTTTCTTTGAACCAGCCACCTCCCCCTGATAACCTGCCCCAAAGGCAAAGCAAAGTTGCTGGACGTTTGGTAAAAAAAAAAAAGGTTGGGAAACACACAGGTCCATTTATCTGGCAAGCATAGCCACTGTGTGTTGATGGCTATTACATTGTAAGGCAGTTACAGGTCAAAACTGAGCCAAGAAAACTATGCAAAGGTGGAGGAAGAGGAATAGGGAGCAGAGGGGATGGAGATGGTCTTAAAGTACCATATGAGACAGCTTCGTGAAAATCTGTAAGCTTTCTATAAAAAAAAGTAATTTTACAATTTATTACTGGCTTTGGGACTGTCAGTGTTATTCTTTGGAAATTACCCACTTGAACATCTCAGAAAATCTGATGGATAAAATGAAAAGTAGAGGAGGGAAAGTAGTAAGGAAGCTTAAGTTGTAAGTTACAAATCCACTGATTCTGACTTTAACCTTCAAAGTGAAAGAAAAATAGTTTCTGGCCTGAAAAAGAACAATTATGCACTCCTGCCTATTCTCAGGCTCAATTCTTCTATAAGCCCTTAAAAGATAAATCCAACTATAAATCATCTTGGAAAATGGACTTGGAATCTGAGTGGGACTGCATTGTTTGCTTTTTGCTCCTTTCTACACTTGATTTGGGTTTAAAGAGTTCTTTGACCCTAACAAATTCATCTCATGGATTTCATATTGTATCTCACTAATGCACTGTCGTGTTTTTAACAACTATTTTTACCATGCAGTTGTTTCTTTGAATAGCAAATATAAGAAATGTATATTTTTATAAATATAATATGATATATAGTATAATATTTTATAATATAAATATACATATACACACACATATATATATAAAGGCAAGCCAATGAGTATTAAAGCAGATACTAGGTTCTTCACCATGTTGTAAGGGATGTGCATGGTGGCTTTCTCTCTCTTTCTCTCTCTCAATTCTTTTTGATGCCATTTGTAAAAAGACACATACAACATTGTCCCTGACTTTGAAGGAGTTTACAGTCTTACTGGAGACATAGTATTTTATTTACATATAGCAAATGGAAAATAATCCAGGGCTCTTTATGTTTGTTTTTAAAATGAAGAACTACAGGGATTCAAGTAGGGCAAGATCATTCTAGGTTATAGGAAAGTGTCAAAGTTTAATTAGTTAATTCAATATCCATTCGTAAAATGACAACTAGAGGACGCTGGGATTGGAGCTGGGCATCAGGAAGATATGTAAAGAGGCACCAAACGTGTGCTGCCTACAAAGTTGTATGTGTGGGAAGGGTGGTGTGGGACAGGGTAGGCTGTCATTGAGAAGACCAAGTCCAAACAATGTAATAGGATCAGAGCGAAAAGGTGGAGCCTGGTGACAAAGGGACTTGAAGGAGTGACGTGACAGAGTAATTTTCCTTGTTGAATCTGCAGCAAGTAGAAACTTGTGTTTTTAAAGAAGCTATTGTTACAGTTTTTATTGACATAAGTGATTAAATCAGTAAAACCTCTAGTCTTTAATGAAAAAAAAAAATCTGACTTTCTCCAACTGAAAGAAACAATTTTTCTTGAGGTTTAAGTAAACACTGAGGTGAGAAATCCAGTCATTGTTCCAGCCATAACTAAGTGATGAGTTATTCTCTTCAAAAATCATAATATATATGAAATAGTATAACATGATTTTCCGGCATCTTAACTATATGAAGAGCCAGTACTTCCAGACCTTCCATAGGAAACTAAAATATGTAGGGAAAGAGAATCTTTAAAAAGTACAGGCCCAGACAAATACTTTCCTTCTCTGCTTTCTAAGCTAATACAAAATTAATGAAACTCTGGCTAGACATGGGAAATGTGCTATACACAAGAAATGAATTAGGTTGTATTGCAGAATTATATGACTGATTTGAACATTCATGGTACCCAAACTGGTTTTGCTTGATTGTTGAGAACCTTGAAGGTGGAAAATTCAACTAAATAAATACTCAAAGATACTTCAGAATTCCTTGGTATTTATTTTTATCTCAAGTTTCCCCTGTGTACAAATCTAAGACCACTAAACTTAGTTAATTATTACCTTCAAATCTATGTAATATTTGTGACTTCATTTAAAAACTATACTGTTAATTTGTTAAACGAAAATAACAATAAGCATCATGTTTTAAGCCAGAGGTTGAACTTTTAAGCCAGGTTAAACTTTTTCTTAAAGGGCTAAAGAATAAATATTTTAGACTTGCAACTACACAAATCCACTGTTGTAGAGTCAAAGCAGCTCTTGAAAAAAATGGGCATGGCTGTGCTCTAATAAAAACAAGTATGTAAAAACAAGTAGCTGTCTCAGGATTGTAGTTTGCTTATCCCTCATCTAAATGATATTGCCACCATTAATGTAATTGCTAAACCTCTTCCAAGTTTAACACCAGTATAAGCTCTCTCAGCTCTAATTAGAACTACTGCTAGGGGGAGTTAGTACCTAGAAATGGTGTTGGGTGGGGGGAGGGAAGATAGAAGTTATTGGGATGAACAACTGTATTTTATCCATAAATACTATGTACTCCTCTTCTTTTCATATTTTAACTTTTAATTCTAAAATACATATAACAGACACATTATACTTACCACACAGATTTCCCTATAATCAATGTTTTTATATTTGCTCCAGGTCATTTTTTAAAGAAATAAAATGTTAACAAATATAACTAAATGCTTGTTCCAATCCTATCCTCCTTTCTCCATTCTAAAGGTTAACTCTTCCTTTATAGATAATCTGTCTTTTCTCTCTGGTTGCTTTTAGGATTTGCTTATTGTCTTTGATGTTCTGAAATCTGTGGATTCATATCTTCAATCAACTCTGAAAAATTATCAGGGAATATCACTTTGAATGTGATATCTTCCCATTCTCTATTTTCTCTCCTTCTGGAACTCCTGTTTCAACATATGTTGGCTCCTCTATCCTCCATGTTTCTAACCTCTGTTTTGTACTTTTCTTATCTCTCTGTGTGGCAATTGGGGTAATTTCTTAGATCACCTTTCCAGTTTATTAACCCTCTCTCAAATTGTTTAATCTTTATTTATGTCAATTGAATTTTAATTTCATGGACTCTTTTCATTTCTAAATATACATTTTTCTTTTCCAAATCTGCCATATATTCTTATTGTGTTCTATTCTTTGAGATTATTTCTATTCCTTTTTTTCTTTTTACTCTACTCATTTTGTTTTATAGATTATTTCAGATGTTTTTATTACATCATGTTTGACTAGGGGAAGAAGAAGTTACCTAATCCTCATATATGTTGTGTGTGCTGCTTTCTCTCATGGCTTGTTATTTGTTTGTATGTGAAAGATCATTATAACAAAAGAGTGTTCTTGTCTCTGTGTGTTTTGTTTTGTTTTCCTGTTGGAGTCCTTGCACTTATGGAAGTGCTACACTGGAATGATTTTGTGTTTGTTTTTACTGGGTGCTCCAGGGATTTCACCAAACTGAGATCAGTCTTACTGTTAATTTCTCAGATTAGTCATGTTCATACCCATGGGTAATAGAAATTTGGACAGACTTGGAGTTTTTTTCATAGATGAGTTTTTTTTCCTCCTCAGAATCCCAGAAAAACACAAGTTGCCTTCTTGCTTTCTTGTTCCAGGAGGTAGAATTGTTATGTTCCCCCTTTCACTGAGAGGACGCTCTTCCATTATCCCAGCTTTACAAAGGAATGTTATGCTTTAGCTCCCCAAACTTGCCTAAGCCCAAAGGTATGTCTTTTATACCCATATAGGCATTAAAGCATTTTTAGGTATACCTTGACAATTTTCCTCTTGGTTGCTGCAGTACCAGTTCCTGAATTTACCACTCTGATTTCCAATATCCCCCTTATACCTGTCATTTTCTTGCTTTTTAACCCAGGTGTGTAAAATTAAACATTATGTTATTGTTATATATGCATCATTTATATATGTGTTTGTAATTGAACAATAAAGTTCTGACTTATTCTGTCATGTTGCTGGAACTTTAAGTCACCATGGTGTCATTCCAAAGATTTGTACATTTATGATATACTTTTAAAATTACAAATCTCTTTTCTGGTCTTTTTAAAAAACATCTTAAAAGATGCTTTCATTCCTAAATGCAAATTATATGCTCTCTCATAGAATTTGTCCATTTGGGTTGGGTCTGAACATAAAGTTCTGTTTGCTAATTATTTAACTATAGAGAAATCATTTAAAAAATTATTGACTTTAGGTACAATTTTCCTTGAGTGTATGATATATAGTGCTAAAAGTGCTATACATTCACTTTTTAAAAAACTTTAAGATTTTACAATTTTTCTCTTGATACATAATTGAAATGTTAACATTATCCCAAAAGAAAGCCAGTACACTCCATGATCAAAGATGCTTTTGCAAGCATATATGGAAATTACTTTTTTACACTGTAGGAAAATGTATGGCATTATGTATTCACAATGCCAGGAATTATACCCACACTGCCAGGAATCCAAGCATTTAATGTGACTTGGAAACAGATTTTGCATATTACATTTATAATTTTGTTAATTCCATCCCAAATAAGGATCAGCATTGCAGCTAAATTTCTACTTAAGGTGTTTCTTTCCAATGACTGGACCATAGACCATAGCCCTCTGAAACTGGGAGCCCACATGAAAGTTGCAGGCTGTTAGTCCTTAATATCCTCTCCTCCTCATCATCCTACAAAATAGGATTTTAGAATGTGCTTCTGAATTCAGTTGTCCTCACATGGTTGGGACTGTGCCTAGGGAAGCACCATGTGCTGAAATGCTAAACCTAAATGAATGTTAACACTAGTGTCTTCCTGGAGGATGTAACAGAAAAATGGTTCTGCCTTTCAACCCTGCAAAAAGTTTACAGAGTCGAATAAATATCACAAGTGTAAGCATTTTCAAACTGGAAATTTAAAAATCCTGTGACAGCTAGAGTCTGTTTGTTAATATATTTAGGCACTTGTGTTTGTCTGATTATGGCATGGTAAAGCAGACACTCAATCCGTGTGATTGGAGCCAACAGCCAAGCTTTTCAGGCAAACAGATTGGCCTAATCCTCACTTGTTAAAATTTGTTTCCAACCCTTAGCTCATTAGCTTCTCCTTTTCTCCTGACCTCATCCTTTTGTGTTTTCTTGATCATTGGAATGCTTCCCTTGGAAATCCAGATTTTAGTCTATTCTAAACAGAGCTACAGAAAAAGTGGTAGCTCTTTCATCGGGTTTTCTTTACTCACTGGGTGAGTCCCCATTTTCCCCCTCCTCTTGATCTAATTAGCATTGTTTTCTCCAAGAGTCACTTTAAGAGTGACATTTCTTCTTTACTTCTCATAAAACTCACTCTAACTTGGGTGTGTGTTGGGAGGAGGGAAACTAGGGCAACAGATCTCTGCAATCTGGCTTAGAGCAAAATACATTTTTTCTTCTGATTTTTCTCAAGTGATCTTTAGTTCCTTCCACGTAAATGTATCTTACCTGATAACCATAAAGGTTTTTGGGCTTGACAGTGCTAGGAGGTTACAGAGGTGAATAACTGATCAATGTAAAATGCATTAGAGTTATTTCTAACTCATGTCTTTTCTGCTTGATGAGTGCTTCCTGATGTATTTCTTGAAAGTGAACTTTTTCATTTCTCTTTATACCCCTAAACTCAAACCATAGTTCTATCTCTATAAAAGATGCATTGACCTAATTCCCTTTTTGCATACAGAAACGTTTAAGTTTGACCTTAACATGAAAAGTAGGTAATATCGTTGTAAGCTGGCTCTTTTAAAGTAGTCTATAAAATAGGTTATTTACCAAATAGTGACAGAAAACTGTACAATGACCTTAACCAAATACCAGCATATATATTTAGAAGTAGTTATCTAATAACTCCTGAGCCCTGAGAAGTGCATAGCAATATAAAAGGAAGTACAACCTCTCTTAAACTTATCAAGATCAGTAGACATATGCAAAGGTATATATCACTTTTCCTATAAGAGGCAATTTCAATTCACAGATAAAAGGGTTACTTCTTGTTAGTCACAGATTTCTTCTAGTAATCTTCCTTCTGAGGTTGGCAAAGTTACCCACATCAGTGGTTATAACTTTTCAAATGTCGACTTATGAATCAAAGGAACCAAAATGGATCACAAATATTTGAAGACAGTGAAAACTGCAAAGCCAAAATATCACTTGAAACTTAAATAAGAAGAATAAAAATGATATATGTGAATCTGGACATTCTGACCACTTGAGTTTATGCTTTTTCAAGCCCAGGAAGAGAATGTGACAGACCAGAATCACACTTAACACTCAATCAGGAGAGAACTAACCACAGGAAATGAAATTGTCTTCACTGTCACCTGCAATTCTAGAGAAAGTGTTAGGATTAGAAGTGTCCTTAGACAGATGGACTATTAAGCAAGTGTTATCAGTATGGAATATCTGGGGAACAGGGCAGTATATCTTAAATAAGAGAATTCCATTATGCAGGAAAATCTTAACCCTTGAAAAAATAACTTATGGCTTTCAAAAATATTAAATCCACTTTTAACACTTAACGTTGGGTTTTAGGTAGAACACATTTTTTCCGAGCTACATCCAAGCCTACTCTATTTAAAAAACAACAACAAAAAAAAAAACCGAATGTGTCAGAGTTTAATGCAATATTTTCTGAACGTTTCAAATGAAATTCGAGATAGTGACTATATTTTTTGGTCCTTATGGGCATGAGCAGATCTTTTATTTTTGTAACTCATCACTCCTAGTACAATATGTAAGGCACATACACAATAGATGCTTAATAAATACTTTGTGATCCATCATTCATTGTCACAGAACAAATTAATATTAGAGCTGGGTATTCCATGTCCCAGTTCAGAATTTTTGGTAGACCATGGGATCACCAATAAAAATAATTTGATTGTGAAAAAGCAAATTGTACTAACCTAAAGAGTTTATATCAGAATTTCATATCTTAACATTTAATAAAACTTATAAAGATTTAAAAATCAACAATCTTAAAAAAGTAGACATGAAGGAGGAGTCAAGATGGTGGCACTGGAAGATGCAGAGTTAGCATCTCCCCACAACTAGGCCACCTGTTGGCCACTGGTGGGGGACTCTAACCCCCAAGGAGATGCGAGGAACCCCAGAGCGAAGTGGTAGGACGTAGGGGGACCAAGGAGGGAGGAGAAGTGGAGGCCAGACAAGATCGACCCCCTTGAGGCCAGGGAGATCAGAAGAGACAGGTGGGAGGGCCTCTCCAAGAAGAGCAGGAGAGGAGCAGAAGATGATAGCCTGACCCACTTGGGCTTGGGAGCCTGCTGAGCTCCCAAGCTGGTTCCCCCCACCCAAAGCCCCCTCCAGGCCACCTAGGTCCTGTGGGAATAGGAGGGAGGCTGAGGGGACAACAGGGGAGGCAGGCAAGAGGGGTCCTCAGGGAGGAGTCAGAGAGGAGCAGAGGGCAATTGCCCCACCCTCCAAGGCCCCTTCAGGCTGCATGGCTCTTGGGGACATAGGAGGGAGGCAGGGGGATCAGGAGAGGCAGGCGGGAGGGGCGCTCTCAGACCCCAGACCAGAGGAGCAGGAGAGGAGAGGAAGGTGTTTGCCCCACCCACTCGAGCCCAGGAGGCCTTCTGGGCTCCCAGGTGAGGTGCCCTCTCCTCTGAGACCAGGAGTCAAGGGCACGCCTGGGCCCCTTCTGTTCCTTGAGCCTAAGTCTCACCTCCCACAGTCCCCAGAGCCTTTTCCAGCCCTGTGGGCCCTGAGCATTGGCCCCACACACTGCCCAAACTTCACCCTTGCTTAGTTCCTGCTCTCCACAGCCAAGGCCTTCCCGCCTGCCCTCCCCCCCACTTGTTTTTCTTTTCCTGCCTCCTCTTTTTTACTATTGTGGTACTGATGTATCTTCTGGTGTTAATTCATCTATATTTTTATTTTTACATTCTTTCTAACATACCTGTTAGTTTCCTAGTCTAATTTTATTTTTTACTTTGTTATTGTTCTTTTTTTTTTTTTTCCACCACATGCAGCTTGTGGGAGATCTTGATTTGCGAGCCTGCGATTGGGCAGAAGCTCCTGTGGTGGGAGCTCCAAGTCCGAACCACTGGACTAACAGAGAACCTCAGACCCCAGGGAATATTCATCAGAGTGAGATCTGAGTTCCTCATCTCAGCACCAAGACCCAGCTCTACCCAAAAGCCTACAAACTCCAGTATTGGAAGCCTAAGGCCAAACAACCAGTAAAACAAGACCACAATCCCACTCATATAAAAAAAAAAAAGAAGAAGAAGAAACAGCAAAAATATATGTCACAGATGAAGGAGCAAGGTAAAAACCTACAAGACCAAATAAATGAAGAGGAAATAGGAAGTTTACCTGAAAAAGAATTCAGAGTAATGATAGTAAAGATGATCCAGAATCTTGGAAATGGAATGGAAGCACAGATTGAGAAAATACAAGAAATGTTTAATAAAGACCTAGAAAAACTAAAGAACAAACAAACAGAGATGAGCAACACAATAACTGAAATGAAAAATACACTAGAAGGAATCAATAACAGAATAATGGAGGCAGAAAAATGAATAAGTGAGCTGGAAGACAAAATGGTGGAAATGACTGCTGATGAGCAGAATAAAGAAAAAAGAATGAAAAGAATTGAAGAAAATCACAGAGATCTCTGGGACAACACTAAACTCACCAACATTAGAATTATAGGGGTCCCAGAAGAAGAAGAGAAAAAGAAAGGGTCTGAGAAAATATTTGAAGAGATTATAATGGAAAACTTCCTTAACATGGGAAAGGAAATAGTCACCCAAGTCCAGGAAACACAGAGAGTCCCATACAGGATAAACCTTAGGAAAAACACACCAAGACACATATTAATGAAACTAAAAAAATTAAATTCAAAGAAAAAATATTAAAAGCAGCAAGGGAAAAACAAAAAATAACATACAAAGGAATCCCCATAAGGTTATCAGCTGATTTTTCAGTGGAAACTCTGCAGGCCAGAAACGAGTGGCAGGATATACTTAAAGTGATGAAAAAGAAAAACCTACAACCAAGATTGCTCTACCCAGGATCTCATTCAGATTCGATGGAGAAGTCAAAACCTTTACAGACAAACAAAAGCTAAGAGAATTCAGCACCACCAAACCAGCTTTACAACAAATGCTAAAGAAATATCTCTAAGTGGGAAACACAAGAGAAGAAAAAGACACACAAAAACAAACCCAAAACAATTAAGAAAATGGTAATAGGAATATACATACCAATAATAACCTTGAATGTAAATGGATTAAATGCCCCAACCAGAAGACACAGACTGGCAGAATGTGACCCATATATATGCTGTCTACAAGAGACTCACTTCAGACCTAGGGGCACATACAGACTGAAAGTGAGGGCATGGAAAAAGATATTCCATGCAAATGGAAATCAAAAGAAAGCTGGAGTAACAATACTCATAGCAGATAAAATAGACTTTAAAATAAAGAATGTTATAGGAGACAAGGAGGGACACTACATAACAATCAAGAGATCAATCCAAGAAGAAGATATAATAATTGTAAATATATATGCACCCAACATAGGAGCACCTCAATACATAAGGCAAATTCTAACGATCCGGAAAGGAGAAATCGACATTAACACAATAATAGTAGGGGAATTTAACACCCCACTTACATCAATGGACAGATCATCCAAACAGAAAATAAATATGGAAACACAAGCTTTAAATGACATGATAGACCAGTTAGATCTAATTGATATTTATAGAGCATTCCACCCAAAAGTGGCAGAATACACTTTCTTCTCACGTGCACACAGAACATTCTCCGGGATAGATCACATCTTTGATACAAACCAAGCCTTGGGAAATTTAAGAAACTTGAAATCGTATCGAGCATCTTTTCTGACCACAATGCTATGAGATTGGAAATCAATTACAGGAAAAAAACTGCAAAAAACACAAATACCTGGAGGCTAAACAGTGTGATACTCAATAACCAAGAGATTACTGAAGAAATCAAAGAAGAAATTAAAAAATACATACAAACAAATGACAATGAAAACTAGAAGTTCCAAAACCTATGAGATGCAGCAAAAGCAGTTCTAAGAGGGAAGTTTATAGCAATACAATCCTACCTCAAGAAACAAGAAACATCTCAAATAAACAACCGAACCTTACACATAAAGCAATTAAAGAAAGAAGAACAAAAAAACTCCAAAGTTTGTAGAGGGAAAGAAATCATAAAGATAGGATCAGAAGTAAATGAAAAAGAAATGAAGAAAACGATAGCAAAGAGCAATAAAACTAAAAGCTGGTTCTTTGAGAAGATAAACAAAATTGATAAACCATTAGCCAGACCCATGAAGAAAGAAAGGGAGAAGACTCAAATCAATAGAATTAAAAATGAAAAAGGAGAAGTAACAACTGACACTGCAAAAATGAAAAGGATCATGAGAGATTAGTACAAGCAACTATATGCCAATAAAATGGACAGCCTGGAAGAAATGAACACATTCTTAGAAAGGCACAACTTTTAGAGATTGAACCAGGAAGAAATAGAAAATACAAACAGAGCAAACACAAGCACTGGAATTGAGACTGTGATTAAAAATCTTCCAACAAACAAAAGCCCAGGACCAGATGGCTTCCCAGGCGAATTCTATCAAACACTTAGAGAAGAGCTAACACCTATCCTTCTCAAACTCTTCCAAAATATAGCAGAGGGAAGAATACTCCTAAACTCATTCTACGAAGCCACACTCACCCTGACACCAAAACCAGACAAAGATGTCACAAAGAAAGAAAACTGCGGGCCAATATCACTGATGACCGTAGATGTTAAAATCTTCAACAAAATACTAGGATTCTTCAATGTATGCAAATCAATCAATGTGATACACCATATTAACAAATTGAAGGAAAAAAAACATATGATCATCTCAATAGATGCAGAAAAAGCTTTCGACAAAATTCAACACCCTTTTATGATAAAAAGCCTCCAGAAAGTAGGAATAGAGGGAACTTACCTCAACATACTAAAGCCCGAATATGACAAACCCACGGCCGACATCATTCTCAATGGTGAAAAACTGAAACCATTTCCACTAAGATCAGGAACAAGACAAGGTTGCCCAGTCTCACCACTATTATTCAACATAGTTTTGGGAGATTCAGCCACAATAATCAGAGAAGAAAAAGAAATAAAAGGAATCCAAATCAGAAAAGAAGAAGTTAAACTGTCACTGTTTGCAGATGACATGATACTATACATAAAGAATCCTTATGATGCTACCAGAAAACTACTAGAGCTAATCAATGAATTTGGTAAAGTAGCAGGATACAAAATTAATGCACAGAAATCGCTTGCATTCCTATACTCCAGTGATGAAAAATCTGAAAGAGAAATTAAGGAAACATCTTTCCAATAGAAATAAATATAGCCCTAAATACTCTTGGTGAGTTACCATTCGAATGATGAATTTTTACCCTTTTTTCATGACTTACTTCAATGAGTGAATCTTCATCAGCTGGAAGTGCTGGGACATTCTGACATCCATTAATTGCAATTGCTGCTTTCTCAATGAACTCTGAAATATGAGCATTAAATTTGATTATAGTGGAATGTAAAGGACTGGAATTTTAGTCAAAGACAGTGATTTATATATAATTGAAGATAAAACCAAAATAAGGCATATTTTCCAGCATTAGCTATTGTAACTGCAAAGAAATCTTCAGGAATACTTAACATGAATGAATCAGAACCATTATGTTCTCACAGTATCATTTAAAACAAAAATAAGGTAATATCACTCCCTTGCATAAAATATTCCGATGGTCTTCCAAGGGACTTGGAATAAATTCCAAACTCCTTACCATGGCGTCACAGACTCTGAGTGATCTAATCTAGTCCCTGCCTACATCTCTTACCATCCTGCTCTGCTCTCAGGAGGCCTCCGCCATTTGCTCCCTAAACAAGCCACGATCATGCCATCTTAGGATCTTTGCACTTGCTCTTCATCTGGCTAGAATCCTCTTCCTCTACACCCTGCCTCTTCCCTATTCCTTAGATATTAGCTCAAATGCCATCTCCCCAGAGTCCTTCCAAACCACCCAAAATGAACTTATACCTT
Source organism: Aethalodelphis obliquidens (assembly GCF_003676395.1). Lineage (NCBI taxonomy): Eukaryota > Metazoa > Chordata > Mammalia > Artiodactyla > Delphinidae > Aethalodelphis > Aethalodelphis obliquidens. The sequence goes on along the minus strand of NW_020837946.1, from coordinate 70,331,064 downwards.
GAGCTTGTGCGCACGCACACACTCACATACCACCCATTCACTCTATCACATCGCCACTTTTTTTTATCATAGTACTTATATTTTTCAGGGTCTATCTGTGTTTGCTCAGATATATTCACCTGTGGCAGCTGCCCCAGGGGCCACATGTCACATCCCGTGACCCACCCTCATGTCAACTGCAGCAGCTATTAGACAATTCCCTGCAAGCTCAGACTTACCTCCCTAATGGTGACCCTTCTCATCATACTCCACTTGTTTTCCTACTTCCTGTCCCAGGGTTTTCTTTGGCCCCTAGGTGCCTGCTCTACCCAAGCACAAGGACAGCCAATGGGAGTTGGGAACAAGTGATCGAATGCTTCAGTCTCCCAGTCTTCAAGTGAACCAGTCTGGCAGGTCTTTTGTAATTTCTCAGGAGAGCTCAGCAGAAGTCAAGCCCTTGTTATGACGGCAGCAACCTTAATATTGGCTGGTCCTCTTTTCCCATCTTGCACTCTCCTCCCCCTCATCCCTGTTTCCTGGGATCACCTCCAAATTTACCATCAGTGACCAGTATTCAAGATTTTGCTTCATGCTCTGCTTTCAGGGTAACCTTAATTAAGACATATTCTATAGTATATAAGATCCATAAGAGCTAAGGACCTTATCTTTTACGTATTTTGCTTTGTTTACAATGCTTAGCACAGGGCGTGGCATACAGTGAGTGCATATGTATATTTATTTTTTTCTGAAATAATTATAGGCAAGAGTAGAGGTTATGGGCAAATTTAGGGAGAAAATGGTATTCAAGAGAAAGGGATGATCAGAGGAAAAATATTCAGAAGGTATAAGGTAGTATATGGTAGTAGATATAGGAGAGTATGAGAAGAATAATGCTAACTGAACAGAGAGAGGATGTAAAACATTCATAGAAGTTACTAAAAAGTTCTAAGACAGTCAATCAGATACGAGAGGATTCAAGACTGGAAAAATCTGGGAATCTTCCATTATGTGTTGATCATTCTGTGAGAGAAGTCAAGTGGTATTATTGTCTTACTTTTAATTGTTTGAGCACCGAAAATTTCATTTTCTTGGAATTTTGAAGCTTGATTCATGTGATAAAAGGATGACGCTGAGTCCAAAAATTTAATTTGCTAACTAGTACTTTTAAAAAGTAGGTGTGCAGGTTCCAATGTTCATTGCGGCACTATTTACAATAGCCAGGACATGGAAACAACTTAAATGTCCATCAACAGAAGAATGGATAAAGAAGATGTGGTACATACATACAATGGAACATTACTCAGCCATGAAAAAGAACAAAATAATGCCATTTGCAGCAACATGGATGGACCTAGAGATTGTTGTACTGAGTGAAGTAAGTCAGACACAGAAAGACAAATATCATGTGATATCACTCATACGTGTAATTTAAAAGAAAAAAGGGTACAAATGAACTTATTTACAAAACAGAAGTAGAGTCACAGATGTAGAAAACAAACTTATGGTTACCAGGGGATAAGGGAGGGAGGGATAAACTGGGAGACTGGGATTGACATATACACACTACTATATATAAAATAGATAACTAATATGAACCTGCTGTATAGCACAGGGAACTCTACTCAGTATTCTGTAATAACCTATATGGGAAAAGAATCTAAAAAGAAAAATGTATATATGTATATGTATAACTGATTCACTTTGTTGTACACCTGAAACTAACACAACTTTGTAAATTGACTATACTCCAATAAAAATTTTTAAAAAAACAGGGATGCAGGGACTTCTACTTACAGTTATGCCAGAGTAACTTGTACTGGACTTGTCCCACCATAAATAATGAGACAATATTCATGAGGCAAGTGTTCTCAGTAATTGGGACTCAGGGACCACAGGATTGTGAACTTTGAGAGAAGAAAAATATATAAGTTGTCCTTTCTTTCTGCCTGGAGACACTTAGCAGCTGGCACAGGCTGCCAAAGGCAAAGCTTTTGCTGAACAAAAAAAGAAGCTGGGGTCAGAGTTGGGGTGGCTGAAGCAACTGGAATAAGAAGAAAAGAGTATCTGATAGGAAGGAGCTGCATGGGGAAGAGGGGTAGCCGGGAGAAGCTCCTGCATGGCTGACAGCTAAAGAAGACATCAGAAGTGATGCAGTGCCAGATAACATTGGAATTCCACTCTAGCTACAGTGGAAAGATCTTACTGAATTCCTCAGATACTCAGTTTAAACCCTAGAAAGGCCAAACCTTCCAGGTATGCACCATACTCTAGAGTAAGAGCTACACCATAGGGTGAAGGCAAAACCAAAATAGATCCGAAACTAACAAAGAACAACATTAAGCTTGACAAGATCAAAAGGATCCACAAGTAATTTAATTAGTTGCTGGAACAAAACTCAACACTCTTTAAAGGAAGACATCATAATCTGGACTCCCTACAACATATCATATATAATGTCCAACATTCAGTAAAAAGTAGTGCTTTGAAAATAATAAATTACAGTGATAAAACCTTAAGTAGACAGATTAATAAAAAGAGAGAAAACCCAAATAACTAACGACAGGAATGAAACAGGCACTATCTTACAGATCCCACTGATAATATAAAGATAATCAGGAAATTTTATAAACAACTTTATGCTAATACATTTGACAACTTATAGGAACACATTTCTTGAATAACACAATTTACGAAGATGGACACAAGAAGAAACAGGTAATCTAAAATAGCAGGGGCCTGCAAAGTCAAAATTATTCCTATAATCATACTAGGACCTTCTTTGTCTTTTCCACTTTTAGACTCTCACAAGCAGAGTTTTCCAGGGACTACTTGTGTGATATTGCAATAGACTGAACACAGAAGCAGATGTGAGAACTAGCTGTCTTCTATTAGGCTATACATTAAACAGATTGGTAAAAACAGAGGACACATTTTTGTAGACACATCCCAAGAGTGTTTATCAGTGATTCATTATTAGTTAAAAGAGAAGACTCTATTACTTAGACATCTATTACTTAGGATCCCGTAAAGGTCAATTTTTTTTCTATTTCCTCACCAATGGTACATACTTATTAAACAAGTAGACACCAAGGAGCTATTTGGAAAGAACCAGATTCCTACTCAGCTTTATTTTTCTCAACCACTTAATTCCTTGGAATCAATATGTTGACTTACTTCTGGAAAAGTCCCTTGTAAACATCAAAACTTTTTAAAATTTAAATAGAGATGTATAAAGATGAGTTATTACAATTAATTTTTGTGCAGAGTATGGATATCCACAACCAGACAAGCCAATTTAGCTTTCCCTGCTACCAGGCAGATTAGGGTGAATGAAACTGCTAATATTTCAGGAAACATTTCAGAGATCTCATGAAATTAGAGAAATGAGTCTCTAATATGTGAATAGATTGGTTATTAAAAGTTCTAGGATCTAAAGGCAGTAAAGGACATACAAGAAGGAGAAATAGAACTTTCATTCTATACTAGACAAGTCATTCTCAGACTTGGAGCATGTACAACTCCTCTGCATCTATCCTAGAACCCCAAACCCTGTGTGACAGGATAGTTGGGAAGCTGGGGAGTGCTAAATGCTGAAGCAGAAACAAATGAATCTGTCAGAATCCTTTATTTCATGGAAGCCATTGTATCAGAGTGCGCCGTCCACCACGCAAAGGATGAATTTTATAAGGCCATCTTTCTAAGGCCAAAATTCCCTTTGGAATAAGAAAATATTCCTTGGGCAAAAGAAATGCTTCTGGCTTATGATAAATTCTTGTATTGCACAGCACTTTACAAAGTCAGCCAATTTCTGGCCTCTCAATAGCTTCTCCAGTAACTTCCTGAGTCCATTCCCTTGAATACGCATATTTGCCTGACTCAGTCAAAAATGTCATCAATCAGGATTGTGCAGTAAATAATAGTGTAGCGATTACTCCCTGAGCAACAGTGAATGATTGTTCTAACACACAGAGTTCAGGATTATTAGACGAGAAGTAAAGAGTCGTGTCAGGATGAATTTTGCCTACAGCTGAAGGCGGGTGACTCCAGCTTGCTACTGGCAGGAAGCATGTCATGGGGAAATGGCTAAAATAATATGAATATGAAGCTTATATTGATTTTATTCAATGTGTATAAGTGAATATAAAGATGACCAACACAAGGTCCTTGCCTTTGGAAAGGCTCAACTTTTTACATGTTATAAGAGCCGCAAGCTCATAATTATATATCACTTGTGAAGTTCCTTTGAATGAGTTAGGTCTGTAAACGTCCTGTCGTTTACAGACCTAACAGTGTTCTCCCCATCCCTAAATAATGTCTGGTCTACTTGTCAAACTTCTAATCAACCTTCAAGACAGCTTTTTTTTTTGGTGGGGGTGGTGGTACACAGGCCCCCACCGTCGCGGCCTCTCCCGCTGCGGAGCACAGGCTCCGGATGCGCAGGCTCAGCGGCCATGGCTCACGGGCCCAGCCGCTCCGCGGCACGCGGGACCCTCCCGGACCGGGGCACGAACCCGCGTCCCCTACATCGGCAGGCGGACTCCCAACCACTGCGCCACCAGGGAAGCCCAAGACAGCTTTTTTTTTTTGCCACTTCCTCTCATTCTGTTTCCTTTCCTTTACCCAGGAAGATGAATCACTCCCCCAGCTTGTCACTGTAATTATAGTAATAGCAATAATAGTTCACAGTTATCAAGTGTTTTCTATGTGCCAAGGACTCTTCTAAGAGGTAAGTTATTTAATTTCACAAAACTGTATAAGATGAGCATTGTTATTGTGCCTATTTTACATATGAGGAAAATGAGGTACGGAGAAGTTGTATATGTTGCTCAGGATCACACAGACAGTAAGTGGCAGAGCTGCTGTATAGACCCGGGTCGTTGCATCCTTTACCACTATGTGATGTTCCCTCTCATTAGCACTCGTATACATCCATCACATAGTACTAAGTTAGTGTTTGGGAGTCTCCTTCAGTGCAGACTGTATTCTCTGTAAGAGTAGGGCTATCCCTCATTGTAGAGGAGAGTAAAACCCTGCCGGCAATGAAAATTGAGTAACATCTGTGGTTCATGTTTTTACTTATTCACAAGTCATTGTTTACCAAATTTATTCAAGGACCCTCCCATGCCCAACCAGAAAAAAGCACTCTTTGTCCTAGCTAAAGGAGTGATCCACTCCAGCATTTTAAAAACAATACTCCGTTTCACTACAGAGAGATTACAGGTTAGGTTTTAATGACAAAGGAAGCACTTTGTGTGAATATTTGAACAGTACCACCTGTTGAAACTTGTTATTGCTTGAGACTCTTCAGAATTCGAGATTTAAACTTTCCTCCAGTCACATGAGAGCTGATGTAAGCACTGCCAAGAAAATAATGACCAGATCCTCTGTCCCCAAAACTCAGACATTTCTGAGTCCAGCTTCAGGAAGAAACAGCCCTCCACACCAGCAGCGGAGACACGTTGTATCACCAAGATGGAATGTGCCTAATTTCACTTTGCAGTGTACCCTGGAACCCAAACTATGGCAGGATGACTGTTTTTTTGGTTTTTTGTTTTTGTTTTTTCTGCGGTACGCGGGCCTCTCACTGCTGTGGCCTCTCCCGTTGCGAGCACAGGCTCCGGACGCGCAGGCACAGCGGCCATGGCTCACTGGCCCAGCCCCTCCGCGGCATGTGGGATCTTCCCGGACCGGGGCACGAACCCGTGTCCCCTGCATCAGCAGGCGGACTCTCAACCACTGCGCCACCAGAGAAGCCCAGGATGACTTTTTGACATGTACAGTTACTTGGGAATAATGGCAGCACCCTTGCAATGTGGTTGGATGGGAAACACCTGTGAGATTTGAAGCCATGGTTAGATGTGGCCTTTCTTGATGTGTCCAGTGACTGCATTTGTTCAGTTCCTGTTGGTTAACGAGAACAAAGGGTGAAATCCTTTTTTTCTTCAAAAAACGAATTATATGTATAGAGATGTTCTGGGCAGGGTTCAAGGAAAAAGAACATCAATGGTAATTTCATGTTATACAGGAAAATCCAGTAGTTTGGACCTGGAAAAGTGGTATTCAACCATGAACCTACAGTGATTGTGATGTGGGGATTGTCTTTGGAATTCTGACTGTTCTGGAAGTGGGAAGGCTACAGGCTGGGGGTTGTTCATTTATTCAATCTGTCTATTTGCCCCCACTGGCTGGTTCAGAACATAGGTATAACTAATTTTAAGGGAAATGGCTTATATCCATCTGTTCATGATTGACAATTCCATGGGAAATAGGGAGGAGATAATGGAAACTGATGGAGCCAATCACAGTGAGAAAAATGGAAAGGGTTAAAAAGTCATTTAATTTATCTTAAATAAATTTATCTTAAATAAATTATGTAAATCTGTGAGAAAATGAATAGAAAAAACAGATGTCATTAATTTTTCTTTCAAGTCCCTTATGGTAATAGAAATAAGAAAGAAGTGAAACTCAAAACATAATATTGTATTCTCTCTTTCTTTCTGTCTATCTCTCTATCATCTATCTCTCTGTCTCTCTCTCTATCTATCTATATCTATCTTTAGTCCTGTTCCATGATTCACCTTGTCAGAGCTCCAGGGCTCCTTTGCCTTTGAATTTAAACAAGAGCAGGTTCTCATCAATTTTCCCATATTTTTGAGCATTTTTAAATGATAGTTGAGTTATGAGTCATCATCAAGCTCTTCGGCATCATTGTACCAAAAGCACATAGCATGTTTTCTACCTGTTGATGTAAATTATTGCCTGCGTGTAGAACTCCAGGAATGATTTGGCTTCCTGCCCACACAAATGACTTCTCATCATTCAGGTTTCAATTTAATGCCAGTATATAGTGTAAGATGTATGTTCAGTCTTACAAATGAGTTGCATGTGCATTTCCATTTCAGAAAACCTGACCTGAATTTTAAAAGAAAGCATTTGGGATCTATTATATTGGTGGTATTTCTGAGCTAAGTGCTTTCTACATACATTGTAACACTGTAGGATCAAAAATCGTGCTAGACTTTGGGTACCACACCAAATTTTTTAAAAGAAAAAAAAAAAGACAAATGATGTCTTTAGTTTTTGAACTTCCTTTTCCAGAGAATTAAAAGATATATTGTGAGTTTTCTTTTTTCAGTTACCTTTGCTTTTTTAAATTTCAATTTACTTTCTCTCATCTTCTGACCACCAGCCTAAGAAGTCAAATCAACTAGAAGAGGAAAATGTCTTAAATAGAAAGCTAATGATTTAGAAAGCTTTTGTTGTACAGGCAGAATCTACTCTAAGCACTAATCAGAAAGATGCTTTTAGACTTCTTTGCTTCGTATTAGTGATTCCACCGACAGATGAAGATATATATGAAATAAATTAGAATGCACTCCAAATTTAACAAATTAAAAATATTGTCAAATGAAATGCCTTTTTGTAAGTGTGGCAAGAAGCACTTATTCCTGAGCATTCATGCTAGTAAAAAGGTCAAAGGACTAATGATAATAATAAAAATGAACATGACTGTGCACAAAAAGAGCATCAAAATATAAGATAAATTGGAAAAAGGAGTGTTCTGAAATGACTGAAAACAAGGAATTTTTCACATTGTTTTACATTAGCAAAAATAGATACAGAATTCTACTGACCAAAAGTGCAGCAGTAACAAGGATTAAGGCATTCTCCTTCACTGTAATTGTGCACCTTCTGTAAAAGCTATCATATCTTTCTGCCATGTAATCACACAGGTAATAAATATTACATGTTATGCCAATATGTTTTAATGACTTCTCTTTCACTCAGCTGCAGAACAAAACCAACAAAGTAAAACAGTATTTGTAAGTCACCATTTCCTAAGCTGAGAAAAAAGAAAATGTTGAGGGTATATAATATAATCCTCCCTTACTTTCTATTATTCTTCCTCTTAGTAGAACATTAGTTTAAAGTTTGGATTGTCATTGAATATTGGGTTGCAGTATTTTCTAGTTACCATAATTCTATTTGGTTTTGGAGAATCCATTGTTCCACATTATATTAAAGTCTGTGGGGGTGGCCTTCAAGATGGTGGAGGAGTGAGACGTGGAGATCGCCTTCCTCCCCAAAAATACATCAGAAATACATCTACATGCGGAACAACCCCTACAGAACACCTACTGAATGCTGGCAGAAGACCTCAGACTTCCCAAAAGGAAAAAGACTTCCTATATACCTGGGTAGGGCAAAAGAAAAAAGAAAAAACAGAAACAAAAGAATAGGGACAGGACCTGCACTTCTGGAAGGGAGCTGTGAAGGAGGAAAAGTTTGCGCACACTAGGAAGCCCCTTAACTGGAGGATACAGCAGGGTGGGTGGGAAGCTTCGGAGCCATCGAGGAGAGCAACAGGGGTGCAGAGGGCAAAGCGGAGAGATTCCCACACAGAGAATCGGTGCCTACCATCACTCACCAGCCCGAGAGGCTTGTCTGCTCACCTGCCTGGGCGGGCGGGGGCTGGGAGCTGAGGCTCGGGCTTCGGAGGTCCCAGGGAGAGGACTGGGGTTGGCTGCGTGAACAGCCTGAAGGGGGCTAGTGCACCACAGCTAGCCGGGAGGGAGTCCGGGAAAAAGTCTGGAGCTGCCAAAGAGGCAAGAGACCATTGTTTTCGAGTGCACGAGGAGAGGGGATTCAGAGCACCGCCTAAAGGAGCTCCAGAGACGGGCATGAGCTGTGGCTATCGGTGCAGACACCAGAGACAGGCATGAAATGCTAAGGTTGCTACTGCAGCCTCCAAGAAGCCTGTGTGCAAGCACAGGTCACTATCCACACCTATCCTCCAGGGAGCCTGTGCAGCCCGCTACTGCCAGGGTCCCGTGATCCAGGGACAACTTCCCCAGGAGAACACATGGCGCACCTCAGGCTGTTGCAATGTCAAGCAGGTCTCTGCTGCTGCGGGCTCGCCCCTCATCCGTACCCCTCCCTTTTCCTGGCCTGAGTGAGCCAGAGGCCCCTAATCAGCTGCTACTTTATTTTTATTTTTTTAACATCTTTATGGGAATATATTTGCTTTACAATGGTGTGTTAGTTTCTGCTGTATAACAAAGTGAATCAGCTACACATATACATACATCCCCATATCTCCTCCCTCTTGCATCTCGTTCCCACACTCCCTATCCCACGCCTCTAGGTAGTCACAAACCACCAAGCTGATCCCCCTGTGCTATGCATCAGCTGCTACTTTAATCCCATCCAGTCTGGGTGGGGAACAGATGCCCTCAGGTGACCTACAGAGAGAGGTGGGGTCAAACCCAAAGCTAAACCGCAGGAGCTGTGCGAACAAAGAAGAGAAAGGGAAATTTCTCCCAGCAGTCTCAGGAGCAGCGGATTAAATCTCTACAATCAACCTGATGTATCCTGCATCTGTGGAATACCTGAATAGACAACGAATCATCCCAAAATTGAGGCGGTGGACTTTGGGAGCAACTGTGGACTTGGGGTTTGATTTCTGCATCTAATTTGTTTCTGGTTTTATGCTTATATTGGCTTAGTATTTAGAGCTTATAATCATTGGTAGATTGGTTTATTGATTTGATTGCTCTCTTACTTTTATATATATATATTTTTTTTTCCTTTTTTACTTTTTCTGATTGTGTATATGTAAGTTTTTTGTGTGATTGTGTCTGTATAGCTTTGCTTTTACCATTTGTCCTAGGGTTCTGTCTGTCCAATTTTGTTTTTTGATTTTTTTGGTTTTGTTAGTATAGTTTTTAGTGCTTGTTATCATTGGTGGATTTGTTTATTGGTTTGGTTGCTCTCTTCTTTCTTTCCTTACTTTAAAAAATTTTTAATAATATATTTTTTATTTTAATTATTTTATTTTATTTTATTTTTCTTTCTTTTTTTTCTCCCTTTTCTTCTGAGCCATGTGGCTGACAGGGTCTTAGTGCTCCGGCCAGGTGTCAGGCCTGTGCCTCTGAGGTGGGAGAGCCAAGTTCAGGACATTGGTCCAACAGAGACTTCCCAGCCCCACATAATATCAAACAAAGAAAGCTTCCCCAGAGATCTCCATCTCAATGCTAAGAACCAGCTCCACTCAACAACCAGCAAGCTACAGTGTTGGACACCTCATGCCAAACAGCTAGCAAGACAGGAACACAACCCCACCTATTACCAGAGAGGCTGCCTAAAATCATAACAAGTTCACAGACATCCCAAAACACACTACTGGACGCAGTCCCGCCCACCAGAAAGACAAGATCCAGCCTCATCCACCAGAATACAGGCACCTGTCCACTCCACCAGGAAGCCTACACAACCCACTGAACCAACCTTACCCACTGGGGGCAGACACCAAAAACAACAGGAATTACGGACCTGCAGCCTGCGAAAAGGAGACCCCAAATGCAGTAAGTTAAGAAAAATGAGAAAACAGAGAAACACACAGCAGATGAAGGAGCAAAGTAAAAACCCACCAGACCAAAAACAAGACCCATATATGTGCTGTCTACGAGAGACCCACTAAAGACCTAGAGACATATACAGACTGAAAGTGAGGCTATGGAAAAAGATATTCCATGCAAATGGGAATCAAAAGAAAGCTGCAGTAGCAATTCTCATATCAGATAAAATAGACTTGAAAATGAAGACTATTACAAGAGACAAAGAAGGACACTACATAATGATAAAGGGATCAATCTAAGAAGAAGATATAACAGTTGTAAATATTTATGCACCCAACAAAGGAGCACCTCAACACATAAGGCAAATGCTAACAGCCATAAAAGGGGAAATTGACAGTAACATAATAATAGTAGGGGACTTTAACACCCCACTTTCCCCAATGGACAGATCATCCAAAATGAAAATAAATAAGAAAACACAAGCTTTAAAAGACACATTAAACAAAATGGACTTAACTGATATTTATAGAACATTCTATCGAAAAATAACAGAATACATTTTCTTCTCAAATGCTCATGCAGCATTCTCCGGGAGAGATCATATCTTGGGTCACAAATGAAGCCTTGGTAAGTTTAAGAAAATTGAAATTATATCGAGTATCTTTTCAAACCACAATGCTATGAGACTAGATATCAACTACAGAAAAAAACTATAAAAAATACAAACACATGGAAGCTAAACAATACACTACTAAACAACCAAGAGATCACTGAAGAAATCAAAGGGGAAGTCATAAAATACCTAGAAACAAATGACAATGAAAGCACAACTACCCAAAACCTATGGGATTCAGCAAAAGCAGTTCTAAGAGGGAAGTTTATAGCAATACAATCCTACCTCAAGAAACAAGAAACATCTCAAATAAACAACTTAACCTTATACCTAAAGCAATTAGAGAAAGAAGAATGAAGAAACCCCAAAGTTAGCAGAAGGAAACAAATCATAAAGATCAGATCAGAAATAAATGAAAAAGAAATGAAGGAAACAATGGCAAAGATGAGTAAAACTAAAAGCTGGTTCTTTGAGAAGATAAACAAAATTGATAAACCATTAGCCAGACTCATCAAGATAAAAAAGGAGAAGACTCAAATGAATAGGATTAGAAATGAAAAAGGAGAAGTAACAACTGACACTGCAGAAATACAAAGGATCATGAGAGATTAGTACAAGCAACTATATGGCAATAAAATGGACAACCTGGAAGAAATGGACAAATTCTTAGAAAAGCACAACCTTCCAAGACTGAACCAGGAAGAAATAGAAAATATAAACAGACCAATCACAAGCACTGAAATTGAAACTGTGATTAAAAATCTTCCAACAAACAAAAGCCCAGGACCAGATGGCTTCACAGGAGAATTCTATCAAACATTTAGAGAAGAGCTAACACCTATCCTCAAACTGTTCCAAAATATAACAGAGGGAGGAACACTCCCAAACTCATTCTACGAGGCCACCATCACCCTCATACCAAAACCAGGCAAAGATGTCACAAAAAGAAAACTACGGGCCAATATCACTGATGAACATAAATGCAAAAAGCCACAATGAAATACTAGCAAACAGAATCCAGCAACACATTAAAAGGATCATACACCATAATCAAGTGAGGTTTATCCCAGGAATTCAAGGATTTTTCAATATATGCAAATCAATGAATGTGATACACCTTATTAACAAATTGAAGGGTAAAAGCCGTATGATCATCTCAACAGATGCAGAAAAAGCTTTCGACAGAATTCAACACCCTTTTATGATAAAAACCCTCCAGAACGTAGGCATAGAGGGAACTTACCTCAACATAATAAAGGCCGAATATGACAAACCCACAGCCAACATCATTCTCAATGGTGAAAAACTGAAGCCATTTCCTCTAAGATCAGCAACGAGACAAGGTTGCTCACTCTCACCACTATTATTCAACATAGCTTTGGAAGTTTTAGCCACAGCGATCAGGGAGAAAAAGGAATCCATATTGGAAAAGAAGACGTAAAACTGTCACTGTTTGCAGATGATGTAATACTATACATAAAGAATCCTAATGATGCTACCAGAAAACTACTAGAGCTAGTCAATGAATTTGGTACAGTAGCAGATACAAAATTAATGCACAGAAATCTCTTGCATTTCTATACACTAATAATGAAAAATCTGAAAGAGAAATTGAGGAAACACTCCAATTTACCACTGCAACAAAAATAATAAAATACCTAGGAATGAACCTATCTAAGGGGACAAAAGATCTGTATGCAGAAAACTGTAAGACGCTGATGAAAGAAATTAAAGATGATACAAACAGAGAGATATACCACGTTCTTGGATTGGAAGAATCAACATTGTGAAAATGATTATACTACCCAAAGCAATCTACAGATTCAATGCAATCCCTATCAAACTACCAATGTCATTTTTCACAGAACAAGAACAAAAAATTTCACAATTTGTATGGAAACACAAAAGACCCCAAATAGCCAAAACTATCTTGAGAAAGAAAAACGGAGCTGGAGGAATCAGGCTCCCTGACTTCAGACTATACTGCAAATCTATAGTAATCAAGACAGTATGGTACTGGCACAGAACAAAAATATAGATCCATGGAACCGGATAGAAAGTCCAGAGATAAACCCACGCACATATGTGCACCTTATCTTTGAAAAAGGAGGCAAGAATATACAATGGAAAAAAGACAGCCTCTTCAATAAGGGGTGCTGGTAAAAGTGGACAGTTTCATGTAAAAGAATGAAATTAGAACAATTCCTACACCATATACAAAAATAAACTCAAAATGGATTAGTGACCTAAATGTAAGGCTAGACACTTTAAAACTCTTAGAGGAAAACATAGGAAGAACACTCTATGATATAAATCAGAGCAAGATCCTTTTTAGCCCACCTCTTAGAGAAATGGAAATAAAAACAGAAATAAACAAATGGGACCTAATGAAACTTAAAGGCTTTTGCACAGCAAAGGAAACCATAAACAAGACAAAAGACAACGCTCAGAATGGGAGAAATATTTCCAAGTGAAGCAACTGACAAAGGATTAATCTCCACAATATACAAGCAGCTCATGCAGCTCAATAGCAGAAAAAGAAAAAACACAATCCAAAACTGGGCAGAAGACCTAAAGAGACATGTCTCCAAAAAAGATATACAGATTGTCAAGAAACACATGAAAGGATGCTCAACATCACTAATCATTAGAGAAATGCAAATCGAAACTACAATGAGGTATCACCTCACACTGGTCAGAATGGCCATCATCAAATAATCTATGAACAATAAATGCTGGAGAGGGTGGAGAAAAGGGAACCCTCTTGCACTGTTGGTGGGAATGTATATTGATACAGCCACTATGGAGGTTCCATAAAAAACAAAAAATAGAACTACCAGACACCCCAGCAATCCTGCTACTGGGCATATACCCTGAGAAAACCATAATTCAAAAAAAGTCATGTACCCCAATGTTCATTGCAGCTCTATTTACAATAGCCAGGACATAGAAGCAATCTAAGTGTCCATTGACAGATGAATAGATAAAGAAGACGTAGCACATATGTACAATGGAATATTACTCAGCCATAAAAAGAAACAAAAGTGAGTTAGTTGTAATGACGTGCATGGACCTAGAGTCTGTCATACAGAGTGAAGTGAGTCAGGAAGAGAAAAACAAATACTATATGCTAACACATATATATGGAATCTAAGGAAAAAAATGGTTTTGAAGAAGTTGGGGCAGGGCAGGAATAAAGATGCAGATGTAGATAATGGACTTCAGGACACGGAGAGGGGGAAGGGTAAGCTGGGACAAAGTGAGAGAGTGGCATGGACAATATGCCCTACCAAATGTAAAATAGATAGCTAGTGGGAAGCAGCCAGATAGCACAGGGAGATCAGCTTGGTGTTTTTTGTCAAACTAGAGGTGTGGGATAGGGAGGGTGGGTGGGAGACGCAAGAGGGAGGAGATTGGTGATATGTGTATACGTATAGCCGATTCACTTAGTTATACAGCAGAAACTAACACGCCATTGTAAAGCAATTATACTCCAATAAAGATTTTTTTTACAATAAATAAATATCAAAAAAAATAAAGTATATGGGCAAAGAAAGAGATGATGGAACTGTTAGTTGTAGTTAGTTGTAAGCTACAATCTCAATGCACTCTTCCAACCCTTAGATTTTAGGTAATGTTTATTCTTACACTTCGTTATGCATTGCCATTTGTTACTTCTTTATGTTTGTCTTATGGCCCAAAGTAGAAGGTAAGTTTCTTGAGGATGAGGACCATTTTCCTAATTCCATTTATAGTATGACATCAGACTCTGATACATCACCCAGGCATTGTTTTGGCTTTAACTTTGTGTTTACACAGAGTTTTGAGTCAGGTCCTGTGCTAGTGCTATCAATAATCTCTTCCTTTGCTATCAATCATATGTCCACAGAATTGTAGAACTAAAATATACATTCCATATAATCAACCTCTTTACAGACAAGAAAACCAAGACTCAGAGCCATTAAATATTTGGCCCAAAGTCAAAAAGAGGATTCATAGCTTTCAAACATAGGAAAAGGGTTCATCTTATAGTTGAGTAAACTCTGGCCCAGACACCTGCTGTTTCTTGGCAGCCTGCCGTAACAAGGATCATAACTGATGAATGGACATTTATGGTTTATTCAAATTAAGATAAACCTCACTCATCAGTTGGCAAAAGGTAAATTAATTCCTAAGCATAATTTTTAGAAACGAAATGCTTTGGTGCAAATAAGGAGGCAAGATCAGTAGCCTTGGCATCGGATGCCAAGTTTTCTAACAAAGTCTCCCTGTAAGGGTTTAGCATACTACCTAAGGATACCTTAATTGCTTTATTCACTCATGCATGGACATATGTGAACACAGCAATACATCTGAGAGCCTCCTTTCTAAAGAGTTTAAAAAGAGTCATCAAATTCTCTAAAACACACTGTCAGGATTTTACAGGTTAGAGGGATTTGATTGAAATGGCATTGAATATTTTTCAGAAATAATTACTTTTCTTTGGTATTGAATAAAAAACGCTTGCTTGATGTATGAATTAGTAAAGGGACTTTGGATAAGAGCTTCCTGAACTTATAAATAAATAAATAAGTATTAGAACAAGATTAAGGCAGAGGAGGAGATTCATAATGGATACCAGGAATCCTGCTTTCTTTTTCTACATTGTGCTGGTTGCCCTGTGGCAAACCATGAAGTTTCTTAACATTCCACTGGGTAAGGGTAGAAACAGAATTTGACCTTGGAATTCCTTTCTTAATAGATTTTGCAAGAGAAGCCAAAGGGGTTAAAAATCTAGGAGCATAAATTAAACTGAAAATTAATAGTGCTCTTATGAAATAGTCCTATCCAGTTTTATTTCTGCAATATGTATAGAGAATACATATACTTTGCCTTTTTTTAAATCCAAAGTTATATCTTGATATGAATTGAGACCAAGTCCTCTAATCAGTTTCTTTGGACTTTCTATTTTCAAAATCATAAATTGGTATCAACATCAACAAATACTCTCTCAACACTGCACCCATCAGATAATTTGTTCTAATTATCTCTCCGTAGAAAAAGAGAATACTTGAAAATGGATTTGACTTTCTGCCAAACTGTCAGGATATTGGAGGGATGCATTTTTCTTTTCTAATAAAGTGAGAGTATCTTTTCCTTCTTCACATACTCCTTTTTATTGAGATATGATTTACATATAAGAGAAAGCATATATTTAAGTGTATAATTAAATGATGTTAGAAATAATCATACCTGTGCAACCCATAATCTGGAAAGTCCCCTTATTTCTGAGAGGCAACCCTTGTTCTGATCACAAATTTGTTTTGTTTACTTAGAACTTTAAATAAATGGGATCATAAAATATGCACTCTTTCTCTCTGGCTTTTGCCCAATGTAATATTTTTGTGATTTGTCCATGCCATTCCAGGCATCAGAAATTCATTCGTTTTCATTGCTGAGTGGCATTCCATTAAGTATCAATAAATACACCACAGTTTGCTTATCCATTCTCATTTTGATGGTCAAGGGGTTATTTCCAATTTGGGGAAATTATTTTCAAAAATCTACTATGAACATTCTTGTACATAATTTTTATAAAATAGTTTATATGTCTCTTAGGGTCATGATTCCCTTTAAAATACATTGCTGGGCTGCTTCCCACCAACAACGTGTGAGAGTTTTCGTTGTTCTAATTCCTCACCAATATCTGATATTGTCTGCCTTTCTAATTTTTGCCATTCCTAATGGATGTGAAGTTATATCTCATGATTTTACTTGCATTTCTCTGATGTACCATTTCACATACTTATTGGACATTTGTATTCTCTTGCTGATTTATGACTTAGCATGAGGTCTATTTTGGTGATAATCCCATATATGCTTGAGAAGAATCTATGTTCTACAGTGATTGGTTATAATATTTTATAAATGTCATTGAGGACAAATTGGTCGATAGTTGTTCAAATTTTCCACATTATTACAGATTGTTTTTGGTCGACTTATGTCCTCAATTATTGATAAACTGAAGTTAAATCTCTGATGAGAATTGTAGATATGTCTATATTCTGCTTTAATTCTGTTAGTTTTTGCATCATATATTTTGGAGTTCTATTATCAAATGCGTATACATTTAGGTACATTGTGCTTTTGGGGGGAATTGACTTCTTAATCATTATGAAATGTCCCTTTTTATCTATGGTAATACTCCCCATATTGAAGACAACATTTTTCTGACATTAATATAGTGACACCAGCTTTCTTATGCTTAGTGTCTGTATGGAATATCTCTTTATGTCATTTATTTTTTAAAATAGACTTTAATTCTTAGAGCAGTTTTAGGTTCACAGAAAAATTGAGTAGAAGGTACAGAGATTTCCCATGTACTCCCTTGCCCCCTACACACAGTCTTCCCCACTGTCACCATCCTGCACCAGGGTGGTACACTTGTTACAACTGATGAACCTACATTAACCCGTCAGTATCACCCAAAGTTCATTGTTTACATTAGGGTTCATTCTTGGTGTGTACATAGTTTTTTTCATGGATTGTGCCTTAGTATTCTACCTAAAGAGTCATCACCATACACAAGGTCATCTAGGTTTTCTCCTATGTTCTCTTTTAAGAGTTTTACATTTAGGTCTATGATCCATGTGGAGTTAATTTTTGTAAATTGTGTAAGGTCTATGTCTACATTAAATTTTTTTTCATGTGTTTGTCCAGTTGTTACAGCATCATTGTTGAAAAGACTATCTTTCCTCTATTGTATTGCCTTTGCTCATTTGTCAATGATTAGTTGACAATATTTGTGTGGGTCTATTTCTATTACTGTATCTTTTTAGTAAGTCATGAAGTTGTATTGTATTGCCCATTCTGGGTCTTTTGCTTCTCCATATGAACTTTAAAATCAGTGTTTTGCTATTTGTAAAATAACTTGCTGGGATTTTTATTGGGATGGCACTGAATCTATAG
Organism: Aethalodelphis obliquidens; assembly: GCF_003676395.1. Lineage (NCBI taxonomy): Eukaryota > Metazoa > Chordata > Mammalia > Artiodactyla > Delphinidae > Aethalodelphis > Aethalodelphis obliquidens. The sequence goes on along the minus strand of NW_020837946.1, from coordinate 70,313,166 downwards.
ATTAAGTTGGGAAGAATTGACATCTTAATGGTATTGAGTCTACTTATCCATAAACATGAAATGTCTCTCCATTTATGTAGTTCTTCTTTCATCAGAGTTTAATAGTTTTCCTCATATAGATATTATACAAATTTTGCTAGACTTATACCCAAGTATTTCATTTTTGAGGATGCTAATGTAAATGGCATTGTGTTTTTAATTTCAAATTCCACCTGTCCATTTCTGGTACATGGGAGAAAAATTGACTTTTGTATATTAACCTTGTATCCTACAACCTTGTTTTGATCACTTATTAGTTCCAGATTATTATCTTTCATTTATGATTTCACTTATAATTGAAATCTTATTAGTTTTTAATTCTTTCAGATTTTCTACACAGATATTATATCATCTGGGAACAGTTTTATTTCTTCCTTCCAAATCTGTGTACCTTTTACTTCCTTTTCTTGTCTTATTGCATTAGTTAGGAATTCCAGTACAATATTGAAAAGGAATGGTGAGAAGGGATATCTTTGTCTTGAACCTGATCTTAGTAGGAAAGTCTGAGTTTCTCACCATGAAGAATAATGTTAGCTGTAGGTTTTATGTAAATGTTTTTTTATCTAGTAGTGGAAGTTTCATTTTATTCTTAGTTTGCTGAGAATTTTTATCATAAACAGGTGTTGGATTTTGTCAAATACTTTTTCTGCATCTGTTAATATTATCATGTGTTTTTTTTCCTCTAGCCTATTGATATGGACTACATTAATTGGTTTTCAAATGTTGAGTCAACTTTGCATATCTGAGATAAACCCCCACTTTGTTGTGCTGTATAATTCATTTTATACACTGTTGGATTCTATTTGCTAATACAATACATTTCTGTTACAGTGTTTTTTTATCTCTAGCATTTCTTTTTAGTGTTTTCTTAGGAGTTCCATCTCCCTGTTTACCTTGCCATATGTTCTTGAATGCCCTATATTTTATCCATTAGAGTCCTTAGCATATTAATCACAGTAGTTTTAAACTCCCAGTTTGATAATTCCAATATCCCTGGTTCCAATGTTCATTCTGTCTCTTCAAATTGTGTTATTTGCCTTTCGTTATGCTTTGTAATTTTTTTCTTGATAGTCAGACATGATGTATTAGATTAAAAAAAAACCTGCTGTAAATAGGCCTTTAGTAATGTGGTGTTGAGATGTGGGGGAGAGGGAAGTGTTCTACAGTCCTATAATTAGGTCTTGATCTTTTAGTGAGCTTATGCCTCCACACTATGAAATTCACAAGTGTTTCTTAGGGTTTTTTTCCTCCTTCAGTTGTAAGGGGATGGCTGGAGTGGGGCTCGAGTGGACTTGAGTTGGGTTATTTCCCTTCCCCAAGTTCTGCTCGGCTCTGATAATACCCAGCAGGTTAGGCTCTGGTTAGCCAGTTTCTCGTAAGGGCAGACTTTTAAGAAAAAACAGCATGCTGTGACATATTTACAAATAGTTCCTCTTCTTCTCTCCCTGTCAGAAGCTGAAGGGGAATTTCCTCTGATATTTACTGTGGGAACCCTTTCAAACTCCTAGAGGTAAATCTCACAGTATTGTGGAACCCCACCTTATGACTGGGTCTCCTTGGAGTTTTTGATTGTCAGAGTTGTCCACACCGAATCTCCAGAAATTTATAAATTACAGTTCAGGTTTTCCTATCCGGTCACTGGTTCCCATAATGGTTTCTGGTGAGTCTCTGCCCTGGTTAGCTGTGACTCCCCATATTTACCTACCTTTCTCTTCAATATCAGGAGCAGCGATTTGTCTTGTGTCTTCATATCTCTTATGAACCCAAAAAATGTTGTTGATTTTTCAGTCTATTCAACTTTTTATTTGTTGTTAGGATGCAATGGTGACTTCCAAACTTCTTTCATGTAGAACCAGAAACCACACCATCATTTTTTGGATGTTTCAAAAAATAATAATACTGACACAGAAGAATTGGACCACAAAGTTGGGGTGAGGTATTATTAGATTCACAATGGTCATTTGTATCAGTGTGGTCATCCTTAAATCAATAATGATATTTCAGAAGATGAAGAACTGATTGTCAAGATTATTTTAAAGATGATAATTTATATACAAATACATTTTGTGTGTAGAATGCAAATTTTCTTATTGGTGCACAAAAATAAAAAAGACTGACATTTCAAATATTTGTTGACCTTTTAATTTGCAAATTACAGTAATTGAAATAAATATTTGTTGTAATTAATAACTTTGGGAAAAATCTTTCCAATAAGGATGAGAAATGTTAAATATATAATACTACTTAGAGGTAGGTTTGGCTGCAAGTAAAAAGTGCCTGAAAAACAGTAGTTGAAACAAAATAAAAGGTGATTTTTCTTCATGTGGAATTCTAGTAGCAGGCAGTTCAAAGAAGGGATCTTCAGAGAAAGAGGTGCCATTACCAAGGTTCTTTCCTGGTTTCATCAGGTCCAGGCATGACATCTGAATTCCATCTAGAAGATAGTACAGGATAAAGAAGAAAGGGCAAAAGACGCACACTAGCTTCTTTTAAGAAAGGTTCTCAGATGCTGCCACAAGACACTGCCACATACCACTCACTGGCCAGAATGTAGCCACACAGCCACATTTAGATGAAAACAAGGCTGGACAAAATAATCTTTGTTCTGAGTAGCCACATTCCCAGATAAAAGTTAGAGATTTTATTACCACAGAAAAAGAGGGAAATTTGTATAGGCGGACCATTAACTGCCTTTGTTACACTCTTCTATGATTTAGAATATTTCTTTTTTTCTGGAACTCCTACCAGTTTGGAGGGTTTGTTTGTTTATGTTCCTGTGTTGGGAGAAAGGGTCAGGAATGGAAAAAATAAAGTCATCAAAGGAGGATGTAAGATTTTAAAATGGTTTGATTGTTAGGTTCTTAATTTGACAATCTCTCCTTTTTCTCCCCCAAATTTTTTTACCCAAGAAAGCTATTTTATTGGATTTTGTGAGGAGTGCTAAGAGACTGGATTTAAGAAGGACTGAAATGAGAAAATGTACCAATCTTACAAATATGCATTGTGAGATGCTCACTGCTCTTAAGGAGAAGACCACCAGCATATTAAAGGAATATAAATGGTTTTATTGTTAAGATCCCAGTCTGTGAAGGCACTAAAGGCAAATGGTGATCAAGTCATTGCTACTGTAATGGCCTGTGAAAAGAGACCTCTCTGGCTCCCTCAAGTTTGCACCAAAGATTAGCCTGTTCTTTCTCAGGCCTTGAGTTCCGAGCTAGTTAAATCTAATCTTGAGGTAAGTTCTGAGGGATCTTCCACATTAGACTCAAACTCACTAAAACTATACAGATATTCAAAAAATGAATTTATGTTCTATTTTCCAGCATGATAGAAAGCAAGAAAATGCCATTTGTGGGAAGGTTCACTGAACTGTTCTGTATGCTTCCCTATACAGGGATAGGATTATATTTCAGGCAGGGCGATAAGCTTCCATTTTTCAATGGTTCCATTTTTTCTCTCTCAGAGAGAACCTAATCTCTTTAAAAGCACAGTAATATTTAATCTCTTCAATGTACAAGGATTTTTAATCTATCAGGAGGCAAGTAATTAAGAAGATATGTTAGAATCTAAGGAATATAAAGCTGGAAGCACCAAAAAGTTGAAATCCTGTTTAAGCTAATCTGTAGCAAATATATAACAGTGATTGAGATCAATCAAATCTAATGAAGTGTAAAACACCGTTTTTATGTAGAATTATGCTCTTTTTATAAATCAGATTTAGTGGCTTTGAGGTTAACTGAATTTATGGCACTGACATTAAGCCAATTCATCTCATTACAATTCAGCCAAATTTTAAATACTCTCGAAAAGATATATTTTAAAACAATATATACTCTTTTTCAAAGGCTTTTGAAATTGGCTGTCCCTTTAGAAAATTAAAATGTCGGGACACAAAGAGATTAAGCAGTACCCAAAGTCAAGTTGGAAAAACTTAAACAAAGTAAGAGTAAAAGATTATACAGCTCTAAAATGTCTGCAATTAAAAAGAATTCTACCTGTCTTTTACATTAAAGCCGTAATCTTTACCAGAGTCTGTTCTTAAATTAGACAAAATAGATTTAATTACAGATAAAATTCTGTGAAGCAAGCAACCATCAGAGGGTTGAGGAAAGCCCTCAGGTGGTTCCCTTGGCAATGTCAGATCTGACCTGTCTCAACCAGTGATGGCAAAGGGGGAATTTTTTTCTTCAAAAGATGCATTGTAGGCTTGTTGCAATGCTGGGGCTGGAGAGCTGTTCTCATAGTAATCTGCACCCAGCCAAAATGTGTATGCCTTATACTACTTCCTGGACCAAAATAGTGGAATACCAGTCAAAGCTATATATCAATACTTGATGCAGGGACAAGTTGCCAAAACACAGCATCAGATTGACCCATAGGTACAAGTGGTGTTGCAGAATAAAGTCTAAGATTGAACATTAAATGTCAAGGATTTACTAGTAAAACACTCCAGTCAATAGGCATTGTCTAACCAATTTTTCACATATTTAGCAATACCCTCTCCCCAAATAACCAGTCTTACAAAAATCTCTAAAATATGCACATAAAACACACCTTATCAAGTTAAAAAAATAGGAATCATACACTGTATGCTTTCATATCACAATGGAATTAAACTAGAAGTCAATAATAGAAAGATAGTTGGAAAATCTCTGAACACTTGGAGGCTAAACAACATATTTCTAAATAACATGGGTTAAAGGAAAAATCTTACGAGAAATGAAAAATACTTTGAACTAAATGAAAATGAACACATAAGAAAATTTGTGAGATGCAGAGAAAACAGTGCTTCAAGGGAAATCTATACTATTTAATATATATATGAGCAAGGAAGGAAGATCTAAAATCAATAATCTAAGCTTCCACTTTAAGAAATTAGAAAAAGAGCAAATCAAATCCAAAGTAAACAGTGGAAAAGAAACAATAAAAATAAAAGCAGAAATCAACGAAATTGAAAACAGGAAATCAAGAGAAAATAAATGAATGAAAAGCTTGTTATTTGGAAATAATAAAACTAATGTCTCTAGCCAAGTTAATTTTTAAAAAGGAGAAGAACAAATCATTAATATCAAACATGAAGGGAGGGATATCACTACAAATTCATGGACACAAAAGAATAATAGAGGAATACTATAAAGAACTCTGTGCTCACATATTTAATATCCAAGATGAAATAAAAATTTTAAACAATATTTTGAAAGGCACAATCTGTCAAACTTATACAAGAAGAAATATGCAATCTGAATAAACTTATATCCAATAAAGAGATTGAATCAATAATTAATAACCTCCTAAAATAGAAAGAACCAGACCCTGATGGGTTCACTTGTGAATTCTACCAAGCAGTTATGAAAGATTTTACTAATTCTGTACAATCTCTTTTAGAGGATACAAACAGAGGAAATACATCCTATGAGGTCAGCATTACCCTAATACCAAAACCAAAAAAGGGCATTACAAGAAAAGAAAATTACAGACCAATATGTCTCATGAATATGAATTCAAAAATCCTTAACAAAACATTGATATAATACCATTGATGGGTTTATTAGTAGATGGGACATGGCTGAGGAAAAAATCTCTGAGTTTGAGGGTATCTCAACTGAAACCTCCAAAACTGAAAAGCAAAGAGAACAAGGGCTGAAGATAAAAACAGAACAGAATATTCAAGGACTGTGGAACAACTATAAAAGGTGTAACATAAGTGTAATATGAATATCAGAAGGAGAAAAAAGAGAGAAAGGAATAGAAGAAATATTTGAAACAATAATGACTGAGAAATTCCCCCAAATTAATGACAGATGTCAAATCATGGATCCAGGAAACTAAGAGAACACCACGCAAGATGAATGCCCCAAAATACATGTAGCCACATCATTTTCAAACTACAGAAAATCAGAGATAAAGAAAAAATCCTGAAAGAAGCTAGAGAAGAAACACCTCACCTAAAACAGAATGAAGATAAGAATTATATTCAACTTCCTTCAAAACCATGCATGCAAGAAGAGAGTGAAGTGAAATATTTCAAGTGTTGAGAGAAAAAAATTCACCAACCTTGATTTTGTACGCTGTGAAATTATCTTTCAAAATTGAAGGAGAAGTAAAGACTTTCTCAGGCAAACAAAAATTGAGGGACTTTGTTGCCAGGCCTGCCTTATAAGAAATGTTACAAGTAGTTCTTTAGCAAGAAGGAAAATAATATAGGTCAGAAACTTGGTTCTGTATAAAGAAAGGAAGAACATCAAAGAAGGAATAAGTAAAGGTAAATGTAAAATTAAAACTTTTGTTTTCCTTCTTTTTAGTTGATCTAACAGGTAGTAGTTTGTTCACACTAGTAATAACAACAATGTATTTAATTATGTATATATCATATATATGTGTATATATGTAAGTAGAGAAATACTTAACGTAAATCTAATAAAATATGTATGAGATCTATATGAGGAAAACTAGAAAACTCTGTTGAATGAAATCAAAGAACTAAGTAAATGGAGAGATGTTTCATGTTCATGGATAGATAAGCTTAATATCATCAAGAGGTCAGTTCTTCCCAACTTAATCTATAGATTCAATGCAGTCCCAATCAAAATTCCAACAAGTTATTTCATGGCTATTAACAAACTGATTCTAAAGTTTATATGGGGAGGCAAAAGACCATTCTACTCTTGTTTTTATGAGTTCAACTTGGCATTTCTTTTTTCAGGTTCCACATAGAACTGATATTATGTAGTATTTGTCTTTCTCTGATTTATTTCATTTAGCATAATGCCCTCCATGTTCATTTATGTTGTTGCAAGTGACAAGATTTCCTTCTTTTTTAAGGCTGAATCATATTTCAGTGGTGTGTGTGTGTATGTGTGTGTGTGTGTGTGTGAGTGTGAGAGAGAGAGAGAGAGAGAGAGAGAGAGAGAGAGAAAGAGAGAGCATCACATTTTCTTTATCTGTTCATCCATTGACAGGCCCTTAGGTTGTTTCCATACCTTAGCTATTGTGAATAATGCTGCAATAAACATGGGAGTTCAGATCTCTCTTTGAAATAATGATTTTGTTTTCTTTGGATAATAATGCAAAAGTGAAATTGAAATTAAGATGTGTGATGCCTCCAGCTTTGTTCTTTTTCAAGATTGCTTTGGTTATTTGTGGTCTTTTGTGTTACCACACAAATTTTAGGACTGTTTGTTCTATTTCCATGAAAAATGCCATTGGAATTTTGATAGGAATGCATTGAGTCTGTAGATTGCTTTGGGTAGTATGGACATTTTAACGATATTAATTCTTCCAATCCAAGAGCATGGAATAACTTTCCATTTTTTTCTTCTTCATTTCTTTCATCAATATTTTATAGTTTTTCTTGTAAAGATTTTTCAACTCCTTGGTTAAATTTATTCCTAAGCATTTTAGTATATTGATTTTGTATCCTGTAACTTTACTAAATTTGTTTATCATTTCTAGCAGTTTTTAGGTAGACTCTTTAGGTTTTTTTATATGTAATAAATAGTTATAAATAGTGTAATAATTTTCACATCTGTAAATAGTGACAACTTTATTTCTTCCTTTCTGATTTGGATGCCTTTCATTTGTTTTTCTTACCTAATTACTCTGGCTAAGACTTCCAGTACAATGCTGAATAAAAGTGGTGAGAGTGGGCATTCTTGTCTTGATCCTGATCTTAGAAGAAGAGCTTTCTGTTTGTTACCTTTGAGTATGACATTAGCTGTGGGTCATGTCATATATGGCCTTTATTATTTTGAGGTACTTCCTTCGATACCCGCTTGTTCAGAGTTTTTATCATGAAAGGATGTTAAATTTTGACAAATGCTTTTTCTGCATCTATTGAGGTGATCACATGATTTTTATCCTTCATTATGTTAATGTGGTAAGTCACAGTGATTGATTTTCAGATGTTGAACCATCAGACAATGAAGTATTATTCAGCGCTAAAAAAACATGAGCTATTAATCCATGAAAAGACATAACAAAATTTTAAATGAATATTACTATGTGAAAGAAGTCAATCCAAGAAGGCTACATACTGTATGACTCCAGCTATATGACATTCTGGTAAAGGCAAAACTATAGAGACAGTAAAAAGATCAGTGGTTGCCAGGAAATGCAGAAAGTGAGGAGGAATGATTAGGCAGAACACAAACGATTTTTAGGGGAGTGAAAATACTTGGTATGATACTATAATGATGGATACATGTCATTACACACTTGTCTAAACACATAGAATGTGCACCACCAAGAATGAGCCCTATGTTAAACTATGGACGTTAAGTGATTGTGAGGTGTCAATGTAGGCTCATCGACTATAACAAACGTACCCTTTGGTGATAGATGTTGCTAAAAGGAGAGGTTATGCACTTGAGGCAGGGATACATGGGAAGTTTCTGAATATTCTTCTCAATTTTTCTATGAATCTAAAACTGCACTAAAAAAAAAATGAGGTCGTTAAAAAATGATGCTGAGAATGAAAGTAGTTTAGAGTAGAAGGTTTTGGAACAAACAATGCTGTTTGGGTGTCTCTGCCTGAAATAACATTTTTACCCAGATGGTATCTGGTTCAAAGTTATGGACCAAGAAAAACCTAGATCTTAAAACTTTAATTAGTAGTATTAATCATGTAGGGAAGAACTATAGTCAAGAGCAACACGCTGTCAGGAGATGAAATTAAGAAGTTTGAAAGGAATATACAGGTTGGCAGCAGCAACTGAGTTTTATTCTAGCTCTTCCAGCTATTACAGACCTGCCCCCTCCCCTTCAAAACAGGACCCTGGTGATTGCTTCAATTTACTAATCCCTATGTATGTCTTGGAATAATAAAAGTGGTTAATCTTAAAGTTCAAATTCTTAACCTGTCATGGCTAGTAAATTATGATATGATTCCTGCCCATTTTTCCACTATTTTCCTGCTGGGCAACCCCATGCAATCTACATGTCCTCCAAATAAGCTCTTTGACATCTTGAGTCCTTGTGCAATATTGTTCTCTCAGCCTTGGTTGCCCCACTCTTCCTTTTCTTATGGGTAGACACTCTTAAATCACAGATCATACATTGTCTTCTGGATGAATGCTTTCTTCGGGCTCTCTCCTTATGTCCTCCCCAGGAAGCGGGGGAAACTACCTTCTCTGTGTGCCCACAACACCAGGTATGTATAGTGTCTCTATTATAGCACTTATTACATTTTATCATGATAAAGTGTGTGTTTGGCTTTCTCTCCCAATATACTGTGAATTCTTTGGACACTGAAACAGTCTTGTTCCAATACCCACTGTGTTTTCTGGTATTAGCTCTGTGGGCCCCATTGCTGCAATACACGAAACATAACCCACTGGCGGAAACATACCACAGCAACCACATCATTTACCATTGCATTCCTTAAGCAATCTGATTCTAGGTAGGAAGTGTTTGAAGAATAGGCCAGAAGATCTGGCAATGCTCTTCTTAGGGTATAACATCACAAATCAAAGGGTCCTGATAGGGTTGGATATGACCAGATTCCTACTTTCTATATTTTGTTTCAAATGCAAAAGCACATAGTGGAAAAATGTTTGTGAATATATGTATTTTATATATTTCTAGTATCTCCCAAATGTAACCACCCAGGCATCCCCAAGTCCTCAGCTTCAGCAGTCATTTTTGTCTTTCATATTCAAATTAAGTGGCTTAAACTCCCCTCTTTCTCCCCAATATCTCTAAAGATTATTGGGGGCCTGTTGTTTTTCCTGATTACCTCTGATTCTAATTTCTCATATTACATTTTGATCTCTGATCTGAAAGTCACCTTCTGAATCCCTTCTCCTCCATCCATCACTCCCTCCCCCACCACACTTCTTTTGTTGGTATGACCTGGAGTCCTTCATTTTCCTAGCGAACCACTCATAAACTTGTGTGTAAATAAGTTTTTACTAAACTTTGAGGGAACTGGCATAGTATATTCTAAGCAATGACTTCAAAGTTAATATTAGACATCACTGGCATAAAATGTCAGCATTCTTTCTTTGCTGAGGGAATTCCTTACTAGCCAGAATTCCTTAAGCCAGAGCTTGCCATCATTTCTGGACTCTATTTTTCATGTCGAGATATTCCAGCTGCCAACTCACAGTTTTCTAATATACTTATATTTTGTACAGAGACATTTAACTGTCTCTACACTCATTCAGCCTCCAATATGTTTTCAATCTACTTTTCATTTCCAAAAACTATTGGGAAACTCTGAAAAACAGTGATTATCTCTACCATTCAGCAGCACAAAGAACCTACAGAAACTTTGAAATTCCAATTTCTATTCTAACATAATTAAATTCTTAGGTGGGACTCCTTCCATACCAGTATGCAAAAAAGAAAAATATTTTTCTCCTTCTGTACAAAGTCTCCAGAGGTCACGATTTTCACACACACACGCACACGCACACGCACACGCACATGCACACAAATACATTACACGCTGTAGGTACCAAAATATTTAGTCAGGTTCTTGCATATATAGCTTCCGAATGCTTGATGAAATGATTCAGTATCCACATTCTGGTCACATTTAATGAACTGATAGTCTCAAATCGGAGGGAGGGTTTTCTTAACCAGGAATCAGAGGCTGAGAATTTCCTTTGGCTTTCCAGAAAAGGTGCATACACCAAGCCATTCATGAGGGTATAGAAGATCAATCTCTTTGTGTGGGCTTTTCAACAGCCTTGAGAATATTGTGTACATTCCCAAAGGCTTGGACCCAGAGCAGCCTAGAATTGAGCACAAAGGCAATACTCTACCCTGCTATTGTGTGCTCAAAAGGTAGACTTGTCTAGGCACCCAGGTGCCTACACCTACAAGACAAGCCTGCTCCATTTGGCTGCTTCAGATGGAGAAACGTCATGGGTATTATCTGACTCCTTGTTCCCATTGTCACTGTCTACACAGTACAAGTAAAGTGCAATCAAAGAGAAAAACAACGCTTTTGTGACCCTCAGCATCTTAATAACACAGCTGATTTGGCTGGTGTATCAGCAGGAATGTAGCTAGGCTGACAGAGCACTCATAAAGACAGGCCTGAGGCCTCTCCCTTGATGAGCCCTGCATCCAACACTTAAACATCAGCTATTTACTTAACATGGGTGAGCCAGTGTCATAAAGAAGACCAAGTAGGTACATATGTACTAATACAAATCTCATAATTATCAAATTGGAAAACAAGCCTATGAGCAAACTAAGGGTAGGGAATAAGCATATTCTTACAGGCTTTTGCAGCAACGTCTTATCAACTCTACAAGTTAATAAGTTATCCTGGAACAGGAAGTAAGGAGAAAGTGGGGAAAATAGCAACATATATTAAGCTGATTATTGTTTCACATTTATGCAACAGTATGAAACTTAAAACTTGATCACTGTAATCTAAATCATTTCGTGTAATCCATGCTATCTCCAATTCACAGCTGGGGAAACTAAGATTCAGAGAAGTTAGGTAATGTGATCAGGACCACATAACTGCCAAGGGATAGAGTGTGGACTCAGACAGGTGTGATTATTCCCGTCTAGATTTTCTTCCATGTGCAATTGCTGCTTCCGAAACCAGGTTTGCCCTGCATGCAATACAGAAAATTCTATTATTGTCATCTCATCTGATGCCAACAGTTTCCAGAAAACTCTGTGTTGAACCATATGCTCAGAATGGTAAACTTCTTCCCAATCTTTTTTTTGTTTTTGCTATAGTTTTGCACATGTTTACAAGTCATTAAAGGGTATCTTGAATAGATGAAGAAGATTATAGTTTCAAAGAAGGTAAATATTTATTGATTCAGACCTAAGTTAGAGTCACCCCAGGTAAAGTCATACTTCAAATATAAGCAATGCTAGAAAATAGTCATCTCCTTTGTTGCGTGGTTTCCAAAGGAAGCAAGAGACATACTAGTGACAGGAGGTGCAGCCCTTATCAGAGCCCAGGTCCTCTGCCTTGTGAATAAACAGGAAAGAAGTTGTCCTCTTTTACACTTGAATCTAGGAACACTTGAAGTTCTTCTATATGTGGATGAAGTGGGAGGAGAGAAAGAATTCAGCTGTCTTCCTAAATCTCATCTTTTAGATGAAATTTTTGCAAAAGCAGTCATTTCATAAATGATGTTCCTTGAACTTTGCATATATTCAGGATAAAGAGTACTTTTTTATTGCATAATTCTAGTTATTTTAAATATAGTTCTATGGGTGCGGGGGGGGAAATGGTTCTGTGAAACCCAGAATCAACATGGCAAGAATTTGTTTCCATTATTTTCTTCTGAGCACATTTATTTTAAGATAAGTTAAATGTGGCAGCGTGGGGCTTCCTGTCTATCCTCTTTTAGCTTTGAGAGTAATAGCCCACAGCAATGATGCACTAGAAATGGGTGGGATGGGAGAAAGGAGAGGGAGAGAGGGAGACAGAGAGAGAGAGAGAAGGAGAGAAGATTAGGGCAAAGTGTAACTTGCTGACTTGACCATGAGTTACTGGAGCAGATTAAAGCCGATACCCCTTGAGAGAGGAGTTGAAAGGAAGAAGCAGAGGGATTTTCTGATATTGATGCGATGAAAAGATTACTTGAGGCTAGCAGGGAAGAACTGTTCTTAACCATCCTATGGGCTTAGAATATATTCATAGTCAGCTCCAAAGAAGACGAGGTTCTTTCTGGTGATGGACTGAGCTCCTGCATTTTCTAAGTCTTTTTTCAGTGTGACAGTAGGATTATGGATATAATGTTTGCACTGTTTTTAACTTATTAAATATTTATATTCAAGGAGACATTTGAACCCAATAGACTGGTCATCTTGGTGGAATGGTAAGTGCCTGGATTAGGGAGGTAAACTACCTGCCATGTGGTGATGTGTCAGATTCTCTTCCTTCCCTAGAATTAAAGCTAGTGTTTGATAGTCTCATTAGAACACTAAACATGTGCTTAGGTCACACAATAGCAGGAGCTAAATTCTTGACCAGATTCAGGTATTTGATGTTTTTAAATGCATTAAAGACCAATAGGCACATGAAAAGATTCTTAAGAATCTTAAAGATTCTTAATGTCACTAATTACTAGATAAATGAATATCAAAATCACAATGAGACAGAATGAGATCCCATGAACATAAAAAGATAATAAAGAAGTAAAGATAATAAGGACAAATTCCTTGAATTTTCCAAAACTCACACAAGAAGAAATAAACAATTTGAATAGGTCTGTATCTATTAAATAAATTGAATCAATAATTGATAACCTTCCACTGTACACCTAAAACTAACAGAGCATTGTAAATCAACTATACTTCAATTAAAAAAAGAAAAAAAGAATTGATAACTTTCCATAACACAAATTACCAGGCATGATTGGTTCATTAGTGAATTCTACCGAACATTTAATGAATAGATTATACCAATTCTGTACAATCTCTTTCAGAGCATAGAAGCAGAAGGAATACTTCCTAAATCATTCTATAAATCTGCATTACCTTAATATCAAACCAAACAGACATTACTAGAAAAGTACAAACCTGCATCTCTCATGAACATACATGCAAAAATACTCAAAATATATTAGCAAATCAATCTAACAATGTATAAAAAGAATCATGTGCTAAAACCAAGTGGGATTTATACCAGGTATGCAAGGCTGATTCAACATTCAAAAACCAATTAAGAATCAATCCATGACATCAATAGGCTAAAAAAGAAAAATCATACTATCATAACAATAGATGCAGGACAAAGCATTTGACAAAACCCAACACTCAATCATGATAAAAAAAAAATTCCTGTCAGTACATTAGGAATAAAATACAATTTCATCAACTTGATAAAGAATATTTATGGGACTTCCCCGGTGGTCTGGTGGTTAGGACTCGGCGCTTTCACTGCTGCAGCCCTGGGTTCAATCCCTGGTTGGGGAACTAAGATCCCACAAGCCTCGAGGTGTGGCAAAAAAAAAAAAGAATATTTACCAAAAAACCTTCAGTTAATATCATTCTTAATGGCAAGAAACTTGAGCTTTCCCACTAAAATCTGGTACAAGGCAAGAATGTTCCCTCTCACCACTCCTGGTCAACATTGTACTGGATATCCTTGTTAATGCTAAGACAAGAAAAGGAAATAAAAGGTATACAGATCTGGAAGGAAAAAATAAATCTGTCTTTGTTCACAGATAACATGATTGTCTATGTAGAAAATCTGAAAGAATCAACCAAAAACTTCCTGGAACTAATAAGTGATTAAAGCAAGGTTGCAGATTACAAAGTTAATATACAAATGTTAATTGCTTTCCTATAACTAGCAATGAACAAGTGGAATTTGAAATTAAATACACAATATCATTTACATTAGCATCTGAAAGTGAATACTTTCAGTAATACTTAGGTAGAAATCTAACAAAATATGACCTGCACGAGGAGAACTATAAACTCTGATGAATGAAGTCAAAGAAGAACTAAGTAAATGGAGAAATATTTCATGCTAATGGATAGGAAGACTCAATATTATTAAAATGTCAGTTCTCCCCTAATTGATCTATATTCTCAACACAATCCCAATCAAAATCCCAACAAGTTATTTTGTTGATATTGACAAACTGAATCTAAAGTTTATACGGAGAGGCAAAAGACCCAGAATATCCAAGACAATATTGAAGGTAAGAACAAGGTTAGAGGGCTGACACTACATGTCCTCAAGACTTGTTATAAAGCTACAGTAATCGAGACAATGTGGTTTTGGGGGAAAAAAAAAAAGAAAGAAATATAAAAAGAAAAAATAGGTCAGAGGAACAGAATAGAGAGACCAGAAATAAATCCATGCACTTATGGTCAATTAATCTGTGACAAAGGAGACAAAAATACACAATGGAGAAAAGACAGTTTCTTCAGTAAGTGTTGCTGGGGAAACTTAACAGCTTTGTGTAAAAGAATGAGATTACAACATTTCCTCACACCATATACAAAAATAAACTCAAAATTGATTAAAGACCTAATGTAAGACCTGAAACCATAAAGCTCCTAGAAGAAAATATAGGCAAAACACTATTTGACATAAATCATAGCAATAATTTTTTGGATCTGTCTCCTAAGACGAAATAAATAAAAGCAAACAAATAAATGGGACCTGAAACAAATATAGTATTTTAAATCAACTATACTTCAAGTAAAAAAAAAAGTGTTTATTCTTAGGAAATACATATTCTTAGGAAATATTTAGGGATGTAGTGTCACAAAGTATAAAAATTACCTTTAAATGGTATGCAAATACATGAAGCAAATATGACAAAATGTTAATCATTTAGCCCAATGGTGGGTACAGAGTGTCCTTCGTACCGTTATTTTAACCATATGTTTGAAATCTTTCACATTAAAACATTAGCATCAAAAGGAAACTGAGTTCTAATCTTGGATCCAAGATGGATGCGTCCCCTCCTGAGCCTCAATTTTGTCACCTGTAAAGTGAGAGAATTGGACTAGAGTGCATCTGTGGTCGTTTCTAGTGTTCACATTCTGTAAGTCAGGAAAAGTTGCTTTCCTTTGTAACAGATTTTATTTCCAACAACCGCCTTCTACTTCGAAATCTGTCACTCCAGGATATCAAGGGGTGATTCATCAATCTGGGTGACAAATGGGGGACCACTTTCTCCCTCATAACTCCTTAGGTGTCTCATCCAAAACAGAAGCCAAAGAGGAGATGCCCCAAGACAGAAAATTCTACTATGATTATAACCAGTTCTACTTCTCAACATAGATATTTCCCATGGAGCTTAAGAAGTTATTTGAAAACCCAATTCATTCTGTTTGTTTACTTTTTCCCGCATTATTTTAAAAATAGTTTTGGGTGATCAGAAAAGTCACAGAGATAATACTGCAATTTCCCATATACTCCACACCTAATGTCTCCTATTGTTAGGTACATTTGTTACAGTAAATAAACCAGTATTATTACATTGTTTTTAACCTAAGTCCATACTTTCCGTCCAAACATTCAGTTTTTCTTAATTTTTACCTAATACATTTTTCGGTTCCAGGATCCCATCCAGGACACCACATCACATTTAGTCATCACGTCTCCTTAGGCTCCTCTTTACATCGACAGTTTCTCAGACTTTCTTTGTATTTGATGACTTTGACAGTTTTGAGGAGTACCGGGCAAGTGTTTTGTAGATGTCTCTCAACTGAGGTCTGTTCAATGTTTTTCTCATGATTAGACTGGGCTTATGTGTTTGAAAGAGGAAGAGCATCCAGGGAAAGTGCCACTCTCATCACACCTTATCAAGGATATATACTATCCACATGACTTATATGGTTACTTTTCCCCTAGGTATATTTCCAATGGGTTACACTTACCCCCTAACTGCCAAAAACACAAAGATTGGATTTTTTTCTCCAATCTTCACAGGAAGAACCTGTTGGGGTTCCTAGAGGTAAAACCCATCAAAGTGTGACTCCTCCCAACTCTTAAAACTGGGCCTCCTGAAGTTTTTAAGTCTCAGCTGGTCCACATTCATCTTCCAGCGATTCAAGAAAGTTACCATTAAGTGTTCCTACCAGTTTATGGCTCTAGCGGCTTCTGCTCTGGGTAAGCAGATCTTGGCTGTGTCTTTCTGGATGTACCTGTCTCTCCAAATTTTGGGGTGGCTTTTTGCCCTGCACCCTTAGTTCTCTGATATGTCCAAAAGAAGTCATTGATTTTCAGTTTGTACAGCTTTTACATGTTGTAAGGCTAGGAGTGATGTCTTCCAGTCTCTTTACATGTCGAAGCTGGACAGTTCACTCCATTTTAATGCAACTTTATTTAGCATTGCTCCTAAAGGAAATAAAATTAGTGGTCTAAAACCCTTGCTTTAATAAGCAAGTGATCTTTGAATTGAGTTATCTGCTAAGCTGCTTTCACTGTAGGAAATTTAGAGTGTCTTGGAAACCAGCTTTCAACAAAAACATGTTTCTCTCTTGACTAATTTGGTCTCATTCTGTTTAGAGGTACATGGTAAAAAGATAAAAGCATCAGATTTTCAGTGCAAAGGTATAGATTTTGGGGCTTTGGAGTAAAAATTTACTAGACCATCTCTATCTCTCTGAGACTCAGTTTCCTCAGTTTTCAGTTTCTTGGCTACAAGAATGTCATCTAATTTATCTTTTTATCTTAGGTGTCTAGCATAAAACCTGGCCCAGAGTAGACCTCCCTGAAAATTGAATTGAAATGCCTTCTGAATCAATCTCAGAGTGTTGTTATGAGGATTAAATAAAATAATGTACATGAAAGCTCTTTGCAATCTTCAAAGAGCCATACAAATGCTGCGCCTTTATTTATTTATCAGTCATCAGTCTTGAATGCCTGTCTACATGTAAGCATTTCACATTTCTGTGGAGTTTTTTGTTTTGTTTTGTTTATTTGACATTGTGCAGATAAGGAGGAAGTTACTAAAAAGAGTTAAATTTTACTTAAATTCGGGTATAGCAGCAACAATATACATTCCTCAACTTGTCCAATTTAAAAACCTGGCAGTGTTTTGATATTTGACAGCTCTGCTGTCAAGTAATTCTGTTCTACAATTAATCATGCCATAACCATTTCTTCCACTACTGCCACAATATAATGGCATCATTGTCTATGCATACATAGTACACTTGTATACTGTCTAAAAGGAGGCAGAGCAAATGAACTTGAAAAATTCACTACTCTGTAGATCGCAGTTATATTGCCAAGATTTATTATTAAACCCATTCCATTTTAATGCTATTACTGCTCCAATCTGAGCTTAGATAAAATCATTCAGACATTGCAGTTTTCTATTTCCTTGCTTGAGAAATTGAGATCCTGCTTTCTTTGAGATGTTTTGAGTGTCAGCTAGGTGCACTGTACAAATGGCTGGGATCTTTAATGATTGAATGTCAGCTCCCGGGTTTTGATTGCTGTTTTGTCTGGATCAGTGCTAGACACAACTGCGGCGTCTAGTCCCTCTCTGCCCCTACTGTCAGTGACTTCCTGAGGCAAATGAGTTTGCCACAAATCAAGATGCTTGCAACAAACATCTCTGTGAACCTGTTCCATCTCTCCTTGGCAACGTGCCACTTGCCCTCGCTCTTAACATTGAAACCCCTGCTTTTACCAAATGTCTTGGCTTCTTAGTAGCTTAACATTTCATGGGAATCCTAACCCTCTACTAGAATCACGTGTTTCTTATAGACAGACATCTTATTTTTTAAGCAATCTCAGGCAGTTTTGAACAAATACATCACCACTATTTTTCATGAAGATCATTTCACGTTTCGACGTCTAATTGGTCAAGAAATCAGATCACAAATCATATAAAAGGCAATCTAGAGAGTACAGATATGTTTGTCAAAATTTCTTGTAAAAATAGATTTAATCTTCTACCTTCAGAGGTAATTGAACTACTTACACTAATGACATTTTGTGACTTTCAGACTTTCATCTTTATGAACTTCTACGTGGAGCAGTCTTGGTCAATATTTTTATGCAACTGCATAATCACCTCTGTAACAAGAACACTGTGAATTGCTACCGAATTGCTCACGAAGAATGTGATGCAAAGACAATCGCAACTTCATTTTAAGGGTTAAATAAATCCGTCAACAGAGAAGTGTACTTTATATGCATACTGATAAGTACCATAATAAGGTAATGTGGTCACTTAGGGAAGCAGGTGAATGTAATTATTGAGTAAACATGGTCCAGATCACATTAACTACGTGATCTAGAGGAAAGAGGGGGTGACTGTGCCTACGACTGCATACACACTAGCAGAATTTTCAAGCTCTTAATTTTATTTTTTTCCGCCTGATTCATAGTCTGATCTTAAATCTGTTCTGGAGTGGTTTTTTTTTCTTAAGAGTTTATTTCTTAATCTACAAATGCCAGAATTATATGACATAATTTTGCACTTAGAGATTGCCAGCTCTGCACTTGTCGAGAGAAAGTGAGTTCAGTTTCATGCACCACTCTAGTATGGTCAGAGAGGCTGTACGGTATGGTAGCCTCATGAGATAATAATAATTCCGGGTAAGGTTGTTTTTGCCGTGGTCCCCAGTCCTGATATGTGCATGACTGCACCTAAACCAGTGCTCCTAAAACCAGTGTTTCTCTGGCTATACTACTGAAGGAAAAAAATGAAATTGCTCCCACTTTCAGTTTTGTTTTCTAATAGTAAAGAATAGCTTTCATTGTTGTGCCCTATTATTGTCATCAATAGCACTTAGTTGAGTGATAACTAACTCTGTAGTCACAGAAAAAAAGCAAATTGAAAAGGATCTCTCAAGAATCAAGTTTACACATGTAGCATCATTAGTACCAACGTCCATCTACATAAGGGAACTAGCTATTTATTAAAATGCTGCACCAACTCAGCAATAGAGTCAAAGTCTTTGCGTATACCTTCCTAGCTACTCTTTCATCAAGAATGTGACGAAATGTGGTTTTGGAAATTTAAATCAGTACTCAAGAAATGATTGCACCCAGAGTAGGTAATATTTAACTTTATCCTTTAGTCACATAACTTCTCTGAGTTTGAATTTTCTCATCTGTAAAATGAGATGCTTAATATCTATCCTCTCTGGTAATAATAGCTATAATTTTTTAACCTCTGTCTTGTGCTGGACACAGTGAGACAGTCCACAGTCATCACCATAATCCATTCTGTTTTGTAAACTAATGTTATGTCCATTTTATTGATACAAATGCAAAAACTCAGGTAGGAGCTAAATAATTTGCCCTAAGTTACAGAGCTAGGCAGGAGAAGGACTGAGATTTGAACCAATGTCTATCTGATGCCAAACCATCATGCAATCCTATGGGATTATTAAATTTTGAGGAAATATCAAAGGAAAATTAATATACCATATATAAACTGTCAGAAACATTCTATAAGGCAGTGTTTCTGAGATTTCAGTCACTTGCCCTCCACCTTCATGACTTTTGCTCTCTCTGCTTACTACATATATGTTATGTATTTACTATTTTCTTTAAGTTGACCCACTTTTTTATTTGAAATTTTTTTTATCTTAAAAGGAAATATTATGACCTGGAAATGGAAAACCAGCATCTATGGAACTACGAGTACATGGAATAAAGTAAGGGGAAGAAGATATGTAAAAAATATTCCTTGCAGCTTCCCTGGTGGTGCAGTGGGTTACAGTCCGCCTGCCGATGCAGGGGACACAGATTCGTGCCCTGGTCCGGGAGGCGGAGCAGCTGGGCCTGTGAGCCATGGCCACTGAGCCTGTGCGTCCGGAGCCTGAGGTCCACAACGGGAGAGGCCACAACAGTGAGAGGCCCACGTACCGCAAAAAAAAAAAAAAAAAAAAAAAAAAAGTATTCCTTTAGGTGGTCCTAATTCAGATCATGAATAGTAGAGGGAGAAAGGTAAAATTTTTTGCATAAAATAATGTGTCTAGTTTACCTAACTCATGGGTCTTCCTTGGTGATTTATAAGGGAAAAGAAGATTACAACTACTCCATGTGTAATACTATGTAAGAAGGGACAATAATGTGAAAGTGAAATTCACACACTTTAATATATGTAGGTTGACTTTCACAGTAATATCTTTCAGATAAGTTTAAATCAGATAGACTGAGGTATTGTCTATCTCCCTTATATTTAGTGTCTTTTAGAAACGGAAACTTAAGGAAAGGGGGAAAAGATCTTTTCTCTGACACATACCAGTGAGACACAGGCCTATATTATCCCAAGTCATTAAAATTTGGGAGGAATTAACAAATCTAAATTATCTCTTCTTTGCTCCATTAAGACTTGTATTATCTTTCTGGGTTGTTCCTTTTTTTAAAGCAATAATCCCTTTGGAAAACTCCTGCAAAATGGAATCTCTATGGGCTGAAAATTCATTAGTCATCTCCTTTAAGCATATATGTAGCTCAAATTCTGTAAGCTAAAAGATCAACATTCAGAGAGAAGAATGGAATCAACAATTCTCATCTGCTTCTCCCTGCCTAAAACTCCCCCCTGCAGATCAATATCCTGTTACCTGGGTATACCGAAGTATTAATCTAATGCCTATCTACTACAAATGGATTCAGTGATTCCTTGCTCCGATAGACCTTTCCTACTAGGACATTGTTATTTCTCTGTTAGTAAGTCTCATGAGTTATAGAGCACTTTCTACTTTTTAGAGTATTTTCTACTCTTTAGCTCACTTGATTCTCACATGCTTGGTGGGAGGCCCAGTAAATACTTACTTCTCTATTTTTACAGATGAGCACTTGGGGTGGCTTGCCCAGTATCACAGAGCAAACTGGTGATTGGACCAAATCTAGTTCTAGCTCTAGGTCCATTCTCTTTCTACATTGGGTGGTCTAGCATACAAAAAAAAAAAAATTTTTTTTTTCTTTCTGCTACTTATGTTGCTTTATTTTCCCCCTCAAGTCTTTTTATAAGACTATTTTTCTGTCCCAGGACTAAAGAAGTATCAGTCACAGTACTGAGGCCAGCATAAACATCGTATAGGTCTTCCTGATAGCTCTAGTCTCTGAGGCAGAAAAAAATTTATCCCCTTAGTGCTCTGACCAGTGAGCAAACTTTTATTTCTGTGAATTTAAATAGCCTGGAATTCTTTGTATGCTGAAGAGCCAACTTCATATTTCAATTAACTAGTTATTCCTCTCTAGAAAATCCAGTCATTAGTAAAGAGCAGACCGGAGGCCAGGAAGAGTTAATATTGCTTCCAAAGGTGATTTTATAACCTAGAAGTAATTTAGGCAGCAAGAGAAAATGTCTCACTTCAAAGATGGCAATGCTGAACCATGCATACAAATGTGACTGCTAACTCGTGTGTGACTCAAAATCAGCAACCAGGGATTCCAGGGACTAAAAAGGACCTCAAGAAGCCATCTGGTCCACCCCCACTTTCACATAATTAAAGTCTGCTCTTCAGTTTAAATGTGTGGCACCTGAAGCCCAGAGAAGTAAGGGACCTGGTAGCAGAAAGGCTGGTAAGAAAAGGCCTCAAGGATCCATTAGATTTAGCCATGTAGAGTTCCTTAGTGACCTTAATAAACACAATGTTACTGACATGGTGGGGGAACAGAAGACAGAATAGACGATTGAAGACAACTCTTTAAAGACATTGGCTCTGAAGATAAAGGAAGAGAGAGAGCAGCAGTTGGAGGAGAATGTGGTGTCCAGGGAGGATTCTTTGAAGGGTTTGTTTTGTTTTTGCTTTTGTTTTTAAGGGGAAAAAAGAGGGAAGCTCTCCTTTAAGACTGAAGAGTTTACAGTCTTTTGAAATGATACCGGGAAGAATCCAGTAAAGAGAAAAAGACACACGAGACACAGGAAAAATCAAGTGTTCTTGATAAAGTAGCCATGTGTAAGGTCCAGAGAACAGAAGGAATTATGGAGGAAAGGATGCGTAATGCACTGTAATAGGAGAGAACAAAGGGAATGAGAAAACCTCACAGATGGAGCTGTAGATCTGGTGGATTAGTAATTCAGCAATTAGTATCTAAAGGCTTCCAATGTCTCTATGATACAGGAAGCAAAGTCATAGGCTGACAGTAGGGAGGCACATATTGTTGGAGAATGGTCAAAGGTTTGAGGCAAGTAGAACTTTGGGATGGTTGTTGAAGAGAGTGGTAGAGAAGTGTAGCCATGCAGTGTTGGGAACACAGTTTAAGTTGGAGACATGAATATATAGTGATACCTACACCCTCAATTGCCTGAGTATACACGTGAAGAGAAAGTGTGGTGGAGCTCCTCAGATTGCTTTTTCTTTTTAAAACTGAAAGTGATGGAAGGAAAAGTTATGGGAAATTATAATACATAAAAAAAGAGTGTTTGAAATAGAACATGGATCTGAGCTGTAGAGAGAGGGAAGTGAAGACAAGAGGAGTTTGATAGATGAAGAGGCAGTATAGTTATCGATATTTGGGAAACCCTGATGATGTGAAAGAACACTGGCAAAGGGTGTACTTTACCAAACAAGTTGGAAGTTTAGGAAGTTTTCATCAGAAAGGGGACTGTCCAAATCAGTAATTTCAGAGGTGGAGCAGTAGTGCTGACAAGTTTCAAAGTGTGACTTAGGATGAAGTGGCGGGAGTGGAATGATGGAGACAGCCATTGGAAATGAGGAGTTCAAGGGCTTAAGAAACAAGGACTTGAGTGGACTGCTTATATGAGGAGAGTCTTTGAGGCAAGGAAGACTAAACTGTGGGTTTTCAATGAAAAAAGATAAGGAGGATAACAGAAATGAGGAGTGTGGTAAAGAGTGCTGTGGTCAAATGATCTGAGTCTAATGGGAACAGGCGTTTGTCTGTTTGTTAGCAAAGGAGTGAAGATCTAGTCTAGGGCAGAAAGGCACTGGTGTAGTAAAGACAATGAGGCAGAGGAGAGAGCACTGACTTTACCTCTTAACCTTGATGGATGTGTTTGTGGGAAGACAAGCAATCTCAATCTGAGAGCAATCTCATAGGGACAGTCAGATTTTAAAGAAGACAGAAAAATGTCAAGGAGACTGAGAAATGGGAGAACTTTTTGATCCTAAGGGGCGACTTGAGAGGGCACAGAGGAAGGATTTCAGATGGAGGGGAGGGTAAGCTGGGTCAGAGGGGAGACCCATTAAGGTCCAGGGCAGACCACGCTCTCTCAGGGTTCCCTACATGGAGCAGTTCACTAAGCCCCACTCTAGCTCTGCTTCCTTCTCCATGTATTTGTATCAATCACTTGTCAAAATTTCCCCAAGAGAGTTTTCCTCAGTTGGTTTCCATCAGTCCTCATGGGTAGAGCTTTCATGTCATAGCCCCCAGTGGCCAAGGGCCCATCCCTGGTTCAGCCCTCCAGAGCAGATGGTCACATGTACCAGCATAGGAAGGTATTTGACTTGAATCCCATAGAAAGAAACTAAGAAACTGGAACCCTCATATTTTGTTGATGGGTACATAAGATGGAAGAGCCATTTTAAAAAGCATTTTTGTAGTTTCTTAAAAAGTTAAATATATACTTGTCATGCAACCCAACAATTCTATTAAGTACCTACCCAAGAGAAATGCAAGTATATGTTTACACAAAGACTTATACATGAATGTTCACAGTAGCATTATTTATAGTAGTCAAAAACTGGAAGCAATCTATATGTCCATTGTCAGATGAATAGAGAAACAAAATGTGGTATATCCATATAATGGAATACGACTCAGCAACGAAAAGGAACAAACTACTGGAACATGCAACAACATGGATAAGCCTCAGAAACATTCCAAGTGAAAGAAGCCAGATACAAGAGACTATTTTATTATTCCATTCATACGAAATATCTAGAAAAAGTGAATCTATAGAGACAAAAATAGATCTATCGTTACCTGGGAGTGGCATTGGGATTGACTGCACACCTGTGGGAGGGAGCTTTCTGATGTAATGGAAATGTTCTAAAAGTGGATTGTGATGACGGTTCCACAACAGTATGAAGTTACTTAGAGATCACTTATCTATATACTTACAATGGGTGAATTTTATGGTATGGTAAATTAATTTTATGGTAAATTTTAACTTAAGTAAAGCTATTTTTTAAAACTTTTAGAATTTTTTTAAGGGGTAAAAGATTTCAACAGACAATTCATCAGAAAAATATGTATTGATAGATGGCATTTAAGTATATGAAAAATGCTCAACATCATTAGTCATTAAGGAAATGAAAATAAAAATCACACATGCCCATTATAATGGCTTCCTTAAAAGACAAACAGTACCAAATGTAGGTGAGAATGAACAGCAACTAGAACTTTTACGTGCCGCCGGTGGGAACGAATGGTTCAGTCATTCTGGAAAACAGTTCAGCAATTGCTTACAAAGTTACACGTAACATCTAATATACAACTTAGCTTTCCCATTCCTTTGTATATACCCAAGAGAAATGAAAACATGCAACCATACAAAAGTTTGTCCACAAGTGCTCATAGCAGCTTTGGGTTTTTGTTGTTGTTGTTGTTGTTTTTGCGGTACGCGGGCCTCTCACTGTTGTGGCCTCTCCTGTTGCGGAGCACAGGCTCCGGACACGCAGGCTCAGCGGCCATGGCTCACGAGTCCAGCCGCTCTGCGGCATGAGGAATCTTCCCAGACCGGGGCACAAACCCGTGTCCCCTGCATCGGCAGGCGGACTCTCAACCACTGCGTCACCAGGGAAGCCCAGCAGCTTTGTTTTTAATTGCCACAAGTGGAAACAATCCAAATATCCTTCAATAGGTGAAAGGATATACAAATTATAGTATATCCCTATGATAGAACACCCTCAGCAATGAAAAAAAAGACCCATGGATTCAGACAGCAATGTGGATAAATCACACACAAAAATTTTGCTGGGACCCTCAATAAATAGATAATAAAAGAGTATATATAGTATAATGCCATTTATATGAAAGCAGATACTGTTTGCCTGGGATAGGGGTGGGAGATTAGGATGTGGTCCAGAGAGATATTACAAAGGGTCATATGGAAATTTCTGACAGTGATGGATACGTTCATTATTTTGATTTTTGTGATGGTTTCATGGGTGTATTAATATACTAAAACTCATTAAATTGTGCATTTAAATATATGAGGTTTGTTTTACAACATTTATACTTCAATACACATATTTTAAAAGTGCCAGCCACTGCTACCTTTCCCTTCCACAGGGGTGTCAGTATGTCATAGGGGAAAGCTGAAGGGTCCCTCGTCAAACTGTTCTCTGCCCAAGTGTTGCTACAATATCTAAAAATCCACCATTGACTTTTTCATTCCCTTTGAGATCATTACTGTCCCTCAAGGCAGTACTCTTGGCTGCATCTTTCAACCCCAATTTGAAACCTAGCTTGAGCTATCTTAAATTAAAAGAGGGATTTTATTGACCAAACCAAAGACAGATGGACTTGGCCTTAGGAGTACGTCCTGCACTCCACTGCAGTCACTTACTACTGTCTCATTTTCCTTCAACTCTCCCAACCGCTCTCACTCTCATGGTCTCTCTCTCTCTCACCTTTCTCTCTAAATTTCTGGAAAGTTCTAGTTTGGCTTTATTCTCTCAAACTGGCTGTCCTCAAAAGGCCAGACAATGGCCCCGGTCAGCTCTAACTTGCCTTCTTAAAGCTTCACAACCAAAGAAGAAAGGGGGCTCTCTCCACAACTCCAGCTCTACAAAAGAACCCAGCTTGGATTCCAGGCTTGTGCTAATGAGTGGGCAGGCTCACTGTGATTGGGAGAGTGGTATCTGAAAACTTTACAGATTACCCAGCGGGGTTGGGAGTAAGGGGAGAGTGAGTAAAAGTGAAGAGCCATATGCAACGAATTTTCTGTTTCAGGATCTTGCCTAGCACCAGCCTGGATCCCAAAAACTCTGGCAAGACCAAAAACTAGTTTGTTTTGTTTTGTTTTTACTGGCTGTGGCACCAGGTATGGCTTCCTTTCCCAGAACTGCCTTAATAAGTAGCTAACACTGCCAATAGAGCCCTTCAGATCACCTACCTGCCCATCTAGAACTGTCTTATAGGAATTCCCTGGTGGTCCAGTGGTTAGGACTCTGTGCTCTCACTGCCGAGGGCACGGGTTCAATTCCTCGTTGGGGAACTGAGATCTCGCAAGCCGTGTGGTCAAAAAAAACACACATACAAAAAAAGTCTTACGGCATTCTGTTTTTCTCACCTCAAAAACAGGAAACTACCAGAATTCTCATGCTTCTCAGCTTCCCACAAAATAGTGATTATGACTTTTTCATCTTCCAAGTAGATTTCTCATTAGATGAAGAAGCCAAGGATGTTTGCATGCAAAATGACTCAGGAAGGAAGGGAGTGCTATCAGAGGCTGCTGGCTTTTTAAATCCGAGAACAGGTTCCTTCCCCTGGAGAAGGAGGTTGGTTCAATCTACTAATGTGGTGAAGAACTAGTTAACAAATATTCAAATAGTTGAATATACCAGGTCGCATTGTCCAGTAACAGTGAAAATGATTGATGCAACCTACTATCATGTTCCTAACGACTATTGAGTTAGCAATGGGAAACTATTTAGGAAAATGCAAAAGTACAAAGATTTTTCATTTTACGAATGTCAAAACTTTTACATTTCAAGTTCTGTTTGGTTTGGACAACAGTCAAGTTGAACGTTGCTGCTTTTTATAAATTTTTATTTTGTTACCCATTACCATGAGAAGCACAAAAACTCCAAGTATAATCTTTTCATATTTTATTTAAAAATATGCTTATTTACCTCCAAAAACAGTCATGAAAATGAAAGCCATTCCTGCCCTTGTCTAAACCCCTACTTCCAAAAGGACATTCTTTGTAAATTATTTTTCAGTAATTTGAATTCACTTCAAAGAGTCTGGCTAATATTTAAAAGGTTTTTTCCAAAGTCTTAGACATTACCACATGCACAATTTTGATCTCATAAGTATTACCACTGCAGGCCAATTGGGAATTCTATTGGAAGAATTCAAGTTTCTCTTGTTCTGGACCATATCTACTGACATTTCTTGAAAACATCTCACACACACACACACACACACACACACACACACACACACACACACACTCCTAGCATGGCTATATAATTTCTAAATTATGCAGCACTGAAAAGTACATTACAAAATTTGACTTTTAAATATTTAAGGTTATCTAAACCACTGTGCTCCCAAAGGAATGAATGGATGTAATTTACAAATGTGATAGAAACATCTCCAGGATAGCAAGACAGTTTTTCTAAATTCATAGACCATGGAGCCAGTATAAGCCTGAATTGTTCGTTTTTGATGTTGTCATCATTATTATCAGAAGAAATTATAGTTTAAAATTTTTTAGGTAGTTTTATTTTCACCAAAGTCATAGATCAGACAGTACTAAAAGACTGACAAGGAAAACAACAATCCCTTTCTTCAAGCCCCACACTTCCTAACTTCCCAGCTCAGTTTATCAGAGGCAACCACTTTTTATTCTCGTAGCTATTCCATCAGAGAGTTACCTTCTCATTTCCAAATAATTGCACACTGCTACTCCTCAGTTTGTTGATTTTAGACATTCTTCCTCGTACTATAAACAGGATCTAGCTCTCTTAACTGAATATGCAAATATTATGTCTTAAATTTTTTTCCAGAAGCGACATAATACCTTTCACGACAATTTATCTCGTTTTTGTTTTGTTTTCTTTGTTTTTCCAAGTGACCTCTCTTATCAGATGGCCCTTTTCTTGGTGGCGCCCTCCTGGTACCCTCTGTCCTCTGGCTGCATTGTGGACCAGTTGCTCCCTCTGCCTGCCGCTGAGCTGTCATCCTGAAACATCTCTTTCCTGTGCTCTTAAGTTTGATACACTGCGTTCTGGATCCCACGTCACCCTTTTGCTCAGTTTAGGACTTCTTTTCATTGGAACCTGCCCAGCTTCTCAAGAACGGGATATGGGGTATACATTTTCTGAGTCTCCACGTGTCCGGAAATGTCCTTTTCTGCCCTCAGATTTTACTAATGATTTGGCATTCCAAGTTGAAGATCATGTTCTCTCTGATTTTTGAAGTCATTGCTCCATTATTGGCTAACATCCAGAAGTGTCGTTGTGGAGTCTCATTTGAATTTATTGTGCAAATATGTATTGGTTTCCTGCAGTGTAACAGGTGCTGTTGGAAATATAGCAATGTAAAAAGAAACAAATCTCCTGCCTTCACGGAGCTTACTTTTCAGTGTTAAAAACAGACCAAAAAAAAAAATCACAAGCAGTAAATAAATTAGATGATTACAAATTATGAAAAGTCTATGAAGAAAACAAGACGGTGTAAAGGAATGAGAGTGGATACGCTGCTTCTGATGGCGGTCGGGGGAGAGGTACTAGGGAAGCGCCATCTAGGCTGAAACCCGGACAGTGGCTGAAGGGTCTGGAGGTGGAACCAGTCTGGCCAGTTTGAAATGACCTCCGTGACTGGAGCCTGGTGAAGTAGTGGTGAGAAGCCTGCTCCTGGTCTCACTTCATGAAGACTCTTATGGAATGTGGGGGTTTTCTTCATTACAACAGAGAACTGCTGGAAGGTTTTAAAATAAGGTAATGGAGCACCTTAAAAATGTTAACTTAAACATAAAAATTTAAGTTTTTAAAAGATCATGGTGCTATAAGAAAACTGTAAGAGTGGAAGCAAAGAGACCAGTTATGAGGCTGTTTGTTCCTCTGGTCTCCATGAGAGGTGACAGTGGCCTGGTATGTGGCGATAGCAGTGACCAGATTGCGGATATAGTTGAGAAGCAGATCCGACAAGAACTCCTAAAATTAGCATGTGGGATGTGAGAGAAGGAGGATTTCAAAGGGGCCTTCAATTGTAAGTGTGATGTTTTATTTCTTTAAAAAATATATATACAAAGAGAACAGGGGAAATGTTAATATATTTGATGTCTAGGTTGCATGTGCTCATTGTGTTCTCTTCAGTTCTCTATTACATATTTCACTCTTTTTCCCCTTCTTAATCATGACACTAAAGAGCTAGATAGAGCGCCACATTTGCGGATAAGACTTGCAGCTTCCCTGATGGGTGACTGGGCAGAGGTCCGTACAGGCAGGTCTGCAGACTTTCAGCTACTCCTCTGCTCAGCCCTGCATCTCTTTGTGAGCCTCAAGTCTGTCCCTTTCTGGATGTCTTGAGTAGCGACCAATATAAGTTTTGTGGAGCCTGAAGATTTTACAATATGGGACTCTCTTGAATGAAAAGAAGACCAACTCCTGAATCCAAATTTAGTATGAAAGTGACTGTTTATAATGAGAAAAAGTTACAACAAATAGTACATTTGAAAAAGATGACAAATTCCATAAATGTCACAAAATCTGGGAACATCACAGTTTTAATTGATTCACTATGTAATACCTTTTCTCCTACATTTTGTTTTGCTACGGACTCTTTGCCTCTTTATATAATAATCACATAATATCATTTCTGTACAGAGACTAGGAAAATAATTCCTCCAGCTTGATTGAATATTTTTTAAACTATTGATGGTTTAGGTGTTTCAGCTTCACAACTCATGGGTGATGTCATGTAAATTAAGATTGCTGGCAAATTTGGGGAGGCTTCTATCACGTTTCTTTCAACATAAGATGAGAAATTTCAGTGCATTTAAAGGTGTCTTGTGTAATAACTAGTCTTTAAAAATCTTTAAATTGATGACATTCATTAACCAGCATGTCATCAGTGTCTGCATCATGGTGGCACCTTATGAATTTCACGTTACCTGTACAATGTCAATATTTTATGCAAAACAGCCAGAAATTAAAATTTTTCCAATGTGTTATGATTCTCATCCAAAAGCCATTATTTCCATTTAAATTCTTTTCTCTCTCAGTGAATTATTGCCTTAGTATAACCTGAAAATTGCTTGTTTCAAGTTGCTTCTTTATCTCAGAATAATTTCTACCAATATCAGTTGTCAATGTCACTTTTGTTTCATATTCCTTTAAATGTCTATCTAAATTTTCTTTCAGTTTCTAGATAAATACCTATATTACATATTTTGTCTTATTTTCTAATATATATGAGTTTTGACACTAGAGCCACTTGTTGTTTTAGACCATTTTGCATTGAATGCAGTTTGATCCATTGGGTTACCTAAATCATGTGAGTTCACACAAACACACTCGGTGTGTATATGTGTTTGTGTTCACACACACAGGAATTCTGACTCATGCTATTTTGTGTGATTCACATAAAAATATATATGGTGTATTTATAATTGCACACGCTACGTTATCAAATATGTTTCTGACAAGAAAGAATTTCCATTTTAACCAGACATTGATGGGAACCAAATCTTTTGCTTACTATTTATAAGTCTGATGATTGGAAGAATTTTCCATAGACTAACTTGTTTTTTCTCCATTATTTATCACTCCTTGTGCTGGGAACCATAGGACACATTCATACCATTGTGTGACTTTTGTCCCTGCACCTTTGGGTCACAATGCAGATTTAGCTGGTACACGGGGTTGTATTTGGTACAATGGATTGCCACTTCTACACTGAGAAAACTAACACACTTTAGCTATACACAGAAATGCTTGCAAACCATATAAATATATCCCAATAAATCCAAGTTAAATGCATGTCCAGCTCAACTTTCCCATATATGTATCCCCAAAATGTCCATAGCCACTCCAAAGTTGTCTGAAATTAAAGAGAGTATGATGGAGAGAAACTTGAATTGGAAAGAGACAGCAGTCTTCAATAATTGTAGTTAATACGTTTTACTTTTGCAAAGTTTCAAAAATATACATGGCCATGTGAACAAACTGTAAGGCCCCTTCCATACTCTCTCTCTTAGAAGGGGCCCACACTGATGAGGGACTTTGAAGTTAAAGCTTTATTACCTTCTCAGTAAATCTGCCTCTGCTCTGGAGAATAAAGCTCTGGTGTTTTCCTGTGTGGAGAGGGCGGGAGTGCATAGGAGAGCATCGATCTGGTGCTCTATGTGGATTGGCTGGTGTTGGGGGGTGACAGTCTTCTTACATAGTCTTTAACTCAGGGCCCATTTGCTCCATCTGGGGCCTCACCTCCTCCTCTGATGCCTCCAAATGCTGAGCTCCCCACGGGTTCTGTGGTGCCAATTCCATCTCTTCTTCCAGCCTTCCTCTCTGTAAGCACTATAAATCATGGCTCCTCCACCCACTCTATCAGCTACCATACCTCCATCTGCTCCTTGACGGCTTTAAATCTCACATGCACCCTGGATGCCTCGGCAGCTTATAGGCTTCTCTAATAGGACTTATGATCCCAGGCTGACCAAGCAGAATTGTTTATAGCCTAGTCCTAGGAGTCAGCAATTTTGTTCAATTATGAATAGACATAATTAGGTTGGCGTATATTAACTAAGTTACATAATGGATTAGGTT
This sequence comes from Aethalodelphis obliquidens, assembly GCF_003676395.1. Lineage (NCBI taxonomy): Eukaryota > Metazoa > Chordata > Mammalia > Artiodactyla > Delphinidae > Aethalodelphis > Aethalodelphis obliquidens. The sequence continues at coordinate 70,281,297 of NW_020837946.1, read as the reverse complement.
AGTATATGTGGACTAGATGGAAAGATAGTAATTTGCATTCCCATTGCAAAGTAAATTAAAAACAAAAAACTCATGTTCACTAGTGTTAAGTCTTCATTTCTCTTGTTATTATGGGCTCATGCTTTCCTTATTCCTTTTTTCTTCCAGTTTCATTGAGATATAATTGACATACAACACTTATACAGCTTAAGGTACACAGCATAATAATTTGACTTACATACATCATGAAATGATTACCACAGTAAGTTTAGTGAACATCCATCATCTCGTATAGATACAAATTTAAAGAACACAGGATTTACTTTCTTGTGATGAGAACACAGGATTTACTTTCTTACTAACTTTCATACATAATACACAGCAGTGCTAATTCTATTTATCATGTTGTACATTATATTCTTAGTACTTATTTATCACATAACTGGGAGTTTGTACCTTTTGATCATCTTCATCCAATTCCCCCCTATTTCTGCCACCCCCTCTTCCGGTAACTACAAATCTGATCTTTTTCTATGAGTTTGTTTGTATGTTTGTTTGAAGTATAATTGTTACTTGAATAAAGCGATATTAATAATGTTCATAATTATACAACTGCCTTGATTGATTTATTCAACATATGTTTTTAAAAACCCATTATGTGCCAGAAATTGGGTTGTAATCTCCATGAGATCGGAGACTTCATCTCTTTTGTCCACCTTTGTATTTTCAGCACTGTGAACAGTACCAAGCCCAAAGAAGGCCCACAACACACAACTGTTGTTGTTGAATAAGTAACTGAATATGTAAGAGCCAGCTAGGGGGCAGAAACAGATTTAGTAACCTACTAGAGAAATCAGATAGAGGCATATCTAGTGTATTAAGTTTATTATCACTGTTATAACAGATTGCCACAAATTTAAGTGACTTAACACAAATTTATCATCTTACAGGTCAGGAGCTCAGTAGTCCAAAAATCATTGTGTTGGTAGGAATTCCTTCTAGAGGCTCTGACAGGAGAATCTGTTTCCTTGCCTTTTTCAGCTTCTAGGGGCCACCTGCATTCCTTGCTTGGGGTCCCTTCTTTCATCTTCAAAGCCAGCTGTATAGCATCTTCAAATCTGTTCTCTCTCTCTCCCTGAACTCTCACTTTCTCCTCTGATTGCATTGTCACATCTCTCACTCTGACATTCGTGCTTCCCTCTGTGCTTACATTGAGCATATCAGATAATTCAGGTGATTTCCTATTTCAAAAATTTTAACTTAATCACATCTGCAAAGTCTCTTTCACCATGTAAGGTAACATATTTCAAAGGTTCCAGAATTGTGGACATATGGGGGGTCATTTATTCTTTCTACCACACCTGGGATTTAACGGGCCACAGAGGAAGGGAGCTTCATTTCAATGTGGGGATACAGGCAAAGGTTTATAGAGAAGGTTATTGTTGTCCCAAGTCTAAGAACATGAGCAGATAAGAAAGACTGTTATAGGCACAGAAAGCAGCATGAGAATAAGTAAGAAGACAGGAAAGAGCAGGTCTTCCCTGATGAGCTCAGGAGGTTTGGTAGGATTTGAGTGTGGAACAAGATGAATAATTGGGGAGCAAGTGTTGAACAAAAAAATAGCTGAAGAAGTCTGTCATCAGCATTTCATGAAGAGCATTGTAGGACTTGCTAAGGAGTTTGGACTTTATCCTGTAAACGAGTTTAATCAATGAAGGATTTTAAACAGCTTAAAATGTTTCAGTGGTTTCTTGTTGTACTTGGGATAAAATTTAATGTCCTTAACATGGTGCCATGTTGGTCTCCTTTGGGAATCTGTTAAAAGCTATGAACCCTTCCCAGAATAATATTTTTACATACATAAAATTTAAAAGAACATAGGGTTAGAAAGCAAAACAATTTTGTTGAAATATAAAGTCCTACCCATCAGCCCATTGGGAGTCTGTGGATTCCAGGTTACAAACCACTCAAGTATCTGGCTTCTGTTATCTCTCTCTCTCTTTCTTCCCTCTCGCATCTTGAGCTCAAAACCCCAATGTTTGCTCCATTAAAATGTGAAGTTCCTCCTGCCTTGGGACCTTGCCACATGCTATTCCTGTTTTTAGTGTTTTTCTTCTCTCCAGCCCCTTCCCCACCCACTACTGGGTAACTCCACCTTGGTTTGAATGTCACTTTATTGGGAAAATTCACAGGACCCTCAGATTAGGTTAAGTCTTCCATTAGGATATAATATCATTAACTGTCTTTTATAAAATTAACAATATTAGTTATTAATGTGATTATTTACTAAAGTCTGTCCCACTAATCAGACAAGAATTTCCACAAGTGCAGGAGCTATTTATTATCTGTATTCCCAGTGCCTAGCACATTGTAGACACTGCATTTTTTAAATAAATTTTTAATTCTAAAACAGTTTTAGATTTACAGAAAAATTACAAAAATAGTTATCATATACCCAACAGTCAATTTCTCTTATTATTAGTATCTTATATTAGTATTGTTTATCACAATAAATGAATAAATATCAATATATTATTATTAAGTAAATCTCATACATTACTTAGAGTTTTCATTTTTATCTAACATTATTTTTCTGTTCCAGGATCCCATCCAAGCTATCACATTACATTTAGTCATCATGTCTCCCTGGTCTCCTCTTGGCCGTATTTCTCAGATTTTCCTTGCCTTTGGTAACCTTGAGGATTTTGGAGAGTACAGTTCAGGTATTTTGCAGAATGTCTCTAATTGCAATTCATCTGATGATTAAACTGGGGTTATGGGATTAGGGGAGGAAGACCACAAATACAGAATCATTTTTATCACGTCATATCAAGGGTACATACTAGCAACAAGACATCACTGTGGATGTTGACCTTGATCACCTGGCTGAGGTCATGTTTGTCAGCTTCCTCTACTGTAAAGTGACTCTTCTTTTTTTTTTTTCTTTTTTGGTCCTTTGCATTTTGAGAGGAAGTCACTGCACAGCCCACATGTAAGGAGTAAGGATTTATGTTCTAACTTCTTGAGGTTGGAGTATCTATGTAAATTACATGGGGCTTTTTTTTCTGCATGAGACATTTGCCTATTCTGTCCATTTATTTATTTCTTCAATCATTCATTTATAACAGTATTAATTCATGGTTTTTATTTTATACTTTTAAATTCCAATACTACTTTATTTATCTTTTGCTCAAATTTTTCCAGCTTTGGCCGTTGGGAGCTTTTTTAGATGGCCCCTCTGTCCCTTTTACATACCCCCATTAGTGTGTGTGTGTATTCCCCCTCACTTCTTTACTTTCTGGCATATTGAAAGCTCATCATGCATACTTCCCACCCCAGTCCTAAAATTGGCTATTTTTCAAGGACCCCTGGCTCCTTTTATTGGAGAATCAGATTAGAAACCAAGATCTGAGCATCAGATATGCTCATTGCTACCGAGGGGTCGTTGCTTCTGGGCCCTCTCAGCTGAGAGAGCAAAGAAATACGTTTGCATACTGACTCACGTGTATATACAAACATTTCTATAAATATTTCTCTATGTGACTGTCTGTATACATATGGAGCTAAACATTAGTTCATACTCATGTCTCCAACTCTAATCCATTACCACAGAGCAATTCTAGCCTCCTCCCCTTGTTGGACTGTAACTTCACACTGCAAGAAACCTGGCCCCCATCATATGCCATTCACTTATAGAGTTGTTCAATTCCATTATACACATATAGTGGATTCAGAATTGTTAACCCATACATCCATGGGAAACAACTTCATTAACTAGATTACAGTGCTTATATACAGTTTCTTTTGCCTTTAATCTTACAGATTTCAATCATTTCCAAAATTACTGAAGTCAGCACCTTCTTCCTTCACCCATGTTAGTGAAGTTGTTTCATATATTTGTAATATAGTTAGATTCTTTTGTCACAGTCTGCGTCCCATTCTGGGACCTCCCTGACCACCTAAATGATTTTTAAACTTGCGTAGATTAATATTCGTTCACTATAAAATTCTACGGCTTTTGACAAATACATAGTGTCACATGTCCACCATTACATTGTTATACACAATGGTTTCACCCTCCTAAAATATCTCTTGTGCTTCGCCTATTCGAGTCTTTCCTCTTCCCAAACCCCGAACCCCTGACAAACACTATTTATCATTTTTATAGTTTTGCCTTTTCCAGAATGTCATATAAATGAAATCATATGATATGTAATCTTTTTAGAGTTGCTTTTTTCACTTAACAAAATACATTTAAGATTATCCATGTCTTTGCAACGTTTAAAAGCTCATTCCTTTTTATCTCTGAATATTTCATTGTATGGATGTACCACAGTTTATTTATCCACACCTGTAAAGGGACATCTTGATTACTCCCAGTTTTTGATTATTGTGAATAAAGCTGCCATAAACATTCTTGCGCAGGGTTTTATGTTCACGTGCGTTTTCGCATCAGCTGGATAAACACCTAAGGGCATAATCGCTAGATTGTACGCTAAGACTATGTCTAGCTTTGTAAGAAACTGCTGAACTGCGTTCCGAAGTGTCTGTACTTCAGTGCATTCTTTAATGAATTATGAGGTCATTCTGGAGGCAGTGTGCTGTTGTCAATAGAATTGAAAGCTGGAGGTTAAATTTAGTTAAGAGACTGCTGCAATGGTTCTGGCCAGAGATAATGAATGTCTGGAAAAAAAGAGAATCTGAGAGGATAGAGGGTAGTTTCATAGCCATGAAGAGATAAGGATGTAGAGTCCTGGCCACTAACTAGATATGGGATTATGATGATGGATGGTGGCTCCCAGGTGTCTACTTCAGGTAACTTAGTAAATGGGAACAGAGAAGAGGGGCACTTTGGGAAGACTGGGGTTTGGGGAACATTTTGATCACTTGAGTCCAAAGTGCCTATGGGACTTGCCAAGGGAAATGTCTAGAAGGCAGTTGTACACAGGAGCCTGAGCACGAAAATAAAACCTGTTTACTAGGATAGAAAGAAATAAAATTACTCACAGTTGTAAAGAGAGGCCTGTAGTAAATTCTAACTTAGTAAACTGTCAATTTTGGTTTAAGAATCACCGTTTCCATTAAATTTAAGTCTTTGCCGTGCAATGTATTTGTCTGGTAAGTGACAGAGGCTTTAAAATGAAGATAGATATCTGCATCTCCATCCTACGAGCCTGGTTGCTAAATTATTCTACCTGCCAGCCTGTATAATTCAACCTCCATTCACCAACTGGATTCTGAATATTCCCTTAGATTACCAATATTTTGTATTTTAGACCCAAGAAAGAGTTTGGGGACCATCTAGTTCAACCACTTGTTCTTGAATATAAACTCAAGTGTGTATGTAGTTGAACCTAACCAATTTAATTACTATCATCTTACTATACTTCTTTGCTTCTTGTTAAATCAAGTATCTAGGCTCTCTTAACAAAAAAGCAACCTTTACGTTGAAATTCAAAGGAATAAGTTGTTCGGAACCCCAGAATGAAGGTAATGTTGCATTTCTTTATTTTTCTAAATCTAGTCAAATCTAACTCCAAATCTCTGCCCACAAAAATTGGCAGGAAGCCCAGTTCCAGTGTCAATGGGCTGGGGACTCCGTCTCTTTCTTGGGCATGAGGCCCTAGAAAGCAGGAGCAGGACTTGGTCTTAGGTTTTGGAGGCTGCTGCTGCTTTGAACTTTGCAGAGGCCCCTGCAAAACTTTGCGGAGGCCCCTGCAAAAAGATGGCAGCTCTATAGGCCCCTGAAAAAGATGGAAGCTCTATGGTGGTTCTAGTCCTTTATGGCAAGCTCAGTTACCGGAGACTCTTACAAAGGCAGAGCAGTTAGTTCACAGGGCTCACAGGCTCCTTCCCCTCCTGCATCTGGCCATCTCAGACAAGTGCCTTCCAGAAGGCTCTTTACCACTCTCCCTTTATCCCTATTCCATTCCCAGAAGATGCAACTCCATCGGGGTTAAATCATTCCCTTCTTGACCCTCCAAGCACAAACCTCTATTCCCTTGGCTCTTCCAGACAATCCACCTTAATTATCTGGAAAAGCATAGACCAGGAATTGTAATTTCTGTTGACCAGACATTTGTTGACCAAAGCAAATAAGGTGTAAGCTGGCCAGGTGTAAGACGGCCAGGTGTAAGACTGACAAGTTAGGGGCTACATACCCTGTCTATAGGATGCAGGCACCATTCCACAATACCAAGTCTTTTGGTTCAACAAGAGAAGCCAACAGTATACTCTTTTAGAGAAATTCTCCCAAGTTTCAAAAGTTGGTGATTATTTCAAGATATTTAAAAATTCCCTTCAGACCAAACCAAAAAGTAATCAATGGACCACAATTTTGAAATCCTTTACCTAGATCCTCTAAATGCACATGTATGTTAAGGAAAGACAAATTCTTTCTAGAAAATTCTACCTTCCAATCCTAGAATCAAAAAATAATGATAAAAGATAATTGCTTCTAACTGGAGTTAAGGGAAATTCACCATACCTCAGGAACAAAAGCTGAGTAGTGGGTGAGGGGATTCAGAAAATATTTTTTTTCTAATGACTGTTCAGCAGAACAATTTATTTGAAAGTTAAATTTTTCAGCCTTGTTACATATACCTTACAGCGTTTCACACGCATGACCTAATTTGGATGTGTGAATGATAAATATCTGTGTTAGGACATAAGGCATTTGGATTAGGGCTGAATCCTTGGTTTCTCTTCTATTAACTTGGTCCATTGCTTTGCTCAGTGAATTCAATAACTATACCGATAATTGATGGATTAGTAGAGAGGAGGAAGTGAATAATCTAGTTACTATATCCTGGAAATATAACAAGATGACTGAATAATGCATTTCTGTTTGAATAATTTTTTGATAATAGTGTGTGTGTGTGTGTGTGTGTGTGTGTGTGTGTGTGTGTGTGTGTGAAAATTTGGTCACGACTGCTTGTCTTAGTACATTCTGGCTGCTATAACAAATAACCATAGACTGGGTGGCTTATAAACAACAGAAATTTATTTTCACAGTTCTGGAGGCTGGGAACTCCAAGATCAAGCTGCTGACAGATTCAGTGTCTGGTGAGAATCTGCTTCCTGGTTCAAAGTCTGCCATCTTCTCTTTCTGTCGTCATATGGTGCAAGGGAGTGAGGGAGCTCTCTGGGGTCTCTTTTATAAGGGCACTAATCCCACTCATCACAGCTCCACCCTTATGACCTAATAACCTCCCAAAGGCCCCACCTCCTAATGCTCTGACATTGAGGGTTAGAATTGGGTGGGGGCATAAACACTCAGTCTACAGCAGTACTGAAGCATTTTATGAAAATAATTTGGAGGCACAGGCATAAATCCAGTCATAGGATTCATATAGCAGAGAGGTCCCTGCAAAATGAAGGGGTCTTTCTCATGGAACTAAGATGGAGTAATGGGGCCCTTCCTTCCTATTTCCGTTTGGGAAGGCTTGGTTTTTCACTTACTGAAATGAATTAGTAACGTTGTGTCTTGAATTTTCAGAAAGTTAAAACTCATTCAAATTTACCATGATTATAAAAAGATTCATAGCAAATCACTGCAGACCTTTGTCTCCTTGAAATACAAAGAGCTCCATGCTTATTATTATTATTATTATTATTATTTTTGTGGTACGCGGGCCTCTCACTGTTGTGGCCTCTCCCGTTGCGGAGCACAGGCTCCGGACGCGCAGGCTCAGCGGCCACGGCTCACGGGCCCAGCCGCTCCGCCGCATGTGGGATCTTCCCGGACCGGGGCACGAACCCGTGTCCCCTGCATCAGCAGGCGGACTCTCAACCACTGCGCCACCAGGGAAGCCCTCCATGCTTATTATTCAATGCAGTATGATTCTGAATGACAGCCAGCCCTAGGAGGACCACCATATTCCACACTCAGAGGCCTCCTTAAGTCAGTGGTATGCACTGTGCATTCATTTCCTCATCATCTAATCAACTCTGTTAGCATTTTACCTTACTTCATCTCTGTAGTATTCTTCCCCCAAACCCATCAACCTATTCTAATCATGAGAAAAATATCAGACAAACTCAAATTGAAAGTCATTTTACAAGATACAAACCAGTGCTCTTCAAACTGTCAAGGTCATGAAAAACAAGGGAAAATGGAGAAACTGCCACAGACCAGAGGAGATTAAGAAGATATGACAACTAAATGCAATGTGGTATTCTAGATGGAATCCTGGAACAGAGAAAGGACATTAGTGGGAAACTCGTGAAATGAAATGAAATTCCAAATGAAATCTGTAATTTAGGTAATAGCAACACATCACTGTCTTGACAAAAGTGCCATGGTTATGTGAGATGTTAACAGTAAAGGAAACCAGGCAAAGGCATGATGGGAACTTTCTCTAATGTCCTTGCAATTTTTTGTAAATACATAATTACTCCAAAATAAATAGTTTATTTAATAAATTTTTTTAATTGCCCTAAACTTAGCTTCCTGGATACTCTGTCTAACTTGGCTTCTTTGATCAAGCAACTTGATAACAGGCTTTAGACAACAACGCAAAGCTCCAGGGGAAGTTTTGTTTTTCATTATCTTGTGGCCCCTAGAGAGTCTGTCCTAAATCAATATATCAGTCTGGAAGGAATCTTTTGGTTTCAAGTGACAGAAACTTCAACTCAAAGCAATAAACAAAAATGGGAATTTCTTGGTTCATGTAATTGAAAGTCCAGGGCTGCACTGGCTCCAGAAAAAAGGGAATGACGTCACCAGTTCTTCCTAATCTCTTGGTCCTGCCTTCTGCTCAGTGGCTTCATCCTGAAGCCTTTTATCATGACCCTCTGCAAATCCAGCCTCACATCCCTAGGGAGGGGAGGGGAGAATGCAAACAATAAACATATTAAGTAAATAATAGGGAATTTTAGTGCATGATGCGTGCTTTGTACAAGAGGAAACAATGGAGCGGAGTGAGGGGAGAGCTGACAGGGAGAGAAGTTGTAGTATAAATTGGATGGTCAGAGCAGGCCTCATTTTGTAGGGGACTTTGGAGAAAAAACTTGAAGGCATTAGCCAAATAGTTATAAGAGGGAAGAACATTCTAAGAGTGAGAACAGCCAAATCAAATTCCCTAAAGTGGAAGCATGCCTGGCATGTTCTAGCAGCAGCAGACGAGTCAATGTGGCTGGAGCAGAGTGAGAGAGGAGAATGGGAGTTGGGAAAGTCAGAGGGATATCAAGTAGCCACCTCATGTGTGGCCTTGCAGATAATGAGAAGAACTTTAGTTTTTACTGAGTGATACAGGATCCACTGCAGGGCTTTGAGCAGAGGAGAGGCGTGCTCTGTTGTGGAATAATACTGGTGATAAGGGTACAGAAGGGAGACCAGTAAGAAAGCTTCAGCAGTAATGCAGGTGGTTATAGCCATAAGTGAGAGCAAAAAATGCTGGTGGCTTGGGACAGGGTGATAGGATCAGAGACGGTGAGAACTGGTAGGATTATAGATACATTTAGAAGAAAGAACCTGCAAAAATTCCTAACGTATTAGATAAGGTGCTGTAGGGAAGTAAAGGAGTCAAGGTGTTTAGTCAGAGCAGTTGGAAAGGTGGAGTTGTCATCAATTAGATGGTGAAAGCTGTAGGTAGGACAGGTCTGAAAGTAAAATACAGAGTTTAGATTTGGACACAATAAAGATGGGGAGGAAGCAGCTGCATATAGGAGTCTGATATTCGAGAAAGAGAGCCCGTCTTGGAACTGTCAGCAAATAGATCATATATCAATCAGCATCCTGGCAGGAAATAGAAGGAAGATTCAAACTGAATGACTGAGAAGAGAAACATTCATAAAAGTGTGGGCAGGATTTAGGACACACAACAAGGAATGGTAGAGTACTCCAAAGGTGATAGCATCCCTGGTGTGAAGAGGCCAGTGGAGGAAGCACTCATCAGTCTGAAGAGGGTGGCTGTGCAAAGAGTAGAGCCTGACAAGAGATACGGCCTTCAGTGGAGGACCGCAGCCAAGCTGTGGCAACCGGCTGGGAATTCATATTCCAGCCTGGCTTCCCTTCTGCCGTCCTAGCTCGTGCCAGTGCCTCCCATGGGCCAAGACCCAAATGAAAAGTAAAGGTCAAGGGAGCACGTTGCTGTGCGCTTCCAGGAGAGCAGGGTGGAAAAGGGTGGAGAGTGAATCTAGAAAGACCAACGGAAGAGATGAAGCATAGGTACTAAACATTTAAAGCTAAGTGTCTGGATGAGATTGGCAGAGAAGAAATAAAGAACCAGCAGGACTAAAGTCTGAGCCCTGGACATTCCAACATGAAAAGAAGCTGAGGGATAGTGGTAAGAGGGGAGTGGGAGGAAAATCAAGTGTGATGTCTGGGAAATCACTGATTCAGGGAGGAGAAAGTAACTTTGTCGAAAGCTGCTGGTAGCATCGGGTAAGAAGAGGACTAAAAATCGGCCATGGATTCAGTAGCATGGAGGTTACGGGTCACGGGCACGGGCTCAGTGAGGGTGGGGGCACACACCTGGCTGAGTCAAGGAAAGGAGAAATGGGATAAGGGGAATCGGCTGAGCTAAGTGCTGTTTCAGAGCATTTTTCTGCAAAACGAAGGAAGAGGATGGTAGCCAGCAAGGGAAGCGGAGTCAGGAAAAGGCTTTGTTGTTGTTTTGTTTGGTTGTTCTGTCTTTAAAGAGAGAAGAACTAACACGATGTTTGCCTTCTGATGGGTGTTATCTAATAGACAGCTAATAATTGATGATGTATGGGCAAGAGGGAAGGAATGCTGGACCAATGTCCTCCCACCAGACAAAGGGGAAGAGAGATGGTACAAAAGTACATATTAAGGAAAATATTAGTGCAGAACTCACAGGCCTGTAGTGAGGAGTGAAAGAAATAATGCATGAAGAACAGCTGTTGCCAGCATAATAATTATTATATTTTTCTAATTAATACTTTTAATAATAATATTAATCATTTTTCTAGGCCTCATTTTTCTCATCTATAAAAAGAAGCTGGCATATATTTCTAAAGTGCTGTCCAGCTCTAACAAGCTGTGAAAGGAGATTACTCAGGAAGCTGCACTTGATGTCTAAATAGGACCTAATATCCAGGCTGAGATCATGAGGTCACTTAGTAATACTTAAAAAGAAATGTATATACATCTTAAATGTATACAATTCAACTGCATGCACCATGAGGAATTATAATGCCTCTGAGCCTATTGCTACAGTAGGAAAACAGTTAAGAAAAAATTCTCAGAATACCTGAGCGTCTAAGACTCTCTAAAAGCAATTGTCGTGCAACTCCAAGCCTAGACCAGGTTGCTGTGTAAACTGTACTCCTTAAGGCATTTAAAGACTTAGCACAAGTGGCTTGAAGTTTAATCTTTTAATTCCATTGCTCCATAAGTTCCTTGTAGGTTCAGTGAACAAGGAATTTAGACATAATATTAGAAACCTATTTTCAGGAAAGGGCTTAGGCATGGAAAAAAACGCCCTGCATTTTAGTGCACAAAAGAGACTCCAGACTAATCTCTAGATTTACTCGGTCTAAGGGTAATTCTCATGCAGGGATCCTGCTGCAAAGACTCGTGCTTACACAGTAAATTGTCTGAGGCGTGCTCCTCCATCATCAACCCTCCTCCCTCAGCGCCTCCAAAGGCCTCCTTCATTAAAGGGCTAGTGTAGATGGAAAAGCTCACAAACATGCCAATTTGGGTCATTTGCTCTCTGATGAAAGCCCCAATTCACGGTGAAACATTATGTGCCACTTATAGACTTAGGGATGTTTGCACTTTAGAACATAGAAGTAGTCACATGATCACATTATCAAACCCAGTGTGGATGTTCCAACCACTTGCCACCTAGCCAAGCAGAATGAAGGCGGCTGTCTCTCCCGAGGTACCCCTGCAACCCCAGACACACATGCAGTGCTCTGTGTGTGACCCTGCTTCATGCTTGGCAAAAGCCACACCCAGAGTTTAAGCAATTCTTCGATGATCTCAGAGATTGATGGGCTGAAGACTAATTAAAGTCATATAACCCACGGAGGCAAAGAGATATGTTTGGATGACATTTGGGAACAACCTCACATATCGAATATGTGTACATTAGCAGCCCTGTAATAGACGGAGAAACAGAGTGTCAGGAAAAACAAGTCTCAATTTATCCAGCCTGAATAACCAAAGTTAGCTTACATATATCAGATTTAATTTTATTTTTCACGAGTCATTTGAGGGCAAGGCACATTTTACATTGGAGCTTTGAGGAAGTGCTGAATTTGCTCTCCTCACTCTTTCCCTCCTCCCCTTGGGAACTTGATTGAGTTACTTGACACCTTTCAGAATTTTCTTCAGTTTTTAATTTTTGGCTCCTTTAACTGTTTAGTAACTCTAGGCACTTGGACCAGGATTTACAATACTGGAGGGCCTTGAGTTAAGTCACTGGGACAGGGGAAGTTGTAATGAGCTCATGGCCCACACATGGTGTCCCAAATTTCTTGTTTGGACAAAGAAGGTAATTATCTTCTCTTACATTTTCCTATCTGGAAAATCCAGACAATGATAATCCCTTCAAAGGAATGTTGGGCAAATTAGTAAAGTGCTCTAAAATCTCTTGGCATTCCTGGACAATAAATTCCACTACTACTATTTTATATTATTATAAACATTATGCTTTATTTTGATAATGGCACTGTCAAGGACTTTTCTTCTTTACTCTCTAGTTCTATGCATCATAGCGTTTAAAAAAAAGAAAAGAAAACCTCATCTGAGGTTTCAGTCAGAGAGAAAAACGCAAGGAAAGCATCTCTGATATAGTAAAACAATTTTACTATGAGTGTCATCAAGGCATAAAGGAGAGAGACAAATTGTGGCATGTTTTGTCACTTCAAGATAATTAAGCCAAATTTCACTGATGCTTATAAAAGTTTATAAAAGAAACTTTCTTATAAAAGAAATAAGTTTCTTATAAAAGAAACAAGAAAATTCTTTTAAAGAAAACTTTTCTATTAGAACTGTTATTGTATGTATTCTGCTATGACAAGAGTTTGGAATTTTCATCTCCTTTTGCCCACATTGATGCACAGACCTGCCCAATCCTGGTGACTAAACATGCTAGGGATGCCAGATTTAGCAAATAAAAATACAGGACACCCTGTTAAATTAGAATATCAGATAAATAACAAATAAATTTTAGTGTAGGTATGTCCCATGCATTATTTGGGACACATGCTAAAAAAATCACTTGTTTGTATGATACTCAAACTTAACTGGGTATCTTTTGTGTTATCTGCCAACCCTAAACGTAATGGGATTTTCTAATAGACCTGAGGAAGAGGGTTAGCTGTCAGAGTTAAGGGTACTAGGACCAGATGCCCCACTAAGAAACATGAAACACAGCACTTAAGGGCTATAGTTACCATTGGTGAGACCTGATTCGATACCAGTATACGAGATAGTAGAGCTTGTGGGGGTGGGCAGCAGAGGCAGGAAGAAGAACAGAAAAGATGGAGAGATTGACATATATACACTAATATGTATAAAATAGATAACTAACAAGAACCTGCTGTATAAAAAATAAATTAATTAAATTTTAAAAAGTAAAATAAAATGATGAGGAAGGTTTTGCCATGGTCAAAAAAAAAAAAAGAAAAAAGTTGGAGCTTCTGCCCCTCTGTGCTCATGCTCAGGTAGGTGACCTCACGCAACATTCCAGGGACCTGTGTGGGGTTGGTGCTGAGGTCCTGGGAGCAGTGGCCAAGGGACTCACCTGGGAATTCTGGCCTTGGACAGTAGAGCAATTCCAGACCTTACCTTTCAGGTGGAAAGTTTAGCTCTTGCAGCTAGATGGAGCTAGGGCAGGCTGAATGGTCTGATGTACAAATGATGTCACATTTTAAATTCAGAAAGGGATTATTATTATTCTCACATCATGCTTGACATTTCACCAGTATAAAATCAGGGTCAAAAACACTGGCTTTCTAGTCACACTGACCTGAGTTTTTGTTGTTGTTTGTTTTTGGGGGTTTTTTTTGCGGTACGCGGGCCTCTCACTGTTGTGGCCTCTCCCGTTGCGGAGCACAGGCTCCGGACGCGCAGGCTCAGCGGCCATGGCTCACGGGCCCAGCCGCTCTGCGGCATATGGGATCTTCCCGGACCGGGACACGAACCGGCGTCCCCTGCATCGGCAGGCGGACTCCCAACCACTGTGCCACCAGGGAAGACCCAGACCATTTATATTTAATGCAATTATTGATAGAGTTGCATTTAAATCTATAAACTTGCCAGTTACTAGTCTCATCTGCTCTTTATTCCTTTGTCCATCTTTTTCTGCCTTCTACTGGATTTTTTTTTATTATTCAATTTGATTTACATTATATGCTCATAAACTATACTTCTTTTTCAATTTTTCTGGTGGTTGCTGTAGGGCTTACAATATACATTTTTAACTTGTCACAGTTTATCTTTAAATGATATTACACCACTTCCAGTATGATATTAGAGCCTTAAGCAGCATACACCCTTTTTCTCCTTTCCATTCTTCATGCTATTTTTGTCATATATTTCAATTCTACATAAATTATAACTTCACAATAAATTGTTACTGTTTTTGCTTTAGACTAGGTGTCAGCAAACTATGACGTGTAAGCCAGTCACATGTTTCTGTAAATAAATTGTTATGGTATTACTGCCCACTCATTCATTTACACATTGTCCATGTCTGCTTTCATGCTATAGCATCAGACTTGAATAGTTACAACAGAGACTTTTATGGCCTTCAAGTCTAAAGTATTTACTGTCTGGTCCTTTAAGAAAAAGTTTGCTAACTCCTATCTTAGACAATTATCTTTTAAGTTGATTAAAATTAAGAAGAAATGTTTTTTATATTTGCTCTTATTTTTACCCTTTTTTATCCTTTGCTTTTTTTTAACACTTTACTTCTTTATGTAGATCTAAATTTTTTATTGAAGTATAGTTGATTTACAATATTATATTAGTTTCAGGTGTACAGCATAGCGATTCAGTATTTTTTACAGATTATACTCTATTAAAATTTATTACAAGATAATGGCTATAATTCCCTGTGCTATACAATATATCCTTGCTGCTTATCTATCATGTACACAGTAGTTTGTATCTCTTAATCTCATACCCCTATCTTGCCCCTCTCGCCTTTCCTCTCCCTACTGGTAACCAATAGTTCGTTTTCTGTATCTGTGGGTCTGTTTCTGTTTTGCTATATACATTTGTTTGTTTTTCCACATATGAGTGATATCATATAGTATTTTTCTTTGTCTGACATTTCACTAAGCATTATATTCTCTAGGTCTACCATGTTGCTGCAAATGGCAGAATTTCATTCTTTTTTATGGCTGAGTAATATCCCAGCCATATATATATATTGCATTTGCTTCATCCATTCATCTGTTGATGAACACTTGGGTTGCTTCCATATCTTGGCAACTATAAATAATACTGCTATGATCATTGAGGTGCATGTATCTTTCCCAATTAGTGTTTTCATTTTTTCCAGATGTATCCCCAGGAGTGGAGTTGCTGAATCATATGTCAGTTCTGTTTTTAGTTTTTTGAGGAAGCTCCATATTGTTTTCCATAGTGGCTGCACCAACTTAAATTCCCACTAACAATATACAAGGGTTCCCTTTTCTCCACATCCTCACTGACATTTGTTATTTGTAGATTTTTTGATTATAATCATTCTGACAGGTGGGAGGTGATATCTCATTATTGTTTTGATTTGTATCTCTCTAATAATTAGCAATGTTAAACATCTTTTCATGTACTTGTTGGCCATCTGTACGTCTTCTTTGGAATCCATTCAGGTCTTCTACCCATTTTTTTTATTGGTTTTCTTTTTTTATATTGAGTTATATTTTGAATATTACCCCCTTGTCAGTCATATCATTTTCAAATATTTCTCCCATTCCATAGGTTGTCTTTTTGTTTTGTTGATAGTTTCCTTTGCTGTATAAAAGATTTTACATTTAATGAGGGTCCAATTTGTTTATTTTTGCTTTTATTTATTTTGCCTTAGGAGACAGATCCAAAAAACTATTGTTATGATTTATGTCAGAGTGTTCTGCCTATGTTCTGGTCTAGGTTTTTTTTTTAATCCTTTGCTTTTTTTAATCCTTTACTTCTTATGTAGATCTAAAATTTTTTAATCTTTACTTCTTTAAGTCAATACAACATCCTACCTGGTACTGTATAATTTTCATTCTACCTAAAGAACTTCCTGTAACATTTCTTGTACTAAAAGACTACTGTCAATGAATGTTCTTAGTTTTTGCTTATCTGAAAAAAATCTTTATCTGACTTTCATTTTTGAAAGATATTTTTGCTGGCTATAGAATTGTGGATAAGATTTTTTTTCTCTTCAGCCCTTGAAAGACGTTCCTCCATTGCCTTCTATCTTGTAAAGTCTTTGACAAGAAGTCTGCTGTAATTCTTTGTTCCTCTGTATGTAATTTTTCTTTTTTCTCCATTTTCCTGCAATATTTTTTCCTTTATCTTTGATTTTCAGCAGTTTGACTGATGTTTCTAGAGGTGTATGTGTATTTGTGTTTATCTTTGGGTTCTTAGATCTGTGATTGGTTGTCTTTTATTAATTTTGGAAAATTCTTGATTATTATCTCTACAAATGTTTCTGTTGCCCAGTTCTCTCTTTTTTCTTCTGGAACTCAAATTACATTTATGTTAGACTATTTGATATTCTACTTGAGTTTTTGGATAATCTTATCTCTTTTTTTCACAATTTTATCTCTTTGTTTTTCATCTTGGATAATTTTTATTGGCTTACCATCAGATTCAATGATACTATCCATAGCAGTGTCCAATCTGATTTTAAACTCATTAAAGGAATTCTTCATCTCTAATATCATGTTTTTTTATTTCATTTAACATTTTTAATAACTTCATCTCTCTACTGAAATTTCCCATCACTATATTGTCCACTTTTTCCACTAGATCCTTCAATATTAATTATTGATATTTTAAAGTTCCAATCTAATAAATAATTCGAGTATGATTGTCTTGATTTTTTTATCTGTGGACAGTGAGTCCTGTTTTTTGTTGCTTTTAAATGGGCCTTGTAATTGTTGATCAGATGTTGGATATCATATGTAAAAATACAGTAGAGACTGAGGAAAATAGTATTTATGTCTGAAAATGTCCACATCTCATTCTCTTCCAGACTCTAATGTAAGAGTTGAGTCACTCAAGCAAACAATTGAGCTCTTTTGGGTTTTATTGTGACCATTGCTACTATGAGTTTACTGCAGGCTTCAAATTCCTCCCACAGGCTGCTGTTACCTTGGGCTTAGTGTGAGGTCCTGAGGGCTGGAGGGCTTTTCTCAGTGTTCCTATTCCACCCTTAGCTTTTAGCAGTCTTTGCATGTCTGCACCACAGAATAGGGTCCTTCTGCACATTCTTGCCTCTCTCCAGTAGACTACTGCTGCATGTTACTCAGTACCAGGCTCAGAGTAGGGTCAGTGGGGAAATTTTAGGTGTTGCTGTTTTAGCCTCTGTATTAGGACCAGTCAGCCTAGGCTTTTGGGGTAACATTGAGCAAAACTCTGTCTTGTATATATGGTGTGTCTTGAGAAGCAGAGAGTTTCCTGCCCTTCCCTAGCAGTAGAAGATTTCTGCTTTGTATTGGTTCAGAATCCTAGGTCCAAGAGGTTGGTTTCCCTTTTTTTTTCCCTCTTTCCTATGTCAGAGGTAAGAGACTTTTTCTTTTACCTTTTTTCCAGAAGCAATGGCTCTTTAGCTGGTTATTCAGGTTGGGAAAGAGTATCCTTCCCCACCCCTAGAAGCAGATGTGTTTTATTTCTATCTGTCCCCCAGAGGCTTTGGAGTCAAGAGTTTTTGCTGCTTAAATCCAGTGACTTAAGGCTTTTGTTTCATGTGAAGGAAGGGTACAGGAAAATGGGTGGTGTTTCATGGCTGGTTTCCCCAATAGCAACCAATCACATCCTGCAAATTTATGCCACTGAGAAGGGCTTTCTCTAGCCTCTTCCTCTATCCCCCAGTCTTTCTCATGAGCTCACAGAGGAGGCCTGTGGAGAAGAACTTGAAACTGAATATGAGCTCCCTTGTGTCTGGGGCTTTCATGTATTCTAATTTGATATGTTGATGCACACTTGCCTTTAAAAATTCGTAAAAATTTTTGCTGATTTCTTCTAATTCATTTCTACGGTGGCTACCTTTTCTGCCCATGCTCTGCCAAAGGTGAAACAATTCATGTGTATTCATGCGTGCTGTCTCTGAGACTTCAGCCCTCAGATAGCTTCAAGAGAATTTATGACTGTATAGATAATTTGACCTTCTTAGGTTTTTATTCATTGTTAGAATGGAAGTGAAATTTTCTTGTGACTTTTACATTCTAACTGAAAGCAACACTCTTGTCTTTGTGAATTTGTTAGAACATTCATATATATATAATTCTTTTTAACAGTGGCATTGAATTCTACAGTGGGGTGTATCATGGCCTAAAAGAATGTATCCCAAATGGTTCAAATAGAGAGATTTTAATGAAGGACTATTCAAAGAGGTATAGACAAGCTTAGGGGAACAAGCAACTTCCTTGTGGATTCTAGTATTTGTATGTGTTCCTTAATCCCTAGATGTATGTGGAAGTGGAAACATCATAAACATAAAGCAAGTGAGCCTGCTGTTGATTGGATTTATTTTATTTCAAGGCAGTTGTGTTAGGGTTCTCTAGAGAAACAGAACCAATAGGATATGTACATATATAGAGATTTATTTTAAAGACTTGGCTCACACATTTATGGAGGCTGGCAAATCCTAAAATCTGCAGGGTGAATTGGCAAGCTGGAAACCAAGGAGAGCTTATGGTTTTGTTCCAGCGTGAGTCCAAAGTCCTGAGAACGAGGGGAACCAATAGTGTAGTTCTAATACAAAGGCTGGTAGACTCAAAACCCAGAGAGCAAATGTTTCAGAGCAAAAGCAGAAAAAAATGGCCAGTGTCCCAGTTTTTAGGCAGTCAGGCAGGAATAATTCTCTCTTGCATGGGGTCAACCTTTTTATTCTATTTAGGTCTTCCACTGATTGGATGAAGCCCACCCACATTAAAGAGGGCAATCTGCTTTACTTAGTCTAGTGATTTAAATGTTAATCTCATCTAAAAACATCCTCATAGCAAAACTCAGAATAATGTTTGATCCAATATCTGGGCACCCTATGGACCAGTCAAGTTGACACATACAATTAACCATTACAGCAGGGAATAGGCCATCTGCTTATTTCAATTTATGAGGCACTTTATCTTTGAGGATTGTCATTCTTTCTAATTAAGAGCTGATGGTGATGTCCTTTCAGGGTAATATGGACATGGGTGCGTGTGTGTGTGTGTGTGTGTGTGTGTGTGTGTGTGTAACACATGGTATATATGCACACATACATAACTACATATCTTTTCTACAGGAAACACAAGATCTTTGGACCAGAGAACAAACCATTTATTATTCACTGAGCATTTAGCTGTGAGCTCCAGTCAACATGGAACAACTCAATGAGGGCTTGATGTCACTCTGTACATGCAATAGAATTGCACCATAGGAGAGGAACCCTCAAGTTATGAAACTCAGAGCTTTTATAGGTTGCTCACACATCTGTTTATTCTCCTTTCTAGAGAGGGAGAAAGACCTTCAGTCTGGAATGTAAACAAAATCTTCTATGGAGGGGAGAGGGAAAGGTGTCTACCTTTTCTTCACTACCCTGGAATGCAAGCAAATGGTGCCAGTGGAGATAAGTCTATACTTTCTCCAGAACAAAACACTGTATCTAACTTTCAAGGCACATTTTCCTTTCAAACTTTAAATGCAATGATTTTCTGATTTCCTCAGAGTGATTATTAATTATTAAGATTTCATTTCAGTTGGCAAAATAATCTACTGTAAGGTGCCAGAGATCTTTATAAATCACAAATAAAGATAATTTTTCTCTTTAGTTGTTTTTCCTAATCCTTTTCCCCACTGATGAGCAAGAAATGTAGATGGCCTTAGAAGTTTACCTCCTCCTTTATTTCAGTAGTTTAGCTGAGAGCTGGCTTAGCTAGACTAAGCCAGTATGCAGAGGGTTAGCAAAGCCTTTGGTTGATGTCAACACTCTTGGTAGGCAGGGTGTTCCCAGGGTCCAATGTGCATACTCCTGAGGGCTTCTTGTGCCTAGAGGTCCCTTGATATATTTATTGCAACTTAGAAAAATTAGATGTCCCCAACCCCTCCTAGGCTAACCTACAAATAAGTATTAGTGTATAGGGTGGGACTCATTTTTGTTCTTGGAAACCTCTCTGACTGTTGGTCAAAGCAGGCCCTGCTCTGCTGGGACCTTTTCCGTGGTGGAGACAGAATATTCCTGCCAGGAATGTGCTGTGGAATAATTGAGGGGTTGGGGGATTACATGCACTTTGCTACTTCTCTGTTTTTAAGTTTTTTCTCCCCATCAATATAATTTTATATCTATGATGTGTATTGCTAGTATAACCATTACCACTCTACATGACAGCAAACAGTGCAGATCTTATATTTTGAAAGCCAAAGACAAGATCTTTTCTTTAATCTTTTTTGCCAGGACCTATTTCCAAGAGGCAGTTTCCTTGTGATCAGACAGCCCATATTCATTCTCTTCAGGTTGAAACTGCCTCGTTCCATTTATCCTAATTGGAAGTAATGAAATTACTGTTCTCTCTGATATTCTTATTGAAATACTTTGTCATTTAGCTTTCGTCAGTTTTTAGAAGGTTTTGTGGGTGATATTTCATCCTTCTGACTGCCTAGTTTAATGGGATATGATTTTAAGTATAAAGTTTTTCTTCCTCATGATTATAATTTTTGGCTATCTAGAGAAAATGTAGAAAACAAACACAAATCCCTGTATCATATCTCAGACATAATATCCTCTACAACAGAAAATATACTTAAAATGCTAATGTGCTCACCAAGCAGGTGGTGTTTAATAGCACTAAGAAATGTCACGATAATCACATCTGCCCAGTGGAAAAGAGGAAGGTCTGTTTTTCATCTTATATCCCAAACTGGAAGCTACTTTTCTGTGAAGAGGGTTTATATGATTTTTCCACAGTGACAACCAGAGAAAAGGGACTAACTTAGGTTTAGAGCACCAAGACAACCTGCGCAGGACCACAGAAAACTTAGAGCAGCAGAATGGGTATTGCCAGAAACACAGAGTCTGTCCAATAGAAAGAGAGGCTAGAATCAAATCCCAGGAGCAAATGTGCAGACACATTTGCAGTATATGTGAAGAAAGCCTAGCCCTTTTAGCAGTAAGCTTCAGCTTAGGGGAGCACATAGAATAATATTCCTCTTGGGTCCCTAGCACCTAGTACAGTGACTGGGACATGGTAAGTACTTAATAAATGCCAGTTGAATAAATAAATGAATGAATGACTAAACCTGAACACATGGCCCAAGAGTGCCAGGCTCACTGTATTGACTCTTTGAGAGAGATTATTCCAGACTTTTTACCTCTCTTAGGCTACATGTTTCGTAGCCTCATTCTCAGTGATGTGGTAAATTTCACCATTCACCTACTCTTCCAAGTGGAACTAACCCATCATTGATTTCTCACTACTAGCCCAGGACCCAAAGTAGAAAGAGGCTGGATTGCTAGCATTGTTCTAGGAAGGCTGCAGAGAGTACTGGCGGACCAGTTGGTTGGGGTGAGTTAGCACAACTAAGTGATTCATGAGTAAAGCAGGAGGAACAGTCTGGACGCTGTCTATGCCTCTATTTCTGTGGTAGGACCATTCTGAGACTTCAGCACTCTCTTAACAGATCATTCTCAAAGAAGGGACACTGACTATTGTTCCTGCATCCCTTCTAGGGATGTAAAAACCTTATCTGCCTCTGTCCTTACCTTGGCCTATCTATCTCAACTCACCTCATTCTTACAGTATTTAAGTCAATTGTTTCCCCAGCAGTCATAGAACTCACCTACTACAGTCAGTCCAGGTTGCCTCCGCGTGGACTCTTTAGAGAAACTGATCCCTGTCCGGTTCCATTAAGACTAGAAATTGCTAAAAAACCAATAAGACAGATAGCAAATGAGAGTGGTGATCCAGAGGAGGGAAAATCACTGAGAGTTTGGGTGGTCAGGGAAGGCTTCATGGAAGTAATGGCCTCCACCAGTTCTTGCAGGGGGAAGGGGCGTTGGTAGGAAGAAGAAGGGTATACCAAGCCATGGAAATGGTGGGGGCAAAGGCAGGATGAGGAATGTTGTCTTCTGAGGACAACCAGCAGACCACTGGACAGAAGATGTAGATGTGGGGCAAGGATAGTGAGTGATAAGGTAGAAAAGGTTAAGAGTGTGCAGCTCAAAAAGGCTTCAAATTTCAGGCTAAAAGGTGAGTCTTTATCTGTGAGCTAGAACATGAAATTTTCAGGTGAGTTTCACAACTAAACCAACTTCTTTAGCAAGAAGAACAGAATATGGTTAATGCATTTAGAAAAAAATAATCCAAGCATCTTACCATAGCCTACAAGACCCTACATCTTCTGCCTACCTCCCCAGTCCCCTCTCTCCCCAAGGAAGGCAGTCAGCTGAGAGTCTCTTCCACAGCACTCCCAACAGCTGGAATAACAAATCCTTTACTGAAGGGCAATCAGGATGGGGTATCACATGTGGGATAGGATCACAGTGTCCACTGCACACATCAG
The DNA here is from genome assembly GCF_003676395.1 of Aethalodelphis obliquidens. Classification (NCBI taxonomy): domain Eukaryota; kingdom Metazoa; phylum Chordata; class Mammalia; order Artiodactyla; family Delphinidae; genus Aethalodelphis; species Aethalodelphis obliquidens. Next base: position 70,258,646 of record NW_020837946.1, on the reverse strand, counting down.
CTTCAGGACAGTGTTTGCCTTGGGCTGTGGGAAAAAGGGATGGAAGGATGTGGAACATTAGCTGGATCTTAAAAAATAAATGTTTTAAAGACTAGAAGGTGATCTGAAGCAATGCTAACATCTTTTATATTTACAGATTGACTTATTGGTGTCCATTGTATTATTTTGTCTACTTTTCAATATGCTTGTATACTTGGAATATTTTATAATTACAAATTTTTAGCATTCAGTCAAACACATTTTGATCATATTTCTAAGTAGAAACTATTAGTGAGTGAGCAAAATGATTCACTCTTATAATTAACATCACAGCTATTTTTAAGGAATAAATATTCTTACCAGCTTTGACTTTTTTTAAAGGATGTACCAGGAAATCAGAGTAGTTGTTTCCAACCTTGAGTTTCATATGACTGGCATCTCTTTCCCCGCAAATATTCCATGCTCCCCTGGGTGGAGCTGTATACCTAGGATGAAAAAGGGCTGTTATAGGCTGAATGTTTGTGTCCCCCCCATCTTCATATGTTGAAGTTCAAATCCCCAGTGTGATGGTATTTAGAGGTGGGAACTTTGAGAGGTAAGTAGGTTTAGATGAGGTCATGATGGTGGGGCCCCTGATGGGATTGATGCCCTTATAAGAAGAGGAAGACAGAGAGATCTCTCTCTTTCCATGTGAACACAAAGAAGAGGTTGTGTGCACACAAGGAGGAGGCAACCATCTGCAAGCCTGGAAGCAGGTCCTCACCTGGAACAGAATCTGCCAGTGCCTCAATCCTGGACTTCCCAGTCTCCAAAACTAGGAGAAATAAAAGTTTGTTGTTTGTCACCCTGTCTACGGTATTTTGTTATAGCAACTCAAGCAGTCTAAGACAAGGGCATTGGGGTAGAGTGGGAGAGAGGAAACACTGCTTTCTTTCTCTCTTTTTTAGACACACACTATGCCTTCTGCTTTTTAAGGTTAAAAACCTCTTCCCTCCTCCCTGCCATCAGCCTCCTGCTTTCTTGTTCTCTTTTTTCTTCCTTCCCAATACCCATTTCCCTTGCCCTGCTCCAAACTGTGGTGATAAGTAAGTATGTTTAAGACAGGGAGGCAGGAAATATTTTGGTATTTATTCTCCCCCAACCGCCAGTACTGCCAGATACACTGACTTTGTTTTCTCAGCTTACTCTCTTGTCTTAATAACCAGATTTTGCTTGTCATCTTTTTTTGCTAGTTCTTAAGTTACACAGTAGGTACATAGAGCCCCATTATATCATGCTTACTTGTGAGCTCCTTTGGTAACCACATAATTATCTTGGGGAATAATCTGTAGTTCTTAAAATGGGCCATAACAACCTGGTGCAACAGGTCGTCCCTAAACTTGAGTTAAGGTTCCAGCATTAGGAAGGAGTAATATTTGGCTCTTGAGGATGCCAGGTATTTCACATACTCATTCCTGTTCATCATTGTCAGCTATTTGTTGACACGCAGAGTTCATAATATTGTATAATAGAGCCTAGTACAGGGTCTTCAGCAAAAGACAATGAATTCTGACAGCTTTTAAAGAGTGACTTACAAGCTACAATCTCTTAGGAGAAGGCAGAATCCTAAAATACTTTTCTTTCCAAGTAAGTCCACAACAATTATCCCAAGTATCATAATTATATCATTAATTTATGATGATGCCACTTTTAAGTTGAGTAGAGTCTCATAAATTCCACCTTAATTTGTAGGTGTAGTGTGTGTGGAGGGAGAGGGTGGTGGATGAGGAAAACATGAACAAATCTTCTGAAAAAGAAAAACTCAACCAGCACAGGTGAGAATAGAATTAAGTCCCATGTTTACTTTTAAAAAGATCATTAAACCCTCATTTGAGACTAGTTGGAAGTTAGTTAATTCTGCCAGCAGTTAAGAGTTTAAAGCCTTAAGCCATTTTATTTAACAGTTCAAATTAAGATGGGAGATGAGAACAAGGAAGAGGGTTTAAATACCTCCCAAGTAGATTGTGCTGTGTGTGTGTGTGTGTGTGTGTGTGTGTGTGTGTGTGTGTGTGTGTTGGGGGGTGGAGAAGGTAGTAGTTGACATGCAAGATGTTTATTTTATAATTTACAAGGTTGTGAAGACTTTTGAATCACTAATTGGGAGTCCAGGCATTAAATGTGGGCTTCAGTGGGATAGGGCTTAGCAGGATAGAAGATTCAGTTCATTGATGGGCCAGTAATTCAGGGTGTGAGTGCTGGATGTCTTCAAGCAAGATTGGGTCCTTCAAGTCCTGGATGATCTTGAAATCCTAGAATTCTCTATTCTTTGCGTTATTTGTAACAATGCAGAATCCTAAAATAAAATATCAGAAGTGGAAAGAAATTTGGGGACTGTAGGGTCCAACCTTTTGGTTTTGAATATACAGAGACCAGGGCCAAGAAAGGGAACAAACTAACTCAGGATAGTTCTGGTAATTACTGCAAAGTCAGGCGTAGAAACCAAAATTGGTGATTCTCAGGCAAGTGTTCTTTCCAGTGACCCAAGATAGGTACGAGGAGGTTGCTCCTCCTATGCTGCAAGGAGCAACATAGAATCCCAAGTCCATGTTCATGGCACTCCCTCAGTATCCAGCTTTCACTTCATCCCCCTCCTACCACCTCCTTTCTCTCCAAACTGTAAAATGTATGTGCATACAGGAAGTACCAAAATGGAAAACAAATTCAGAATTTCATCTTAAAATCTAGCTCGAGGCATCTACTTGGATAGACTTTTAATCTCATTATGAAGCTATAACTTGTGATCGAAGTGTATCTTAATGTGGTGATAAGAGAGTAATCGTCTGATGTGATGAGATAATCTTAATTCACTATAAAACATCTGTGTGTGCTGCATTGTCTGATGCTCTCAAGTATGAATATTGCTTCTCTAGGTAGGATTCTCAGCATCTCAATTTTCTGTCTGGTTTTTAAATTGTGCCTAATTAAAGGATTTCACATTCTTTCATAATATCGCCTCCTCAAGCAGAAATAAAACAATGGAACCACTTTTTTTTATGAAAGACATTCTGTTAATATTTGGGTGGGTTATTCTGCCTGAAATGTGTTAATTACATTAATTAGCCTTACTTCAGAGTTGCTGGAATGAATCTGAGCTAGATTGCTGTCCTTGGAAAACCTCCCTTCCCTTCTCCTTACCCTTACCCCTCGCCAGTTTCCCACCACAAAGAGACCAGGATATTGGAGAGCCCTTGGAATTGCCATCACACACGTTATTTTTGAGTTGAAAGCGTAGACACTAAGAAAAGTAATATTCAATAATTTTATTAATCTCATAAAGAATGATGAAGCTCACAGAATAAAAGCGCCTCAGAAATCACGGACACATAATACAAGATTCTAATCTTAATGAGTCAAGGCCATCTTATTTTTACCCCATGCGTATTCTTTGAGTTGCCTACCTGGAAAAGCGAAGAAAAAAAGAACATTCTGTGTGGTGGTAGCCCTAAGCAGGCAGGGCACAGGGAGCTTCCAATCACCTTTATTGAAGCAGAAAATACTGTGGGCTAAACTCCTTACCCAGACATCACTATTTGTGGAAGATAAAAAGGACCACAAATTTTTTATGTGTGTACCCTGGCTGCTGATGGAAAACATTACAAAATCGTGCAAGAATAAAGAACTCGGCTGATGTAAACTCTGTCATCATTTCTAGGGCAGCCATGTCCTATGGACTCTGACAAGGGTCACCTCCTATTAAAGCAGGCAAGGGAAAACAACTGTGATGCCAGGGCTCTATTCAAACTTTGCAATGGTCATTGCCCTCACTCCAGCTCTCAAAGGAATGCAGAGATTGTATTTTACCCTCTTGAAGGCTCAGTGAAGCTACCTACCATGATAGCTTCACTCAGTCTCCTATGTACATGTAAATCATTTGGGCATCCTGTTTTAAAATACAGATTCTGATTCAGTAGGTCGGGGGTAGACCTGCATCTCTAACAAGCTCCCCCAAAGCTGATGCTGTTGGTGCATAGACCATACTTTGAGCAGCAAGGGTCAAGGACAATGACTTTTAAAATGTGTTGAGCGGACTTTCCCTGGCAGTCCAGTGGTTAAGACTTTGCCTTCTAATGCAGGGGGTTAAGGGTCCATCCCTGGTTGGGGAGCTAGGATCCCACATGCCTCACAGCCAAGAAACCAAAACATAAAACAGAAGCAATATTGTAACAAATTCAATAAAGACTTTAAAAATGGTCCACGTCAAAAAACTCTTAAAAAAAAAAAACTTAAAAGAATAAATGAAATAAAACGAAATAAAATGTGTTGATTATGACCCACTGTAAGAAATACATTTCGTATTATACATTATATTTATATCTGTTATGCAATAATTTTGTACTAATGCATATTATATATGTGTGCATATAGATATAAACAAAACTGAAACAACAGCTTCATGGAGCAACTCTTACCTTTACTAGCTGTGATATTTTCTAGACTCATTTTATTTCTGGAGTTATCTTTATTGAGTCAGTAGTTACATGAATCTACATAATGTGATAAAATTGCATAGATCTGTATATATGTCCACTCAGATAAGTACATGTATTACTAAGTCTGTAATGTAATTACATGTAATGTAATCTGAATAACTCTGAGGACTGTACCAATGTCAAGTTACTGGTTTGGAGATTGTGATCTAGTTACGTAAGACGTCAACAGCGAGCAAGGCAGTCAAGGGCGCATGGGGCCTCTCTGTATATTTGTTTGCAACATCCTGTGAATCTACCACAATTTCAAAATAAAAAGTAAAAAACAGTAAATGGATTGGGACCTGCAAAATTGGTTTCAAGGCCACTAATGCATCGAAAGAGTTTGGAAAACTCCAGGATATTGTGAACCTTGATGGGGTGCTTCCCCAGAGCAGCTGCTGTTAAGTGGGTGAAGCTGACCTGGGCCTTGGACAGGGAAGCGAATGTGGCAGTGGTATGAAAGGAATGTGAAGTGGAAGGGAGGAGCCTGGGAAGAGGTTCTCTGAGGGGCTGCTGGGCGGGAGGTGACATAGATAGTGTCTTACAAAGAGTTAGGGGGGAGCCCGCAAGGGAGGGAAAATAAGAAACACTCACCACTATCAACTGGCTGCCCAAAATTTATCTCCTGACACTTCCAAACTCTCAGAGTAGAGTCCATCCAGAGGACTTGAAGGAGAGCTTTGGAAGGAGGGAAGCTGGAGGAGCTTTGGAACATAAAAAGTGAGAAATACTTGGATAAAGGCTAGCCTGGAAAAGGGGTCAGGACTTGGAGAGTGTACATGATTTTTAGCCCCAAATTCAGACTAAGGAATCTAGGAGGCAATTTTATGTATTTAAATTGTTAGGTATTATAATAGAGCCACAGCACCATGCAAACCACAGAATTGTACAACCTCATTTTTCTCAGAGTAATACAAATCACAAGAAAAACAGAGAGGAAAGAAAAGCACATTCCTTGGCCAGAGGCTCATGAATGTAGAATGGGTGAGGGGTGTGTCTTCATCAACCACGACTTTACTGTCATAAAGTGCTAAAAATATGTCATACAACTGTGTCAAATTAATACCTACTTGATTTGTTTAAATGTAAGAACGAACTTATATCATTTTCATCAGGTTTCCTTTCTGTCATTCACTTCATTTTTGCTAAGATGCATAGTCCTTTTGTAACTAAATAATTCTAAAGCATTATTTTGCTCTTGTAAATCAACTGCAGGTAAATCGGAGATATCTGCCAAGTCTAATGTAGAAGAGACAAAGGCTTTTTCTGCCTGGTATAATAATTCATTTCAATTAACACGATGAAAGCAACTACAGAGCCATTTTCCACTGAAAATATTGTGGTGGAGTTCAGGGAAATATTAAAGACATTTCTAGAAGCGCAAACAAGCTTACACGGGCACTTAGTTGCCCTAAGGAAAAAGAGAAGATTACAAATTATCTCATCATACAGATAAGAATGCTCCGTCGTTTCAACACTTTGGGTGAAACGGGGGATTGCATGTGGCTTATTTACAGTCACTCATTGTATGATCCCAGGACATGTCCCATAAAAACATTCTTTTTATTTGCATTCTTCTTCTTTAACACAGTTACCTAAGGAAAAGATAAAATAGAGTCTATTGTGGGTTTTAATGAAAATATGATAGTCAGAAAAATATCCATAAGAACAGATATTGCTTCCAGACTAAATGATATTGAATAAAGCTGATATAAGTAAGGGTTAGCAAGAAATTTCTGATATAAGCTTAAGGAGATTTTAAATTTGGTAACTAAGGAATGTAAAAAAATATCAATCTATTTAAATTGAGTTTGTTTTGTCTGTGAATGTATGTGTTTGTAGAGATGGAATGAGCACGGCCAGTTGACTTGTAACAAACTGCGAATGAAACAGTAGGAAGGTAAGACGAGCTGTAAAATTAATTGGGGTCCAATATGTTTTGGGCTGCATTTAATTTTCTTGAGGGGAAAAGAGGTCAGGAATGGAATGAAGTCAATGAGAACTGGAGTAAGACTCACCGGAAAAAGTGAAAAGCAAAAGGGCCAACACTAAAAGGTCAGTGAATATCCTAGGGACAGGAAATGAACTTTAAACAAAATAGAAGGTGGTATTTCTATCTGTTTGAGAGCTGTTAAAACTGCTATTGAAAAAGGCAACATAAATCACCAGGTGTTACTTGCCTGGAATATAGTTTGGATATGTATTTAACTTATTAGATATATCAAGAACATAGATGTTTTGTAGTGGGCCATAAAAGAAATATTGAAACTCACAGCAAAATTGTTGCTATTTACCAAGAGTTACTTCCTGTTTTACTATCATATTTTTTCTTGAAAAGAGAAAAAAAACAACTCCTAAATCATCTCGCCTAAGAAGTCTTCATTATGCTAACGACTATTAGTATAAAACTTTACCCATAAGTGTGAAATCAAAGATATTTCTTTCTTTTGTTAAAAAGGTGCTGCCGGTCAAAATCATTTAGGGTTGACGTCTGACATGCAGCATTTTATATGGGGAAACCGTGATCGCAAGGTTGGTTGATACTCTCATGCACCCACTGTCTTAAGCAGTAGCAATGACTGAATAATGCAAATAAATGGTGAATTAGCATCCGAACACTTTCCAAAGTAAAACTAAAGCAAATAATTGCTACTTTGAATTGCCACATTTAAGGGCATCTTTTGATTCTACAAAGACTGGTCTTTAGTAATAAACGGTCACGGGTTTTTTTGGAAGGTTAATAATCATTAAAATTAACAGTTGTTATGAGGGCTTCTCTCCTCAAGGAGGCATATTCATAATTGTGATGTATCGGCGCCCTTGTCTTCTCCTGCTTCCCTGTCTGATGCTGCGAGATTCTGGGAAAGACCATATGATGTAGCAGGATGATGCAGTGGTAACAGACAGTATAAACAGGCTTGTAAAACGCCAACAGGTCGCCAACAAACCCGGTGTTGTGCCTAGAGCTTCCAGTAACACTCGAGTTCTCTCTTCCCCCAACCCAAGCATGCTGTTAAGCTTTTACTCGTATATCACTATCGCATGTAAATATTTGGACTGGCCCTTTCTGGCACTATACACCTATGTTATGCTTTGAAAACTGTGACTTGTCCTCTTCCACCCACTTGTGGCAAAAACTGTTTTGCCTACATTTTTTTCCCCAGTCACACACATTCTGAATTTTTTTGGCATCGTCGCCGAACGACAGTTCGCTCTAATCTGGCTCTGCAATGGAGTGTTACCAAGGCTTTCTTTCCCCCTCCCTTTAAGTAAAGGAATGAGTTGGAAAATGTGCTACACTTTGCTGTCTTGGCAAGAGAGGAGGAGGGTCAGAAAGGAAGCAGGTATGTTCTTCGCCCAAGCATGTGGCGCTCCTATAGAAAGTTGGAATTCAATGGAAGAGTGGCCTGGTGGCATTCACTATAAAGACATATCCAAAACTCTTCAGAGTTGCTTAAAGGCAGCACTCCAATTGTTGAGGGGACAAAGGGACTTGCTTTGAAGCTATATTTGCTCCACAAAGGTTTTTTTTTTTTTTTTAACTTTGTATGTTTATTTGGGGAGAATGATGGGGTTTGTGGATTAGGATTAAAGACCTAATCTGCCCTCCCCACCATCTCCCCTGCAAAATAGACTTCCTTCTGCCCCAAATTTAGCCATCACTAAAATCTACTGACATATTTATAAGGTACTTGAATTATGAAAGTGCAATATGTGTTTACGCGCTATATATGTTTTTTCCCTTTGGTCCTTTGTTAAGCACATGAATGGCAAACAAAAAGAACTTATCTTAAAAAGCAGCAGGGTAGCACTAGCTGGAATGTAATTTTACAAAACCTGGCCATCTTTCAACAAGAGTGGGTGGATTTTTAGCGCTACAAATGTTTGTGTATTATAAAGTATTTGCCATGGTGACAAAGCTGGGAGAAACATCCCATTAGCCACAGACGGGCTACAGATTGTTCTGATTATCCATGTCCAAAACTCAGTCTGGCTACGGCTTTGTGTTATTTTCAGTGTTTATAAGTGCTTGTTTTGTTTTGGTTTTTTTTTTCCCCAACTCACTAACTTACAACTTAGCAAATATGGATGTATGTAGGCATTTCATTTAAAGTTATCTTTAAACATGTTCTTAGGGATTGTTCATATAACCCATGTGTGATTCTGTGTGTGTCATCATTACATTTAGAGTGTATGTGTTTATAGTGTTAAAAATAATAAGCTTTGAAAGAATGAGAGACTTGTGAAAAGCATCCTGCAGCACTTATTAAAAATAAACAGGGTCATGGTGAGAGAATGCGAATAAGAAGCAATGAAGTGTCTACCTAATTTATTTGGAGAGAGTTCTGACTATTGATTTCAATTTTAAAAGTTACAGCCTCTATTTTTAAAAATGACTTTTATCTCAAGTACATGGGGAGAAATGTGAATTATAAATAGCCAACAGAAAATATGCCACTGCATGTAAAGAATCCACATTTTTCCTTTTCCAAACATTTCCCTGCTAAGAAAAACATAGGAAAAATTTTAATGACTCCTTTTGCCCCTATTTTTGGGGTGAACATTTATAAGCAAATGGTGTTTTATGTAGTGGAATGAATCGCCATGCAATAAAACCTAGTATCAGACAGAGAACTGCTTTGAAGTTACTCATGGCTGTGCAAGGTAGAAGGCAAGTAGAATAAGGAGAAAAGGGAGACCTAAAAACAAAAAGCTTTAAGGTCATATAAAGGTTAAAGAAAAATAGGTCACAGTAAATTAATCCTTATCATCCGAGTGGCATTGCTGCTAAATTAAACCACGCTGGAAGCTGGAACAGTCTGAAAACTTAGTGAAAAGACATGACACAATTAATTCTGCAACTGCGATATCTCAAATTTTTTTCTTAGTTTTCTGGGTGACTTTTAGTGGAGGTGACACTGACGTTTCTTTCTCACATAAACAAGGAAGAAATTCTAATTCGCTTATTTATCATTCAGTCTTTCGGGGCAGGCCATGTAGCAGACCATTTCACTAAACAGGACTAAGGAGAGACATTTTAATGAGGAAAGAAAATGCCTGTTACAGGTATTTTGAGCAAATAAAGTTTTGCTGACTCCTTCCAAAAATTGTGCTTTCTCAATTCATTTTGAAAAGTACTAATTCAAGTGCACATCTGTGCAAGTTGTATAGCTGTTTTGATAAAATATAATAAGGTTTTCATATTCCCTAAATATGCTCATGTTCAGGAGTGCATCTACCAATACATTATACGATTTTGGAAGAGGCAAATTAAAGAAACTTAGTTTTATAAGGACAAAGGGTTCTAAAGTCTTATGTCTAGGGCAGTGAATATGTCTGTATTCAACATTTCTAATCATCCTGTTTCTAAAGTTGGTCTGTTTTGAGGTCTGATTCTAATACCAGTTACATTTGTTCTTGCCAATAAACAAGTTAGTTAAGGTTGGGAATATACATTGAAGACTTCAGCACACATGCGACCCAAGTTCCTAGCTAAACAATTTCTACGGTCAAGGAGCAGAGAGTCAGAATGGGGCATGGGCATCTGGGGCAGTGCTCTACCTAATATTTGGCCATCATCACTTATTTCTAGCCTACATTTGCTTCAGAGCTTACATTTGGCATTTTCCAAGAGACAGTCTGGACCACTGCCTTCTAAACTGCAGCTGAGAGGTTCGTTGGGGATTTCTCTATCATATTTTGCTCATGACTAAATAGAACTAGACAGATATAAAAGGCTGAATTCCTGACACATCTTTTGTAATGGGAAATTTTCATATTTAAAGAATGCCCGGCACATATTTGTGTTTCAATGGCGCCCTACACATCTGTTACTTATTTTGGAGCAGCCTCTATCACATATGCAAAAGTCTTTTGCAGATAAATTACTTCATTTCAATCTAAAATTACATATAAAGGATTTCATTCTTTAGAAGAAAATTCTTTACATGGTTATCACAAAAAAGATCAAGTGGGTTGCCCACGAAGGAGTCAGGCATCACACTGCGTGTGCAGAAATGTGCGATCAGTTACTAGAGTCACTGCTATAGTAATTGTACGCATGGAAGGCACAGATGCTCAACAACATCCATTGAGGGTACAGACAAACAAAGGCCTCCAATTTGCCTTACAACTGCGGGCCTAGGATTTCCATAGGTTCCTATCTGGAAAAGGCATTGTGTACCCACTTCATCCCATAACTTCTCTCCCAAAGTCAGCAGGAAGATACTTGCAAGAAAGCTTCCTCTGCATTTGCATTTTCTGCACACCAGCTTCTTTACCCCTCCTTCCCATTTGGTAAGCAGAGCACTATATGCATACCACCCAAAGGACCAGCTTTTCAAATCTGGGAAGTTTTGAGACCTTGGAGGGTATAGCACTAGAGGACCCTACCATCCCTTCTCTCTACTCGCATGAGAAGAGGAGTGACTTACCTGATTTGGTGAAACTGGATACAAGACCATAATCCGCATTAGAGACCCAGCCTCTTGATAGCTCCCTGGACCTGACTCCCCACGAACAAACCACATCCTCCTTTTTGCTTCCTGCTGCCTTGTCGGCAGTAACCAGAGCGGCTGCTTTGCTTACCAACGGACAAGGTCAGTTTGGGGGAAAGTAAAGCCTGGTGGCCTGAGGTTCAAGCCATATTCTCCAATACATTATTAGCAAGAAAGCCTGTTTTTGATTCCCATCTGACCCCTTTTATTTACTTACCTACCACAAATTCAGACAGAAGAAGAGGTAAGTTATCTGGGATCTTACAAAAACCAACTCTCCTTTATAGTAATTACCTTACCGTGTTTGTTTGCTTGGCCATGTACCTTCTTGCTAGACTATAAGCAACTTGACAGTAAGACCTATTTCTTTTCGTCGTTGTAAACCCTGCCTTAACATAGAGCACAGTATTCAGTTAATGTGGATTGTATCTACCAACCAATGGCCCTAGTACCTAATAAAATAGTAATGAAATGATAACCTAGTTTAAAAAGACTTCATTCAAGCAATTACATCAGCTGTATTAATAGATATAAAGTCATCATCTGGGGGCAAGTGCTATATTGTTTGACTGATTTAATCTAGTGAATATTAGAAGTACTGAACAGTACCTCCCCTCCTGCTACCACCCCTACTAGCTAATTCAAGCTATTCTAATTTATAGAATGCTTCACTTTTCAACTAGCCATCACGGAGATTGAGTAACTAATAAGGTATTGAGTATGTAAGTATCTCATATATCAGAAATCTCCAGTCTTTTCTTGAAGATTAACAGTTTGTTATTTCCCTAAAGTGTTTTCAATTATTCTGGACCCTAGGACTGAGCTGGGAGCTGCTTCCCTACTTTTGCCCTCACAAAAAGAAGGGAGGACCCAGGAGCAAGATGACAGAGACCTGTGAAAACTTTCACAATCCTTGTGGAGTTTCCTGAAGTTAGACACACAAGCTTGAAAATGTTCTTCACACAAAATTTGAGCCCTGCTAAACAATTTTCCTATAAGTATATGTGGCTTTAAGTATGGACCAATTCAAGCAAGTTGTTGTTCTTAGTAATAAGCATTAAATAGTCATAACTGAACTAGAAAACTTAAATTTTTAGAGTCAATCTAAGACAAACAGGTTCACAGGAAGGGAACCAAACCAACACGGATGATAACATCCAGAGACAGGGCTGAGCAGCTGTGAATGAACAGTTCTCCCTTTTTTGGTTCAGCTACCTGTGAATGAATCTCCATTTTCTATTTTGTTGTTGTTATTGTTGTTATTGTCGTTGTTCTGAGGGTCTACATAGTTTCTGATCACAGATGGTTATGGTCAAGTCCCTTTATCATTATGCATACCTGTGATGCTCATACTGTCTCTCACATAATTGGAGTAATTAGCAATTAATTTTTTCTTGCAAAAAGAGACTACTAAATAAACCTAAAAACCCATTAACAGCACCAATACTTTCTCTTGTGGATTCTGACCCATTAAATTGACTAAATCCACTAAACTAATCCATGAATCTATTTAATCAAATCAAATCTCTTCAAATAACTGTCTCTCATCCTCTTCATTATTAGAAGCAAGAATGGATTTAGTCATACATCTTCTGGGTAGAAGAAAACATTGAGGAAGTAGAGGTGTTTACCTAAGGTCTGGTTTAGGAGGACGTGGGGCATAGGATGGATCATGGAAGAGGTAGTAATAGAATACACATGGTCCCTGACATACTATGGTTCGACTTACAGATTTTCCACCTTATGATGGTGGGAAAGTGATAAGCATTCAGTAGAAACCATACTTTGTTTTTTTTTTTCTTTTAACATCTTTATTGGAGTATAATTGCTTTACAATGTTGTGTTAGTTGCTGCTGTATAACAAAGTGATTAAGCTATATGTATACATATATCCCCATATCCCCCCCCCTTGCGTCTCCCTCCCACCCTCCCTATCCCACCCCTCTAGGTGGTCCCAAAGCACCGAGCTGATCTCCCTGTGCTATGCGGCTGCTTCCCACTAGCTATCTATTTTACATTTGATAGTGTATATATGTCCATGCCACTCTCTCACTTCGTCCCAGCTTACCCTTCCCACTCCCCGCATCCTCAAGTCCATTCTCGATGTCTGTGTCTTTATTCCTCTCCTGCCCCTAGGTTCTTCAGAAACATTTTTTTTTTTTTTTTAGATTCCATATATATGTGTTAGCATACGATATTTGTTTTTCTCTTTCTGACTTACTTCACTCTGTATGATAGACTCTAGGTCCATCCACCTCACTACAAATAACTCAATTTCGTTTCTTTGTCGTTTCTTTTAATATTCCATTGTATATATGTGCCACATCTTCTTTATTCACTCATCTGTCGATGGACACTTAGGTTGCTTCCATGTCCTGGCTATTGTAAATAGTGCTGCAGTGAACATTGGGGTGCATGTGTCTTTTTGAATTATGGCTTTCTCAGGGTATACGTCCAGTAGTAGGATTGCTGGGTCATATGGTAGTTCTATTTTTAGTTTTTAAAGCAACTTCCATAGTGTTCTACATAGTGGCTATATTGATTTACGTTCCCACCGACAGTACAAGAGGGTTCTCTTTTCTCCACACCCTCTCCAGCGTTTATTGTTTGTACATTTTTTGATGATAGCCATTCTGACAGGTGTGAGATGATACCTTATTGCAGTTCTGATTTACATTTCTCTAATGATTAGTGATGTTAAGCATCCTTTCATGTGTCTGTTGGCAATCTGTATATCTTCTTTGGAGAAACGTCTATTTAGGGCTTCTGCCCATTTTTGGATTGGGTTGTTTGTTTTTTGATATCGAGCTGCATGAGCTGCTTGTATATTTTGGAGATTAATCCTTCATCAGTTTCTTCGCTTTCAAATATTTTCTTCCATTCTGAGGGTTGCCTTTGTGTCTTGCTTATGGTTTCCTTCGCTGTGCAAAAGCTTTTAAGTTTCATTAGGTCCCATTTGTTTATTCTTGTTTTAATTTCCATTTCTCTAGTAGGTGGGTCAAAAAGGATCTTGCTGTGATTTATGTCATAGAGTGCTCTACCTATGTTTTCCTCTAAGAGTTTTATAATGTCTGGCCTTACACTTAGGTCTTTAATCCATTTTGAGTTTATTTTTGTATATGGTATTAAGGAGTGTTCTAATTTCATTCTTCTACATGTAGCTGTCCAGTTTTTCCAGCACCACTTATTGAAGAGACTGACTTTTCTCCATTGTATATTCTTGCGTACTTCATCAAAGATAAGGTGCACACATGTGCATGGGTTTATCTCTGGGCTTTCTATCCTGTTCCATTGATCTATATTTCTGTTTTTGGGCCAGTACCATACTGTCTTGATTACTGTAGATTTGCAGTATAGTCTGAAGTCAGGGAGCCTGATTCCTCCAGCTCTGTTTTTCTTTCTCAAGATTGCTTTAGCTATACAGGGTCTTCTGTGTTTCCATGCAAATTGTGAAATTTTTTGTTCTAGTTCTGTGAAAAATGCCATTTATAGTTTGATAGGTATTGCATTGAATCTGTAGATTGCCTGGGTAGTATAGTCATTTTCACAATGTTGATTCTTCCAGTCTAAGAACATGGTTTATCTCTCCATCTGTTTGTATCATCTTTAATTTCTTTCATCAGTGTCTGATACTTTTCTGCATACAGGTCTTTTGTCTCCTTAGGTAGGATTATTCCTAGGTATTTTATTCTTTTTGTTGTAATGGTAAATGGCAGTGTTTCCTTAATTTCTCTTTCAGATATTTCATTATTAGTGTATAGGAATGCAAGCGATTTCTGTGCATTAATTTTGTATCCTGCTACTTTACCAAATTCATTGATTAGCTCTAGTGGTTTCCTGGTAGCATCTTTAGGATTCTCTATGTATAGTATCATGTCATCTGCAAACTGTGACAGCTTTACTTCTTCTTTTCCTATTTGGATTCCTTTTATTTCCTTTTCTTCTCTGATTGCTGTGGCTAAAACTTCCAAAACTATGTTGAATAAGAGTGGTGAGAGTGGGCAACCTTGTCTTGTTCCTGATCTTAGTGGAAATGCTTTCAGATTTTCACCATTGAGGATGATGTTGGCTGTGGGTTTGTCATATATGGCCTTTATTATGTTGAGGTAAGTTCCCTCTATGCCTACTTTCTGGAGAGTTTTTATCATAAATGGGTGTTGAATTGTGTCGAAAGCTTTTTCTGCATCTATTGAGATGATCATATGGTTTTTCTCCTTCAATTTGTTAATGTGGTGTATCACAGTGATTGATTTTCGTATATTGAAGAATCCTTGCATTCCTGGGATAAACCCCGCTTGATCATGGTGTATGATCCTTTTAATATGCTGTTGGAGTCTGTTTGCTAGTATTTGGTTGAGGATTTTTGCATCTATGTTCATCAGTGATATTGGCCTGTAGTTTTCTTTCTTTGTGACATCTTTGTCTGGTTTTGGTATCAACGTGATGGTGGCCTTGTAGAATGAGTTTGGGAGTGTTCCTCCCCCTGCTACATTTTGGAAGAGTTTGAGAAGGATAGGTGTTAGCTGTTCTCTAAATGTTTGATAGAATTCGCCTGTGAAGCCATCTGGTCCTGGGCTTTTGTTTGTTGGAAGATTTTTAATCACAGTTTCAATTTCAGTGCTTGTGATTGGTCTGTTTATATTTTCTGTTTCTTCCTGGTTCAGTCTCGGAAGTTGTGCGTTTCTAAGAATTTGTCCATTTCTTCCAGGTTGTCCATTTTATTGCCATATAGTTGCTTGTAGTAATCTCTCATGATTCTTTGTATTTCTGCAGTGTCAGTTATTACCTCTCCTTTTTCATTTCCAATTCTGTTGATTTGAGTCTTCTCCCTTTTTTTCTTGATGAGTCTGGCTAATGGTTTATCAATTTTGTTTATCTTCTCAAAAACAGCTTTTAGTTTCATTGATCTCTGCTATTGTTTCCCTCATTTCTTTGTCATTTATTTCTGATCTGATCTTTATGATTTCTTTTCTTCTGCTAACTTTGGTTGTTTTTTTTCTTCTTTCTCTAATTTCTTTAGGTGTAGGTTTTAGTTGCTTTTTTGAGATTTATCTTGTTTCTTGAGGTAGGATTGTATTGCTGTAAAACTCCCTCTTAGAAAGGCTTTTGCTGCATCCCATAGGTTTTGGGCTGCCATGTTTTCAGTGTTATCTGTTTCTAGGTATTTTTTTATTTCCCCTTTGATTTCTTCAGTCATCTCTTGGTTATTTAGTAGCATATTGTTTGGCCTCCATGTTTTTGTATTTTTAAAATATTTTTTCCTGTAATTGATATCTAGTCTCATAGCATAGTGGTTGGACTAAGGCTTGATTTTTGACCCAAGATATTATCTGTCTTGGAGAATGTTCCATGAGTACTTGGGAAGAAACTATTCTGTTGTTTTTAGATGGAATGTTGTATAAATATCAATTAAGTCCATCTTGTTTAATGTATCATTTAAAGCTTGTGGTTCCTTATTTATTTTCATTTTGGATGATCTGTCCATTGGGGAAAGTGGGGTGTTAATGTCCCCTATTATTGCTGTATTACTGTTGATTTCCCCTTTTATGGCTGTTAGCATTTGCCTTATGTATTGAGGTGCTCCTATGTTGGGTGCATAAATATTTACTTTTTTTTCAGGCTCCGGACGCACAGGCTTAGCGGCCATGGCTCACGGGCCCAGCTGCTCTGCAGTATGTGGGATCTTCCCAGAATGGGCAACAAACCCGTGTCTCCTGCATCAGCAGGTGGACTCTCAACCACTGCACCAACAGGGAAGCCCCAATATTTACTATTTTTATATCTTCTTCTTGGATTGATCCCTTGATCATTATGCAGTGTCCTTCTTTGTCTCTTGTAATAGTCTTTATTTTAAAGTCTATTTTGTCTGATATGAGAGTGTGAGTCCAGCTTTCTTTTGATTTCCATTTGCATGGAATATCTTTTTCCTTCTCCTCACTTTCAGTCTGTATGTGTCCCTAGGTCTGAAGTGGGTCTCTAGTAGACAGCATATATACGGGTCTTGTTTTGGTATCTATTCAGGCAGTCTATGTTTTGGTTGAAGCATTTAATCCATTTACATTTAAGGTAGTTAACGATATGTATGTTATTACCATTTTCTTAACTGTTTTGGGTTTGTTATTGTTGGTCTTTTGCTTCTCTTGTGTTTCCTGCCTAGAGAAGTTCTTTTAGCATTTGTTGTAAAGCTGGTGTGGTGGTGCTGAATTCTCTTAGCTTTTGCTTGTCTGTAAAGGTTTAATTTCTCCATCAAATCTGCATGAGATCCTTGCTGGGTAGAGTAATCTTGGTTGTAGGTTTTTCCCTTTCATAACTTTAAATAGGTCCTGCCTTTCCCTTCTGGCTTGCAGAGTTTCTACTGAAAGATCAGCTATTAACCTTACATTATTTGTTGCTTTTCCTTTGCTGGTTTTAATATTTTTTCTTTGTATTTAATTTTTGATAGTTTGATTAATATGTGTCTTGGCACGTTTCTCCTTGGATTTATCCTGTATGGGACTCTCTGAACTTCCTGGACTTGATTGACTATCTCCTTTCCTGTATTAGGGAAGTTTTCAAGTTTAATCTATTCAAATATTTTCTCAGTCCCTTTCTTTTTCCCTTTTCTTCTGGGACCCCTATAATTCAAATGTTGGTGCGTTTAATGTTGTCCTAGAATCTCTGAGACTGTCCTCAATTCTTTTCATTCTTTTTTCTTTATTCTGTTCTGCGGTAGTTATTTCCACTATTTTATCTTCCAGGTCACTTATCCTTTCTTCTGCCTCAGTTATTCTGCTATTCATTCCTTCTAGAGAATTTTAAATTTCATTTATTGTGTTGTTCATCACTGTTTGTTTGCTCTTTAGTTCTTCTAGGTCCTTGTTAAACATTTCTTGTATTTTCTCCATTCTATTCCCAAGATTTTGGATCATCTTTACTATCATTAATCTGAATTCTTTTTCAGGTAGACTGCCTATTTCCTCTTCATTTGTTTGTTTCATTTACCTTGCTTCTTCATCTGCTGTGTATTTCTCTGTCTTCCCATTTTGCTTAACTTACTGCATTTGGGGTCTGCTTTTTGCAGGCTGCAGGTCCGTAGTTCCTGTTGTTTTTGGTGTCTGCCCCCAGTGGGTAAAGTTGGTTCAGTGGGTTGTGTAAGCTTCCTGGTAGAGAGGACTGGTGTCTGTATTCTGGTGATAAGCCTGGATCTTGTCTTTCTGGTGGGGAGGACTGCATCCGGTAGTGTGTTTTGGGGTGTCTTTGAACTTAGTATGATTTCAGGCAGGCTCTCTGTTAATGGGTGGGGTGGTGTTCCTGCCTTGCTAGTTGTTTGGCACGCAGTGTCCAGCACTGTAGCTTGCTGGTCACTGAGTGGAGCTGAGTCTTAGCGTTGAGATGGAGATCTCTGGGAGAGCTCTTGCCGATTGATATTTCATGGGGCTGGAAGGTCTCTGGTGGTCCAATGTCCTGATCTCAGGTCTCCCACCTCAGAGGCTCAGGCCTGACACCCAGCCAGAGCACCAAGACCCTGTCAGCCACACGGCTTGAAAGGACATCATAGAGACTTGAGGTATTGGTCTGCTTCCTCAGTTTTTCATGGCCAGCCAATTAGCTGTGCCTTTCCTGTTCTCAGTTTGTCAAGTTAGAGAGTCCGGGTAAGATGGTAAATGCACAAAATGATCCACCTTGCTCAGAGATCATACTCTGAATTCTGAATTTTGATTTTTTCCTGGGATAGAGATATGTGGTATAATCCTCTCTCATGAGGTTGGGCAGGGGCAGCTCCCAGTCAGCCATGTGATCAAGAGCATTACAAGCATTGTTTTACACTTTCTGTACAGTAGTCAATAAAGTACATGAGATATTCAACACTTTATTGTAAAATAAGCTTTGTGTTAGATGATTTTGCCAACCTGTTGGCTAATTTAAGTGTTCTGAGTGCCTTTAAGGTAGGCTGGGCTCAGCTATGATGTTAGTTGTAGTAGATGCATTTTTGACTTATATTCAATATTTTCAACTTACAGTGGTTTTATTGGAATGTAACCCTATCATAAGTTGAGGAAGATGTGTAGGAGGCTTTGGAGAAGATGATGAATGAGAGGGGCCAAGGGTTGAGAGGAAGATGGAGGCAACATCAGTGACAGGAAATGGGGAGTTCTGGGAATATGACCTCTTGCTATTGGGGTGGCTGTTGGGGTTCGCTGACACTGATGTTTCAAATAGGATGAGCTGTAGATCATTTTGTAGCTGCTCTAGCAAACTGCTCTCCTAGGCCACCTCCATATCGATGTGAGGTAGAACTCCAGCTAAGGGAGAATAGATAAGCCCACTTCTTTGTTTTTCAAAACAAGATGTCCCTTTTGCTGTCTGATATTGAAAGTATATCATCTGGCTTTAATCTAAATTCTATCTAAACTCTAGACACTTGTCAGAGAGCTTAACCTGGGTGCAGTTTTATTGTATTTTACCTTGAGTTCTTTTCAGGGGTAAGTAGGATATAAATTATAAATAACACAAACTTAAAATCAAACCCTGTGCTCCAGGGTTGACAGCACTATTAGATATCCCGGGAAGAAAAAGAAAATATGCCTTGTACTTTCCTTGCTCTGTTTAACAAGGCAAGAACCTGTTGTCTATTTTAGGAAGATTTTTATCCACGACCTTACCTTAAAATGTAAAAGTGTTGACATGAGAAAGAGTCTGCTCCAGTTATCTGGAAAGATAGAGAAGGGCATACTAATCCCCTGTCCTTCAGCTAGACTCCTGGGAATTCTTACTCCATCAGCAAAATGTGTCTGCCCAAAGCAAGATATAAAGTCCTGAAGACCATTTTATTTGGGAAAACAGGAAACAGGGTTAGAGGATGGAAGCAAAGTCTCAAAATTTTTGATTGGGGCTGGCTTATAAAGGATTTCTGCTGCCCTTCAGATTGTAATAGGTCCCCTTTTCTGGTGCCCATATAACAAAGCTCCCTAAAACCATCCTCTCAAAATTTTTTTCTAGACTGTCCAGGATGCTTAATCCAGACCACCACAGAAATCACGAGGGTGCTCCAAACACATACAGAGGCTCAGATTCAGAATCACAGGACCTCTCCTTATCATGTCCCTTTTGTAGGTTTAGGTAAGGGCTCTGGACAACCGTGTCAGATGAGGACACAGGGGAGGGCAAGATTGTATAAAAAATAGAGTTTTGCAATCCAGAGAGCACTCTTGACCACAGATCCATAAATTCAGACAAGTCACTTAAGAATAAGGAAAACATACAAACTGATTTGTCTACGACAGTGCCAGTTTATGGCTACTGTCCCAGAATAATTATAAAGAGTGCCTTGCTACTCTTAAATATCCCAATATAATGCGTTCTGTATTATCTGGGCATGCTATTAGAGACACCATTTATAAAAATGACCTTCTGACTGAAAAATGTCTACAAAAATTGTTCGTATGTAGAAACAGACTGTAGATAGTTAAAATAGGTTCTGTTCACTAAAGAACCAGCTCTGGTAAATTGGCAATAAAAGGTGGAATATTACAGAAATGTTAACCCTTTTAAAATTGCTGTCTTAATTTCTTCATCTTTGTGTTGGCAGTAGTGGTGGTAGTAGGGGGGTGGTGTGTGGAGGCAGGTGGGAGTGTGTGTGTGATATTATTAATACGTCTTAAAAAGCTTTAAGAACCTCTAAGTGAAGATTTCATACGAAGTAGTATTATTACAACTTGTAATTGATTAAAAAGGTTTAAAAAGCATTTGAAAAGGCGTGGAACAAGGACATGGTCAGGGAAATGGGGGGAGGGGATATATATCTGAATGACTGTCAGACCCTACCTTCCGTCTCATGCAGAATATGTGGGACAGAACATACACACACATACACACACACGTGCATACACACAATGAAACCAAAACCCAACAGGTCTATCAGGGCACAACGAGAAACTCAAAGTGGTGTGTTTTTGTCATTTACTTGAGGGAGTGGCAGCAGGTTTGGTGGGGCATTTTTGTGTTAGGAAATTGTGGCAAGCGAGAGACCCTGATAGCGTTGAATTCTTTACAAAGAATTCCTTACTTTGCCCTTGAGAGTGGGCTAAGCTGTCCTCCCAGACTGCTCGGGACTAAAGAATCAGCAGTGGGTGCCTTTAGGGCCTGGAAGCAAGCAGGGATGCTGCTCCCTGAAGCAGGGTGGGGTGACAGTGAGCCTTTGGCTGTTTCAGTCTTGCTGGGATCTCTTTAACATCCCCTGGTCATTCTGTCAATCACACCTAGCACGGAAACCACTTCATAACACTCGTTCTATTTCTGCCCTTTTAGTCTATTGCTGAAAAATGCATGAAAACCTTGTGAAGTGTAACATAAGAGAGCCTAAAATGATGGTGATTTTGTTCCTTGCCATTCAAGAGGCAGGAGTGAGCCCAGAAAATGGTAACACGAGACCAGGTGGTGGAGGCCCCATTTGTTTCCTTGTAATGGCTCCAGCCTAAGTTGCCTTGTATCCACTTAGGCCCACGCGACAAGTTCACTCTGGAAATCTCTTCGGCTTGGCTGCGTGCAGACGTAATCGGACCTGCTCTGGGCAGCCCTAATTGCAAACACATTTCTCTCCCTCCACGGCCATTCCTAAGCAGGCAGTGGTCAGAGCCTTGCCAGGGTTTTCTGGCATCTTTTTCCTGCTTTGTTTCCAAATCTGCATTTTTCTATGAGAAAAGATGTACGAGAGATTGTAAACAGGATAATTATATGGCAATATGATTTCCAATGCAGGCTTTCCTTGTGGATTATTTCAAATGTGTAGGGGTTTGTTTTGGTGTGTTTTTTTTTTCCACTCTGCCTGTGAGTCAAGGAGATGAAATGTTGTTTTGAAAGCACAAGTATATGCATCCACTAGAAACCTCCTACGATGTTCAGACATTTTATGAAAGATTTTTTGGAGGAACCACAAACAAAAGAGAAGCCAAGGGAGGAAAGAGTAGGTGCACAGGCTCTGCATCTGGCTCACATCGCCGTGGACGTGGGGGCTGGATGGTGCGTCCTCTCCTTTCTAGAACACCATAGAGAAGGAAGAAAACACACAACAGCTACAAGTTCAGAGTGTTACAAAGTTATCCTGCCTGAGACGACAATGCTTTGGCTGGGGGCTGAGGTGTTGAATACGACGATTCTCTGAAAGGACACATCCTCCTGTCCATCCCCGGTGCCTTCACTAAACTTCGTGCAGTCTGATGGTTCTGAATCTAAAAAATGGGATGGGGCAATGTCAATACGTGCTCAGGCTTCATGTTGCCTGCATAGACACATCGTGTTGGTTTATGAGGGTACATGGAATCCTATGGTTTGTGGCAGTTTGAGCAAAAGGGCACATCAGGGGACTGTGGGGCACAACCCCAGGCGGCACTGGTCACGTGGACTGTGGTGTGATTGGTGCCCCTGGAGCACTATAGCAAAGATGTCCTGGGACAGACTGTCTGTTTTTTCACTGATGGTTTGTCCTCTGTGCCTAGAACACTGCCTGGAATATATTAGGTGCTCAATAAATTTTTTAAAGTTGCTAATCTGCCACCAGAAGATTGAGCTTGTTGGTAATCCAAGTACCTCCATAAAACAAACTTTTGAGTCATTCCCCCAACAGCCAGGGGTGTAGGGATAAAGAAAGTACCATCCTGCTCTCAGGAAGCTACACTTTAATGAGAAAAACACATCTACAGGAGTTGTGTAAACACAGGGGGAGCACAGAGAAAAGTCAGGAGAGGTTTCACATAGCAGATGATCTGGACAAAGCACATTTAGCAGTCTGCAGTCCCAAATAGCACAGGCAACAGTGCCAATGTCTGATCTCTATCATTCCCTACATTTTCAGGAAGAGGGGGAGAGAGCAACTTCAGATCCATTAGAACCTTTATTAGTTTTCTTTTTTTTTAATATAAATTTATTTATTTACTTTTGGCTGTGTTGGGTCTTCGTTGCTGCACACGGGCTTTCTCTAGTTGCGGCGAGCGGGGGCTACTCTTAGTTGCAGTGCGGGGGCTTCTCATTGCAGTGGCTTCTCTTGTTGCGAAGCACGGGGTCTAGAGCATGCGGGCTCAGTAGTTGTGGTTCGCGGGCTCTAGAGCACAGGCCCAGTAGTTGTGGTGCATGGGCTTAGTTGCTCCACAGAATGTGGGATCTTCCCGGACCAGGGCTCGAACCCATGTCCCTTGCATCGGCAGGCGGATTCTTAACCACTGTGCCACCAGGGAATCCCGAACCTTTACTAGTTTTGAATAATAGAAACTAACATAATCTTCCTGGGTATCTCATTCAAACATAACAAGTTCTCTTTCTGAAAAATTCTTCCTTCAGATATTGGCCTCATGCTAAAGAGTCAGGCAATCCTAGGTGGACACTTATTAGCTGGGTAGCCTTGAGAACATGACTTATCATGTGTGGTGATCCCTTAACTCTAAAATGGGGTAGTATATGTCCAACGCCTATAAATGCCATCCCTTCTCTTATGGTCCCCTCCTGAAGGTACACTTGGCACGCTGACGTTTTTGTAAACAACCTACTTGGAGAATGGTTGGTAGAAATCACAAACGCTGCAAAGATTCTTAGGTGGCTGATAGTTTGCCTCTCAATCTTCTCAAATCTAAACAATAGCAACACTATTTCTTTTTGAAGAGTTTCCTGAGGGAGGAATGGAGTAAGACTCTAAAACATCCAGCTGGAATATCAATGGTTCACCTTTATCTTTTTCAGATGAGGAGGCTCTTAATACTATCAAGGACCACATCAACCACTACCAGCTGATAAGGTAAATTTTTGTAACCAGCAGTGCCCTTCAGGCATTTCATTTTCAACAATAATAAGGCAAATGAACTCTTTCACAGACTATTTTAAAAATTAAACATATTCGATACGTTTATTTTCTCATGACTCCTAATTATATCTTCATTTTAAAAGTTCTTGACTACTATGTCTAATTTCACTTTAGGAACAATTAAAAATTTGCTGGAAAGAGTCTCAGGAAAGTATGTTTGAAGGAAACCCTTGAAAGATGTTCAGCAATCTCCATTATTCATGTAAGCAGCGGCAAGAAGAAAACTCAGATCAGTGATATTTTTAGCTGATTCCTGAGTCTCATTTATAGCAATTTAGTTGAATTTATTTCAGTTTTCTTCCTTAGAAGACCTTTCTCATGGCTGCTAAGTAATATATTCCCTTTCTTAGTCTGCTGGTTGTGTTATTAATTGTCATCAATATCCTCCCTCCCCCCCAATAAAACAGGATAGGGAAAGAAATTAGAACCTTATGTAATTAGACCCTAGTTAATACATTGACTCAATAGCTAAGCTATGACTAATTCTACACTTAATTCTAGATTATCCATCCATAGATCATGCATAAGGCAAAAATTATAGAGCATTAATTGTGTGACATCTGCTTTAGTAAGTACTGAGAAGACATTTTTTTCACTACTGTATCTATCCTCAACACCTGGGACAGCATCTAGTACATTGTGGGGTCTCAATAAATGTTTGTTGACTGAATAAAAGAATAAAGAAAGGACAGCGTGGATCTTTCCATGTGGTCACAGTCTAGTGGGGAAATTGACATGTACACCATTAATTAAATAACTCACTGACCATCATGGTCTCTTTCCACCCCCTCTTCTTGATCTCCAGACTTTCTTTTGGCCACCTTATAAAGACTTTTTTTAATTCCAGAGTAAAATGGAAAAAGATTTAAAGTAAAAGAGGCTTGGCTTTAATTCGCAGTTTCACTACTAGCTGTGTGACTTCAGACAAATTATTTACCAACTTGAATCTTTAGTCTTTGATTTATCAAATGGAGGTAAGTAGTACTTGCCATGTAGGGGCAGTCTGGAGAACTAAGTGACATTGTAAAAAACCTTTAGCCAGGGCGTGTCACACAGTAATTACTTAAGGAACTGAATTCCCCGTATTGATCCCTCTCTTTCTTCCTCTTTGGCTTCCTCTCCCAGGCTGCATTCACCTTTCTTAGGGATCACTGTCTTGCTGGTCACTCTAAGCATGTGGTTGCCCACCATGGGTGACTTCAGAAACACTGGGCTCAGCCCAGACCTATAGAATTAGGTTCTCTTGAGCAGGTCTCAAAACCCCCTGGAGTCTCACTCTCACCCCCAGCTGATTGATCAGCTATGTTTGGGAACCACTGCTCTCCATCCATCAAGTGTTCCTCAGGGCAGTGGTTCTCAAACTTGAGTGTGCTTCAGAATTACCTGGAGGGCTTGTTAAACTATAAATTGCTGGGTCTCACCCCCAGCGTTTCTGATTCAGTAGGTCTGGAGTGCAGCCTAAGAACCTGCATTTCTAACAGGCTCCCTGATGCAGGGACCACACTTTGAGGTCTTGTTACTGAAAGTGTGGCCTGATGACCAGTAGCATCGGCATCTCCAGGGAGCACCTTAAAAAGGCACGTCCTCACTCCCCATCTCAGATTGACTTTGACATTAAGTTTTGAGAAGCACAGATTAAGGGAAGAGCTCTTAAAATGCAGGTTCTTGGACTCCATATACTAGTGATTTTGTTAGAGCCCAGGAGTCTGCATTTTAATAAGCTCCCTGGGTCACTGGGATGCATGCCATTCCTGAGCCACACCCAGAAAAGCACTGCTCAAGGGGTTTGCTGCAGCAGTTTGTTAGCTGCAGAATCAGTACGGTGTTTGCTACTGAGTCTGCCACGTGAGCCTGGCCAGCTTTGCTAGTTGTCTTGCTGTAGCAAGGATCCTACCAACCAGGCAATCACATTGCACTGATTTTTTTTCTAGGTATCAGTCAAAGAGATTATCTGTGCTTCCCAGCAATCTAATCATGACCTGTTAGAATAAGATAAGGATTAAAATGGATTCATTATGAAGACAGATGTGTCTAGAGAAGAATGTCTGAAATCATTACTTATACCCATTAGTCAAGGCTGTTTTGATTCTAAGTAACAGAAGCCCACCGTCTCTGGCATGCACACACACAAAATGAAAAGGTGAGTCTTCTGGAAAGAGACAAGGTATCTAACAAAAACAAGAGAAGGCAGAACAATTGGACATCATCTCTTGATGGCCCAGAATTGAGATTATTCTCTGTGGCAGACTGTATTTTCCAAAATGGCCACAACAATAGTTTATACCCCACATTCTCTTCCTGAACCTTACCATTCCTACACCAAGAGTTGGAATCTATGACCCCTTCTTTCGAAACTTCATAGGCTTTTGTGACTGCCCAACTAATAGAGGACCATAGTGGAAGAGTGCCATGACTCGGGAAGCAAAGCCCTGTCCTAGAAGGTGATGTGGCTTCCACCTGTCTCTCATGGAATTTGCCCTTATGACCCCGAGCCTCAGTGTAAGAAGTCCAGGTCTCCTGAGGCTTATGTGGGAAAGACCACTCAGAAAGGCCACATGAAGACAGAGATGCCCAAGGAACCCCATCTGTTCCAGCCTGTAGCTGTTTGAGTCTTCCCAACCCAGGAACCAGAAATGTGAGACCGAAGTCATCAAAATGATTCCACGGGTACTGTCTGACTGCAACCACATGAGAGACTCCAAACGAGGTAGGAGATAGATGGGCCCCTGGGCCAGGCAGCTGGTGTCTGTCAAGTGGAGTAAAATTGAAGCTTTGTTCTCACCCAGGCACTCCAAAGACAAAGCTAGTGGCAGAAGCTGAGCTCTGCTAAGGTAAAGAGATAAGGTGCCCACTCCTGAGGTCAAGGAAAACTTCCCTGTCTGCACATGAGCATTTTGACCTTGGGGGTCAAAATGAGGTAGCGCCACCCCATAATTTGTGATTCCAAGTCCACCCCATAGGCCTCTGGGCTGGAATCCCTCCTAGAAAAAAGTTGCACACGCCTCTTGGGGAGGGTCCTAGGACCACTCAGGTGTGAAAAAAGAAACAAGATAACTGGCTAAATGTAAACAAAGGCCTGGAAGGACCGTCCTATAGAAGTGATTTAAATCACCTCTTCATGCACTCCTCATTCAGGACACCTGCACTCCTCTCCGAGTGTATATTTCTGCTTTAAATAAATAAACTGCTTCTCTCTATGTGCCCTCCCGTAAGTTGTGCTGTGTCTCTAATAATAAACTGTACCTGTTTTGCAGTTTTTACCTCCTTGAAACATTTTTGCTTTCAAATGGGGTAAGAATCAGGAAACTTTGCTTCTAGCCTCTAGTCCCTGGTGGACTGGCAGCTAGGTTCAACCCTGGGCAGGGACATAAGATCCTTCTGCAAGACTACTGTCCCTCCAAGAACACAAGGAGAACCACCAGCTAACCCCTGAACTGTGCGAGGCATTAATGATCGGCTGTTGTTGCTTTACACCACTTTGCGCAACAGTCACGGAGGGCCCTCACTGTGGGTCTAGAGCTCTGTGGTTTTGCGCCTCTGCTTCTCTTGGCACATCTGCTTTATTCTCCTCTTCCTGTCGACAGATCAGGTTCATGCATGTGTTTATGTACACAAAAATTATGGCTGTCTGTTTAGACTACATGCCCTATAGAAGTGGTTTTAAGCTTTAATGTGAAAAGGAATCATCTAGATATTTTGTTAAAATTCAGATTCTGATTCAGTAGTTCTAGGTGGGACCCAGAAGTGTGCATTTCTAACAAGCTCCCAGGTGATGTTGTTACTGGTCTGTGGAGCACTTGACTTACTTTTGCCATTTGCGCGCTCTCTCTCTCTCTCTCTCACCACTAGATCTTTCAGCATAACTCTTCTAAGAAAAAGAACATTTTTCTATATAATCAGGATACTATTGTATAGTCCATATTCAGATTTCCTCATTTGTCTCAAAACATCTTTCAGAGCAGTTTTTTCCACCTTTGATCCAAGATTCAACCATGGATCATGTATCTTTGATATCCTATACTGTAGGATAGTTACTTTACCATTTCTTGAAATGCCTTTGATATTCTTGGAGAGTCCAAGCCAGTTGTCTAATAAAATGTCCCATAATACAGATTTGATTGCTTCCTCATGAAGCGTCTCAAGTTGTACATTTTTTATTAAGAATACTTCAGGGTTTCCTGGGTGGCGCAGTGGTTGAGAGTCCGCCTGCCGATGCAAGGCACACGGGTTCGCGCCCCGGTCCGGGAAGATCCCACGTGCCGTGGAGCGGCTGGGCCCGTGAGCCATGGCTGCTGAGCCTGCGCGCCCGGAGCCTGTGCTCCGCAACGGGAGAGGCCGCAACAGTGAGAGGCCCGCGTTCCACAAAAAAAAAAAAAAAAAAAGAATACTTCATAGCTTCCAAGGATGTATACCACACTGCAACACATTAGGAGACTCATGATATCTCTTTGCCCCTTTTTTGGTGACTAGGTTGGATCACTTAGTTATGAGGGTGTCTCTTGTATTCTTCTTGGAGTGCAAAGAAATGTTTTCCAAGAGAGACCCCAGCTGACTTCCTCTTTCATCTTATTGACCAAAAGGGATCAGATGCTCACCACCAACCCACTCATTGATAAGGAGAAGAATATTTTATGACTGGCTTAGACCAGTCATGATTCCATCCTTGGGGGTGAGGGGCAACCCAGCCTTCCTAGAAGTGGAGATTTGTCAGCCTATGGATGAGTTGACAAATGAGAGGAGCTATTAGCCTGGAAGAATGGCGTTTAGTGCCCGCCACACTCACCTAATATTACAGAGCTAGTCAGAGGAAGAACTACCCTCTGATTCCTATCCCAATTTAGCATGCTGTCTCCTCAGGAGATTAAGGATTTATTGCTTATAAAATATTTTATAGGTCTCTTGTGAGAAAGCCAATATTTATTTGCCCTGTAAGATAAAAACAGAAACTTATTTTTTCTTCTTTTCTTTTCAGCTTTTCTCAATCCATGATTCTTTAGAGTGTGATAATGATATAGCCATACATATCCTCTGCAAAAACCCACATGTTTTCCTTACAAAAGGGGCCAATAAGTTACACACAGAATAAGTTCTTGGAACGTAAATAGTATAATTTAAAATTATTTTGCACTCTATTATTCTTTTAAAAAGTTCTAGAGATGGAAAATCAAAAGGAGTTATAATGCTATCAGGACAAGAAGCCAAAACTGTGGATGCTTTTATGAAGTTCATCAGGACCCTTAATAACGGTCATCCACAATTCTGGCATCTGCAGAATTGGGTTGGAGAGTTTCAAAATGTAGTTTTCTGTGAGAATTCTGGCTCCAGCTGGAAACTAGATATGAAAAACATTAAGTTGACTCTGAATCTTAGAGAAGACTTGGTTTAATTCTGAAAATTAAATGTAGTATCTTGGGCTGGGTACCAGGACCATTGGTTGTACCAACCAAGTGATACTTCTCCCAGCTGTAGCAATCTATTGTTCTTTGCCTTCAGAAGAAGTGGGGTAGGCAACACTCCAAACCCTATGATTTAAAGGGTTCAGAAACAGCTCTTTTACTAGCTTGTACCGGTACCTACAAATTTTACCATTTGAGTCTTAAAGTCACTCCTCACCCCACTTCCAGCAATGACCTCTACACCCATCCAAACCCATCTTCACTGGGCCAAAGCTATTTCCCCTCTTTTTATCTATATAATGCACCCAAAGTCGACTCTGCCTAGGCCTAAGCCATAGTTACCTCCCTACATCTCTCTCAAGCATCAGCCAGTATGTAGCAATAAAACTTTAGGTTCCATTGAAAGCTAAGTGCACAGAGGCCCAGACAGCCATGTGCAGAATGGGCTTTGGGCGGAGGAGAGGAGTGGAGGTATGCGGGGAGAGGAAAAAGGAGAGAATACCCAAGGCAATCTTTACCTGCTTCACAATTTTGCCAAAACCGAGCTTCAGTTTTTAGAGCTCACCACCCTTTCTGTTTTCAATAAGCCTGACCTCGACCTTCATGAACTCTTTCTTTCTCTGGTGTAATCTTGACTCCAGTAGAATGGTGCTTGTGATTTATCTAACCTTGTTTCACCCTGAAACTAAAAAACAGGAGATGGCCAAATACCACAGAGAACTGTGGGGTTATATTTGTATGGGCACCAAACAAGATTTCTACATAGATTTGTCATCTGCCCCCATACAATGAACGGGTTTTTTAAATGTGGAGAGATTTCTCAAAACAATTATTCCAGCTATTTTGCTCTTTGGCATTTACCCACGTACCCCAAGAGAGGTAGATAGGAAAAAACAATATTTGACTATGTAGCTATAGTTACAGGCCACAGACAGCCAAGGGAACAGAAATTTAAAGATGAATGTAATATGCGACTTTGCCCTGATTCTGTCTTCCTGGATAAACTCTGCTCACCACTTATATCTAAATGCTCCCTAGCCCTAGATAACTGACAGGCAGTGGGAGAAGGTAGAATCAAGTCAAAATTGAACACTGAATAGAAAAGTAGCTCCTCTGCAAGAAAAATTCCATTTTATTGTGGAATGATGAAAATACCCCCATTCCTTTGTTTAGATAAATTCCAATAGTGTTTGCGCTGATTTCTCCACAGGAAGAAAAAGAGACTCTTTGAAAAGCCATTGACACAAAAAGACTCAAGTTCAATTTGGTTTCATCCTGAAGGTTTGAAGTAAAACAATTCTTTGCAAGGATTTATAAATATTATATTCATTAGTTAAGCTTTACAATATTACTTTGAAGTAAATACTACTGAATTCATTTAACCAGTGATGAGATTCTGGCAGAGAAATTGAGCAATTAGACTTGTTCAGTAAAGCATTTAAAAGCCTAGAAAAAGAATCCAGGAGTTTCCTCTCTGTTTTGGAATCAGAAATTCAGCGTGTAAATGCAGTAAGGGAATTCTGCTGTGACCTAGATAGAACTGTAAGTATAACCTAGACAAACTGCTTATTATAGGATCAGTATTTCCCATCTGGAATAGCTATCCAAAACATATCATATCTGGAAGAAGAGACTGCTGGGAAGTCCATGAGTGCTTTCAGAGTCCTTTCCCAGAGCTGAACATCTGTCCTGACCTCTTCTCCAGTTCTGAGGCGACCTCAGACCTCCCCACCACACACACACAATCAGTTCTGCTCCTAGACAGTTCTGACATAAATAGCCCCAAAGCATCTTGGGTATCAAAGGCTTTTCCCAAAGGTCAGCCTAGCGATCTAACTCTGATGTAAATTTGCCTGCTTCTGATTCCTCTCTTTCCATACCCCACCAACATCCACACGTGTCAACTCATTCTTGGTCCCCAAGTCCAGCCATTTTTCGGTTGCCATATCTGTTTTCAGTCTTATTCAGGACCTAATTATAGTACGTTGTAATCCTTCCTTCCTCCGTTCCTTTCCTTCCTGTCTGTCCTTCTGTCTACTGCAAAGATTTCTTTCATTTTGTTATGAAGGACACCTTCACTGGCTGCCCATCACCCTCTGGTCCAAGTCACTTTTCCCCTTGAGCTTCAGGGTCTTCTCTCCTGACGCCCAGTACCCCTTATTCTCATCTCTTACTCAGGCAAGCAAGGCCTCTCCAGGTGTCCACATCTTTCTTTTATTTCCATGTCACTGCTACAGTGACATATTCCTCAGATTTCTTTTCGTGTCTTCAGGATCACCTCATCTACTAACCTTTAATCGATCCTGATGTCCCATTTCTTGTCCATGCTTTCCTTGTGCAATTTTACACAGTAATTCAATAAATATTTATTGCTATGTCCTTGTACAAAGCATTGTATATAACAAGGAAGATCCAAGGATAATTTAGATACACATCCTGAACTTGAGGCCCTTACTGTCTTGTAGAGAGATGAGGGGTAGAGGGATAACATAAATAATTCTGATGCATAGAAAGTATTACACACTAAAAAGATACAGATAAGGTGATATGGGAGTTCCAAATCAGGAAAAATTACTTCCAAAAAAGAAAAATAAGAGCAGAATCGGGAGAATTTCATGGAAGAAGTAGCTTCTTAGCATAGCCTTGTAGACAGATATACCAGACAAAGAAAGGTATTTCAGATAGTAAAGAAGTACCAGCAAAAGCATGGAGTGGAGAGGAAACCAGGAGTAACAGAGATGGGACCAAGTCCGGGTTGGCTAGAACATGAGTGTGTAGAAGGATGCTGGGGAAATAAATATGGAGCCAGGGGTGCAGCACAGGAACTATAAGCTATGGTGTCTAAACCACTGCTTTGAAGCTACCGAAGCCTGTGATGAGAAGTGAGATGATCAGAGCTGGACTCTTGAAGATTAAGTGGACCTTGGTACAGGCAAAAACAAGAAGCAAGGAGTTTTAGGAAACGATTACAACCAAATCCAAGGAAAAAAGCATCAAGAACCTGAACTAGGATACGGCATTGGCAACAGGAAGAAACAGATCTAAAAATGATTCTAAAAGGAGAATCAACAGAAATTGGCAACTGGCAAGATTAGAAGATAAGAAAGACCAGAGGAGAAAGTGACTCCAAGATTTTATAATAGTGCTGGTAGATGGATGCACTGGACAGATAGCTGCTCTTTTATTCAGTTAACAAGTACTTGTTGAGCACTGACTGTGTTCCCAGAACTAGGCAAGAAGTTGGAGATACGGTAGCAAATGAACTAAATAGACTCCTGCCATGAGGGAGCTGCCAATCTAAAGGAAGAGCTACATACAGAGAAAAAGTGTTGGAGACACTGTAAGAGGTTTGCCTCAGAATCCAGAGGGTGACCCAGGAAGGGGTGGGTAAGTCACTTTTGCATGGAAAGATGCTCAGGACCAAGCTCTCTCAAAGCAGGCTACACATGACCATACGTGCAACTACAGAGAAGCCCACCTCCTCTGGGAAAATTCCTCTCCCACTCTTTGGGTGTCTGTGTCTTAGCCTCAATTGAAATGAATACATGGATTACACTGAATTCTTTCTTTCATTGTTCACTGTTACCTAAAAGATGTCATTTTGATTGCACTTGTATCAGGTAATGGTATAAGGTTATATGACATGTGGTGGGGAAGGAAGGGGACTAGCAGCCTGATGCCGGGCAAACAGCTCTAAATTCAGTCAGCAAACCAGACTTGCTCTCTGGTTCCCCCACTGACCAGCAGGGTGAACTTTTTTGCAGGCCTCTCACCGTTGGGCCTCTCCCGCCGGCAGAGCACAGGCTCCAGACGCGCAGGCCCAGTGGCCACGGCTCACGGGCCCAGCCGCTCCGCGGCACGCGGGGTCCTCCCGGACCGGGGCACGAACCCGTGTCCCCTGCATCGGCAGGCAGACCCCCAACCACTGCGCCACCAGGGAAGCCCCAGCAGGGTGAACTTTTAACAAATATTTAACCTCTCTCAGCCTCAGTTTTCTTACTCATAAAATGGTGATTTGAAAGGGAAAACAATCTGCTTTACTTACATCATATTTTGTTGTAAAGATCAAAAAATAGTTTGTGCAGTTTGCAAAACAAAATATTATTAGTTATAAAATATTACTAGATATATCTGTTTCAGTCAAGATTCCTAGAGAAAGCAAACAGCATACTCACATTAGATTGGAGGAGAGTTTAATTACAAAGGGACTGTTTTGAAAGAGCAAGCAGGGTCAGGGGAGCAGAGCAGTACTCCAAGGCAAGTAACATAAGAGGAGATGTTACCACATGTGGGCCCAAATGGACAAGAAGTGTGAGTCACTGTAGGATAGGAATTGGGAAAAAAGAAAGTCCTAGGGGTTACAGAAGGCGGTCTGCAGGCAACATAGCAGAGGAAGCCCAGGAAATCAATACCTCTGTCATGCCTATTCTTTCCTCTAAGGTTTCCAAGGTCCACTGGCCAGAGCCAACCAGAACCCAGAGAAGGAGAGATCCTGGTTGATGTGGTCCATCTAGGTCCACGTACGGGGTCAGTGAATCCAGTGGAGAAGGTATCTGTCCCAGCATCAGTGGTTATCTAGTAGTTAACTTCAGTAGTGAACGTGAGAGTCACCTGTGGAGCTTGTTAGACATGAAAGTCCTACACGCCCAGCAATGTGGCATTTCACTGAGTATCCCACAGATTCTAATACACATGGTCAATGGACCACATTTTGAGAACCCTGAAGTAGATAGGTTAATTTCTATATAGGTTAAAAAGTTATTTCAAAGAACTTTTAATCAAGTTCTCCTTTGTGACGGGGGGATCTTAGGACTAAGATCAAACTAACCCACTAGGAAAGAAAGCATTTGATCCTCTTCCCAAGTGACCTGTATACCTTCAAGACTGATGTATAAGCCTTGGGAGTTGCATTTTTTTCTAGGACTCATGCCTTGGCACAGTTCAAAGGGGCCCTAAGACCATACTTTGCTTCTGGTGGGACCCGAATCAGCTAAGAAAAGAGACTTTGGCCATAATGTGATGTTTCCTTGTGCATTTGTTTAAGGAAATGATGCAGAATGTTACTCCATAGGAAAGAGTTTTTCATTTTTTTACAGTATCCTGTTGCACTGGAAATCATTGCAATTTTTCCCTCTTTGTGTCTTAGCACATGGTAAGTGCTCAGTAAATACAGGCACCATTTTATTACTGAACAGAAAGGGAAAATGAGTGCAGTTTAAATATATGTTGTAAAGGCTAGCATGTTACTTTAAAAAAGTACAAAACTTGCTTTTGAAAAGCTATCTTTTAAACTTCCATTTAAAACCAAACCCTACA
Organism: Aethalodelphis obliquidens; assembly: GCF_003676395.1. Classification (NCBI taxonomy): domain Eukaryota; kingdom Metazoa; phylum Chordata; class Mammalia; order Artiodactyla; family Delphinidae; genus Aethalodelphis; species Aethalodelphis obliquidens. Next base: position 70,224,121 of record NW_020837946.1, on the reverse strand, counting down.
AAAGTTCAAACAAGTTTTGAAGATTGCATGCAGTGGCAATGTTCTTCCAGCATTCTGAGCGGGTCCCTGGGAGAGAAAACCCTGCAAATCTCTGTCTGTTACTCCTCTCAGGCTCCCACCTACTGTTTTGCACATCTGTGTAGTTGCTATTCAAAGTAACTGAATTTTTTTTAGGAAATGATTAGCTTGTGAAGGTAATGCCATCATGGAAATGTAGGCTTCTCTTTTTAAGTCTTTCAGCATTTCAGTCCTATACCTTTTTTCCTACGTGTGTAACTCAAAAACCAAACCTTAGCAACTAGATTACATAGCTTGAGCCCAAGAGTAAATTTATTTAGCTCCAGTGTACACTGCCCACGGCACACCTGTTCCCTGCGGAAGATATTAAGCATTTCATGCACATCTACACATATTCTTGGGGCAGGAACCACAGCTGTTTGTAATTTAACTGTAGCTGTAATCCCAAGTGTGAAATAGAACGAAAACAGTCAGTTATGAGACATTAAAATAAGGACTGAGGCAGATGATCCTTTTGTGGAAGGGCCTCAAAAGTGTAAAATAAAGAATAAGGTAGTTATTCAATAATTTCCAAAACGAGTGAGCACTGTTGTACTATTTTCTGAAGATGAATAATGTTTTCAAGATTTCTTCCATAGAATGAAACAGCCTGTCCCCACAGGAGAAGATCTCTTCACTGCACCTCTGTTCCCACTTTTATATCACACCTATAGAGAGATCATTATTAGTTTCTGGAATCTTAAATGCGCTCATTAATCTGACCTTCTAGCCAGTGAAAGTAAGTTCTTTGTTATCTGAAGGAAAATGACCCAAATACCAATATGTCATTATCTTAAACACTCTGGAGTTGACTAATTTTTATTATTTACTAATTGTCTTCTGATGGTTTCTGTATTAGTGTGTTGCTTCCAGCTTCAAGTAACAGACAACCCAACTCGAAATGGCTTAAAGAATAAAAGGATTTCTTTTCTCTCATCACAAGGAGTCCCAAATAAGGGAGGCTCTAGGATTGATTAACTCAGAAGTTAAATCACATTAGAGAAGACCCAGGTTCTTTCCATGTTTTCACTCTTTCATCTGAATTTCCAGACTGAAAAAAAGTACAGTGTGTTAGCCAGGGTTCTCCAAGAAACAGAACCAAAAGGCTAGCTAGCTAGCTAGAGAGATTTCAAATAATTGTTTTACGTGACTGTGGTGGCTGGCAAGTCTGGAATATTTGTAGGATAGTCTGGAAACTCTCAAACAGGAGCTGTTGCTGCAGGCTTAATGCAGAATGTCTTCTTCCTCCGGGAAACAGTTTTGCTCGTAAAATCTTTCAATTGATTGGAAGCCTACTCAGATTATCAAGCATAACTTTCTTTACCTAAAATCAACTGGTTGTAGATGCTAACCACATCTACAAAATACTTTCGCAGCAACGCCTAGATGACTGTTTAACTGAATAACTGGGTACTATAGCCTAGCCAAGTGTACACATGAAATTATCACAGACAGTTTCTTTTTCTCATGCAACTCTTAAGCACAAAGAAACCTTTTTCAGAAGCTCCCCCCACCCCAAACAGACTTCCTCTCAATTTCTGTTGGCCAGTGCTGAGATTAGTACCCTTTATGAAAACAACCTTTTGCAAGGGAAATGAAATCAAAATTGCTTTAAACCAATTGGGTTTCAGCTGAGCCACGTAGGGCAAGAGTAGATATTAGGACTAAATATGGGAGGAGGGAGGGGAACATTGCTGTTGGGTAGGCAAAAAGAGTATCTGGATCATAGCAGGAGCTCAATAAATATTTGAATGAATCAATAAATGAATGATGGGGACTTCCCTGGTGGTGCGATGGTTAAGAATCCGCCTGCCAATGCAGGGGACACGGGTTCGATCCCTGGTCCGGGAAGATCCCACATGCCACGGAGCAACTAAGCCCGTGCGCCACAGCTACTGAGCCTGCGCTCTAGAACCTGCATGCCACAACTACTTAAGTCGGCGCGCCTAGAGCCTGTGCTCCTCAACAAGAGAAGCCACCGCAGTGAGAAGCCCAAGCACTGTAACAAAGAGTAGCCCCCACTCACTGCAACTACAGAAAGGCTGCGCACAGCAAAGAAGACACAATGCCGCTGATAAATAAATAAATAAATAATTAGGAAAAAAAAGAATGGTAATGCCAGCTGAGGATAATGAGTTCTAGTGCCTTTTCTCCAAATATATATACCCCATTCAAGAAACTACTTTAGCAGGTAAATAGTATACATGCTGTGTGCATGATGTATGACTCTTGTCTGTGTGAAATCACATTCAAATCTTTGCCACACACTGCTAGGGATTATCACTCATAAATACTAAGTGAATACTAACTATGCTCAAGGATGAACTGGAAAAGAAAGGCAGAGAAATACTATTCTAAGTTTATAATCTATTTAATTTAGGATATTAAATGCAAAAGCTTTCATGCTGATGTACTTGAACTCCTAATTCTAGAACACACACTAAAATATTGGTTTTTTTGTTCTGTTTTTATTTATTTATTTTTGGCTGTGTTGGGTCTTCGTTGCTGCATGCGGGCTTTCTCTAGTTGCAGCAAGTGGGGGCTACTCTTCATTGTGGTGCACAGACTTACTGCGGTGGCTTCTCTTGTTGCAGAGCACGGGCTCTAGGCACATGGGCTTCAGTAGTTGTGGCGCGTGGGCTTCAGTAGTTGTGGCATGCGGGCTCAGTAGTTGTGGCTCGCAGGCTCAGTAGTTGTGGCACATGGGCTTAGTTGCTCCACGGCATGTGGGATCTTCCTGGACCAGGGGTTGAACCCATGTCCCCTGCATTAGCAGGTGGATTCTTAACCACTGCGCCACCAGGGAAGTTCCTAAGATATTGTTTTTTTGATAAATCAGACTGCAATTTAGAGAAATCTCCTAGGAAAGCAGAGAACCTCACCTGGGGACTATGCATTTCTCCAGGGAGTATCATGGTATACTCAGGGAAAAAAAAATGTTACAACATAGTAACAAATGCAACGTGTAACATGTTACAACATAGTTTTTTATGTTTATCTAGTCAGGGCTTCTTTTGATCAAGAATCTGGGTTCATATAACTTGATATAGGAACAAAATGGAGATATGTTCAGAATAAATGGGATACTGATTTATTATACACACATAAGCGTGCACACACACATACACATATGCACAACCACCACTACACCCAGTCTTTACTATTTTCTTACCACTTTAATAATTAGAGATTGTGTTATGTTCTTTTCATACTAAATTTTCATGGAAAATACTCAGCTGGTCCACAAGAAATTATTATTTTCCAGTTGTCTGGCTAAAATGCAACTTTATGTATTAAGAATATTATCAGAAACTTGTGAGGAGCTCCCGTGGATAAGAGGAAGTCTGTGACTAATTTCTCCTTCTTAAGCACTTCGGAAACCACTTCCCTTTCATCTTCCTGCTTTCCGTGTGAATTCTGGCCAATGTGTTCCTATGTATTCGTCTTGTAATCCGCAGAGTCCTTAAGATTTAGCTGGTTTCTTTCCACGCAAAATAGGAAGAACAATAGTTTTCTGAAATGCCTTAGAAGGTTCTAGATTTCTCTTTCCAGTGTCAGTCTTTTCCACTAAAACGTGATATCCTTGGGGACAGGAATTATGTCATTTTCACCTTTATCCCTAGGTGCTCAATAAATGTTGGCCGGTTGAGGTAATGAAATATCCATGCCACATTAATTAGGTTCTCCCTCAAGTATTTTAAAAGCATCTCCTTCTACCATCCTATTTTCTGATTGTTCAATTGAGCTCTTGCTCTAGAACTACTTTTGTATTGTCCTTCATGCTTCTTCTTCCCAGGGGAGCTGTGTTGCATCAGAAACTCTTGACAAGAGTTTTGGGCCTTGCTTTTGGTCACCATGTCTTACTTTTAGCTAAGATTGGTTCAGGTATGGACAAGATGCTAGATGAGGCTTGTACAGGATAAGAGGTTGCTAACAAGTATATACTGATAATTACATTTGATAAACACTGATAATAAATGACTATGTATTGCCTGTCATATGGTGGTTATCTGGAGGTGTGAATAAGAATTTGAATATTTAACCAAGAAGACTGAGATACTCTTGGGAAAACAAAAAGATGTTTACTTCATGTAGACCCACTGAGGGTGGGAAAAGCAATGGTAATTGAATCAGTTTTATTAATGAAAAAGATAAAAATTTGGCCCATGTACAGTATTTCCATTACACCAAAACAAAGCAGGCAGGAACAGTGACAGGTGTGTATTTTAAAAATTGTGTGGTTTGAACAAAATACCCTCTCCCTTTTGATTAGTTGAAAGGCTTTCTGGAAGTGGTTGAAATACGACATGGCATTTTAGTAAGATTTGAGAGAGTGCCTGATGATCTGGAAGTAAAATCAGGGCTGAGAAAGACAACCCAGGACCAGAGCAGATATGTGAGAAGGGTAAGACATGGCAGTGAGATCACAGATAAGAAAGGAGTGAGAAAAACTCAAGGAGCAAATATTTAAAGTAAGACTATAAGTAGCCCAGGTTCAACATCTGGGTACCTAAGGGAGGAAAACAGACTCATTAATGCTGCCATCTTGAATTTACTTCTCAAAATTTTGAGTACATAGAGGGGATTTAACATTTTTATTGAAGTATAGTTGACTTACAATCTTATATTACCTTCAGGTGTACAACATGGTTATCTGATGTTTCTATAGATTACACACCAAAGTTCTTCTAATATTATTGACTGTATTCCCTGTGTTGTACATGACATCCTCGTGACTTATTTATCTTATAACTGGTAGTTTTTACCTGTTAATCCCCTTTACCTATTTTCTCCATTCCCCAACCCCCCGCCCCATGGCAAACACTAGTTTGTTCTCTATATTGATGAGCCTGTTTCTGTTTTGTTATATTCATTCATTTATTTTACTTTTTCGAGTCCACATATAAGTGATAACATACAGCATTTGTCTTTCTCTGACTTATTTCACTAAGCATAGTGCCCTCCAAGGTCCATTCATGTTGCAAATAGTAAAATTTCATTCTTTTTTTTTCCTTTGGCTGAGTAGTATTCCATTACACACACACACACACACACACACACACACATGCGTATGTGTGTGTGTATGTATATATGTGAACTCTTCTTTATCTATTTATCATGGAGGTTCCTCAAAAAACTAAAAATAGAACTACTATGTGATCCAGCAATTCCACTCCTGGGTGTATATCTGAGGAAAAATGAAAACACTGATTCAAAATGATGCATGCACCCCAATGTTCACAGCGGCATTATTTACAATAGCCAAGATATAGAAGCAACCCAAGTGCCCATCAACAGATGAATGGATAAAGAAGATGTAATATATAAGCGGTGTTGGGAAAATAGGACAGCTACATGTAAAAGAATGAAACTAGACCATTTTCTCACACCATATACAAAAATAAACTCAAAATGGATTAAAGACTTAAAAATAACACCTGAACCCATAAAACTCCTTGAAGAAAAAAACGGGGATTTAATATTCTTAATTTAACTTCCTATTAGAGACCAAAAGGAATAGAGTGTTAAAGTGGACTTGTTATGTCCTTGTTGTGGGTGCACCTCTAAAGGTGCAGGAGGCAAGATGGAGGCTCTTAGAAGGTACTGTCGCTACAAGAACTTATGTCTGAGACTTTTAAAAACTATTGAGAGCTCCCTGTCGCTTTCCAAATCTGAAGTGAGAAACTTTCCAAAAATGCAAGGCTAAAGGGACAGGGAGTATCTTTTAATCTACTAGACACCAAGGAAACAGTAGACACTTTTCTAGTAGTGTATTGTCTTTGCAGAGAAGTTTAAACTATTTGGTTTCCCTAAAAATTGAGAGTAGCGGTTTGCAATTGGGTGATGCTAAGTGGAGGAGAGAACACACAGCCTGGCATATCATTGTGCCACCCACCCAGGAGATGGGTGGGGAAAGTAGAAACTCACCTGTCTTCTTGCTTTGAGTTTTGACTTCTAGATTACAATCGCAGAGTTCAGACAGCCCTTGGCAAATTGTTTGAGCTTGCTGAAATTAGATGTGTACATACAGACCTGGTACCAGAGTATACCTTGACATTTGTATAGTTAGTCTGGCTTTTTCTAGATTCCACAGGATTTGGGGTTCTTGTCTCTACCTTCAGACTTCCATCTGCAGTGTGGAATTATCAGTCCCCAAAGATATGGCTAAGATAATTTTGCCCCTTAAAATGAAGGCCAAATGTGTCCCTCTAGCCATTATGTAATATTCTTCTATTGGGGGTGCTTGAGATAATAGGTGTGAGCATGCTTTATAAACTGTAAAGTGCTATCTAAATAAAAGTTTTGTGGCTATTGCATGGTTAAACTAAGCTTTGCAATGAAAGAATTGGAATTGAACTGCAATTCTCAGTCTGGAGCCCACTGTCAATTAGGTTTATAGTTTCATCAATTTGCTATTTAATTGTTTCAAGTTATCCAAGTGCCAGGCAACGTTCTTGTATTCTTTCTTCCGTAAAGCAGTAGAACAAATACTTAAGTTTAACGTAAAAGTTGACATAGACGGAGGCAATATTTTTCTTTTTAGGACATTAAAAGACAGATATTTGGAGAAATGCTTTTAAAACATTTTGGAATCTGGCTAAGCCTATCCATGGCTTTCACCAGCTGTCCCCCTAATTTGTCTCTCGCAGCTTCTTCCCATCTTCAAGAGCCTGTATCAACGCTCTCCTCATGGATGTCAGTTGGCGCAGCAGCTCCATGTGTGGTCAGGGTTGTTGGAATTCTAGAGGGGTCCATGTCACTTTATTTTTAGACTCCTTGTGACTTAAAAATATAAGAAATACCATAATAAGGTTAACAAAATTATGGTATATATTTTTAAATTATGTCTCTTTATCCATACTTAGATGTAGGTTATTTTTACAATCTTTATTTTTGTATACAGATGTGTTTAACAATTACTGAATTTCTAGGCCAGGTTCAGGTGTCTAAAGTGCCTTTATAAGTAGTTTATATTGTCTAGACCCAAGGTATGCTGCAAGCCCAGTCTGGAGCAAAATTAGAAATAACGTCTTTCTAAAGACATGTTTAGTCATCCTAATCCAGTAATTTGTTTCCTTTCTCGGGCAGCAGGGCTGAGTTATACCTGGTTAGGCCACCATTCACAAGGGACAGCCAAGAAAACAGGGTACAGGTCACCAAAAACAAGACCAACCAATCCACCATGTGTTACGGTACAGGTTTCGCTGCGCAAATCACAAAACCTTTGTAAGATACGTGTGCCATCAAAAACGGGATCACTGCCATTGGTAAACCAGCAGCTACAGGAGCCTGTGTCACAGGTAAGATGCATCAAAAAAGACCATTTGCTATTAGGCCACAGAGAGCAGCATTAAGTCCAATATATGTTGATCCATTTTCAAGCAGATTCCTTTCTGCTTCCGGAAGTTGGTTCATTTTCCTGGTTATGATATCAAGTTCTCCTTGACAGTATCGTCTGGTTCATGATTTTCCATCTTGAGCCTTACTCTTTCCACCCAGCACTCGCTGCTTCCTCTAGTATTCTTCAGCCATGCGAGGGCTCATGCCAACCTTTGCTCAACTCATCCAGGTGCAGCCCTCCTTCAGCATAGTTTCAGGGTTCAGACTTAACAAATGAATGCCCTTAACACAAACGAATAGATATTTTAAAAACGTAAGTTGATGCACAAGTTTGATACACTGCACTGGGCATAAAGGTGATTAAGACATAATACTCTCCCTCAAGGAATTCTCAGTCCAGCAAACTGTGCAATAGTATATAATAAATAATTGCACATAATTGTCAATAAGGTCATACAACCAGAAAGTACTTAACACGTAGTCTTTTTTCATAGAGAATGTCAAAACTTCAAACAGAAGTGCTTTCCGGTGTGGAAGCCTAGAGCAAGCGACTCTCCCGACTACTTCATGGGCCCTGAGCACACTGGGCTGGCTGTTCACCCCCCCAGAGACCCATTCTCTGGTTCTTTGACGTTGCTGGCATATATGCAGCCACACCCTTGTTCATTGGGATTTTCAAGGTGACAGTGTGAGTTGCCATTTCACAACTGGGAAAGCCCCATTGTCTCCTGGTCCAACAGTGGTGCTGAAGCTTTTTTCAAATCGGTTCTCTCACTTTGAAAGCTCTTTTCATGTTTCAAAACACCAGAGAGAGCAAACTGATGCTAAATTACGTAATCTGTAGAGCAATCAATTGGACTAGGGGAAAGAAAAAAAAAGTTGGTCTGGTTATTTTGTTCCAGTCTGCACAGATAACACTCAATATCTTAATGGAGCTAAAACACATTACTGTCTAGGAGAGAGAGAGAGAGAGAGACTACAGTAACAAGTAGTCAATTTTCCCTCCTGAAAAACTTCATTTTGAGAAGACATACATTCTACACAAATCCTAGCTCCTGTTTGCACACTGTAATGCTTCAGTATACTAGGGATTCTTTGACCTCATGAGCTACCTCCCCAATCCATGCCTTATATATCTCCTGTCTCACCAACTCAGAGCAATTGGAAGAGACTGAGAGATTCAGTTCTAAAAAACAAGCCTCATCATAATGGAAAATCCAATTAAGTTTAGATATAGGAGACGCATACCAGCAGCACTGCTGTAATTTTACCTTCTATGAAAATGGCTTAGCTGTTCATTAGGTAGCATGTCAAAAATTAAACAACATCAATTATTTTCCTTGTCTCGAGATCTAGCATTATCTGGGGAATTAGAAGACCGACCACTGATATACATTTCAACTAGATGTAATTCCTGAAATCTTTGTTTTTTACTGTTTTATCTTGCATGTTCTGGGACGAGGGAAAATAATTTTCTCTGGGGAACCCAGACTGAACTCCTGTTCAATGGTTTGTAGATTGTGAAATGATGATGCAGATAATGTTGACGTCGTTTTTAGCTTTCCTAAGCGAAAAGTGATATGAAATAGTGATATTATCATGCTTACTGTCTCAGCTGCTTTGTGAGAGAAGTAAGAAAGTGATTGTTATCCCTGCTTACAGGAAGACAAACTGGGAGGCTGCAGGACTGGCTGAAATGTTCATACGTGATGGTTGATGGAGCTGAAACAAAAGCCAGGTCTCGACATCAAGCTCAGTGTCCAGCCTCCATACTATGCCTTCTCACACTGGCAAAGCTGACACACCCTGGGTTTCTAATGCAAGCCTGATTTTTATTACTTCTTCCAGATGTGCTTAGCTGCATTGAAAAATAAATCTATTCTTTTCCACAAAATGGCAAAGGATAAAAAGATGGTTAAGTCCTAATCCCTGTCCTCTAGAGGGTTAAAACAGTACCACAGGGCTTCCCTGGTGGTGCAGTGGTTGAGAGTCCGCCTGCCGATGCAGGGGACACGGGTTCGTGCCCCGGTCCGGGAAGATCCCACATGCTGCGGAGCGGCTGGGCCCGTGAGCCATGGCCGCTGAGCCTGCGCGTCCGGAGCCTGTGCTCTGCGACGGGAGAGGCCACAACAGTGAGAGGCCCTCCTACCGCAAAAAAATAAATAAATAAAACAGTACCACAAATACAAAGCAGAGAAATCATAGACAGCATATTAGAAATATAAGAAAATTATATTAAAGTCTTTCTGAAAGTAGGTAAAATATAAATTATAGGTGTGTAAACACATACTTATAAGTACAAGAGTGATACGGAAGTTTAAGGAGGTCTCTTTTGGTTGGGAGTAAAGAAAAATCAGGGAAAGCAAATGAGGGAAGAGGGGAGGATGATTGGGCTGCACTTTCCTTCCCTGGGGTTTCTTTTTGTTTAGCCAGCCTGCCCTTCCCCAGGCAGAGTTTCTCCAACTTAATGCTGCATGTAAGACTTAACCGAGGGAAACTTTTTAAAAATGCAGATTCATGTGTTCACAAACATCTAGATGCCATGGGCCCGCAGTGAGATCTTGAAATCTGCATTCTTAGCAAGGCTCCAGTGGCTGAGAGTCAAGCTTTGGACTTTGAATTGGGAAACAGTGCTTTGAGATCATGCCAATCATCAGTTTTAAGGAAAGGAGAGTTCCAACTTGGAAGATATAGATGATATAGGAGTCCACAAAGGGTGGTCTTTGCAATCTCCATCTGACATCATGGGAAAGTAGGACTGAAAGAGGAAAGGAAAAGACACCTCTCAGTAATTAACGAATACAGTCTTCTCCCAGCCCACGAATACTTGGGCACAGCCCTGTGTGCGTGCATCAGAGAAATCTGACTCCTGACAATGCTTCCACTTTCCCTGTCCAGCTCCTACATTTCCTCTGACCCTCCTATTATGCTTCATCTGGGGCACGGCTGCTCTCATTTTCCATTTATGAATAATTTGGGGCTATATTTAGGCATCTCCAGTCATTAGGTACCCACATTTCTGTACACAGCCTATAAGGTTTTATTTTTTTTTTTTTTAGAATTCTAGAAATTCATGAGAAAGAAAGCTCTTAATATTAGGTCACTTAGTCAATTACCTCCCTTCCTGCCTAATGCACGATCATTCCCAATAGTCCTGTTTCTAGCTCTGTTGCCTATTTTTAAATGTACTAACTGATGGTGATTCTGCCACTCCCCTCAGGAGACTGTTATCCTGGCCCACCATTCTCAGTGTCAGGGGGCTTTCCCTGGTAATTAGCTCCAACTTGCTATTTCTTCCCCTTCCCATTATCCTTGGTTATCAATTCCCTTGTAACAACATTATTTCTCTCACAGTAGTTCTATATTTTTAGATAGTTTCCACAGTTTCACAAGCCACTGTTAAAAAGAGTTGAGCTACTTAGTATCAGCCCATATCTTAATTAGTCACGCTGTTGGAGGATGAAGATGGACCTAATGCAAAGGGTCACTGGGTCCTGCTGTGTCCCGCCAAGGGCTGCAATATCTTATGCCTGCATCTCCGTGCTTGTCTGCATTGATTTTATCAGTCTGAGGTCATCCTCCTCTACAGAGCAGCGTCTCTTTAAGCGTAATGTGTCTAGGTCACATGAAGGTGTATAAAAAAAGGGCCACCTCATTATCTGAAAAATGGGAACGAGACTGCCTACTTGGTTACATTTCTATGAATGTTAAATGATACCAGGTACACAAATAATTTAGCAAAAATTCTAGCATGCAGTAAATATAATAAAATCCTGAGGCATATCGAAATGGTACTAACATGAATATACCTCATTCTGTTTTCAGCTTTACCTCATTCTGTTTTCAGCTTTGTTAATTGCTGGTTATATGACCTCATCAAAACTTATGTGCAATGATTAATTATATAATCCTTCACAGTTGCTGGACCGAGTATTCCTTGAGGAGAGGAATTGTGTCTTATTCACCTTTATGCCCAGGGCATCAAACTTAAATGTATCAGCCTAAGTTGTTTTGCCTTCCTGAGCCTCAGTGTTCACTTCTGTGAAATGAGCACATATGACCTACCTTTAGGTCAGACATATTTTATGTCCTAGCTTATATCTTCTTAGCCCACATTTTTGCTCCAGCCACTGCTACAGCTACCTCACGTGCAGAGGAAGAGACCAACGACACCTCACCTCACCTGCACCCCGAGGAATCCTGCCATCACCTAAGAGACATCTGCAAGAGCCTGGGTCCGATCATCCAAGCAGTGGTTCTCACCGGGAAGATTTGGTGATCACAACTGTGGGAGGGAGGTGCCATTGGCATCTACTAGAAAGAGGCCAGGGACACTGTTAACAACCTGCGATGTCCCCAACGAGAAAGAATTGCCCAGCCCGTATGCCAATAGTGCTGCTGTTGAGAAACCCTGACAGAGAGACCCTACAAAAACCTCATCCGAGGAAGATGCCTCATAAGATACACTCCTTTCTCTCGTGTTCAGACCCTGTCCCCTTCACCGCTCTGGACTGGCCCCATCAGAAGGTTATTTCTCTGCTCTATAAGTGCATACATGAATACAGCAGATTTATACTAATAAGGTGTGTGTATAACAGCAGAACATTGGTTTCTATCCTGTGGTGTCAGAGCTGTAATGCTAGGAATGTTCAGGTCACAGCACCACCACAGGGGGATACATGCTCCTTGCTCCGAGAAGAAACAGCACAGCTAAAGAATTGCAATACAGAAACGAAGGGAACAAGTGTAGAAGTAGATCTTGAGGGTACTCATATATGAGGTTAGAGTGTAAGGCTGGAGAGGGGAGAATTTATTGACATTGGAACACTCTCCCATGATAGAGGGTTCGATGTCTTAGCAAGGACAAAAAAAAATTGGTCCTAATACACTGCTGGGATCATTCTTTGAAGCTTGGACCTGACCAAAGTAAATCAGGTATAAAAACGCTTTGGCAGAGTATTTGGGAAAAGGATCAAAAGGCTCAGAGAGAGAGATGGGAATGCTGTAATCGATTTATGTTAGATCAAAGAAACCTCCACCTGACTATGATCTCTGAGGAGGCCCAAAAGACACTCTTCCACTCAGTCAGTAAAGAATGCATGGGGGCTTCCCTGGTGGCGCAGTGGTTGAGAGTCCGCCTGCCGATGCAGGGGACACGGGTTCGTGCCCCGGTCCAGGAGGATCCCACATGCCGCGGAGCGGCTGGGCCCGTGAGCCATGGCTGCTGAGCCTGCGCGTCTAGAGCCTGTGCCCCGCAGCAGTAGAGGCCACAGCAGTGAGAGGCCCGCGTACCGCAAAAAAAAAAAAAGAATGCATGATGAAGGGAAGCACAACATGGTGGAGAAGCTTAGCTACGGCTGCTGACTGATGGTGAGAGGTACTATATTGGAACTGGTTTCGCTGATATTACTGGAATTGATAGGATTCTAAAATAGCAGAGGCAATTTAGTCTCTACAGAAATAGGGTGGACATCATTATTGAAATGGACAGCAAGGCCAGAGTGACAATCAGAGTGTCTTAACCCATAGGGATCTGTGGGAATTGTTAATAGATCATGGGAGCAAGATGGATGGGCAGCCAACTAGAGTTCTGTGTCATCTGTGTAACCAGAAATTGAAATTCAGCAAGCAAAAAACTGGTGTCAGCCACCATGATGGAAAAATCACACACTCACTCATTTTCTAGATCTAAATCAATTCTCAGACCCTGAGCTCAGTCTCAGAACCAGAGCTCACTGACTAATGAAGAGGCTAGGTCCCCTCAAGGAAGAATTCTGAAACACCACTGTAATTATATGTAGTAAATATTCCCTGATTCCCGAAGGAATCTGAAATTAGTTACCAGAGTAAGTATGTACTGGGGAAAGAAGAATACCCAGACCATTCAAGGGACTGTTAGGCACAGGGTCTGAGTTGACTCTGATAGCAAGAAATCTAAAATGCCACTGGACCCTTCATTAGAGAAGGCTCATGTAAGCCGGATAATGAGTGGACTCCTGGCCCACATCCATCCCAGAGTGGTCCAATGGGTCCACAGACCATCTGTGCAGTTATTGCCCATTCCCGCAGTGCCATCAAGATTTGTTCTTTGGCCAAAGGTATAAGGGCAACAGTGTTTGCAAGGGGCGAGAGGAAGTCCCTAAATCTGCAGTATTATGTCACAGACGGAATTTCAGAAATTAGCACCACTATCAAAGATTTGAAGGATGCAAGGATACCCCCTTCAGTTTACCAATTTGGCCACTGCAAAAATTACAGAGATCATGGTGAATGACGATGGACCAAAATAAACATAAACAAGTGGTCGTCACAATCACAACTGCTATACCAGGTGTGGTATTTTCCTAGAAGAGATTATCACAGCTTCTGGCACTTTTGAGCAGAAAAATGTATTTTTTTCTCAATCCCCATAAATAATAAGGATCAAAAGCAGTTTGCTGTTATGTAGAAAAGTCCACAGTATTCATTGTCTGTCTTACCCCAGAACCAGGTTAAATCTGTTCTCTGTCACAATATAGTCCACAGAGACCTTGATCGTCTTGATATTGCACAGAACCTGCATGATTGCTGGTTGACATCGCTGATGGTGCCATGGTGATCGGACCTGGTGATCAGGAGGCAGCAAGTATTTAGATTGTCCTGGTAAGACATATACATGCTAGACGGTAGATGATAAAACCTTCAAAGTTTCAAGGACCCACCACTGGGATGATGTTTTTAAAGATCCAATGAACGGGAACATGTGGGAAATTTTTTAATATAAATGACAAATTGTTGACCTACACACGTCCTATCGCTAATAAAGAGGCACTGCGCGTGGCAGGCTTATTTGAATACTGGTGTCAACACACACCATACACAGTCATACACTGTGAACCATTTATTGGTGTCTTGAAAGGCTGCCATATACCAAGGTGTGGTATATGCTGCCCAGAACAGGAAAGGACCCTATAGCAGGTCCAGACTGCAGTCCAAGCTGCCCTGATGCTCAGGCAGTATGACCTAGAAGATGGATAGTGCATTAGGACGCTGTATACAGTCTCTGTCAAACCTCAATATGACCTTGCTGGAAAAAACAGTGAAAATCTTATCTACTTGTACACAGATATGGCATCTAGATGAATGGATTTGTTTGCATGTTTAAAAATAAAATGATCTGCTTTAGTTGAAGCCATTAGTGCTCATGAATAACTGAATTTATACTTAATTCTTCGCAAATATACTTAAATTACATATACATTGTATCATGTTAAGGAACCAGAGTTAGCCCAGATATCTCAGCCCTGGTAGCAAAATCAAAGCTGTAGCTGTAGTTAGGGGTTGAGAACTGATACCAAATGGCTAAATCCAATTATGTTTTCCGCTATTTGATTGGGCCAGCACAGTGTTTAAATTAAACATCAAAAAACGAAGCCAGTGAATGACTTTAGCAGGAGCATGCACTCTCTAGTCTGCCATGGGCATCTCCATTTCCTCTGTCTTACATCCACCCAGCCTACTTTTATCTGCATAGTCCTGAAGACTACTGAGTTTGAGCTTCCTTTTCTACACAGGGAGTATTCTTCCTGATATTTATCTCATACCTTGCAGTTTCTGCCTCATAGTATCACTAAGTAAATATCTGTTGAATGAATGAATGGCTGCATCAATGCGCATATGCATTTTGTGTAGAGGAGGAAAAAGCACCTTGGACAAAGGGTCAGGTTCTGGTCCAGGTTGTTTTGTTTCACATACCCTACTTTGAGTCTCTGAGTCTTACGTGTCTTTTAAAGTGAAGGGATCAGGCTAGATGAACAATAAAGCCATCTTGAGATCTCAATTCTGTTATCCTTGACTGTCTTTAAGTGTACGCATTCACGTGTAATTGTATTGTTCCCCAATCTCAGGGAACACTATTCTGTATTATGTTAAATGTACAATAAATTTTTCTTTCAAAAGAAAAAAAAGCCTCAGTATAAGAGTCCCAGCACAGACCCCGGGTTCTGGAGCAAGGTCAAACCTTCGAAGACATAGGACTTCTCGCCGTTTTGAAAGCAGCTCCTGGCATGCTTTTGAGCCCTAGTAGAGACTAGGACATCAAGAGTGACTAAGCACCTGGAGCTGCCTATGGTGAGTGGGATTATGAGATCCACAAAGTCATAAGGCTATCCAGGAACAGAAGCAAACCACAGTATGACGTAAATAGTGCATTACATGCAGGACTGGATTGAGCAGGTCCGGAGAGCACAAGTAAGTTGCATAAGCATGTGGCCTCGACTTCCTCATGACTTTCCTCTGTTGCACTGATGCCTTCCTTCAGCTACACCCACACTCTCGTGGAGGCTTCCCTATGACCAACTTACAGAGGAGGAAATATTGGAGCCTGGTTCACAGATGGATTCGTGCAATGCATTTATGATAGCTGAAAATGCACAATACAGCCCCACTCAAAGGTGGCCTTGAAGGTAAGTGGAAAAGGGAAGTTTTCCCAGCAGGTATAACTCTGAGCAACACACTTGGTTATATACCTTGTATGCAGGGAGAAACTGCCTAAAACACAGATATACACAGCCTTCTGGGCTGACAGAGGGCTTTGTTGATTGGTCAAGATCAAGGCTTAGAGACAAGGAAGTTTGAGAAACAGGTTTATGGATGACTCTTTGGCAGAGGGACCAAAGCATATATGGGTATTTGTGTCCTGTGTTAATGGCCACTGGGAACATTCTAGAGTGTTCAGAGAGGTTCTGGACAGTCTGGTGAATAGGCTGACTTGTCCAGTGCATATCAGTCAGCTTCTGACCTCAGCCACCCCAGTGCTAGCACAGTAGTCCCATGAATGTGGCAGCCTTGGGGGCAAGGATGGGCTCTCTCCCACTAAGACAGATGTAACTACTGCCACTGCTGAACTCCTAAGATGCCAGCTGCAGGTCTGCAATATGGTGCCTCAATATAGAAACATCCCTCAAGGAGGCCAACTACGTGGTGACAAGTGGGTGACATCCTAGAAGGGCAGTAATACATCCTTACACCTGCTTTGATTATGAGTTTGCTTTTCCTATCCAAGGCTCCTCAGCTAGCATCATCTGAGGGCTTGAAGAGTGTACGGTTTACAACATAGGATCCCAATGACATTGCCTCAGATCAAGGGACATGTTTTACAGTGAAGGTAAATGAAATGAGTGGGTGGAGAGAGAATCCTCAGACCCTACCGTACACCACAACACTCTGAAGAAGCCAGTCTAGTAGAATGATAGAATCACCTATTAAGTGCCCAGCTAGGAAGCCAGCTTGGGGACCACATCCAGCAAGGTTGGACGCCGTCCTCCAGGATTTTCTATGTGCAGTGAAGCCAACATGTGGTGACATGTAACTAGAATACAAGGGCCTGAAAAACAGAAGGTGGAAGTAGGATTGTCCCCTCGCGTTACCACTCCTAGTGACCCACTTTCAGAATATGTGCTTCCTGTCCCTACGTCCTTAGGCTCTGCTGCATTAAAAGCCCTGAGTCCAGGGCTTCCCTGGTTGGCACAGTGGTTGAGAGTCCGCCTGCCGATGCAGGGGACGCGGGTTCGTGCCCTGGTCCGGGAGGATCCCACATGCCGCGGAGCGGCTGGGCCCGTGAGCCGTGGCCGCTGAGCCTGCGCATCTGGAGCCTGTGCTCCGCAACGGGAGAGGCCACAACAGTGAGAGGCCCAAGTACCGCAAAAAAAAAAAAAAAAAAAGCCCTGAGTCCTGGCACTAGGGTTGAAGATGGAGGGTAGACACAGAAAGGCAGAAAGAGTTCCACTGAATTTAAAGCTATGACTACTATGTATTTTGTCATTTGGGGCCTCTCAAATGGATGGACCAACAAGAAAAGAATGGAAAAGAAGTTGCCCACACTGGTAGGGCAACTGACTCTGATTACCGTCAAGAAATTTGGTATTTCTGGATGATATCACTGATATGTGGAATCTAAAAATACAACAGACTAGTGAACATAACATAAAAGAAGCAGACTCACAGATACAGAGAACAAACTAGTGGTTGCCAGTGGGGAGGGGGAGAGGCCACATAGGGGTGGGGAAGTGGGAGGTACAAACTATTGGGTGTAAGAGAGGCTCAAGGATGTGTTGTACAACACGAGGAATAGAGCCAATATTTTGTAATAACTGTAAATGGAAAGTCACCTTTAAAAATTGTATAAAAAATTTTTTTACCTTTTTTTAATTCGATATTTGCTACACAATAGTGGCATGAAGGAATACAGATCTAACCTAGGATGTTCACTGGAGCTTCTCCTGATGCTTCCATGCAATTCCAGCAAACAGCCTAACAAACGTAAAGCAACTAAGAGATCCAGATTCTGGAGATAAATGCTCCAACCAGGAAATACAAGGAAGTTAACACCCTCTGAAGCAACCTTTGGCCAAGGGGGGAAAGGAAGCTGGTGGATAAATAGTTTCCTTCTCCTATTTCAGGTGGATGAGCCTGAGGCAGAGCCTACACAGTTCCGCAAAAGGCACCCAGGCAAATTGAGCCCTAGTTCTCCCGGTTGGTAACCAACTCAATACTGTACCCTGAGATTAGCTTTCCCTCCTCCCCCATTTCACTCTTCCCAGCACCCTCAGTCTTGTTCCCTGTGATAACTTCCCATAATCAACTACCCACACTAAGTCACTGTCTCAGGCTCTGCTTTTTGGAAGAACCCCCAAAGTATTATTGTGACAACCTCCAAGAGTATAATTGTGAATAGCTAATGAAATAGCCTACAGCTGGGGTAGAATATTGGGGAAAAAACGTACAAGAACTTAAATATATCCTGGTAATTTTTCTAAAGCCCAAGGATAAAAATAAAATTCTTCAAGTTCCAGGCAGAAAATAACAATAATAACAACAGGCCACCTGGAAAAGAAAAAGAAATCAGACTGATATTGAAAAATCTCCTCTGTAACACTAAAAACTAGAAAATGGTAATGTTTCCAAGCAAGAAGAATGTGACTCTAAGATTCTATAGCCAACCTATCCTGGTGTGACAGCAAGAGACAGACATTTTCAAATATGTAGGGATCTCAGAAAGTCCCACAACAGGAAATCTCTAACCAGAGGAAACTGCAAAAATAACTCAAGGAAATGGAATACATGGTATATAAGAAATAATGGTAAGTACTGAAATCCGTAAAATGGACAGAAATCTAGCTATAATGATGATGTATCATTAACTTTTATAATGGTTAAGAAAATTCTTAAAATAGAAGAAGTCTAATATTAAAAACATAAGTACCTATTTCATGTGCTACCACAGTGCCGGGGATAGGGTAAGTATTAAAAACCAATTTGTTCTCTTCCTTACCTGTTATTTCTTGTCATCATGAAACACACATACAAGCAAAAGAGTGCATATATAACATATGGCATAGATAGAGTTTAAAAAATAATAATGATAGAAAAAAAAATCTGTACTTCTTCCCCCTAGCTTAAGCTTTATCTTCCCACTTTTTCAATATGCTTTATTTTTGTAGCGAAGCCTTCTGTTTTTCACAATGGAAAAGTTCTCAACTTCTTACTTTTTAAAAATGTTTTAAGTTTTAAAATTTTAAATTGTAATTTTCCTTACATTTTATTTCCTTCTTTAAGTAACAAGGCTCTAGAACAAATCCCTGCTACACCATTAGCTGTATAAACTAGACCCAGGGACTGGATCTCCTTGAGCCTAAGTTTCCCCTTTCGTAAAATCCTCACCTTCCCCACAGAAGCATCACTGGGAGTGTGGAGGGAGGACATAATTACTGCGGAAGATGTGCTCCATAATGTATAACTACTACTGTTACGGTTTTCCCTAAAGTAGAGAACAAAAGAGCATATACGTAAGAGAAGCACCTGGAATAATACCATCCAGCCACAGTGTGTCTGTTCCCCAAAGCTCATGCTATCAATTCTGCAGAAACGCTTGGACAGGACTGGTTTTCTCTGGCTAACCTTTCTTTAGTCTTCCTGATCTGGCACACCCTGTTTCACTCTCTTTACCACTAAAAAACTGTGCTCATCGATACACTCTTTTGCTCTTTTATCCCTTTTAAAAATCCAACACATGAAGGAATCACCATTGAGTTCCATAAATTGCCTGAAGGAAAAGCTAAAATAAACAAATGTATCTGCTGCAAGGTGCCAGCAGTAAATTTTCAAAATAGCTCTGTGCAATGGACAGAATTAACTTTCCTTTTATTCTTCTGGCAGCATGTCTTTGTAGAGTTTGGCAGAGACATTTAACAGAACAGAACAAAACTTTATTTTCTCCTTGTACTGGTCTGACACTGTCAGCCTGAGCATTTTTGGGGATGACCCGGTGCACCCGGAATGGGCTCTGTGAGCTCGTAGGAGGCAGGAACAATGGCCTGCAGGCGGCTGAAGAGGGCAGCCCTGCAACTTGGAGCCACACCAACCCTGCTGGGAAGGAAGCCTATCCGTTTATCAAATTGACAGCAAGGCAGCGAAGGGAGCAGCTAAAGCACGCTTCGCCAAGGACAGGCGTCATGCAGAAAAATACATCATTGCTGCTAGTGAATGAATGTATTTCTGGTTCAATGGTTGGACCATATCACTAGCCATCTAAGGTAATGGCCAGTAAAGAATGACCAACAGTCACATCCTTCAAACAAAGCTGAAAACAGGTTTATCTAAAGCGAGTTATTGGGTTGGAGTCAGACTTGCTGGCCTCGTAGAAAGAACGGAACCCTGACTAGCATCTCACGTCCATTCCAGAATCTGTTAAGGGCCTCACCCTAAAGAACACCCACCGAACCGTGGCCTTTTCCTGAACATGTCTCAAGGTTACCCAGCTTTAGCTTAGAACCTCCTCTTTGCCACGTGGTTCGAACTACACTGGCGAGAAGCTATCACGTTCAGACAGATTTCAACTGAGCAAATTCTGCAAGGCAATTCTGGAGACGCTACCACTGCCTCTCAGAAGAGTAGTTTCCAATGTATTTTTAAACAGGATGAGAAAAATTTTCACTATTTCTAGCTCCTATTTCACCATCACTACAAAAAAGCCAATTTGCTTGGGAAAGCCAATGTTACTACTAAAATATTGAAGGCAGAATAATGTGTTGTCACTCATCTCCATATTATATGCTTTCCTAAAATCGAATGCCTCTGTTTATAGCACCATCACTATTGCAATATGACAATGTTACATATATTTATGTGGTTATTTGCTTGATGTTATTCCCACCATCAAACTGTAAACTCCATGAAGCCAGGTGATGTCTCTTTTTGCTCACCTGTTCCAGTCCCTGGTATGCAGAACGTAACCAAAACATGTTTGTTGAATGAATATTATTTAGCAGGATGATTTGTAATGATTTTTATATTAGTTACCCACGATGTGCTCAGAACTGGATAATACATAAAAGAACCAGCAGTGTAGGCTCCAGTCTTGAGAAGTTTACAGTCTAAGGTTGTTCTCAGGAACAGTGTTTTAGGTAACTAAGAACTCACACACCCCACCCCAGCATTCCCAGTCCATTGCTTTCCCGTTGCATTGATCACCTTCTAGCATACTATCCAATTCACTTCTTTGGTTTTTGCACTGTCTCCCCTCACTGGAATGTCAAGTCCAGGAGCAGGAGTTTTTCAACTGTTTTGTCTGTGGATGTTGTCCCTGTACCCAATAATCATACTAATTGGTCATTTCCTCCTCTTTAGAATACTTGTGTATTTCTAACCTGGCTATCTTTTCTCTCCAACCTTATCTCCTTCCTAACTTATGCCATTCTACATGGAGGGCTTCATTGTTCCCCAATCGGCCCACGCAGCTCCAGCCTTGGGGTCTTTGCACTTGCCAGCCCTTCTCAGTAGGAGGCTTTTCCACCAGTTACCCTCATGCTCACACCCTTACCTCCTTCAGATCTTTATTCGAAAGTCACCCTGACAGCAGGGTCTCGCCTGATAATCTTAATTAAATTTGAACCCCTTCCCTGCAAGACACACATACAGTCTTAGAACTTGCCAACCTCCTGCCCTGGTTTTTCTCCATGACACCCATCACAGCCTAATATACAATGTTAGTTATTTGTTGTCTGTTGGTCTCCCTCCCTCCCCTCCCACAGACACACAAATTCTAAGCTCCATGAGGGCAGACATTATCCTCTCCCTTGCTCACTGATATTTCCACAAGATCTAGAAAACTGTGTTACACTTGGCACTCAATAAATATTTGTTGAATAGAAGAATTATTGTAAAGGCAATTTTTATACGTGAAACACCAGTTTTTAGAATGTTCCACTTTAGTTCAGAGAGCACACACATGATTATAATAAGATGTTTGAATTTCAAATAAGAAGTTGAATATGAAATAAGAGATATAATAAGAAGTAGGTGACTTGGAAAGGTCAAGTAATACAAGGTATACATGTTTGCCTTTTGATGAATACACTGCTAGAGTTTAGGTTGTTGATAAATTTTGGCTTGAAAATCTCTAAGCAGTTGTTTGCTATCATATGCTATTTTTGAAGGCAGCAATCAAAACACACACAGGCACGCACACACACACACACACACAAGATTGCGTCTGGTGCCCAGGGAAAATGAGAGGAAATGACTTTTAAATGGCTAAGGAAAGTATTCATGATTTATTAGTTCAGTGGAAGAGCAGAGCAGGCATCCACTTAACAAAGTGGGCAGAATCAACCTTAACCAGGTAGATGTCAATATGGAGACTCATTGACCAAATACCTACAGTTACAGCTGTGTGATTATGAACGACCCTGAGAATCAGAAACTTCAGAGTAACACTACAAGATCTTCCTCTTCCTTTCCCATCAGCCTGGAGACAGGAAATTTGCAAGGAATAATTTTCTCCATGTGAAACTCAGTCCAAAGTATACATTCTCCCTCCACCCAGGGACTCGAGAGTAGGATTTGGAAGGGTAGAAGCGATTGTTTGTTCTCTCGAATAGAATCACATCGCTTCAGAGCACATACTTTCATAATCATGCCCTCCGATCGCAGCGTTTTAGGAAGGAAAAACTGAACCAAGCCAAAAGCTCCTCAGCTAACTTGGAGGGAATACCCCAACCAGTCTCAAGATCCCTGAAGCCCATACCAGTGTCCCCTCTGCATGCAGGAGTGTCATTGCTGGTGTCCCAGTTAGATCTCCAGAGAAGCACTCATTTCAGCCCAAATAATGCATGCATTCAAATCTATATATGCATGGTAGAGAGACAGAGGGATAGACATAGATAAATACAGATGCACTACATGTAGAAAATCAGTGTCATAAACTTCATTGATCTTGTTTTTTAATAAAGGAGAAAATAGAAAGTTTCTCATAATCTCATAGCCCTGATAACACCTGTTGATATTTAAATCCTTGTATTTTTAACGCTTTTATGTCTTCCACCTTAATAGTATTTAGTCACAATTTCTTGACCAGTTTCTATGTACCAGGTCCTGTCTTAGGTGATTCATTTATTTCAACTTCACAGCAACCCTCTGACCTAGGTATTATTGCCCCATTTTACAGAGGAAGGGATGGAGTTCAGGAAGTTTACTCAGAAAGTAACTTGGCCAAAGCCAAACAGCCCAGGTGTGGCTGGGCCTATTCTCAAACCCAAACCAACCTCCAAGGCCAGTGTTTTTCCTACTGCCCCTCACTGCATCCCCATATTCCCTCTGGGAAACAAAACCCCATTTCCTTCCTCATCCAAGATAGATACTTAAACCCTATATTTATGAGGACAGCTAACAATATCTCAATTACGATCACTCTATTTAGATAACAATGAAGTAACATCATTAGTATTTAAATAACAAACTTTACTTCGGTTTAAAAACCATGTAAGATGACTTTATTTTTCACCCATGCATTTGGCAATCAACCTGAGCAAAGCCCTCCAGGCTGGGAGTGGTGATTCTCCTGCTGCCAGTGGAAGACTTTTAGCCTCATGCGGAGAAGCAAGAATCTCAGTGATTTTTCTTGTCCCTTGCCTGCCTAGAATGCTTTCCTCCAAACAGAACAGATTTGTAGATTTGTAAGGGAAGGTTGGCTGAACCAGGAAGACATGGTGGCTCCTTCTGGAATAAACAGGCCATGCTGGGAGGAGACTGGGCCATGTTCTTTCCAGAGGTGGCAGGTGAATCACCAGGGCTTGGCCCCAAAATGTGGCTGGGATTTCAAGCACAGCACCTCTCAGGAGGCAGGCAGAAATGTCTGTGTTCCTACAGATAATTCACTCCTGGTTCTACACCCCGCCCCCAGGTCAAGGAAAGATTTATTGTCAAGATCTTTGGCTGGTGAATAATGCGACTTAAAGAGGTTCCTGGAGTCTTTCCAGAAATAGCCAGTGGGCCAGAGTGGGGCTGTCAGTCTACCTCCTGGGATCCAAACTCTGAAAGAGCAGGAGATAGCTTTCCAGAGCTCCACCCCCCCCAGCTCTAATTGGCGTCTGCATTCTTTCTGGGGGAAACCTGCAGGTGGAGGCCCAGAGAGGGAAGGAAATCTTTGGGTCTGCTCTTTACCCATTGTCCCATCATTCTGGCGACTGCCAGCCTTTCTTTTTTTAAGCATTAAACACATAAACAGCATTGCTTTATTTTTCTTTAAAGGAGATAATGCTCTTTTATAAAGGAAAAACAAAAAACAAAAAAAAGCTTGTTTCTGGCTTCCAAAGGAAACGAGATGTTTAGTTTTGACTTCAAACTAAGAGGTTTCAGAATGTGCAAAGTGAGCTCTGCCTTTCTTAAGTTATCCTAGTTTTCATTGTCTTATTCTCACACTGACAGAGAATGCAATTACTGCCACCCTTTTTTGACTAGCGAGCTGGCTCTTTCTTATGAAGATGTGAACCATAAGTTGAAGAGGCTACTTGGCAGGTCTGTTTGTAGTGAGCTCTTCCACACCATAGGTCACTAAAATGTCCTTGGGAGGATCTCCTTGTAGTATTTCTGTTGTATTTTTCTCAGAAGCCACAATCTATTCAATTGCTTCTACCAGACTACATAACATCATTCATTCCAGGAGATTTTCTTTTGAATAGTTTTCACGTCAACCCATCTGATTTCTACTAGTTATATTCGAATGTGTACACACACAACTCACTGTTGATTCCCAGCAGCCGGTCTCAAACAGTCTCAGACGTACCGCAACCAAACACATTTATCCATCCATATGTGTACATACGTATAGATCTGGTAAGGTTAGTGCCCTCAATCATTTGGCATCAACGCTCTCTGCTTTGAGGAATTCAGAATGATATTTGTAGAATGTATTCATAAATGGAAACATAGATAAGAGTTATTCTGCAGAATACAAGATATTATCTCTATATTAACTGGCAAAACAATATAGATGCTAACAAATACAGTTCACTGAAGTTCAGCATTATTGATGTTCTTTTTATTTTCTTTGTTCAGTTTCTTCCTCAAATTAAAATGCTTTGCTAAATATGGTCTTATCAAATTATTTCTCAATCATTTAGAATGTGGGTGTACATATTACTGTTTCCTATTTACTGAATTCAATCACAAGTACTTAAACATGTATAGAAGCTAAGAGAAAAGATAATACCTCTTAGTATTATCTTATCTTCAAACACATTGTCTTTTTAAAACCCATTTTATCACTAAATAATACGTAGAGCTTTGTGGAACAGAAAGCACACTCCTCATTATAGAGAAAATTAGTCACAAAGAACTCAAACAAGTTGATATGCAGTCACTGATTAGTTAACAAACGGAACTCAAAAGTCCTATTACTGGGCTTCCTGGTGGCGCAGTGGTTGAGAGTCTGCCTGACGATGCAGGGGACACGGGTTTGCGCCCCGGTCCGGGAAGATCCCACATGCCGCGGAGCAACTAAGCCCGTGAGCCATGGCCGTTGAGCCTGCGTGTCCGGAGCCTGTGCTCCTAAACGGGAGAGGCCACAACAGTGAGAGGCCCACATACCGCAAAGAAAAAAAAAAAAAAAGTCCTATTACTATCATGTGTTTTTTTCCATATGCAGACAGATGGAAAGTTGTAACAAACTTGGGTCAAAAATGTGAACTCTCAGGGAGAATACAGTCGGCCCTCTGTATCCACAGGTTCCACATCCACAGATTCAACCAACCAAAAATAAAAAATATTCGGGGAGAAAACCCCAGAAAGTTCCAAAAAGCAAAACTTTTGCTGCACCAGCAACTATTTACATAGCATTTACATTGTATGTACAACAGTTTACATAGCACTTACACCATATTAGGTACTATAAGCAATCTGGAGATGAGTTTAAGTATACGAGAGGATGTGTGTAGGTTATATGTAAATACTATGCCATCTTTTATAAGGAACTTGAGCAGCCATGGGGGCTCCTAGAACCAATCCCCCATGGCTACCAAGAGACACAACTGTAATTTTTAAAATATAAAAGCCTATACCTGATATTTTCTTCAATATACGACTATGCTTAATGCTAAAAAGAAACAAAATGTTCCTTCATGTAGATATATCCCATATCATTCTAAATAATTCATGTTCCTTAACACAAGTAGACCAAAATCTAGCTTTCCTTATGAAGTACACAGTTTTCCAAAGCAAGTTGGGAACTGGCTTTGTGAAGCCATAACAGCTTCTAGAAGATTTCCTCTGTGACAACTGTATGCTATGCTTAGCCATATGGCAGTATACCATTTCCAGTGAAGATGCCTGGGTAAGTAATCCCTCCACGGGCTCACAAGCTCTGCCCTGCATAACGAACCTCTGCTGGACCACTAGTGAGAAGAGAATAGATGATGTCAGAATTCTGAAAGAAATCACAGAATCTCTAGGTTGTAAGAGACCTTAAATTTCATCCAGTCCCACCATATCGAAGTAACCTGCAAGCATCCTTGAAAAGCATTTTAAAGTAAGATAATAGTACAGATTCAGGAAGGATAATGGCAAATAAACCACCATAGCAACCAGAGGTAAAATGCTTTAAGAACACCAAAGAGAATGCTATTGGAACTCAGAAAAAGCACACCAAAAAGTTCTTGTTCCTCTTTGAAAGGTGAGAGGTAACAATCCCTTCAACATTTTCCAGTATTTCTGTAATTCAAGGGCAGGTGTTACAGATGTTGAATGGCTTCTTTCTCACTCATTTATTCAATAATATTTACGTAGTGCCTACCATGTGAAAGATAATCTATCAAAGTGAAGATTAACATTTATGACCACTACAAAAGTCATTTCTGTTCCCAGAAAAATCTCCACTCCAATTTTTTTTACCATGTTCCACATACATGACCACAGATCATACACACTTCCACTTTTCTGAAGAGGAAAATATTCCATAATAATATTAAAGGAAAATCTCATGAAAATGATAAAAATTTTAGAAATCCTTCCTAACTCATTAGTTGCTGTTACTAGAATAAACAAAATCTAATAGATATAAAACACCAGAGTATTGGTTAGCATGAGTAAAGAGGAGAGAATGAAAAGCATGAGGAAGTGAAATCATGTGAAAATGTTAAAGTAAGTGGTGCGGAAAATTTCATTTAATGGCCTATAGGAAGATTACGAAAGGGCAAAGAGTAGAGAGAGGGAATTTTGCGAGGTTTTCTCTGACAAAAGCTGAGCTGTGAGTCCCTATCACCCTCTGCTTCCCCAGATAAAGGGGTTGCTGACACTTCTCTCCAGGACTAGAGCTGGGGGCTTCAACAGGACCTCTCAGAGATGTCAGGTCCTTGAATATAGAAGGCTTAGTAGACTGGAACCAGACTCATCTGATAAACTTCAAGCAGCCTATGGCAGCACAGAGAGGGCTACAGCTGGGATATAAATACACTACTGCCCAGCACTGGGTCAAACAGCATGTCCCAGGGACCCAGTGTAGAGCCTGTGATAGGAATGCCAGACCCGGAGCATGTGAAATGGAATTCTGTCTAAGAGAGCAGACTGCCAAGGTGAAGGGAGCACAGGAGTAAGAGGCTGAGTGCAGAACATGGGGGTGCAGGGTATCATGAGTGTTCTTGGCAAGTCTATGTACCCTGAGTCCTAGATCTTTAGCATTAATTCTCCATGACTCTAACTTGCAGACATTAGAGCCAAGACCATTCTGTCAGGTTGGCACCTCCACAGACTATGGGATGTAGAGTAATAAGCAGATCACTAGGATTGTCAAGTCAATATGGCAGACTAAAGTGACAGAGAAGGACTCTCCCTCATGAAAAAATTAAACAAAAGACAAAATTTGGACACACAGTAAAATTTCAAATTCAGAGTGTGAAATCTCTGAGCATGAAAAAAGGAGCCAAAGTCAGAGAATTGAATAGGAGCTTCAACCAAGGCAGCTCATAGTTTATACCCTTAACGAATATAGAACTTAATAGGCACAAGCAGAGGGGTTCAAAATGTCATTCCATGAGTGCATAGAGAAAACATAGACCGACAGAAGATGTCTCACTGGTGACAAAAGCTGCTGGAGTGCAATGAAGTAGTAATATTTTCAAAGTGGTAAAGGAAAATTACTATCTACCAATTAAACTCTGTCAAATGAAGAGAAATAAATATAAAGACTGAAAGAGTTTACTACCCATAGAAGCTTACTGAAAAAAATTACTAAATAACATTCAGCAAGAATAATAGTAACTCTAGAAGAAAAGAGTGGATGCAGGAAATAATGATGAGGAAAAGAAGCTGGTAAGTATGTTTGTAAATCTAAATGAACTTCAGATACAAAACAATGATAATATTAACTAACATGGCGGCTTTGATGCAAGAAAAAAATTAAACACTAGATGATAATTTGGAATATATTGTTCAAGAGGAAGATAGAGAATTTGGATAAATTTACATTAGTTAAGTCAGGTATACATGTTAAGAACTTAAGGAATACTACTAAAAAGAATAAAAGCCAAATGTGTAATTACCAAATGAGTTGAGAGGAAGTAAAAGGAATAAAGAAGATTTGGTCAATTAAATAAAAATCAAGAAAAGAGAAAAAACACAGAAACATAAAACCAGATAGTGCAAATAGGCATTCATACATTAATAATCACAATAGACACAAGAAGATTAAAATCATCTCAAAATGGATTTTATACAAAGAGAATAACATCCAGAAAATTTTTAAGAGATATAAGCAAACTGTAATGATACAGGAAGAGATGAACAAATATTCACTAAGTAAACATCAATGAAAAGATAGCTGGTATTGAAGACATACATGAAAGACCAGAAACCGTAAAACTCCTAGAAGAAAACATAGGCAGAATACTCTTTTACATAAATTGTAGCAATATTTTTTTTGAATCTGTCCCCTAAGGCAAGAGTCCCTAACCCTGGGCCATGGACCATGGCCTGTTAGGAACTGGGCCACACAGCAGAAGGTGAGCAGCAGGTGAGCAAGCGAAGCTTCATCTGCTGCTCCTCATTACCACTTGAACCATACCCCCCATTACTAGCATTACTGCCTGAACCATTCCCCTCCCCCACTCCCTGTGTGTGGAAAAATTGTCTTCGACAAAACAGGTTCCTGGTGTCAAAAAGGTTGGGGACCGCTGTCCTAAGGCAAAGGAAACAAAAGCAAAAATAAACACACAGGACTTAATTAAACTTAAAGGCTTTTGCACAGCAAAGGAAACCACAGACAAAACAAAAAGACAACCTACTAACTTGGAGAACATATTTGCAAATGATATGATCAATAAGGGGTTAACATTCAAAATACATAAAGAGCTCATACAATTCAACATCAAAAACAAAAAACAAACAAACAAAAAATAAACAGCCTGATTAAAAAATGGGCACTCAGAAAGAGAAAAACAAATACCGTATGCTAACACATATATATGGAATCTAAAAAAAAAAAAGTGGTCAGAAGAACCTAGGGGCAAGATGGGAATAAAGATGCAGACTTACTAGAGAATGGACTTGAGGATATGGGGAGGGGGAAGGGTAAGCTGTGACAAAGTGAGAGAGCAGCATGGACATATATACACTACCAAACGTAAAATAGATAGCTAGTGGGAAGCAGCCGCATAGCACAGGGAGATCAGCTCGGTGCTTTGTGACCACCTAGACAGGTGGGATAGGGAGGGTGGGAGGGAGACGCAAGAGGGAAGAGATATGGGGACATATGTATATGTATAACTGATTCACTTTGTTATAAAGCAAAAACTAACACACCATTGTAAAGCAATTATACTCCAATAAAGATGTTAAAGAAAAAAAAAAAAATGGGCAGAAGACCTGAATAGACATTTTTCCAAAAAAGACATATAGATGGCCAAGAGGCACATGAAAGGATGCTCAACAACATTAATCATCAGGAAAATGCAAATCAAAACCACAATCGCCTTACACCTATCAGAATGGCTGTCATCAAAAATAACACATATAACAAATGTTGGCAAGGATGTGGAGAAAAGGGAACCCTTGGGTACTGTTGGTAGGAATGTAAATTGGTACAGCCACTGTGGAAAACAGTATGCAGCTTCCTGAAAAAACTAAAAATAAAACTACCACATAATCCAGAATTCCACTCTGGGGTACATATCCAAAGAAAATGAAAGCATTAACTTGAGAAGATACATGCACCTCGATGTTCATAGCAGCATTATTTACAATAGCCAAGATATGGAAGGAACCTAACTTTCCATCAACAGAAGAATGAATAAAGAAGATGTGATACACACACACACACACACACACACACACACACACACACACAGTGGAATACTACTCAGCAATAAAAAAAGAATGAAATGTTACCATTTGCAACAACATGGATCGACTTGGAGGGTATTATGCTTAGTGAAATAAGTCAGACAGAGAAACACAAATACTGTATGATGTCACTTAAATGTAAAATCTAAATAATAAAACAAATGAATGAATATAACAAAACCAAAACAGACTCACAGATATAGAGAACAAACTAATGGTTTCCAGTGGGGAGAAGGATGGGGGAAGGGGCAAGATAGGGGTATGGGATTAAGAGGTACAAAATTCTGTGAATAAAATAAGTAAGCTACAAGGATATATTATACAGTACAGAATATACCCAATATTTTATAATAATTATAAATGGAGTATATATAACCTTTATAAAAAAAGGATAGTTGGTGTTTCGATATTCAAATCAAACAGCATAGAGTTTTAAGCCAAGAGGCATTGATAGAAATGTAGATTCATTAGATGAAAAGAGCAACTCAACAAGAAAATAAAAGTCATGAAATTGTATGCACTTAGCAACATAGCAGTGAAATACATAAAGTAAAAAAATGACAAAATTATAAGGAGGAATTGACCAATCTACAATCACAGTGGGAGATTTTCACATACCTCTCTCAGAAACTGATACATCAGGCAGACAAAAAAAGTATTAAGGATTTTAAAATATCTGAACAACCCAAAGAGCTAACATAAAAGATTTAACTATATGTAGAAACCTGCACATAGTGAATAGAAAAAGGAAAATACACATTCTTTTCAAGCACAAATGGAACTATCAGAAGAACTGACCACACAGCAGGTCACAAAGGAAATTTCAAGAAATACCAAAGAACCTATACCACATCTCTGTGTCATAAAATAACCTAGTAGTCAGAAAGGAAACCACATGAGAATACTATTTAAAAATTTAAACCGTACAGTAATAAAAGTGCTATATGCCAAAATTGGGAGATATTTCTAAAGCAATATTTTAGCCTTAAATGAATTTACTTAAAAACACAAAAGACTGAACGTAAATGAGCTAGAGTTTCCATTGACAGTTAGGGGGTAGAAAGAATAAGCCCAAAGAAAGTAGAAGAAAGGATGTAATGAAGATAAGAGCAGAAATTAATGAAATTCAAAACAAAACCAATGGAGATAGTGCGGCCATCAAAATATTCCAGCTGGCTCCTAAATGATGAAGGATGAAGCTGTCTCATTCCTCAGCTGCCTCTGGTGTAGACTATCTACCAGCACTGCTGTCAGAAATACGTGAGCCACATATGCAATTTAAATTTTATGGTAGCCATATTCTAAAAGTAAGGAGAAATAGATGAATTTAACAATATATTTTATTTAAGACAGTATATCAAAAATATTATTCCAAAGCATAATCAATATTAAAAAGTTATGGAGCTATTTTATATACTAAGTCTTTAAATGTGGTTTATATTTGTAATTGCAGCACATCTCAATTTCGAGTAACCACATTTCAGTTGCTCAGTAGCCACATACTACTGTCTCCTGGGTATCGAATTGGACAGAACAAACCTGTACTCAAATAGCGTGCCATATAATTTCAGAATTCTTCCTTCATAGGCACTGTTTTATCATATTTGTTTCTTAATTTTTTGGACAAGGTAAAGATTTGTATAAGCATCGTCATTTTGTCTGCATTCTAGGTCCTGCAAGTTGGCGGCAAAGCTTCGCTTACCTTGCTGCCAATGTCTGGGTCTTTTCTGGCCAGAGGTATTGGTATCACTTTAGCAGCCAAAGTTCTGATAGCCAAGTAGCTGATGGCATCTCAAAGAGTCACCTACTTACTTTTCATATTAGTGTTTGCACAATAGAGAATCTCTACAGTCACCTCTATTCCCCAAGAGTTTCATGTTGAAATAACAAAATGGCCTAGATCCACCTGAAGATAAATTGCTTTAATTATTAGGCAGATTGTGAAGCTCACTGTTTCAAATATCAGGTCAGGGCAGTGCCCAGCATCAGCAATGGTTTCACTGTGATATTTCTCCAGGTGCTACTGTTGAGCCTTAATATCAATGAAATGCCTCCCTTTAGGACAAGCTTTATCTGCGGGATTTGTTCGCTTCTTCAATAGAAAAAAAATGATCTCAGTAATAGGGGGAGGAGCCTATTATTTTCCAATGTTGCAATATTTTCTATTTGACATTTTAGTCTAATAGTCAGCATTGTTGCTAATATCTATGGAAATCTCACAGGATAAAAATTTTTTTTTAGATCTTAAAATGAAGCTATATAGGTACTTATCAACTTTTGTATTTTTAACACTTTATGTGGGGTCATAGAAGAGAATAGAATGGTTAAGACCGACAGCCCATAGACTGAAGTTGGACTACCTGGGTTTGAATCCCATTTACTGCTTCCCAATTGTATGTCTGAATTTCAGCTTCCTCTGCTTCAAAATGGGAAAATATTAAAGTTGCAAAGAGGATCACACAAAGCAGCATAGAAGGTGCTTAACACAGTGTCCAGCAGAAGTACCAGAAGTATTTGATAAACATTAGCTAGCCCATCTGTAGGTTCCTAATTCAGGCAAATTTGGGAGCATTAAAAAAGTGACCATCTGAGAGCATTTCTAAAGCACTGAAGACAATTCTTTCCAAAAGAAATTCCAGTTGACATGCTTCTCTCTAAATCGGA
The DNA here is from genome assembly GCF_003676395.1 of Aethalodelphis obliquidens. NCBI lineage: Eukaryota > Metazoa > Chordata > Mammalia > Artiodactyla > Delphinidae > Aethalodelphis > Aethalodelphis obliquidens. The sequence continues at coordinate 70,191,412 of NW_020837946.1, read as the reverse complement.
AAGTTTTCCCTAAATGATGGACTTCCTTGCTAGTTATTTATTATGCAACTATGCTAACGTTTTGGTTTGGAAACTCCCCCACTCAGATTCTATTATCAAGAACCAAGCCAGATTAAAGTTCTCTAAACATAATTGGCATCAGGTAGTGAAGTTTTGATATATCACTTTCGCTAATTTTACGCTGAATCAGGAGAAGACATTGTAAGGCCAACGATTTTTAAATTTTCTTTCCTAACTCCATGATTTTTTTTTAAACATCTTTATTGGAGTATAATTGCTTTACAATGGTGTGTTAGTTTCTGCTTTATAACAAAGTGAATCAGTTATACATATACATATGTTCCCATACATCTTCCTTCTTGCGTCTCCCTCCCTCCCACCCCTCTAGGTGGTCACAAAGCACTGAGCTGATCTCCCTGTGCTATGCGGCTGCTTCCCACTAGCTATCTATTTTACGTTTGGTAGTGTATATATGTCCATGCCACTCTCTCACATTGTCACAGCTTACCCTTCCCCCTCCCTGTATCCTCAAGTCCATTCTCTAGTAGGTCTGTGTCTTTATTCCCGTCTTACCCTTAGGTTCTTCATGACCTTTTTTTTTTTCTTAGATTCCATATATATATGTGTTAGCATACGGTATTTGTTTTTCTCTTTCTGACTTACTTCACTTTGTATGACAGACTCTACGTCCATCCACCTCACTACAAATAACTCAATTTTGTTTCTTTTTATGGCTGAGTAATATTCCATTGTATATATGTGCCACATCTTCTTTATCCATTCGTCTGTTGACGGACACTTAGGTTGCTTCCATGTCCTGGCTATTGTAAATAGAGCTGCATATTGAACATCATGAACATATTGGTACATGACTCTTTTTGAATTTTGGTTTGCTCAGGGTATATGCCCAGTAGTGGGATTGCTGGGTCGTATGGTAGTTCTATTTTTAGTTTTTTAAGGAACCTCCATACTCTTCTACATAGTGGCTGTATCAATTTACATTCCCACCAACAGTGCAAGAGTGTTCCCTTTTCTCCACACCCTCTCCAGCATTTATTGTTTCTAGATTTTTTGATGATGGCCATTCTGACCGGTGTGAGATGATATCTCATTGTAGTTTTGATTTCTCTAATGATTAATGATGCTGTAACTCCATGATTTTTTATAACACATTTGCTCAGGGTAAGGCGAGGTCAAGTCTGAACGGAATAAATGGAATAATAGGATTCACGTAAGCGAGGTACTCAGACGGGAGTTTCATCCCAAGGCATTTCTTCCTTTTTCCTTTACTGTGAGGATAAAGTTCACTTTTAGACACTCACCTACCTTGGTGGGCAATTCTCTCCCCTGTTTTGCTATTTACACTTATATCTCCTCTCTTTGAGGTTCATATTCATTAAAACTATAAATTTCATGCCCACACTACCCATCTGTTGAAGTTTTCGTGTTCTGGAGCTAAAATTGCACTTGCAGAGAATTTTTTATCAATTAATTGATAATGTGGTGTAAAACTAGACAAGTTTTTGCAATTTTTCCAGGAAATCTGTTTTAATGCTAAAATATTTTCTTTTGAAAATACTGGTTAATAGTTACTATAATGATTAGTGTGTGCCAGGCACCATTCTATTTTGTTTTACATAAAAAATGCTATTAATCCTCACAATAGCCCTATAAGGGAGATGTTAATTATCATTATTCCAACTTTCTAGATGAGAAATGTAAGGGATAAAGAAGTGAAAAACTTTTCTAAGGTCTCATAGTCACCAAGTGGTAAAATCAGTATTTGAATGCAGCATACATTTCAGAGCCTAAGCTTTTAACCATAATGACATATTCTGCCTCTCACAAAAAGTATTAGTAGCATATTAAAATGAAAAAGAAGACTTTGTGCATTAAAAAGCAAGTTTGGCACATTTTAACATATCTTTGGAACCCAAAATAAATAACCCGTTCTTAAGTTATACGTGTCTCAGAAACCATATGTCTTATAAGCCACCAGGGACACAGGCAAGGATATCAAATCATTATGAAAATTAACCAAAAGGTCAATGGGGTTTCCACCATGGTACTTTGGTGCTCTTCGTTACAAAACCGGTGCTCTTCCTCTACCCACGTTCCCAAGTTGTAAAAAGGTAGAGAAAAGATCTTATGCTTTGAATGATGTTTACCTTTTTTTTTTTTTTTTAAAGTCCCGCAGGAAATCATTATCCAAGCCCAGCCACAAATATGTGCTACAAAACAATTTATCTACCAAGAGTTCATGGGCAGCTGGATTGGGAAAAAACAGATTAATTATCATTCAAGTGGAAATGCCCCCATAGACATAGCATTTAATTAACAGAGAGGCCAGTATTGGATGAATAATTTGAGGAAAGGCGGAAAGATGCATGAGATAAACCCTTAGGTGATTTAAGGTTATTATCTGTGGATAAACATTTTAAAAAATACATGAAATACAGCTCTACCTTATAAATGCCTTAAAAAATAAAAAGGCACCTTAGAGAAAAGATCCTTTCAAGCCTTTTCCTTGCCGGGATTACAAGTCATCATCTGTAAGCAGGAGCAGAAAGCTAGTTGGGGTCCGCAGGAACGTCAATTCCTTCAGAAGCTGGAAGATTCCACCCCCCTGAATCCGAACTCTGAAAAGAGGAGAGCTAAAATCACTTCGTGTCGCAGAATCCCTCTGTCTCCGAAAACCCTTGAAATTTGTAGCTCTGCCAAGATTATAAATAGAAGTGATATGGCAGCAGCGGATTGATCATTCTGCTAAATGTGCTCATCCCGTTTGGGATAGTTTTATGAAGCATGGCGGCAGCTGAGGCAGTGGTGGCTGCCGCCGCCGCCGGTCCTGCTGCTGCTGCAAAATGCCTTTCCATTTTTTATTTCTTTACTGAGAAAAGCCAGAAGAGATTTTCCTAAAGCTTAAAAAAATAAAATAAAATTACAGCCTAAAGGCTGTTTTCTGGAGCAGTCTGAGAGGCAAAGAGTCTGAAATGAAATCACACCGATTGACTCCCTGCAAATAAGCCAAAAATCAAAATTCTGGGACCCAGCTTGGCATCATTTTGTCAATTTTGTGTTACAATTCTTGAAAATATCGCCCTTAATAAGATAAGCCAAATGCCATATCCAGCTGGGATAGAAGGTAGGTTTTCATTTCTGACCTTGGTATTTCCTTGAAACCATCTGTAAAGAGAGACTAGTTCATCTTCAATGATCTTTCTCTTTTTTGTATTCTCTCCTTGACTTCAGCTTCTCTTTTTTTTAACAGCCCCAAGGTTCTTAATTTAATTCAATTTGAGAAGTATTTATTGAGCACCTACTGAGTGCCCAGTACTGTACTAGATACTCGGAGAAAAGAATGTACTTAAAAAAAAAAGCATCTTCATAATAAACTCCCATAGCATTGGAATAAGAAATGGGGGTGCAGAGGAGGGTGGGGAGAAGGAGATTCATGACTGTATTTCTGCCCCCCTCCCAGGTTTTACCTTCCCTGTGGAGGCCTTGCCCTCTGGGTTTTCTCCATCTCCCCCATAGTCATCTCTGAGAGTGACCTTATTGTGAGCAAAACTACTCCAATACCCCAGCTGAGATACTGTCAACGAAGGTTTTCAAAATTCCAAGAATTAACAAAGGAAAGAAACATTGAGAATGCAGTAATCAAAATAATCTAGACTACAAGGAAAACTGGCTTTCTCCACTAATATTTTTTTTCAGCAGGAAAACCTGTATTTCAAACATAATCTTATACAAAGCCTTAACAGAAAAAACAGAAAACCCCAGAGCTGCTCTAGTAAGTGCTGTGGAGGACACTCTTCCAGGCTCTTACTCACTACTTATCTGTACCCCAAGGGAGACCCAGGAGGCTCTTCTGTGGATCCCTAGGAAATCTCTGAGCATCATTCAAAAACAACCTTAAGTAGAGACCTCCATGTGGCAGATACTATCTTTAACACACTTCACACACTTCATGACCACAACACACACACACACACACACACACACACACACACACACACATCTCTGACATCCCTCCTTCAAAGTCAAGACCAAAGCAATACTCCACTCTTCTCTCCTATACCATCAGTGCTGATCTAATATATATGTTCTTTCCCCAAGTGACAAATATTAGACTAAACCTTATTTTTCAGCTGCACTTGGGTCCCTGCTATGGGTGTGACCTGTCCTAAATATACACCTGTCCCATAATATAACACCATCTTAATATAAAATAATAACCTAGCATTCACATCCTAGTGAAGTCATATAGAGGAAGCAGTTTCATCACAAACTGAAGTGGTTCCCATTTCCTATAAGATAATGTTTTGGAGGAAACAAAAAATGTCTACACATGAAACAATCTGACTTGAAACAAAATAAAACAAGGCAGTGTGAAAGAGATTTCTAAACTGAAAGTGAACAAATTCTTAAACGTGTTTAAGTCCTGGGGTGGTAAGAAAGGGGAGGGATCCATGTTGGCTGTAGTGATCAGTGAATATTTGAAAGTAGTTTAGACGTAAGATCAACACTTTGGGAGGAATAGAGAGAGGAGAGATGGAAAGAAAGGAAAGGCGTTACTGGCAAGCATCTGGCAAACTAAGGCGTATTCTCCAGGAAGTGTTTATATTCTAGGGAATGAATGCCCAAAAAATAGAGCTAAGCTTTACTCATAAAAATAAACTTCTAAGAAGAAATTTAAGTTACACTTGATCCTTGATAGAGGAGGCATTGTCCCACTGAGGATGTAGGTGGAGCTTCTCAAATAACTTTCGGCAACCCAGAGCTATCTCTAATTTGTGTGTGATGAGATGTCTGCTCAAGGCATTTTAGGAAGAAATATGAATAACCCAGGAGTTTGCATTTTAGTGTGTTGCTGTAATTTTGAGACACTAACTAATATATTTCTCTTCCTACTTAACCTCTGTTTGCCTCCCATCCCAGCTGTTCTAAGCTCATTTCTTGAGAAAAAGAATATGATTGCAGAAAAGTAAAAAAAAAAAGAGACTTTTTCTGGCTTTTGACTTTCAAAAGCCCAGATGAAAGATTCAGAAGAAAATAGGATGATTCCTAGGAAACTGTCCTCATGCATACCTCCACCTCCCATCTCTCCATCCTCTCAAAGCTAGAAAAGAATTCCCCAGGCTTGGAGAAGGAGTGGATAATAGATGGGAGGGAAGTGATGTGAGAGAAAGGGACTGGAAGAAGGCACTGGACCCAATGAGACCTCAAGAACAAGAGCTGACCAAGTTCAACAGCCAGCCCAGCCTTAGGACTGACCTCCCTGTGCTTCCCGGGCAACTAGTGAGACCTTCTCTTCCACAGCATTCAGCACTTTGGCCATTGACTCACTTGAACTCCATCTCATTTTTACAAATTACATGTAGATATCTACATGTCTAGCAGTTTTCAAACACTCATGTGCATCAGAATCACCTGGAAGCCTTGTTAAAACACAAATGGTCAGGCTCAACTCCCAGGGTTTCTGATGCAGTAGGTCTGGGGCAGGACCTGAGAATTTTCATTTCTGACAAGTTCTCAAGGGAGGGATGCTGATGCTGCAGGTTTAGGGCTGACACATTGAGAATGACAGCCCTAGGCAAACTTGTAAGACATTCATAAGCACAGAGAAGGAAAATGGGATGCTATACATCTAGATTTTCTGTGTGTGTCTTTTTTTTTTATATACGGCAGGTTCTTATTAGTTATCTATTTTATACACATTAGTGTATATATGTCAATCCCAATCTCCCAGTTCAACCCACCACCACCTCTGCTTTCCCCCCTTGTCATCCATACGTTTGTTCTCTACAACTGTGTCTCTATTTCTGCCTTGCAAACTGGTTCATCTGTACCATGTTTCTAGATTCCACATATATGCGTTAATATACGATATTTGTTTTTCTCTTTCTGACTTACTTCACTCTGTATGACAGTCTCTAGGTCCATCCACATCTCTACAAATTACCCAATTTTGTTTCTTTTTATGCCTGAGTAATATTCCATTGTATATATGTACCACATCTTCTTTATCCATTCGTCTGTCGAGGGGCATTTATGTTGCTTCCATGACCTGGCTATTGTAAATAGTGCTGCAATGAACATTGGGGTGCATATGTCTTTTTGAAATATGGTTTTCTCTGGGTATATGCCTAGTAGTGGGACTGCTGGGTCATATGGTAATTCTGTGTTTAGTTTTTTAAGGAACCTCCATACTGTTCTCCATAGTGGCTGCATCAATTTACATTCCCACCAACAGTGCAAGAGGGTTCCCTTTTCTCCACACCCTCTCCAGCATTTGTTGTTTGTAGATTTTCTGATGATGCTCATTCTAACTGGTGTGAGGTGATACCTCATTGTAGTTTTGATTTGCATTTCTCTAAATATTAGTGATATTGAGCAGCTTTTCATGTGCTTCTTTGCCATGTGTATGTCTTCTTTGGAGAAATGCCTATTTAGATCTTCTGCCAATTTTTTGATTGGGTTTTTTTTTTAATATTGAGCTACAGAGCTGTTTATATATTTTGGAGATTAATCCTTTGTCTGTTGTTTCATTTGCAAATATTTCCTCCCATTCTGAGGGTTGTCTTTTCATCTTGTTTATAGTTTCCTTTGCTGTGCAAAAGCTTTTAAGTTTCATTAGGTCCCATTTGTTTATTTTTGGTTTTATTCCCATTACTCTAGGAGGTGGGTCAAAAAAGATCTTGTTGTGATTTATCTCAAAGAGTATTCTTCCTATGTTTTCCTCTAAGAGTTTTATAGTGTCCAGTCTTACATTGAGGTCTCTAGTCCATTTTGAGTTTATTCTTGTGTATGGTGTTAGGAAGTGTCCTAAAATGATTCTTCTACTTGTAGCTGTCCATTTTTCCCAGCACCACTTATTGAAGAGGCTGTCTTTTCTCCATTGTATATCCTTGCCTCCTTTGTCATAGGTTAGTTGACCATAGGTGCATGGGTTTATCTCTGGGCTTTCTATCCTGTTCCACTGAGCTATATTTCTGCTTTTGTGTCAGCACCATATTTTCTTGATTACTGTAGCTTTGCAGTGTAGTCTGAAGTCAGGGAGTCTGATTCCTCCAGCTCTGTTTTTTTCCCTCAAGATTGCTTTAGCTATTCAGGGTCTTTTTTGTCTCCATACAAATTTTAAGATTTTTTTTGTTCTAGTTCTGTAAAAAATGCCATTGGTATTTTGATAGCGATTGCATTGAATCTGTAGATTGCTTTGGGTAGTATAGTCATTTTCACAATATTGATTCTTCCAATCTAAGAATATGGTATATCTCTCCATAAGTTTGTGTCACCTTTGATTTCTTTCATCAGTGTCTTATAGTTTTCTGAGTACAGGTCTTTTACCTCCTTAGGTAGGTTTATACCTAGGTGTCCTATTCTTTTTGTTGCAGTGGTGAATGGGATTGTTTCCTTAGCTTCCCTTTCTAAACTTTCATTGTTAGTGTATAGGAATGCAAGAGATTTCTGTGCATTAATTTTGTATCCTGCAACTTTACCAGATTCATTGATTAGCTCTAATAGTTTTCTGGTGGCCTCGTTAGGATTCTCTATGTATAGTATCATGTCATCTGCAAACAATGACAGTTTTACTTCTTCTCCAATTTGTATTCCTTTTATTTCTTTTTCTCCTCTGATTGCTGTGGCTAGGACTTCCAAAACTTTGTTGAATAATAGTGGTGAAAGTGGAGAACCTTGTCTTGTTCCTGATCTTAGAGGAAATGCTTCCAGTTTTTCATCATTGAGAATGATGTTTGCTGTGGGTTTATTGTATATGGCCTTTATTATGTTGAGGTAGGTTCCCTCTATACCCACTTTCTGGAGAGTTTTTATTATAAATGGGTGTTGAATTTTGTCAAAAGCTTTTTCTGCATCTATTGAGACGATCATAGCATTTTTATTCTTCAATTTTTTAATATGGGTGTCACATTGATTGATCTGCATATATTAAAGAATCTTTGCATCCCTGGGATAAATCCCACTTAATCATGGTGTATGATCCTTTTAATGTGTTGTCGGTTTCTGTTTGCTCGTCTTTTGTTGAGGATTTTTGCATCTATATTCATCAGTGATATTGGTCTGTAATTTTCTTTTTTTGTAGTATCTTTGTCCAGGTTTTCATATCAGGGTGATGGTGGCCTCATAGAATGAGTTTGGGAGTGTTCCTTCCTCTGCAATTTTTTGGAAGAGTTTGAGGAGGATGGGCATTAGCTCTTCTCTAAATGTTTGATAGAATTCACCTGTGAAGCCATCTGGTCCTGGACTTTTGTCTGTTGGAAGATTTTTAATCACAGTTTCAATTTCATTGCTTGTGATTGGTCTGTTCATATTTTCTATTTCTTCCTGGTTCAGTCTCAGAAGGTTATACCTTTCTGAGAATTTGTCCATTTCTTCCAGGTTGGCCATTTTATTGGCATAGTGTTGCTTGTAGTAGTCTCTTATGATACTTTGTATTTCTGCAATAGCTTTGTAGCTTCTCCTTTTTTATTTTTTTTCCTTTTATTTTATTTCCTTTGTAGCTTCTCCTTTTTTATTTCTAATTTTATTGATCTGAATCCTCCCCCTCTTTTTCTTGATGAGTCTGGCTAAAGGTTTATCAATTTTGCTTATCTTCTCAAAGAACCAGCTTTTATTTTTATTGATCTTTGCTATTGTTTTCTTTTTTTCTAGTTTCATTTATTTCTGCTCTGATCGTTATGATTTCTTTCCTTCTACTAACGTTTGGGTTTGTTTGTTCTTCTTTCTCTCGTTCCTTTAGGTGTCAGGTTAGATTGTTTATTTGAGATTTTTCTTGTTTCTTGAGGTAGGATTGTATTGCTATAAACTTCCCTCTTAGAACTGCTTTTGCTGCATCCTATACGTTTTGGATTGTCGTGTTTTCATTGTCATTTGTCTCTAGGTATTTTCTGATTTCCTCTTTGATTTCTTCAGCGATCTCTTGGTTATTTAGTAACGTATTGTTTAGCCTCAAATTGTTTGTGTTTTTTACGTTTTTTTTTCCCTGTAATTCATTTCTAATCTCATAGAGTTGTGGTCAGAAAAGATGCTTGAGATGATTTCAATTTTCTTAAATTTACTGAGGCTTGATTTGTGACCCAAGATGTGATCTATCCTGGAGAATGTTCCATGCACACTTGAGAAGAAAGCGTAATCTGCTGTTTTTGGATGGAATGTCCTATAAATATCAATTAAATCTATCTGGTCTATTTTGTCATTTAAAGCTTGTGTTTCCTTATTAACTTTCTGTTTGGATGATCTGTCCATTGGTGTAAGTGAGGTGTTAAAGTCCCCCACTATTATTGTGTTACTGTCGATTTCTTCTTTTATAGCTGTTAGCAGTTGCCTTATGTATTGAGGTGCTCCTATGTTGGGTGCATATATATTTATAATTGTTATATCTTCTTCTTGGATTGATCCCTTGACCAGTATGTAGTGCCCTTCCTTGTCTCTTGTAAATTCTTTATTTTAAAGTCTATTTTGTCTGATATGAGAGTGTGAGTCCAGCTTTCTTTTGATTTCCATTTGCATGGAATATCTTTTTACATCCCCTCACTTTGTGTCTGTATGTGTCCCTAGGTCTGAAGTGGGTCTCTTGTAGACAGCATATATATGGGTCTTGCTTTTGTATCTATTCACTGAGCCTGTGTCTTTTAGTTGGAGCATTTAATCCATTCACATTTAAGGTAATTATCAATATGTATGTTCCTATTACCATTTTCTTAATTGTTTTGGGTTTGTTTTTGTAGGTCCTTTTCTTGTCTTGTGTTTCCCACTTAGAGAAGTTCCTTTAGCATTTGTTGTAGAGCTGGTTGGTCTGGTGGTGCTGAATTCTCTTAGCTTTTGCTTGCCTTTAAAGCTTTTAAATATTTTTATTTTATTTATTTATTTTTTTATTTTTGGCTGTGTTGGGTCTTTGCTGTGGTACACAGGTTTCTCATTGCAGTGGCTTCTCTTGCTGTGGAGTATGGGCTCTAGGCGTGCGGGCTTCAGTATTTGTGGCTCGCGGGCTCTAGAGCGCAGCCTTAGTAGTTGTGACGCATGGGCTTAGTTGCTCCACGGTATGGAGGATCTTCCAGGACCAGGGATCAAACCCGTGTCCCCTACATTGGCAGGCAGATTCTTAACCACTGGGCCACCAGGGAAGGCCCTGTGAAGCTTTTGATTTCTCTGTCGAATCTGAGTGAGATCCTTGCTGGATAGAATAATCTTGGTTTTTCGTTCTTCCCTTTCATCACTTTAAATATATCATGCCACTCCCTTCTGGCTTGTAGAGTTTCTGCTGAGAAATCAGCTGTTAACCTTATGGGAGTTCCCTTGTATGTCATTTGTTATTTTTCCCTTGTTGCTTTTAACCTTATGGGAGTTCCCTTGTATGTCATTTGTTATTTTTCCCTTGTTGCTTTTAATAATATTTCTTTGTCTTTAATTTTTGTCAATTTGATTACTATGTCTCGGCATGTTTCTCCTTGGGTTTATCCTGCCTGGGATTCTCTGTGCTTATTGGACTTGGGTGGCTATTTCCTTTCCCATGTTAGGGAAGTTTTCAACAATAATCTCTTCAAATATTTTCTCAGGTCCTTTCTCTCTCTCTTCTCCTTCTGGGACCCCTATAATGTGAATGTTGGTGAATTTAATGTTGTCCCAGAAGTCTCTTAGGCTGTCTTCATTTCTTTTCATTCTTTTTTCTTTATTCTGTTCCATGGCAGTGAATTCCACCATTCTGTCTTCCAGGTCACTTATCTATTCTTCTGCCTCAGTTATTCTGCTATTGATTCCTTCTAGTGTATTTTTTATTTCAGTTATTGTACTGTTCATCTCTGTTTGTTTGTACTTTGATTCTTCTAGGTATTTGTTCTTCAAATCTTCCAGGTCTTTGTTAAACATTTCTTGCATCTGCTCCATCTTTGCCTCCATTCTTTTTCAGAGGTCCTGGATCATCCACACTATCGTTATTCTGAATTCTTTTTCTGGAAGGTTGCCTATCTCCACTTCATTTGGTTGTTTTTCTAGGGTTTTATCTTGTTCCTTCATCTGGTACATAGTCCTCTGCCTTTTCATTTTGTCTATCTTTCTGTGAATGTGGTTTTCGTTCCACAGGATTGTAGTTATTCTTGCTTCTGCTGATAAAATATTTTATTGCTGCTGGTGTTGGAGGGTCTCCTGCAGAGGTGGGGGGTGGCTGTGCCTCACCACAGGGACAAGGACACTGGCAGCAGAAGTTCTGGGAAGTACTGCTTGGCATGAGCCCTCTCAGAGTCCGTCATTAGCCCCACCAAAAAGCCTGTAGCTACACATCTAGATTTTAATGACAAAGATGAAAGAGAAGTCCCTACATTTGAACTGGGAGGGGATTAAACAGAACCAGTTTGAGTTGTCCTCTGGGCTTGTGAGATGGTACAAAATACTGGGAAAAAACTGTTTGAAAATGATGGTGTGTTTTATCATTGTGGATCTAAAACTACAGTCCCAACCAGGTATTCTTGGTCTCCCTAGTTTTACTAGCAAATCTTTGCCCCAGAAATTCTTTGAATAGATCACAATGGGAAAAGATACCTTGGGTCATTTCAGTGTGCTGTTGCACCTTGGGGAAGGATTTCCACATGCCACTTTCCCACCCAAATGACAGACATATTCACTAAGGCCTGGCTTCTTTACAACTGTGTCACATTTAAGCAGAAGGAAAATGCTACTGGGATCTAGGTCTCCCTTTCTCTGGCATTCTTAAATGGGTACCAAATATGTCTGATTCTAACTTGAAAGCTTGATGTCTATGCTATGTCATCATCTCTGAATCAAAATACAAGGCAGCAACTGATTGCACAGGCTCTGGGGTTAGGAGACTTGACTTGAATCTCAGCAATTCTACTTACAAGTTGCGTGAACTGAGCCACATTTCCTAACCTCTCTGTCCCTCAGTTTCCTTATGTTAAAAAAAAAAAAAAAATGCGTATAGTACCTGCCTCATACAGTTCTGGTGAAGATTCAATGAAAAGGTGCTAAAGCATTTGGCAAGGGGCTGGCTCATGGCACATAAATATTGCTGGCTATTCTTTAAAACAGCAGTTAATATAATGTCTTTCACATATTAAGCCTTCAATAAATGTTTTCTGGTTAGTTGAATTGTCACCAAATTTTGAAAGTCTCAAAAGTAAGTTGGATATATCTATACACTTCCATCCTCCTCTGTTTTTGTGCCCACACCTTAACGATGACAGGACCCAGAAATTTATATTGCCTGGGGCTTGAGCATGTGTCCCTCCAAATTCATGTTCCAGACCCTGCTAATGAAATTTAAAGAATGCCAGAAGGCAGGCCTCTGTTGTTGAGGAGAGGAAACCAGGAGAGGCAAGCTCCCAGAGTTGTGGTCCCAGTAGGAATTCAAAACCTCCCATATTCTCAGCTCCCACTTATCTTGGGTTGAGCCTTTATTAGGATTAAAAAAAAAAAAAAAAACAGTGAAAACCAGCTTCTCAGTAAACTGTATAGGCACTTCCTGGTTATCCGTGATATGAGAATAACATTTAAACTATTTCCATTTCTGATCCCAGCTAGAAACAGGAAACGCATGGGGTACAACTTTACACAAAAACAAAAGGACCAAAAAATAAACCAAATTGTCCCAGGGTTCAGAAGAGGTTTACGCTAATTGTTAGGAGGTTCAGATTTAGCGAATCCTCCCCTGGTTTGTACCATTCCAGAAATTCCTTTTGAGGGGTGGGGAAGTGAAGGGTTGTACTAAATTGCACAGCACTGCCATCTTCAGGGCTATTGAGGAAAATTTCTCAGGGTCGGTCAGATAAATCATCCTCCTAAACACTTCATTTAAATATAATCAGATGGTTAAAAATTTGACAGCAGACAGACTGGAACAGATTTTTCTACTGTTTCCAATGTTTGAAAAGTCAGTAGACACAGCTTTTTTTTGTGGTGTATGCACATTTTAAAAAATATTTGCTGATCGAAAAGCCATTTACAATAAATAGGAAAGTTTAAATAGCTCATACTGCATTGCCAAATGATGGGAGTTAACACAAACATATTGTTCTGGAAAAAAAATTCCTTAAAAAGAAAAGTATGAATCAAATGATTTCGAAGTGCTGTTTGAACAGATGGTGTGATTAACAACTAGCAATGTTAGCCATCTCAGGAGCTTACAGAGAAGTAAACAAATGCAAGGGGAAAAAATCACTTTATTCCCCCAAAAGAGTGTTTAGTTCATTTCATTAGAAAAATTTGAAAGTCTGCAATTTGAAAGTGAGATATATCTAGGGGATATGGGGAATAAGGAGTAAAGGGAGACTTTTTGGAGAAAGACCATATCAAGACAAATGCTGATGCTCCATGCATGGCTGAGGATGAGATAGGAGAAGTTTAGGCGGTCGCTTTCATCCAAAATGCCAGAGGCAGGTGGGGCACTGCAGAACACACTGGCTTTGAAGTCAGAGGGCTAGGTTCTCATCCTGGCTCTAGCACCAGCTGCCGCTGGCCTCGGGGCCATCCTTGATCTCTCCAGACCTCAGTTTCTTTGTTTGGAAAATAAGAATGAGAACCAGATGAGCTGTACAGCTGTGCTTGAAAACGCTAATGTGCACCTGGGGATCTCATTAAAATGCAGATTCTAACTCATAGGCCCAGGGTAGGGTCTGAGAGTCTGAATTTTTCACAGGCTCCCAGGTAATGCTGATGCTGCTGACCCACAGACTACATGTTTACTACCAGGGCTCTAAAATCCCTTCCAGTGATTATAATCTCATCTTCTGATACAGAAGGTGCGGCTCAGGGCAAGATGAAAAAGACCACATGTCTACCTTCCAGGTACAATGACTCAGAAATATGTATGAATGAAAGTGCATAATGAACATGCCAAATGTTGAATTGATTTTAAAAGCAACTGAAGTATATATTTATATTACATAGTAAATAGTTTGAACTTTTTGAGCAAGTGATGTGAGAGGAGAGTACTGGGAATTGGATGTGGAGACCAAATATATGGGGATGAGATGAGGGGGAGATTGGGAGATTGAGTATGAACCAGCTTCCATATGGACTATTCAATACTGATCCTGAGACTTCATCAGATTTAAAAACTTTTGCTCTGTGAAAGACACTGTTAAGAGAATGAAAAGACAATCTACAAACTGGGAGAAAGTATTCACAAATCACATATTCGACAAAGGACTTGTATCCAGAATATACAAAGGATTCTCAAAACTCAAAAGCAAGAAAACAACTCAATTCTTTAAACGGGCAAAAGACTTGAATAGATACTTGGCGAGGGAGGAGATATGGATGGCAAATAAGCAAATGAAAAGATGTCCAACATTATTAGCCACTAGGGAAATTCAAATTAAACCCGTGATGAGATAGCACCATACACCTATTAAAATGGCTAAAATAAAAAATATTGACAATAGCAAATGCTGACAAGGATGTGAAGAAACTGGATCACATATATATTGCTGGTATAAATATAAAAATAATACAGACACTCTGGAAAAGATTTTTGGCAGTTTCTTATGAAGTTAAACATAAATTTACCACATGATCCAGAAATCCCACTTTTACATAATCTACCCTAGAGAAATTAAAACTTACATTCACACAATAACTGGTACAAAAGCGTTTACAGCAATTCTACTCATAACCACTGAAAACTAGAAATGAACCAAATGTCTTTCAATAAGTGAGTAGATAAACAAACTGTGGTATACCCATACAATGGAATATTACTCAGAAATAAAAAGGAGCAAATGGAGCAAACCATTGATACATACAACTTGGATGAATCGGAAAGGCATTATGCAGGGTGAAAGAAGCCAGTCTCAAAATTTTCATACTGCATGATTGCATTTATATGACACTCTCAAAAAAGCAAAACTAAAGTGACAGAAAACAGATCAGTGGTGGCCAGGGGTTAGAGGTGGGAGGAGAGGTGAGTACAAAGCGTTAGCACAAGGGAGTTTCCTGGGAAATGTAACTGTTTCCCATCCTGATTGTGGTGGTAGTTACACAAATCTACCCATGTGTTAAAATTCATGGAAATACATGGCCAGAAATGTCAATTTTACTGTATGCTAAATTAATTTTTAACTAATCCAAAAATCATTAGTTTTTTTCTTTTTAAATTTTGAGCAAAAGTGTGCAGCCACTATGGAAAACAGTATGGAGGCTCCTTGAAAAACAAAAACATAAAGCTGCCAAATGATCCAGCAATCCCACTCCTGGGTACATATGTGAAAAAAACAAAAACTATAATTTGAAAAGATACATGCAGTCCAATGTTCATAACAGCACTATTTGCAATAGCCAAGACATGGAAATAACCCAAGTGCCCAGCAACAGATGACTGGTTTAAGAAGATGTTTTATATATGCGTATATATATATACATATATATATACACATATATATGTATATATATATATAATACCATTATATATAATATATAATAATAAATATAATGGAATATTACTCAGCCATAAAAAGGAATGAAATATTGCCATTTGCAACAACGTGGATGGACCTAAAGAATATTATACTTAATGAAGTAAGTCAAACAGACAAATACTATATGATATCACATGTAGAATCTTAAAAATAATACAAATGAATCTACATGCAAAACAGAAAGACTCACAGACATAGAAAACAAACTTATGGTTACCAAAGGGGAGAGGGATGTGGGGAGGGACAAATTAGGAGTATGAGA
Organism: Aethalodelphis obliquidens; assembly: GCF_003676395.1. Classification (NCBI taxonomy): domain Eukaryota; kingdom Metazoa; phylum Chordata; class Mammalia; order Artiodactyla; family Delphinidae; genus Aethalodelphis; species Aethalodelphis obliquidens. Next base: position 70,175,701 of record NW_020837946.1, on the reverse strand, counting down.
TTAGCAGATAAAAACTACTACATGTAAAATAGATAAGGAACAAGGATTTCCTATACAGCACAGGGAACTATATTCAATGTCTTATAATAACCTATAATGGAATATAACAAGAAAAACAACGGAATCACTCTGCTCTACACCTGAAACCAACACAATGTTGTAAATCTACTATACTGCAATTAAAAAAAAAAAAAAACTTTGAGTAAAAGTGAAAAGTTTTTGAAAGTCTAATTAATAAGGTAAATATTTCCCAGCCACCACTGTGAGACTTACAGTGAGCTGCCACTCTTCTATCTCTTCACACAACCTTGAAAGATATTCCTGTACTCAAGGTCCAACAGCTTATCATTTTAAGTCTCTAGTACCCTTTCCTTTTCAGATAATTCATGTCAAAAAGCCGTTCCCTACAAATTACTGCCCAATCCTTAACATAAGTCAGCAGTGAGTCCAGAAGACCAATTCATAACCAACAAGTCCTTGCCCTCCAAGAAAGATAGTATCTCTCTACAAATAAACTGTCAGTTGATTCTCCCATTGTTTTCACCATGTAATACCCCCTCAGAAATTTCACAGAAAGAATATATACCAACAATTTCTTGAAAAAAAAAAAGATATAGCTATAAGAAGATATTCAACTTTATTAGTAATTTAGGAACTGCAAAATAGGGTAGGATGCCATTTTTTAACGTATTAGCTTTGTAAACGTTAAATAGAATAATGCTCTCCTACATTGAGGAAGGTGTGGGGGAATGGGGCATGGGGGTAAACTGATTTACCTTTCAAGAGGTCTATTTAGCAGTCTGTATCAAAAGGCATAAAATGTGCATCCCCTCTGGGATTGAAATTTAACTTCTAGGAATTCACCCTAAGAGATAACCAAGCAAGTGTATTCTGCTTAGCATTGTTTTAATGGTAAAATATTGAATGCCAAAGTTCTAAAATCCCTTCCAGCTAATGGATTTAAATACTCTATCATTCACTGTTGGCGGGACTGTATTTAAATTGGGGCAGCCACTGCGGAAAACAGTATGGAGGTTCTTCAAAAAATTAAAACTAGAACTACCTAATGATCCAGCAATTCCACTTCTGAGAATATATTCAAAGGAAACAAAAACACTAAGCTGAAAAGAGATTTGCACCCCCATGTTCATAGCAGCATTATTTACAATAACCAAGACATGGAAAAAACCTAAGTGTCCATTGAAGGATGAATGGATAAAGTTGTGGCATATATACACTGGGATATTATTCAGCCATAAAAAATGAGGAAATCCAGCCATTTGCAACAGCATAGATGGAACTTGAAGGCATTATGCTAAGTGAAATAATTCAAAGACAAATAGTGTATGATCTTGCTTATATGTGGAATCTAAAATTTAAAAAAAAAATCACATAAAGAAACAGATCAGACTTGTGATTACCAGACTTGTGAAGGGGAGGGGCAGGAGGAATTGAAGGAAGGTAATCAAAAGATACAAATTTCCAGTTATAAGATAATTACTAGGTATGTAATGTATAACATGATGACTATAGCTAATACCACTATATGATATATAGGAAAGTTAAGTAAATCCTAAGAGTTCTCATCACAAGGAAAATTTATTTTTCCTTCTTTTTTTTTTAAAATTATATCTATATGAGAAGGTAGATGTTAGCTGAACATATTGTGCTAATCATTTCACAATATATGTAAATCAAACCATCATGCTGCATGCCTTAAACTTATACAGTGGTGTATGTCTCTCAAAAAAAACTGAAAAAAGATACTCTATCATCTCTGGTGTGCTAGATGCTGCACAGAGCACAATATTATAGGCTGAGAGTATACTATGATTCAGAAATCTGCATCGATTAATACACGAAAGAACATACTGAGAGCCAAATTTTGAACTGGTTTTTAAAAGTAAATTAAATATTTATTTAAATTATGTGACCTAACATAATCTAATTATCAAAAAGGTAGATCAGTTAAACTACCTAATATCCAAACATTAAAAATGATACGTATCTATATTCATTGACATGGATAGATTTGCATTTCATGTTTCTAAGTGAAAACTACAGACTACAAAATAGTACTATCTCATTTTTATACAAAATGTACAGAAAGACAGAGAACATATATATGGGGAAAATCTGTAAGAATATACTTTAAAATTTTACTATGGTTATTGCTGTGTAGGGGGATGATAGTTGATTTCTATTTTCTTCTTTATACTTTTTCTGCTTTTCCCAGTTTTTTTTTTTCAATGAGAGTATATTACTTTCATGATTGAAAAAAAATCCCATAAAACTATTTCTAGAAACATCTAGCAGATTAGTCCCAGGCAGTTTTCTTTATATTAACATTGTTGCCTTTCTCCCCAAGAAGGGTATGGTTCTTCCTGTCTTTCATGACAGATTCCAAAGACTTACCAGGAGGTTCAACCATGGCTGCAGAGCATTTAGAGTCACATGGGCAGCCCTCCATCTACTGGCACAGTGGCTCAGTTAACAGCTGGGAATATATACTGAATATACCTAAAGTCCATTCAAAGATCTTGGGTGGGAATCAGCCACTCCCAGTGATCTTAACTTCGTCCTGACTTTTTTCTTAGTAGCTCACAACTGTCTGCTTCCAAAGTTAACTTGGAAGTGGGATGCAGCCTTAACATCTTTCCATAACATCTTCGTTTGGGGAAAAAAAAAAAAAAAGGCTATGAAACTTTTTCAAACAGTTTTCCTTAAAATTGGGTTTCATTAAAAATTTGGAGTGTTTCTAATTTCTTCAGGTAATAAAGAGCAAAGGGAGAAAATCTGTCTTTTCTGAATTAATTCTTTTTTCTTTTTAGGTGCTGTTCACATTTCTAGTCAAGAAAAAGAAAAGAATAAATGAATTAATTGGATTACATTTTTTTCTTTTCCATACATACACATAACTTTTTCATAGTTATGTAGCTTGCTGATTTGATGTATGTAAAAACAATCTTGGTATTACTAATTTCAGAAAAGTTTGCCATGTGCTTCTAGAATTATTTAGTCACTTAATTTCTAGTTCACCCCTAGCACCTGGACATTTTATCTTTGGCAAATAATTTTCATGTGTTTATAATCATGTTTTTAGTCAGCCTTTAGGGTTTTTTTTAATGTTGCTTTAAAATCTATTTACCAAGTTTTCTAATTAGTGTTTGAATTTTATGTAAAAGGGTGATTTTGGCTTTGCCCTACCTGCTAAAATGTTGAATTGATTCTGCTGTCATTACATAAAGGATCACTCATAACGACCTGACTAAACCAGTTCCTGTTCATTACGCAAACACTCTATGTTGTGCAGGGTTATTTGACTTTGTTAGAATTAGTCATTTGTATCATCCTAAAATCTCATCTCTGCATTTCAGCCTGAATTAGGAAGCCTGACAACTGATGGGTAGATAATAGAAGTTTTTAATTTCTTACCTGACCTAACTTTCCAGCTTCCCCAATTTCATTGGGAAACTGATTTTCAGCACTGGTCAAGCGCTTTTTTTTCTATTTTTATTGTTTTTAATTATTTTATAATTATGAAATTCATGCCGGCAGAGATTTCAGAGAGAATACTTGCTTAGAAAAAATTCTGATGTCATTTCTAACGGTATTTTTCAATGGTAATTTCACAAAGAATGATACAACTCCCTGAACTCTAGCCTAGATATACCATTTGTTACCCATCTTTCTCCAATTATATCAAGACCACTTATTTCACACCGACCCTCCCTCACATACCACCAAGCATTCCATTTCATTCACTTAATGGTTTCCGCATTTTTATATTTTGACCTGACTTTTCTCCCATTTCCCACAAATGTCAAATAACTTTCTACTGATAAACTGGACACCATTTTCCTCAAATAAATCATTGACTTCCCTCCAGTGACTCTAACTACTTATCGTGTGCTTTTCTTAACTTGTTGGTTTCTCTGTAATTTAGAAACTACTCTATCACCTTATAATTTTTTTAAACCAGCTTCCTGATGTTCTTCCTTCCTAATTTATGCCCCATGAATCCAAAAGTCCCCTAGTTAACAATAATAGCTACTATTTATTATCTACAAGGTACCAACCACTTTTGAGACATTATATCTTATCCTCATAAGAGCACTGTGAAGAAAACATTGTCATTCCAGTTTCACAAACGAGGAAACTGAGGGTCAGGAGTTTAAGTAACTTGCCCAGGCAAGCTCAGCTAGTAAGTGACCACTGGGATTCAGAGTCAGGTCTCTCTGATGCCAAAGCAACTTCTTTCTTTATGTCACCATTTCTTCTGTGAATCTAACACTCCCACTCAGACATCCATGTCTGATCATCTTGTCTAGCTCATGGACCACTGCTCCAGTATCACAGTGAACTCTTAGCTTCATGCCTGCAATATTAACCTATGCCAAATGAGACCGGCATGGAACTAATCAGATGTAAGTTTCTAATTTTATTATGTGGTCTCTTTGGTCCCAAAAGACCCTCCCAAATGCATTATATTTTCCTTTCAAAAACTTAATTCCCTTTTTAAAGTCTTATGTGGTTCCCTAAGCTAACACTACTTTTCCCTGCTTTCTCAACAAAGCTGATTATTGACTTATTACTTTCAGTGTGACAGTAAATCAACAGATCAGGAAGCAGTTTGTCAAATGATCCAAAGAATGTAGAACAATTATTTTCGTAGGGAAATGAACACCCGGGGTTTCTGTTTGGGAATCATGGTTGATCCCATCTTCCCAACACTTCTTTTGTACTGGAGCAGAAAGAGCTGGTCTGGTGATTACTCACATTTCCAGCTTTGCCATTCGCTTGGGCACTAACTTATTTTCTGGCATTTGGAAAGATTACTCCCCCAGGGTTTAATTGCAATTAGAGGAACAGGTTGGAGAGAACATCAAATTGTGCTCTGGGAAAAAAAAATTTTTTTTTTTTTTTTTTTTTTTTTTTACTGCAGAGGAAAGGAGCTAGACGGTAAGAAGAAAAAAGAGTTATTAATTTCCAAAATACATTTTACAGAAGCACAAAGCTAATAAGTTATACTTGGTGTTCATTCTATTTTTGCTATTTGGCTCTTGACAGGCAATTTTATTTACCACTTTCTAAATTAATCACGAAATCAAATTGCAGCACTGCATATCCGCTCACTCCCTAAATCATCTTTGCGTCCACTGGCTGACAGTTCTGACATGCGCAGATAGCCCCGACTGAAATGCTGACCTATGTTAATGAGACACATCTTTTCTCCATCCCTTTAGGGCTTGGGTTACCCCTTCCACAGAGCAAATCAGTGCTGTCTTAACCAACTAAACTTCCCGTGGGGTCCCTTCAGTTTTGGGGCTTCCTGTGTTTTGAAGAAATAGCTTTTAAGAAATCACTATTCTTTTTAAGGCCCTTTGACTGAGGAACTTTTTGTGTGTTTGGTAAAATATAAAGGAACTCTCAACATACTGAATGTAGTTCCCTGTGCTATAGAGTAGGACCTTGTTGTTTATCTATTTTATACATAGTAGCTTGCATCTGCCAATCCCAAACTCCTAATTTATCTCTCCCCCACCACCTTTCCCCTTTGGTAACCATAAGTTTGTTTCTGTGTCTGTGAGTCTGTTTCTGTTTTGTAAATAAGTTCATTTGTATCATATCTGAGATTCCATATATGTGATACCATGTGATATTTGTCTTTCTCTGTCTGACTTACTTCACTTAGTATGATCATCTCTAGGTCCAACCGCATTGCTGCAAATGGCATTATTTCATTCTTTTTTATGGCTGAGTAATATTTCATTGTATGTATGTACGACATCTTCTTTATCCACTCATCTGCTGATGGACACTTAGGTTACTTCCATGTCTTAGCTATTGTAAATAGTGCTGTTATGAACATTGGGGTGCATTTATCTTTTCGAATTAGAGTTTTCTCCAAATATATGCCCAGGAGTGGGGTTGTTAGATCATATGGTAGTTCTATTTTTAGTTTTTTAAGGACTCTTCATACTGCTTTCCGTAGTGGCTGCACCAATTTACATTAAAGAAACCCTTTTAAACATACCAAACTTGAGGTCAAATTCATTAATCAAACACCTTAAAATTAGATCAAATCACAAGCTGAGTCTTTGCTTACTCTTCAGAGCTCTAAATTATCTACTCCTGCCTGCTGCAGTCCCAGATCCTTGGAGTGACTCCCCTCCACTCCCTGTGTGTCTCGTATTTAATACTTATTTTTTAAGAATTTTATTCTACTATATTTTTTATATCAGTAAGGCATTTAAAATTCTATTTGGAACAAAAGAGGGTATACATAAATAAATTAAATGTCTGGAAAGGATCCTAGACCAGGAATTAAGATTTGCCATTAATTAGCTGTGAGACCTGGAACATGTCATTTAAATTTTCTGGGTCTCCGTTTCCTCATCTGCAAAATTATAAAGTTAGAATAAAATAATCTCTAGGGTTTTTTTTTTCTTTCTTATTCTGATTTTGGTGTAATAGAACTGCCAGTCAAAGGAACAGATAAAAATAGAGGGCATATCTCAACTACCAGGGCTGAATGTACTCAATTAGCACTTCACATTCTTCCCACTTCCTTCCTGTGTGTGTTTCTTTACTGCAGAGGCTGCAAAGCCGAAAAGTACATTCCCCGTTTTGCAGCTAGGGTCCTGGATGTGAATAAATTTCCACAACTAGATGCACTTGCATGAGATTTTGAAGGTGGAAATGAAGCACGAACTATTATACCTCGGTGCCTTTTGTTGCTGTTGGGAAACTGTCATGGAAATGCCAGTGTCCAGTCTCCAGCTTCATGGGGCAGGAGGAGCTGTAAGGGTGGTGGGTGTCAAACTCCGTGTTCCAGGCCCGATCACTACACTTTATTGGGGGCTGTCAAGAAGCAATTTTTTTTTTTTTTTTGCAGTACGCGGGCCTCTCACTGTTGTGGCCTCTCCCGTTGCGGAGCACAGGCTCCGGACGCGCAGGCTCAGCAGCCATGGCTCATGGGCCCAGCCGCTCCGCGGCACGTGGGATCCTCCCGGACCGGGGTACGAAACCGTGTCCCCTGCGTCGGCAGGCGGACTCTCAACCACTGTGCCACCAGGGAAGTCCAAGAAGCATTTTTGATAGCAGTATCTGTGTCTTCCTAATCCTGGCTTTCTTAACCCCTATTTTATACTTTGTGATTGAGAGTGCAGCCCCCCCTAAGGGTCCTATCCTTTGTGTTCCGGAAGTCATTACTTGTCCCCCTCTAGAGCCTGCTCTTCTGTTCTGCTAATGGTTTTGTGAGCATCTAATTCTCTGTATTAAATTCCATTTTCCTTAAAGTACTGAAGGGGATCAGAATATTCCACCCCAAAATATGGTACAAAATATGTGTAAGGATTATTTTGAGCTGAAGGAAATTGGGAAATAACAGATGCAGAAAAAACTCTCTACTCTCCCCCCTTTATGCCTTAAAGACAGGGTATAAATCTCCCTTTGTGAAAGTGTCCCCTCTCTCCTCTCCAATACCTGGAAGAGGAGGCAGCTCATCACTGGGGACAGCACTGACTTGAACCTGCATAAATAAAGCTTACTGAAATAACCCTTATCTTCCATTAGTTCTCCCCCTGCCACATATTCATTTTCCCACAATTTATCACTCCTAGAAGCCCAAATACTTTTCCTTCATCTTGTCACTTGTCCGCAAATGCATCACTTTTTGTTAAAATGGTATATAAGCTCTCAAGCCTAACCTTGTCTTTGGGTTTTTACTTCCTTTTCTGTGAGAACCCCATATACACCTAAAAATTAAAATATTAACATCAAATAAAATTTGTATGACTTTTCTCCTGTTAATCTGTCTTTTGTCAGTTTAATTTGCAGAAGCTCAGTTCCTGAACATATGAAGGAAAAAGTTTTTTCTTATACTATGATACCTAGAGTAGGTTTTGATCCCTTTCCTCTAGCATATACTTATTTTTGAGGTCTAGTTTCTTCTTCCTTTGTTCTTGCTAATTTGTTTTTGTTGTTGTTCAGTTATATTTTGTTTGCATGATGCCAAACCTCGTCCTGTGAGAGCTTGTTTTAACACTCATTCCAACCCAGTCTTTTTTTCCCTTCAAATCAAGCCAAATGTTCTTTCAGACTTGTTCAGTTCTCAGTGTGATTCTATCCTGACTGCTCTTTTGTGCAATGGCAAGCACGATCCCAGGATTTTCTTGGAAACTATGTATAGTATACTGTTTCTCTTTGTACTTCTTTGCCTCTGGTTTGATCTGCTATTTTGAATTTAAGCTTTTACCCTTCAAATATCTGAATTAAAATATATATAAGATCCTGAAATACATTATTTATTATATTTTTTTAACTTTTTACTTTGAAATAATTGTAGGTTCACTGGAAGTAGAAAAAAGTAGTACCAAGAGGTCCAGTGTACCCTATATCTTAACAAATATTTTTATCATCAATAAAATTTTAGTCACTAACCCTCTAACTTTTCTAACACACATCATGCCACACTATTTCCCTCCTCAAAAACCTGAAGTAGAAAGTAACATCACTGAAAATGGCAGAGTGGAAAATTCCAGAGCTCCACCCCTTCATAAAAGCAACTAATAGATACTGCTGGCTGCACAACACTGTGAATGTACTCAATGACACTGAATCGTGCACTAAAAACTTGTTTAAATAGCAAGCTTTATTTATATATGTTTTACCAAAATGAAAAAAAAAAATTTTAATACATGAGAGAAAAAGAAGCAACTAAGAAGCTGGCGCAAACTGTAAGAATCAAGTTTTGCAAAACACTGGAATCTAGTCAAATGTTCACAACAACTAGGAAAAGCAATGATAAAAGAAGCTGCTGCACCGTGGTAAGAGCACTGTGACATTTTGTATTGCCCACCTACCATCCCTCATTCCCCAGAGCAGCCATGAAGATGGTAGCATGCACTTCTGATATAAGCTGTTTGTGGCAGAGGAAGCAATATAGACATTAGTCTGGAAGAATTGTGGTTGTGTGTTTCAGCTTCTTTGGTGGCTCCTTAAAGGACCAATGCAAGGGCATGCCTTTGTTTTGCTCTACTCAGAGCATTCCAAATGTTGGAGTGACTTCCCCAGGTGGCATTTGCCAAAAGCATTTAAAAGCAAAAGCATTTAAAAGCAAAAGCATTGACCACAGGAGCCTGAGGCAAGGGATAATAGTCAGGACAAACAACAGACAAACTGAAAAGCCTGGGGAAAGAAGAGATAAGGAAAGGAGATACAGGGGGAGGATAGGGAATTTAGAGGCTCCTACATATACTGGGGAATTGAAAAGACCACACACATTCCCAGAGCTGAATGAATGCTCAGAAAAGTCCTGAGAAGACCCTAAGCTTTCACCTCTGACTGACCTTCAAACTCAGAACAAACAGGAAAAGATAGAGTTGTAAATAGCATGGCTAACTCTTTAAGTACCCCCCAACCAGAGCCAATCTGCAAAGACAGGAAGAGTTTTTTGCTTGTTTCTTTTTTGCCTCCAGGCATTTAAGGAAAACACTGGGTGACCACCAAGCTGATAGAACACAGATTTCAGTAGCTACACATGACAAAGAATACAAACTTTATAAAAATAGTTTAGAAATCCACTAAATAAGCAAACAACAATAACCCAAAACAAGCAGCATCAACAAAGCCCAGAGAGGGGAGAGAGTATGACTTTCAGAGTTGCCACATTATAATACTTAAAATGTCCAGTTTTCAACAAAAAAGTATGAGGCAGAAAGTATGGCCATTCACTGGGAGGAAAAAAGAGAAAAATTAAGAGACACTGTCTCCAAGGAAGCACAAACATTGGACTTACTAAACAAAGACTTTCAATCTACTATCTTAAATATACTGAAAGAGATTAAGGACATCATGGACAAAGAATTAATTAAAGGAAACCTGGAGAAAAATGTGTCACAAAATTGATGAACAGTTTCAATGCAATCCTTATCAAAATCCCAACAGCATTTTTTGCAGACATGAAAAAGCTGACCTTAAAATGTATATGGAATTGCAATAGCTAAAAGCATCTGCAAAAAAGAAAGTAAAATTGAAGGACTCATATTTCCTACTTTCAAAACTACCACAAAGGCAGCAATAATCAAAACAGTGTGGTATTGATGTAAGGATAGTCATATGATCAATGGACTAGAATTGAGAGTGAAGAAAAAACACATAAATATATACGGTGAATTGATTTCTGACAAGGGTGGAAAGACCATTCAATGGGAAAAAAAGAGTCTCTTCAAAATATGATACTGATAGAGCTGGAAATCCACATGTAAAACAGTGATGTTGGACATACACTTCACACCATATACAAAAAGTAAAATGGATCAAAGACCTAAATGTAAGAGCTGAAACTATAAAATTCTTAGAAGAAACCATAGGAAAAATTCTTAATGACCTTGGATTTGGCAGTAGATCTTAGATATGGCACAAAAAGCCCAAAGAACAAAAATAATAACAAAAGTAATTGGACTTTCTACAAATTTAAAGTGTTTGTACATCAAAAGACACTATCAAGAGATGGTGAAGAGATCAAGACAGTGAAAAGATAACACACAGAATGGGAAAAAATATTTGCAAATCTTATCTCTAATAAGAATCTAGGAGAGACATTCAAGATGGCGGAGGAGTAAGACATGGAGATCACCTTCCTCCCCACAAATACATCAGAAATACATCTACATGTGGAACAACTCCTACAGAACACCTAGTGAATGCTGGCAGAAGACCTCAGTCTTCCCAAAAGGCAAGAAACTCCCCACGTACCTGGGTAGGTAGGGCAAAAGAAAAAACAGAGACAAAAGAATAGGGACAAGACCTGCACTTCTGGGAGGGAGCTTTGAAGGAGGAAAAGTTTCCACACACTAGGAAGCCCCTTCACTGCAGGAGACAGGGGGATGGAGGGGGAAGCTTCAGAGCCATGGAGGAGAGCACAGCAACAGGGGTGCAGAGGGCAAAGCAGAGAGATTCCCGCACAGAGGATTGGTGCCCACCAGCACTCACCAGTCCGAGAGGCTTGTCTGCTCACCCACCGGGACGGGTGAGGGCTGGGAGCTGAGGCTCAGGCTTCAGAGGTCAGATCCCAGGGAGAGGATTGGGGTTGGCTGCATGAACACAGCCTGAAGGGGACTAGTCCGCCACAGCTAGCTGCAAGGGAGTCCGGGAAAAAGTCTGGACCTGGCTAAGAGGCAATAGACCATTGTTTCGGGGTGCACAGGAGAGAGGCACCGCCTAAACGAGCTCCAAAGATGGGTGCGAGCCATGGCTATCAGCGCGGACACCAGAGACAGGCATGAAATGCTAAAGCTGCTACTGCAGCCACCAAGAAGCCTGTGTGCAAACACACGTCACTATCCACACCTCCCCTCCCAGGAGCCTGTGCAATCCACCACTGCCAGGGTCCCGTGATCCAGGGACAACTTCCCCTGGAGAACACACGGTGAACCTCAGGCTATTGCAACGTCACGCTGGCCTCAGCCACCGCAGGCTCACCCCACATTCCATACGCCTCCCTCCCCATGGCCTGAGTGACCCAGAGCCCCCAAATCAGCTGCTCCTTTAACCCTGTCCTGTCTGAGCTAAGAACAGACACCCTCAGGTGACCTACAAGCAGAGGCAGGTCCAAATACAAAGCTGAACCCCAGGAGCTGTGTGAACAAAGAAGAGAAAGGGAAATTTCTCCCAGCAGCAACAGGAGCAGTGGATTCATCTCCACAGTCAATTTGATGTACGCTGCATCTCTGGAATACCTGAATAGACAACAAATCATCCCAAAATTGAGGCGGTGGATGCTGGGAGCAACTGTAGACTTGGGGTTTGCTTTGTGAATCTAATTTGTTTCTGGTTTTATGTTTATCTTAGTTTAGTATTTAGAGTCTATTATCATTGGTTGATTTGTTTATTGATTTGGTTGCTCTCTTCCTTTTTTTTGTTTAATATAGATTTTTTTTCCTTTTTCTCTTTTTGTAAGTGTGTATGTGAATGCTTCTTTGTGTGATTTTGTCTGTATAGCTTTGCTTTTACCATTTGTCCTAGGGTTCTGTCTGTCCTTTTATTTTATATTATTTGTTTAGTATAGTTTTTAGCACTTGTTATCATTGTTGGATTTATTTCTTGGTTTGGTTGCTCACTTCTTTCTTTTTTCTTACTTTTTAATTTTTTTATTCTTAATAATTTTTTATTTTAATAACTTTGTTTTATTTATTTTTTAATTTTTTCATTTTTTCTCCCTTTTCTTCTGAGCTGTGCAGCTGACAGAGTCTTGGTGCTCTGGCCGGGTGTCAGGCCTGTGTCTCTGAGCTGGGAGAGCTGAGTTCATGACATTGGTCCACCAGAGACCTCCGGGCTCCATGTAATGTCAAAAGGCGAAAGCTCTCTCAGAGATCTCCGTCTCAACACTGAGACCAAGCTCCACTTAACGACCAGCAAGCTGCAGTGCTGGATACCAAATGCCAAACAACTATCAAGACAGGAACACAACCACACCCATTAGCAGAGAAGCTGCCTAAAATCATAATAAGGTCACAGACACCCCAAAACACAGCACCAGATGAAGTCCTGCCCAACACAAAGACAAGATCCAGCCTCATCCACCAGAAAAGAGGCACCAGTCCCCTCCACCAGGAAGCCTACACAACCCACTGAACCAACCTTACCCATGGGGGCAGACACCAAAAACAATGGGAACTATGAACCTGCAGCCTACAAAAAGGAGACCACAAACACAGTAAGTTAAGCAAAATGAGAAGACAGAGAAACACACAGCAGATGAAGGAGCAAGGTAAAAACCCACCAGACCAAACAAATGAAGAGGAACTAGGCAGTCGACCTGAAAAAGAATTTAGAGTAATGATAGTAAAGATGATCCAAAATCTTGGAAATAAAATGCAGAAAATACAAGAAACGTTTAACAAGGACTTAGAAGAACTAAAGAGCAAACTAACAATGATGAACAACACAATAAATGAAATTGAAAATTCTCTAGCAGAATAACTGAGGAAGAAGAACGGATAAGTGACCTGGAAGATAAAATAGTGGAAATAACTACAGTAGAGCAGAATAAAGAAAAAAGAATGAAAAGAATTGAGGACAGTCTCACAGACCTCTGGGACAACATTATATGCACCAACATTTGAATAATAGGGGTCCCAGAAGAAGAAGAGAAAAAGAAAGCAACTGAGAAAATATTTGAAGAGATTATAGTTGAAAACTTCCCAAATATGGAAAAGGAAATAGTCAAGTCCAAGAAATGCAGAGAGTCCCATATAGGATAAAGGCAAGGAGAAACATGCCAAGACACATAGTAATCAAACTATCAAAAATTAAATACAAAGAAAAATATTAAAAGAAGCAAGGGAAAAACAACAAATAACATACAAGGGAATCCCCATAAGGTTAACAGCTGATCTTTCAGCAGAAACTCTGCAAACCAGAAAGGAAAGGCAGGACATACTTAAACTGATGAAAGGGAAAAACCTACAAACAAGATTATTCTACCCAGCAAGGATCTCATTCAGATTTGATGGAGAAATTAAAATCTTTACAGATAAGCAAAAGTTAAGAGAATTCAGCACCGCCAAACCAGCTTTACAACAAATGCTAAAGGAACTTGTCCAGGCAGGAAACACAAGAGAAGGAAAAGACCTACAATAACAAAACCAAAACAATTAAGAAAATGGTAATAGGAACATACATAACGATAACAACCTTAAATGTAAATGGATTAAATGCTCCAACCAAAAGACATAGACTGGCTGAATGGATACAAAAACAAGACCCATATATATGCTATCTACAAGAGATCCACTTCAGAATTAGGGACACATACAGACTGAAAGAGAGTGGATGGAAAAACATATTCCATGCAAATGGAAATCAAAAGAAAGCTGGAGTAGCAATTCCCATACCAGACAAAAAAGACTTTAAAATAAAGACTATTACAAGAGATAAAGAAGGACACTACATAATGATCAAGGGATCAATCCAAGAAGATATAACAATAGTAAATATTTATGCACCCAACATAGGAGCACCTCAATACATAAGGCAAATGCTAACAGCCATAAAATGGAAATCGACAGTAACACAATCATAGGAGACCTTAACACCCCACTTTCACCAATGGACAGATCATCCAAAATGAAAATAAATAAGGAAACACAAGCTTTAAATGATACATTAAAAAAGATGGACTTAATTTATATTTATAGGATATTCCATCCAAAAACAACAAAATACACTTTCTTCTCAAGTGCTCATGGAACATTCTCCAGGATAGATCATATCTTGGGTCACAAATCAAGCCTTGGTAAATTTAAGAAAACTGAAATTGTATCAAGTATCTTTTCCAACCACAAAACTATGAGAATAGATATCAATTACAGGGGAAAATCTTTAAAAAATACAAACACATGGAGGCTAAACAATACACTACTAAATAACCAAGAGATCACTGAAGAAATCAAAGAGGAAATCAAAAAATACCTAAAAACAAATGACAATGAAAACAGGACAATCCAAGACCTATGGGATGCAGCAAAAGCAGTTTTAAGAGGGAAGTTTATAGCAATACAAACCTACCTCAAGAAACAAGAAACATCTCAAATAAACAACCTAACTTTACACCTAAAGCAATTAGAGAGAGAAGAGCAAAAATTACCCAAAGTTGGCAGAAGGAAAGAAATCATAAAGATCAGATCAGAAATAAATGAAAAAGAAATGAAGGAAACAATAGCAAAGGACAATAAAACTAAGACCTGGTTCTTTGAGAAGATAAGCAAAACTGATAAACCATTAGCCAGACTCATCAAGAAAAAAAGGGAGAAGACTCAAATCAATAGAATTAGAAATGAAAAAGGAGAAGTAAAAACTGACACTGCAGAAATACAAAGGATCAGAAGAGATTACTATAAGCAACAATACGCCAAAAAAAGGGACAACCTGAAAGAAATGGACAAATTCTTAGAAAAGCATAACCTTCCGAGACTGAACTAGGAAGAAATGGAAAATATAAACAGACCAATCACAAGCACTGAAATTGAAACTGTGATTAAAAATCTTCCAACAAACAAAAGCCCAGGACCGGAAGGCTTCACAGTCGACTTCTATCAAACATTTAGAGATGAGCTAACATCTATCCTTCTCAAACTCTTCCAAAATATAGCAGAGGGAGGAACACTCCCAAACCCATTCTACGAGGCCACCATCACCCTGATACCAAAACCAGACAAAGATGTCACAAAGAAAGAAAACTATAGGCCAATATCACTGATGAACACACATGCAAAAATCCTCAACAAAATACTAGCAAACAGAACCCAACAGCACATTAAAAGGATCATACACCATGATCAAGCGGGTTTATCCCAGGTATGCAAGGATTCGTCAATATATGCAAATCAATCAATGTGATACACCATATTAACAATTTGAAGGGTAAAAATCATATGATCATTTCAATAGATAGATGCAGAAAAAGCTTCCATCAAAATTCAGAACCCATTTATGATAAAAACCCTCCAGAAAGTAGGAATAGTGGGAACTTACCTCAACATAATAAAGGCCATATATGAAAGACCCACAGCCAACATCATTCTCAATGGTGAAAAACTGAAAACATTTCCTCTAAGATCAGGAACAAGACAAGGTTTTCCACTCTCACCACTATTATTCAACATGGTTTTGGAAGTTTTAGCCACAGCAATCAGAGAAAAAAAAGAAATAAAGGAATCCAAATCAGAAAAGAAGAAGGAAAGCTGCCACTGTTTGCAGATGACATGATACTATACATAGAGGATCCTAAAGATGCTACCAGAAAACTACTAGAGCTAATCAATGAATTTGGTAAAGTAGCAGGATACAAAATTAATGCACAGAAATCGCTTGCATTCCTATACACTAATGATGAAAAATGTGAAAGAGAAATTAAGAAAGCACTCGAATTTACCACTGCAACAAAAAGAATAAAATACCTAGGAATAAACCTTCCTAGGAAGACAAAAGACCTGTATTCAGAAAACTATAAGACACTGATGAAAGAAATTAAAGATGATACAAACAGATGGAGAGATATACCATGTTCTTGGATTGGAATAATCAATATTGTGAAAATGATTATACTACCCAAAGCAACCTACAGATTCAATGGAATCCCTCTCAAACTACCAATGGCATTTTTCACAGAACTAGAACAAAATATTTCACAATTTGCATGGAAACACAAAAGACCCTGAATAGCCAAAGCAATTTTGAGAAAGGAAAATGGAGCTAAAGGAATCAGGCTCCCAGACTTCAGACTATATCACAAAGCTATAGTAATCAAGACAATATGGTAATGGCACAAAAAGAGAAATATAGATCAATGGAACAGGATAGAAAGCCCAGAGATAAACCCACGCACATATGGTCACATTATTTTTGATGAAGGAGGCAAGAATATACAATGGAGAAAAGAGAGCCTCTTCAATAAGTGGTGCTGAGAAAACTGGACAGCTACATGTAAAAGAATGAAATTAGAACACTCCCTATCACCATACACAAAAATAAAGTCAAAATAGATTAAAGACCTAAATGTAAGGCCAGACACTATAAAACTCTTAGAGGAAAACATATGCAGAATACTCTATGACATAAATCACAGCAAGATCCTTTTTGACCCACTTTCTAGAGAAATGGAAATAAGAACAAAAATAAACAAACGGGACCTAATGAAACTTTTTCACAGCAAAGGAAACCATAAACAAGACCAAAAGACAACCCTCAGAATGGGAGAAAATGTTTGCAAATGAAGCAACTTAGAAAGGATTCATCTCCAAAATTTACAAGCAGCTCATCAGCTCAATAGCAAAAAAACAAACAATCGAATCCAAAAATGGGCAGCAGACCTAAATAAACATTTCTCCAAAGAAGATATACAGATTGCCAATAAACTCATGAAAGGATGTTCAATATCACTAATTGTTAGAGAAATGCAAATCAAAATTACAATCAGGTATCACCTCACACAGATCAGAATGGCCATCATCAAAAAATCTACAAACAATAAATGCTGGAGAGGGTGTGGAGAAAAGAGAACCTTCTTGCACTGTTTGGGGGAATGTAAATCGATATAGCCACTATGGAGAACAGTATGGAGGTTGCTTAAAAAACTACAAATAGAACTGCCATACAACCCAGCCATCCCACTACTGGGCATATACCCTGAGAAAATCATAATTGAAAAAGAGTCATGTACCACAATGGTCACTGCTGCTCTATTTCCAATAGCCAGGACATGGAAGCAACATAAGTTCCATCGACAGATGAATGGATAAAGAAAATGTGGCACATATATACGATGGAATATTACTCAGCCATAAAAGAAACGAAATTGAGTTATTTGTAGTGAGATGGATGGACGTAGAGTCTGTCATACAGAGTGAAGTAAGTCAGAAAGTTAAAAACATATACGGTATGTTAACACAGTTTATATATGGAATCTAAAAAAAAAAAAGGTTCTGAAGAACCTAGGGGCAGGGCAGGAATAAAGACGCAGATATAGAGAATGGACTTGAGGACACGGGAAGGGGGAAGGGTTAGCTGGGACGAAGTGAGAGAGTGGCACGGACATACATACACTACCAAATGTAAAACAGATAGCTAGTGGGAAGCAGCCGCATAGCACAGGGAGATCAGCTTGGTGCTTTGTGACCACCTAGAGGGGTGGATAGGGAGGGTGGGAGGGAGACACAAGAGGGAGGAGATATAGGGATATATGTGTACGTGTAGCTGATTCACATTGTTATAAAGCAGAAACTAACACACCATTGTAAAGCAATTATACTCCAATAAAGATATTAAAAAAAAAAAGTCTAACATCCAGAATATATACAGAACTCCAACAACTCAACAACAGGAAGGCAATCCAATTAAAATATAGGTAAAGAACTTGAATAGACAATCCTCCAAAGAAGATATACAAATGGTCAACAAGCACATGAAAAGATGCTCAACATCACTGATCACTAGGGAAATACAAATCAAAACTGTAATAAGACACCACTTCACACCCAGTAGGATGGTTATAATTTTTTTTTAATGGAAAATAACAAGTGTTGGAGTGGCTGCGGAAAAAACTGGAACCTACTCACATTGCTGGTGGAATGTCAAATAGTGCAATCGTTGTGGAAAACAGTTTGGCAATTCCTCAAAAATTAAGCATAGAATTACTGTATGACCCAGGGTTTCCACTCTTAATTATATACTCAAAGAATTGAAAACAGGTATTCCAACAAAAACTTGTACATAAATGTTCATTGTAGCACTATTCACAATAGCCAAAAGGAGGAAATAACCCAAACTTCCATGAAGTCATGACTGAATAAGTATGTTGTGATATATCCGTACAATGGAATATTATTCATCCATAGAAAGAATGAAGTACTGATACTTACTACAACATGGATGAGCCTCAAAAACATTATACTAAGTGGAAGAAGCTGGACACATAAGATCCCATAATAAATGATCTCATTTAAATGAAATATCCAGAATAGGTGAAACCCTTAGAGACAGAAAATAGATGACTGGTTGCCAGGGGCTGGGGGAAAGGCGAATAGAGAGTGACTGCTTAATGGGTATAGGGTTTCTTTTTTGGATGATGATATGTTTTGGAACCAAATAGAGGTGCCGGTGCACAACACTGTAAATGCGCTAAATGCCACTGAATTGTACGTACACTTTAAAATGGTTAGTTTTACGTTATGTGAATTTTGTCTCAATTAAAAACAAAACCTGAAATAGCTTTCCCTTGGCTGGTCTGCAGAATAAAGTACAAACTCCTTAGTCAGTCTGGTATTCACTACTTTTCATTATCTGGTCCTGTCTCTCCAGCCTCATCTCCTTCCACATCCCAAGCTCACCAGGGATGTACCAATTACCTGAATCTCCCACGCCCTCACTCACCTCCTTGTCTTTTTAGGTGAAATGTCCTTTCTTCCCCTTTCTTTTGCTTGATTAACTCCTACTTCTACTTCAAGATTCTGCTCAAGACTTAACCTTCTCTGGGAAGCATTTCCTAATTCCCTCCCCCAGTCTTGTTCCTTAGCTCCAGCTGGAGTATGGATTTCTAACCGTGGGCTCCCATAACATCCTTTGCATACTGCATTTGTCACACTGTCTTCTAATTATCTCCCCTTCCGAACTGTGAGATTCTCAAGAGCAGAAATTGTGCCAGAAATAGCTCCTGGCAGTGGTCCTGGCACACAGCACATGCTCAAAAGTGTTGAATTGTTAAACTGGATCACAACTTTCTCCAGCATGATTTTTGCTCATGTGCTTCCTTGTTTGGGCACCAATCTTCCTCTGTTTCTTTACTTCAGACCACGGTCTAATACAGTCAGTGCCCTCACCCTTGTGGACCATTGGTTACCAGGAGCCCCAGGAGACTGTGCGACAGTGTTCTGACAAATACATAACCTCTGGAGCAATAGCTCAGCATTCACATCCTTTTTCTGGTGGATCAGAAATTCCATCTTTATTCAATGACATACAAGGGGAAGAATATAAGGGCCTTGGAGTCAAAAGAACAATGTTCAAGTTCCTACCACACTATTCACTTGTGCAACCTTAGCCAAGTCACTTATTCCCTATGGGATTCATTTTCCTCATCTATAAAATGGGGATAAACATAACTGCCAGGATTTATTACAAAAGCTTTTGAGGATTAAAATGAAATCAAACAATGTATTCACATAGATTTTGTTGTTTTGTTTTGTTTTGTTTTGTTTGCGGTACGCGGGCCTCTCACTGTTGTGGCCTCTCCCGTCGCGGAGCACAGGCTCCGGACGCGCAGGCTCAGTGGCCAGGGCTCACGGGCCCAGCCACTCTGCGGCATGTGGGATCTTCCCGGACCGGGGCACGAACCCGTGTCCCCTGCATCGGCAGGCGGACTCTCAACCACTGCGCCACCAGGGAAGCCCCCTAAATGTTATTCTTGCACTGAAATACTTTATGACCCCATTTTGTAACTCCCACTAGTAACGATTCAAGGGTCACTTTAACCTGTCCCTTCATCACAGAAACTTAGAGTCAGCTAGAATTTATCACCTTTCCCAGCCATTGTTGGTAATTTTTTCCTCCCTATTCATGGCTAGCCAATAACTATAGTAAAATGGATAAATAAGGGCAATAATTAAGTAAGTACTTTAGGATCCTTTTGTATTTGCTTGCTATGAAATAAAATTGAATCCAGTTTAAATGAAGTTATTTTTATCATACCTATCATAGAGCATGAAATGGTTTAAGAAAAAGTTATAGGCCATGTGATTCACACAAGCCTAATAAAGTGAAAAGGCTAAAAAATAGCAGAAATATTGCCTTCTACTTTCAGGTACTAAACAATCTGAAAGTTGTTCTATTTTTCATCAAAATTATGAGCTGCTTATATAGCTTCCCTCTTCGCTCAGCCTGTCCTTATAGACAAATCAAAGCATAACCAGAGAGAGAAAACTAAAAGCGACCTAGAGGGTTTCCCTGGTGGCGCAGTGGTTAAGAATCTGCCTGCCAATCCAGAGAACACAGGTTCGAGCCCTGGTCCAGGAAGATCCCACATGCTGCAGAGCAACTAAGTCTGCGCACCCCAACTACTGAAGCCCGCACGCCTAGAGCCCATGCTCTGCAACAAGAGAAACCACCGCAATGAGAAGCACATGCACCACAACGAAGAGTAGCTCCCGCTCGCCGCAGCTAGAGAAAGCCCACGTGCAGCAACGAAGACCCAACACAGACAAAAATAAATAAATAAATAAATAAAATTTATTTTAAAAAAAAAAAGCGACCTAGAGACAAACCTTTCCTGGACAATAGCAGCTTACAATTTACAGGGAATATTCTGCAAAAAAGCAAACTTGCTTAAGTTCCAGCCTTGCTTGAGTCTGTGCAATAGTAAATTGGGGACAGCAATAGCTTGAGCAAGGGAAAGATGATTCATGAAGGCTTAACTAAGTCCAATCTTAGATCCAAGCCTAAACATTGAGCAGTTACTGACTCTCTGCAAAATTAACACTAAATTCTTATGCAAACTGGCATGGAGCACAGAAGAATGATGGACTAGTATGACCAAAGAAGATGAAAGATGTTTATTTCCTAAATGAGGAGAGATTGGAGGTTAACATTAAGAATGCATTATGTATTATGTTTAAATTAACTGTTCAAGATACTCCAAAATTATGGCAGATAAGGAAGCCTTTTCCAACTAGTCCCAATTGCTTGGTCTCTGGCCTTCTCTCCTAGCACCCCACCCCAACCAGTCACAGCCACACTAGCCCAAAACATGACTTTACCCAGGCCCTTCCCTTAGCAAATCCCTACTCTTTTTCCATGATCCAGTTCATTTATCATCTCTTTTGTGAATCCTTCTTTGATTCCCCAGGTGCTCCATTTCCTAATATCACAGGGCATTATTCAGTTCTCTATTAAAGCACTAATCGCATTAAGTTGCAATTCCTTGGAGGACTTGTCTGTTTCCCTTGTCTTATATCTTTGTGTTCCTTGGACTTAGCAAACTGTCCAGCACTGAGCAGGGCTTCATGAATGTTTGTTGAACAGTTAGTGACTCTCTCATTCCTCTTCCAGCCAGCCAGCTATTTACCTCCACAGCAGCCTTGAAATCCCAGTTCCTATTTCCTACACAAAGTCCAAGATTATAATCCTCTCTGAGATACTAACATAAAGGACCAATGAATAAGTTTTGGTTGCAAGATCTTAGCATCGTTTACAAGGACTACAGAGTACATGCTTATTGCCTAGCAAAGACCAGAATGTGCAGCTTTGCAGTCTTTGTTCGCAGTGAATTCATATCAAAGAAGACCAACAGGTAGACAGGGAGGTCTGAAAACGTGGCCATGCATGTCATGCTCTGCTCACGTGTGGTAGAAGAAAGGTAAAGCAACTGGAAGAGATAAGTTCTACCCTGCATGCTTTAGGATTCTTCGGCAGGGTTGTTAGTGAAGATGTATTATGAGGATTTATAGTGAAGAAAGGGAATAAATATCTGATTTAAGTTGCTTTTTAAAAAAATAGCACATATACAACTGTGCTCTGCTGTCATGGTTTGTTGTTCCAAAGTGTGAGAACAACAGTTCGTTTTTTAGTTTTTCCTCATGCCTGTTCTACCCTATTCTCTGCCTTGCCCTCTGCCCTGGGAGGTTGACTTGGATTGACTGACTGCACCATCAGCTGGCCCACTGGCTTCCAGGGGGTTCTGACCCTTAGGAGTCACTGGCTGGGCTCAGAGGGCAGGGATGGAGACTGATGTCTATTCCCCTGCCCCTCTCCCCACTCAGTGGCTTCATTCGTGGCAGCCCCTCTTCCATGCCTACAGCTCTCCCCAGACTCATAATCCTGTTCCCGGCTGAGGGTGCCTTCTGTTTCCTGGGAGGAGCCTGACTGACACAATAGTCACCCGCCCACAACTGAAAAAAAAAAATGTGAATAAAAGAAATGCTGCTTAGCTGTCTCCATTTCTTGCTCTTGTGTGTGTTCCACTGAGCAATTCCTCTACTAAGACTTGTAATAGTGAGGGAAGAGTGTAAGGTTTGAGAAGGGCAATGCTAAAATTTCAGTTATAATCTCATTGATTTTCACCCATTTCAGAAAGATCACAAGCTTCCGTGGAACAATAGATGCTTCCTCCCAGTGACTGTTTTGCACACTGACAATGAGACTTCACCAGGAACAAATGTCTGAAGTTGCCCCTCTCCTTACTCCTACAAATGACCTCCTTGGAAAAGAGCTGTGCAGCCATGGCTCACTTCCATTCAATTCAATAAACCTGTTTTAAGCATCTTCAATGGTTCATTGGTGTCATTTTTTTTTAAAAAAGTGAATTTCTAGGGGAGCTTGTATGGCCATGTGCTATGTGTTATCTGTGTAAGGTTTATACTTGTGTTCTTTTGTTTAAAAACCCTCTGGATTCCCTTGAGATGATAAGTGATGCAGAACCGCATTTTCAAAAAGATTCTTTAATTCTTGGCAGTAAAAGTAGCTCAGCTGATCTTTGCACATTTTTCAAAATGGTTTGAGTTTCCTGATTACTTGCAACACCTCATCCTTCCCTTTCCAGTTGCTGAATGCTCCTAGCAGATCCCACAGGCCTGAGGATGATGTCGTCTGTCACTTCTAAGTGACAGTTCTAAGTGCCTTTCTCTAGAAAGGCAGATTCTTCTGGGAGTTAAAGGTAATGAATGCTAAAAATTGTTTTTCAGATGTTCAGGGTTTAATAAAACACAGGATGTGCACTGCCAGGTAGCACCAATGTTCATTTTTTAAGCTGTCCTTATGTTATCATATATTTGCCTAAAACACTGCCGTATGTTACTTTGCCTTTCTGTTTGGCTACATTTCTGTGCAGAATTCCTAGGACTCCAGACTTTTTAAAGCCCATTTTAAAAATAGCCACCAACAAAAGAAGGATCTAAAACAATTTTTTTAAAGTCCTCAGGCAATTGCATTCAGGTAGGAGCAAAGAATTTCATTTGAGGTTCAGAAGTAATGAGGTTTATGGGAATTTCAAACACGGCCCAGTACTAAATGCTTGAGAATTTTTTTGTATAAATGTCCCTCATGTCCTTCTCCTTGTATTAAAATAGCAGTTTGAAGAGAAATGGGTGAACTGTTTTGGGTTTTGTTTTTTTAGTTTAAATAAATTGAATTAAAAAAAAAAAAAAGAGCAGAGGGGCCTGTAGCTCCAGCACCCATCATTGTGCTGGTCTGGGAGACATCTGCCCAAGTGTGGGTGGGCCTTGGTGGTGGGTGCTCCGTGTAGTTCAAGAATATTCCTGCAAAGGGGCCTCTACCACAGGAGGACACTGGGTAGAGAGGAATATGGGTGACAAAAAAAAGGGGCTCATTTGACAGTGACTCTAAAAAATAAAAACAGTTTGAGATATAAATAATCTCTATAATATCAGTTGTACCCAGAGCCACAAACACTGGTGTTATTGAGGTGAATATCTGGTCTCATCTCTGGGCCCTGAAAACCTGATTTTTGGAGGCTGATGGCTTTGAGTCAGCAGATACTCTCTGGGTTTCTGCACTAACCAGGGAGGTCATTGTCCCCCACCTGCCTCAGGGGGTCAGAAGACAACATTTACTCAGCCCTTGCTCTGTCTTGAGCTCGTCATTAACATTGTCGACAGTGTAACAAGAGGGAAGGAAGAGGCACCACCCCTGCCCTTGGGGACATCCAAGAAGTCAGGAAAAATCCAGACAAAGTGAGCCCACAAAAACCAGGTCCATATAAAGAGAATGTTTCCCAACACTATTAGAACGGCCAGCGATGCAGCCTAAACAAGTTTGTTTTCATCCTCTGTATTGTGTCTAGGAGAGGAGTGTAATCAAAATGATTTTGAGTTCACTCTACCACGAAGCCCTTCTCCATGGCCATGCCTAGAAGCATGTTAATTACAGTCATGAAATCCATGTTATTGCCTTTCAACCGTATTATATCGTAAGTTAATTTAGCAGTTAGTGAGCCTATAAAACGTATCAACTGAGCACTCTACCAGGTATCTAGGTGGAGGAATAGAGATATATAATCAAGGATGGCTCCTGACCTCAAGTTTGCCACCTGGCTGAGAAAAGCAATCATAATCAGATAATATGGTTGGAGGAAATAAATAAGTTCATGTCCCAAAATACAAGATAACACAGGACATGTCAACTTTATTGGAGCCAAGATAGGCAGCCGTGTTAGTAACGAGAATGGGATTGAGGTCACCAAAATGCCTGTCATCTAATCTTTTGGTGATATGACTTGAGTCTCTCAAGCAAAACCTCCTACCAGACCCTTCCAGAGAGCTGCAGTTTTATTCCTCTCCTTCATTCCTCTTCTAAACTACCTGGAATGCTTAGTTTAGATAAATAGCGTATTGAGGTTTAAGATAGAAACGATTTCTTTTTTTTTCTTTTTTAATAATTCTACTTTAGTCCAGACCCAATGTCTTTCAGACCTGGTACAAGTTCATCCGAAAGTCAGGAAATAGTTTTCAAAGTGTGCTTTAAGGGCCTTCTACATCAAAATCAACCGGGTGCCTGTTAAAATTCAGTTTTCTGGGCTTAGTAAGCCTAAGACAACTAAAATACCTGGTGGGACAGGCCAAGAATCTTAATTTTAATAAGCATCCAGGTCATTATTCTCCCTCCACCGCCAACAGTTTGAGAACCATGGGTTAAGGGCATGTACTGATTTTTTTTTGGCATCTTCCTAACCCTATTCTTACTGATGTAATCTGTACGAAGAGTCATCCCTTCCAGTTATATTCTTCTGTATATTGCAGGAATTCTTAGCCCCCTGCCCTCCCACCCCCACCCAGGGCTCATGCATTTCTATGGAATCCCTAAATGGGCTTTAAGACAGGCTTCAAAGCCTCTGAGTGTGTAGGCAATATGGTGGGCAGGTGTATGCTTTTTCTCTGGGGTAAGAATCCATAGATATCTTCAGATTATCAAAAGAGGCTCCAGAACATAAAATGATTGACCCACTGCTTTATAGGAATGACTATATGTAAACTCTAGGTCCCCATTACTGAGATTAGTTTTCCCTCTGACACGCATGGATACTAAGCATGTATCGGGATTATCAAGCTAAGTAATAAAATGAATAGGCATTTATTGAGCATCCTGGGGGATGATGAGGCAGTAAATACATACGCATTCCTCACACAGCTCTATAGCTCTTGTTTGTTTTTTAACATCTTTATTGGAGTAAAACTGCTTTACAATGTTGTGTTAGTTTCTGCTTTATAACAAAGTGAATCAGCTATATGTATACATATAGCCCCATATCCCCTCCCTCTTGCACCTCCCTCCCACCCTCCCTATCCCACCCTTCTACGTGGTCACAAAGCACCGAGCTGATCTCCCTGTGCTATGCGGTTGCTTCCCACTAGCTATCTATTTTACATTTGGTAGTGTCTATATGTCCACACCACTCTCTCACTTCGTCCCAGCTTACCCTTCCCCCTCCCCGTGTCCTCAAGTCCACTCTCTATGTCTGTACAGCTCTTTAGGGTGGAAAGTAGCGTTACCTCCATCCAGGTTACTAGTAACAATGACAATACTTTATTGAGCCCTTACTATTTGCCAAGTACTATTCTAAGCACTTCACATATAGTAGCTTATTTAAATCTTACAACACCTCTATAAAGTGGGTTCTACTCTTACCCCCATTTTACAGCTGGGGAAACTGACACTTTTCATGAAGTCCTCTTCCCTCATCTCTGCATCCTAATAACAAAAATATAACGTCAATAATAATAATAGCTAACTTTCATTGAAACTCATTACATTCCGGGCACTATTCTAAGCACTCATTTTATACAAAAAGAACCTGAGGCGCAAAGAAGTTAAGTAACTTTCCCAAAGTCATCCAGCCAGTAGTAGACAGAGCTAGGATTCAAACTCTCGTCTGACTAGAGAGCCCACACCCGTCATGCTTTCTAACTGCCACAAGTTCTAGCCTCCAGCTTACTGCAAAATTACCGATTCTGTGGGCCTTAGTTTCTGTGGATGCCCACCTCTAATCTAATGAATTCCTTTTCTTTTCTCGTTTTAAAGCTCTATTTCCAACGCAGGCTTCTGGGAGTGGTCCCCAAGTTTCCATAAGCACCCCTACGGCCAGCTTATGCTGCCTGAGGGTCCTGGGTGACAATGTGCCTGGCCACCCTAGCTCTGTCTCGGTTCCCAGACCACACAAGGTCACACCAGTTGCTCAGGGGTGTCAGGGCTCTCAGATGCCTTTACAATCACACACACAATAGGACCCGCAGCTCTGCTGGCTGCAGAGGAACTGGGCAGTATCACCTTTCAAATATCGCCTCTGCGTAATGCTGAGACCATTCAGAACCCGGTTAAAAAAACACAGTCACGACTCTCCTCGGGACCTGGGCTGTTGATTTTGTTAGGTGAGATCACTTGAGGAATATAAAACGCAAGAGAAAGAGTGGCAAAGAGGAAAAACAATAGGTGGGTAGAAAGGGTCATATAAAAGTCACGAAGTGGTGGAGCAGCAGCCTGGCCGCAGTGTTTTGCTCAGTTTAAACCTAGGTTTTAAGAGGTGAAGGAATAATCAATCCTTGTTTCAATTCCTTCCCAACTGTAAAATGTTTACTTGCACAGTGGCTTTTAATTCAGTGTGCGTGTGTGTGTATCTGTAAAAGAGGCTAAACTATGACCCTCTTAAAACTCCTGACAGCTGCCAATGCTCAGCACACACACAGCAAAGGTTTTGTGTTCAAAGCACACACTGTCCATACAGCTAAGCACCCATTGATGCTGGGCTTTTAATGTTATGCAAGACTTTTTCCTTCCTTTACTTGCCACTGAGTGACTGTGCTGATTCAACATTTTACAGACGCATAAATTTCCCTTTAGAGGCTGAACCCAGAATGTGTGCCTCCCTGGTCCAGTTCCTTACTGAAATCAGATGATGCAGAAAGTATTCTCTTGCATTTCAGTGAGAGGCTGCCCCCTAGTGAAAAATTTCAGCTACACATTCAACCGACAAATTTATTGTTGAAAATACTGCAAAGGTTTCTTGACACAAAGGAGAAACGTCCTTCAGTTGCCAAGGAAGTGACAGCATTGTGTTATTTAACCATCAATCAGATGTTTCTTTCCTTTCAACTTCCCCCCAGCCTATTTTTGGTATGTTTCAGTGTTCTGTAAAGTTTTCTTTGATAATTCAAGATGTCTCTGATTTTTAAATATACGCCCAAGATATATTCTTTTCTAAGCCAATAAAAATATTTTCAGGGAACTAAAGGTAAGATGCTGATGACCAGAGTCCATTCCTTGTTGTTTTGACACTGAGTTGTATATATATTTCCACTTCCACTTATTTTATTTGACTATATTTTCCTATCTAGGATTACTACCCAAAGTAAACAATTTTTGGTTCTAGAAGGTGAGTGTATGAGTATTCTAAATACTTTTTAGTGTTGAATGCCTCGATTTTAAATTAATGTCTAATATTTATTCTCATGCAGATCTAAGAGATAATTCAGATGAAGCCTTTTGAATAGTGCCTTACATGATAAGCCTTAAAAGTAGTTCATTACTACTATTATTACAGAATTATCCATTTTAGACAAAAATTATTTTGAACGTTAAACAGGAATACAGTTAGTATTGTGTCTACAAGTTTTTTCTCCATTGCCGTACAGAAGTGAAATAGTTACTTTGACAAAGATAAACAGTCTCTCCATTAAAAGCTGGTATTTAGAAACTTGAAAATAGTGGCAAATTTGTGCTTCTTTGCTATTTTATTTCTCCATCTCCCACCCCTCCCATCCATCTATCACTAGAAGGAATAGTATGTTGTCTGAATTAACCTTTTTGAAACTTGTAAGACTTAAAGGTGAAAATTCAATGACTGTGAACAATTGTTATAACATCTGGGTGTCTGGAAACTCACTTCTCTCTGCTCTTTTCATTTTGTAGAGATGTCATCCAAGATTAGAATGAAAGAGTGCTCTTCATTTTATTCTGGTGATTCATCCACGGATTTCAAATTCTCTAGAATCAAAGTTCTTTTTGTTTCTCCTACTCGTGAAAACCAATGAATACTCTCCATTTTGCAGGTAGCTGAGAACTAATCTGTGTGCAACTAACGACAACGCTGTGAGAGAGGTAGTAGTATATTCTCATTAGAGATTTGGCTCAGAGAAGTCGTGTCACTTTTCCAAGGATACACAGCTTGTTATTGGCCTCCAAATTCAAACCTTAGCCAACTTAGGCCAAGCCCTGTGCTCTTTCTCATCAAGGCTGTTCCACATCCTGCCCTTGGCTTGTTGTTTTATTAAATCTTAAAGACACGGGCCATGTTGTCCCCATTTTAAGAGAGAAAATTACATCAAGAAATAATCAAAAGCCAGGAAGTACATACAAACGTCAGCATTTCTCCACTAAATCTATTCAGATGTTCTAAATTAAGGAAAGCTACTCTCATTGATCCTTGGGAAGAATGAACGAGAGCTGTCCCTAAGGAAGTGAGAAGGACTGATAATGGGGCTTTGCAGTGATTCTCACCAAGGTTGGATCCTTATCCCAGCCATGAATAAGTTATGAAGGTGAAATTTCTCTACTTACACAAAGATGCTGCCATAATGGGAAAGAAGGGGACTTCAGATAGACATTGCTAAGAGCAGATGGTATGATCTGGAATGACAAACAAACTGCCCCTTGTGGGATTACCGCACCATGAGAGCTCAAGAAAGCTGTTTGACAACAATATCCATAAACTGTGATTCAGAATTGGATTTGAAATTTCATGGCTGAGGGAATATTGGCAATATTTTTTCCTTTACTTATTAAACTGTTTGTTTTTTTTCCTTTTTATTTTTTTTGTTTTGTTTTGGGGTTTTTCTTCTTTGTTTTGGTTTGGTTTGGGGGTCTTTTTTGGTCCATTATCTATACTCTTAGGATGAACAACATCAAAGAATTCTTCCTTCTGGAGGTTTTGGAATCTTACTAGGATGCTTAATCTGCCTTTTTTAAAATGATAGCAAGGTGATCTGTGGTTATTTTTCTTTTTTAAAAAATATGAATTCACTTATAAGAAGGGGCAGCTTGGGGTCAATTAAGTAATTGTTAAGCAAATATTCACTTGCTTTCTTTGGGAGGATATATATATTTATTACCCTTCCCCATTGTTGTTGACCTTGACCATGTGGTTTGCTGCGGCCAATGGAGGGTGGGTGGAAGTAAGAATACGGCAGGGCCACACCTAAGCCATAAGAGGCATCCTGCGTCTATGTTCATCCCTCTTGTCCTCTTATCTTTGGGTTCAAATAGCTCCTGGCCCAAGAAGAAATATTAGGGCAGTCCTGTATCCAATCCAGAATTTTGAACCAAGCCAAACTAAACCCACCTGGATTAACAGAGCTCCAGCTGACCTGCAAACAAAGAAAAACAAATGCCTATTGTTGTGTGTCACTTAGCTGCGGGATGGTTTGTTATGTGGTATTATTGTAGCAATAGCTGACTAATACAAAGACTAATAACATCCTACTGAACTCTATATTGTATAAACAATATATTTACCTACCTCTCAAGTATCAGGTAATCATTAACTGGTCAACGTGGTCATCTAGACCACAAGTAAAGAATGGGAAAAATGCAAAGCTGGTCCCTGACTTAAAAAAAGAGATGCCCCATAGTCTGTGCACTAACCCCTGCACACTTTATTCATAGGAGAGACTTTCACTAAAAGCCTATTTAGTATTATTCTAACAAACTCTGTTGTCTAATTTCCCAGCACTTTGCAGTAGGCAGGGAGAAATTCTTGGAAGCCAACTTTCTGGTAACAAGAAAAAGGTAACTGATGCATCAGGGAATAAGGAGACAGAAATACCATTAAAAAGCAAGAATAAATTAATAGAAGAACAATATCCCTAAATGTGTCATTCTCCCAATAGGTAGCAAATAAAATAGGAAAGTTAGATCAATTTGAAAATTTTTACTTCAAGAATTGCTTAAAACAGTAGTTCCTAGGGTTTTTTGGATTACAGTCCATTTTGGGGGGTTTTTTGTTGTTGTTTGTTTGTTTTTATTTCACTATTTTATTAGCAAACCAGTATTACAACAAAACATTACACTCAGAATATCACACTTCCATTTTCCTAGCTGCAAAAAGACTTTGCTAAAAGAAAACTTTGTGAAAAGATTATCTTCAAATAGTTGCTGTATACAAAAGCCGGGGAGGGGGGTGTTTCTTTCTTATCAGTTTTGAAGAACTTGTAAAAATTATGGATCCTGTCTTCAGAAAAATGCATGTGAGAAAAAAACCCACAAAATCTTCTATATAATTTCAGGCAGTTCAAAAACTCTCTAGAACTGATTCATGAACCCTGGGTTATAAACCACTATTTTAAAATAAAAAATAGTCTTACTTCCAGGTGGGGTATAATTTAATTATCTGAAATTTTTTATTTCTGTGAAACAGCTTATTCCTGTGAAACATAATTCCAGATAAATGGGGTGTCCTGGAATTTATAAACCTATAAGAGGGCTTTGCCAATCACCACCCTATTTACTGGAAAGACTGGCCTTGGAAGAGATGAATGATCTTTACATCTCCTAAGACTCCATGATATCCTTTAGAGATACATTTCCTCATCTCTATTTTGTTTTATGAACTTGAAGTTTACGAGAGCTTAGTAATTAGATCATTGTTCTATATTCTTGAATCCTAGCTTTCATGTCACTGGTCCACTGCTTGTTAGAAAAATAGAAAACCATCGGATCCATTTTATTCTCTTTAGTGATTCAGTAAGGGATTTTTTCTATATCTGCCCCTTAACTTTAATTCCTTCTGTGAAATATGAGGCATCCATCTTGCCTTTGCTTATAGAAAGTACCACTGTATGAGTAGTTATCAAGTTTTCCATCTCAGGTTCCTGAACATTTATTTCTACAACCCCTTATTCTCTCTTTCAAGAAAAAAAAGGAGCCCCAAACTGACAGTTATTGTTATGGATACCACAACAGTTCAGGGTTCTGCAGCTACAACTGGTAGTTCTTAGGATCAAATTTACAGACTTTAAAAGCCAAGGTGGAAGTCCAGCAATGATTCTTAAAATTATTGATGTCGTGGTGCTGTTAAGACTAATAATACCTTATTATTGTCACATTTTCAGAACACATTTATATCCTGAGAGAAATTATGAGCAATTATGACATTTTCTAAAAAAGGAAGAGAAATAACATTTATTGTATGCCTACTATGTGCTTAATTTGATTCTTTAAACACATATGTCCTTAGATTCCCCAAACACCTTATGAGGTAAGAATTATTATCCTTATA
The DNA here is from genome assembly GCF_003676395.1 of Aethalodelphis obliquidens. NCBI lineage: Eukaryota > Metazoa > Chordata > Mammalia > Artiodactyla > Delphinidae > Aethalodelphis > Aethalodelphis obliquidens. The sequence goes on along the minus strand of NW_020837946.1, from coordinate 70,143,864 downwards.
TTACTCAGCCATAAAAAAGAATGAAATAATGCCATTTGCAGCAACATGGATGGATGTAGAGATTGTCATACTGAGTGAAGCAAGTCAGGCAGAGAAAGACAAATATCGTATGATATCGCTCATATGTGGAATTTAAAAAAATGGTACAAATGAACCTATTTACAAAACAGGAATAGAGTCACAGATGTAGAAAACAAACTTATGGTTACCAAGGGGGAAAGGGGGGAAGGGATAAACTGGGAGATTGAGATTGATATATACACACTATTATATATAAAATAGATAACTAATAAGAACATACTGTATAGCACAGGGAACTCTACTTAATACTCTGTAATGACCTATATGGGCATAGAATCTAAAAAAGAATAGATATATGTATATGTATAACTGATTCACTTTGCTGTACAGCAGAAACTAACAGAACACTGTAAATCAACTATACTCCAATAAAAATTAATTTAAAAAAAAGAATTATTATCCTTATTTTACAGATCATTAACCTGAAATCAAAGAAATGAAGTGACTTGCACAAGGTCACAATGCAAACACTTAACACCCAAGTCTGTCTCATTCCTATCATATCATGCTTTTGGAGAACAGAAGTGACAGAGAGGTTTTGACATACATTTTGAAAAGGACTTTTATGTAGAAAAGTCCTTCTACATAAAGGACGTTTATGTAGAAAAGAAAATGGGATTGTTCTTTTTAAATCTGAAAGATGGGATTGATACCAACGTGTGAATATAGTGAGAAGTAGATTTGGGCTCAGTATTAGAATATTGATGAGTGTCCCTGAGAGGGTATAGGATGCCCACCAAGTACTGAAATTGATTAAAAAACAAACCAAAAAATGCACTCATACACAAAGCTGGGGATCTGAGAGTTGAGAAGACTGCCTTTTGATGACCTATCTACACAGCGTTCCTGCACTACAACAGCAACAAAGGAACAGAGATTGTACCAGGAGGAGCCTGATTCCTAGTGTCCCCATCAAAACATGGGGTACAAACCAACACCTTCCCGCGAGGCCGAGCATTTGAACACAGCTCAGGAGGCTGAAAAACCTATGGGAGCCTCTGTAAGAATGAAAAGAACTCTGTGTCTAGGCCAGTATCTATCAAAGTGTAGTCCACAGATTGCCGGAGGTCACTGAGACCCTTTCAGGGCATCCGTGAGGTTAAGACTATTTTCATAATAATTCTGAGATATTGTTTGCCTTTTTAATTGTGTTGACATTAGCACTAATGATGCAAAAGCTATATACTGAGTTATATTCCTGGTGCCTTAGCACAAGTCGTGGCAGCGGCATCAAATGGTACTAGCTGTCTTTGTAGTCTTCATCACCGCACACTTGTATTTTTTAATGCCAATTTCACTGAAGAATGTCCTTGATGAGACAGCTCAAGTTGTTAATTTTATCAAATCTAGTCCCTTGAGTATAAGTATTTTTAATATCCCATGTAGTACAATGGAAATTATGCCTAAAGCCCCTCTGCTGCATTTCAAAGCGCAATGGTTGTGTCAGGAACAGCATAGGTGCAACTGAGTTGCCAGCTGAACTAGCTGCCTTTTTCATGGAACATCGTTTCTATTTCCTTGAAAGACTGAAAGATAAATTATGATTATTCAGACTTGAGCATTTAACAGACTTGAGTATTTTCTTGGAAATGAACCAAGTGAGCCTGGTACTTGAAAAAGAAAAATTAACAGAATGTGTTGCCCATCATACAATTCAAGAAAAAATTAGAATTTTGGAAAACTTGTATCTACCACTGTGAGCTTGACGGTTTTCCAGGAATTAGAGTTTTCTTATTAAATAAGTCATGATATCATTGAATCTGAGTTTTCGATGTTGTATATTAAAATATATCAACATTTAGAAGATCTGATTAACTCAGTTGATCAGTTTTCCAAATGACCAATGCATGATGTTATGAAATCATACAGAGGCAGAAGATCCATTCAGAGTGCAAACAGAGCAATGGATTTTAATGTGGAAGAATATGAAAAGCTCATTGCTATGGTTTCAGATTCCACATTGCAACTAACCTTTGAGACACTACCACTTGTTGAGTTTTGGTATAGTACTAAAAAGAATATGGATGGTTATCTGAAAAAGCTCTTACATACTCCTCTCTTTGTCAACTACATATATCTGAATGAGGCCAGATTATCTTTACATGGTTCAACCAAAATAGCATATCACCATAGATTGAATGCAGTAAGAGATGAAAATCCAGCTCTCTTCCATGAAGCCAGATATTAAAGAGATTTGCAGAAATGTTTTTAAAAGCTGCTCTTCTCACTATTTTTTTATTTTGCAAAATGTGGTTATTTTCATAAACAGTATGTCATTTAGATTAATATGGAATGACTTCTAGTTTTTGAATGAAGAAATAAATACTTCCAAATTTTCTGTTTTAATTACCAGTATAAATTTGATAGACATAACCCACAAGAACAAAATTATTTGGGGTTTCAATAATTTTTAAGAATATAAATGGCTTCTGAGACCAAAAAGTTTGAGAACCACTGGTCCAGGTTGATGACCTGAGATAAATGGGGACTCGGATATTGTAGTGGGTACCAACGTGAAAAGAGGCTCTGCCCAAGAAGCAGGCAGGATTGTATATTGCAGTGGGTGCCAACACAGTACATTCTCCAGAACCAGACGCTTCTCAGATGTCTTGACATTATGACATTAAAGCCTGCCACCAGAGAGATGAATTTGACTGAAATGCTGAGTTTAAAACCTGAAATGACTAAGACCCAATTAACTAGGTTAACTTTTCTGTCACTAGGTAGAATGGGGAATTGAAATACCCTCCTGTTCAATCATTGAGAAACAAACAAAAAAGAAACTTACATTGTTTGCAGACCTAATTTTATGGCTCTAAAACATCTTGGCCACTAGGATCACTAGCAGCCCCTCAGGAGAAGCCAAATTACTACCGGGCAGAGATGATGTAAGGGGCCTTCAGCTTGCGGGAAACTTAGGACTACATACAATTGCTCAATCCTTTCCCAAATCTTCAGAATTCTACATGTTCTCATATTTGATGTTACAAAAAAATCCTGTTAAATAGAGAAGGTGTGATTATTCCCTACAGAAAGAGACCAAGACCCAGGACACACAAGGGTACCAGAGGTAGCCAAGGTAGGAATCCATCAAAGGTCCCATTAATTAAAGAGAAAATGTGTGATCAGCTGGGGGACTATAAAGTCTATGAAATAACTTAATTCCCTCTCATTTCAACTGAACAGATGTTCACTCTGCACCTATGAAGAGCAGAGAGAATATTAAGATGAAACAGGATGGTCTCCACCCCCCCAGGGACTCTCAGTTCAGGCTGGATGGAGAGCACGTTCCACTAAAAGTAGAATAATGTGTTACAGGAACGTGGAGCAAAGAGGAATTAATTCTGATGCTAAGAGTTAATGTCAAGACCTCCAACCCTCAGTTGGAGGTCAAGTAGAAACATTTTATCACTTCTCCTTAAGTCTCCTCCCAGAGGGGAGGTCAGCCACTGAGTTGGTTGAAAGACACACACCAGTTTTGATGGAATCTAGCAGAACACAGATCTTTCCACTCTGTGTCCCGGGGTGGTGGTGGTGGGGCGCTCCACAGGACTTCACTGCCACCCATCACTCACAGCCCACAGTGACATTGGTGCCCAGAGTTACTGGGCAAGTGGTTATTTTTCTTTACATGCTCATGAGATTTGGCAGCAAGGCCATGTATTTTGCATGAGGAAATAACAGTTTGTTAAACCAAATTGCCCCAGCAGTAGTCTCTTTTCCAGGAGGACTCCTGGCTTTGTGACCTTGGCTGGTGAGTGGAGTGTATTATTTTCCTGGGATAAGCTGTTTCTCAGATCCATCTCTCCACACACAACAAGGGTAACCGGTGGCTTTGTGTTCTGAAAATACGCCTCCCAGCTGCTCTGTTCCACCCGAAGGTTGCTATTCTGCTGCTTTTCCAAGTGCAATTAATATTAAAGCCATGAGTGCTATAGATGACTGATTATACTAAGCTTTATGTTTGGGTCCTAGACACAATAAATAAATCATAAATTTTTCTTTTGTTCACTCAGGCATAATTTGTGTTAGGAACTTCAGTCAGTCATCTAAAAACACATATATATTTTGCAACAGCTGTTATATTTTATATATTGATTGTCCCCACCAATCCAGCCCTCCCCTCCCGTGGAAGAAAAATAAAACCCTGAGTGTCAGCAACGTAGTAAAATGAAAAACATATGTCCATGGTTAATAGTATGCCAAAAGAAAATGATGTACATCTGTAAAGAAAATAAATAAAAAGGAAAACACAAGCCTTAGTATTTGGCTTTAAATGAATTTTTGATGCCCCAAAAGTGTGAACTATGGTTTAACAAATGGAAAGAAAGCACTTCTGGGAATGGTGCCCTCTTTCTCCTTCAGATGTGTGAGAACCTAAATGGTTCATTTATACACAGTGCTATGTATTGATTACATTATGTTAAGTATTATGTGATACAGTAACCATTAAATGCATTCTGATTTCTCCTGTTCTGTATGGTTTTAAAATAACCTCATTTTTCAGATTGTGATGAGGCAATGCTATCAAAATTGAATTATATAGTTGAGCTCTAATTGAATATTTGGTTCCAACCCAGAAAGAAGTAGTCCAGAAAGACTGTGGTAAATGACAGTTGTGCGTGAGAGAAGAGAAACTGGGGGTCTTATTCGTCTAGGCTGAGGTGCTACCACTCTAACACCCTCTCAGGGTATCACTAGGCAAAACATCAGAAATAGAGATCTCCCTTGAGAGGTTCTGGAAGTACTACTTCAGTTAGGGAGAGTGGGAGCTCTAGGAAGGTGGACACCATGATCGTATTGTTCATCATTTTAACCCCAGAGACTAACACAATAGTTTATAAGAGTTTCTCTATAACTGTCTGTTGAGTGAAGGAATGAAAGGAACAAGTTAAATGATGGGGCAACAAACTCTAGCAGACCATTGACTCCGATGGTTCTGGGAGAGTGGAAGCTAAGGCAGGCCAGGTGCAGATGAGCTCTGAACAAAGGAGGCACAGCAGTGGCATCCTGGAGTTGGCTCCCACCAACTCTCAAGCCTCAGATGTGTGTATTTTTTCCCAACTCCGCATTCAGTGACCTTAAGCTGGTAGCTTGAAATTGGCCATGGTGGAAGGGAAATCAGCAAACACCACAAATCAGGCTTTTTTTCCCCTTTTTTAAGAGAACCAGTTTACCAGCACACTGCTGGCATAGCTACTAAACTTGTGTTAGCTCAGAATTCTAACACAGAAAGTCCTCTAATTCCTGACCAAAACAGGGAGTGGAAGAAGGAAGCTTAGCCAGAGGGGATGATGAAGGGGTTTTCCATCTTCCTTACAAGGTTGTGGTTGTCTTCTGATTTATAATTAGAGAAGTTAGAATCATCTGAGAAGTTCTCAAATACCTCAAGGAATCCTGTTTTCCTTTTCCTTTCAGTCCATGAAATCTCATAATCTTAGATGTTAAATTGGGACCCCAGGTCCTCTTCCAGTCTAAATTCAATGACTTATTCATTAATTGAACAAATACTTGTTGAGTACTCACCAAGTGCCAGGCATAAGGATAAAATCTATGGTAGATCAGTTGCAAAACAGCCCAAATTCTCCACTCCCTCTATATCCATACTCCTTGTACTTTGACTTTTCAGTCTCCATAAAGCGATAGTTCATTTCCCCACCCCTTGAGTCTGAGCTGGCCTTGAAATTTGCTTTGACCAACTGAATGCAGAGGAAATGCATGTGCTAATTCTGAGCTTAGATCTCAAGAGTTCTTGCTCCCCTCACCTCTGTCTCTGCCTTGAGAATAAGCCCAGGGTAACCTGATGAAGAATGGGAGACCACATGGAGCACAGCCAAGTCAACCAAGCCAAAGTCACGAGATCATCCAATCCCCAATCGACCCCCCAACTAACTGAAGACACACCCATGAGCCCATCTGAAATCAGTGAGCCTCACCCAGATTAATAGAACTGAGTCTAGAACTGACAATGCAGAGTCTTGTGAAATAATAAATGATTAATGTTGTTTTTTTAAATAATTTTTTGAGGTGACATTCACGTAACATAAAAGTAACCATTTCAAAGTGAACAATTCAGTAGTATTTAGAATATTCACAATGCTGTGCAACCACCACCTCTATCTAGTTCTAAAACATTTTTGTCACCCCAAAAGGAAACTCTGTACCCATTAAGGAATTTCTACTCCAATTTCCCCCTTCCTGCAGCCCCTGGCAACCACCAATGTGCATTCTGTCTCTGTGGATTTACCTATTCTAGATATTTCACATAAATGGAATCATATAATAAGTGCCATTTTTGTGTCTGGCTTCTTTCACTCAGCCTGATGTTTTCAAGTTCATCCTTAATCAGTAGTATTCATCAGTACTTCATTCCTCTTTGTGGCTGAGAATTATTCCATTGTATGTATATACCCCAGTGTGTTTACCCATTTATCTGTTGATGGACATTTGAGCGGTTTCCACCTTTTGACGGCTGTGAATGCTGTGAACATGTGTGTACGTGTACTTGTACAGCTCTTCTGTGTATGTTCCTAGGTGTGGAATTGTAGGGTTATATATATTATATGCTTAACTTTTTGAGAAAACATCAAACTATTTTTCACAGTGGTTGAACCATTTTACATTTCCACAATCAACGTACAAAGATTCCAACTTCTCTACTAGAAGTTGATGCCTGGGTTTCTACTGCTTGCCAACACCTATTTTCCATTTTTTTAAATTATAGTCATGTTAAGGTGTGTAAAGTGGTATCTCATTGTGATCTTGATTTTCATCTCCCAAATGGCTAGTGATGTTGAGCGTTTTTTCATGCAATGGTTAAATGCTGGAGTGGTTTATTATGTAGCATTACCTAATTGATGAACAGAAAAAAAAAAAAAGTAAGCAAAGTCAGATTGCCCTGCCCTCATGGGGCAAACAGTCTAGTAGAAGTGACAGACTATAATCTAATAATTGTACAAATAAAGGTAAAGTTAGCACTGCAGTTAGTGCTGTAAAGGAGGGGTCCTTAGCACTATGAGAGCACACAGGAGACCTAGGATGGAATGTCATAGAAGGCTCCCCTGAAGAAATGACCACTAGAATAAGATCTAAAAAATGAGTGGAACTTAACAATATCAAGGAGGGAGTGAAAGGAGCACATAAAAATGCCTATACTGGGAGGAAGCATAGCAAAAGGAAGGGTTGAATGAGGGCCAGTATGACCTAAAAAAGAGAACGCTAGAGAAACCAAAAGATGCAGGTACAGATAAGGTAGGAAATACAGGTAGAGGCCAGACCATGTAAGGAAGGTCTTTGGGTTAAGTTAAAGAATCTTAACTGTTGTCCAAGAGCAATGGGATGTCATTAAAGGCTTTTAAACAGAGTTCTTACACAAAACAAATTTATGTTTTGAAAAGATCACTATCATTACAGGGTGGAAAAAAGATTGGAGGGGGAAAGGAGTGTAAGCTGGGAAATTATTTAGGAGACTCTTTTAGTAGGGGAAAAAGTAAATATGGCTAGATGAGAAGATTCAAACACTAATCCTATAAATTCAACTGGATTGAATATCAGGGAGAACAAGATATCAAAGATGACACCTGGGTTTCTAGCTTGAATAAATGGATGTACTATGGCACTCCTCATGAAGACTGGGAACACAAATTGAGGACTAAGTTTGAGACAGAAGAACTAGAGTTTGGTTTTAGTCATGTTGAGTTTGAAGTGTCATCTGAGTAGAGCTATTAGGTAACAATTATACATACAAGTCTGATGCTTAAGTGAAAAGTTAGGTTAGCGACACAAATTCACGAGACACGTACTTGGTGGGAAAAAATGAAGCCTTGGATGTGGATGAGATCGTGTAGGTAGAAAATGGAAAATATCAACAGAGGAGGGCCAGGACTGAGGCTTGAGTGTCCAATTGTCTGTGTAAAGGGATATGAACCTGAAAAAGAGTCTGAAACAAAGCACCTGGAAAAGTAAGTGTAAAGCTGGGAGTCACAGAAGACAAGATTGTTTGCGATAGGCAGCAGTAGTCAGCATTGCAAACACTGATGAGAATGCAAGTCAAACAAGGACCAAAATATGTCTATGGATTTGTGGCAATCATGTATTGATGAACTCAGCAACAGCTGTTTGTGTGGAGGTGGAAGGGGCCAGTGGGAGTGGATTGAAAATGAGTGGGAGGGGAATACCTCTCTAGAAGTACTGTGTTCATCATAGCATTTTCTTCCTGAGCTCATCAAATCCAACCACTCCCAAGCCAACTGGTCAAGGTCCACTCTGAGATTTCCTGCCAGCAACTCACTCTGAGTCCGTCCTAGCTTAAACCCGTCTGGAGGGTAATGCGGACTCCCACACCCAGACTTACTGGGCAGACAACTATGTCCTGGGGAGGAAGTAATTTTAATATAATAGAGTATTAAGGCATCTGGATATTTGAAGGGATATTTGCTCTAAATAGTATCTGGATTAGAGAAAATTTCAGCCAAGTATGAGCTGTATCTTTTTTTTTTTTTTTTCCGGTACGCGGGCCTCTCACTGTTGTGGCCTCTCCCGTTGTGGAGCACAGACTCCAGACGCGCAGGCTCAGCGGCCATGACTCACGGGCCTAGCTGCTCCACGGCATGTGGGATCTTCCCGGACCGGGGCACGAACCCGTGTCCCCTGCATCGGCAGGCGGACTCTCAACCACTGCACCACAGAGAAGCCCAGCTGTATCTACTTATTCAACAAGCATTTATTGAATCTCCTAAGAAGTATGGATGCACAGTAAAATAAGATATAGTCCCTTTCCCTAAGAAATCTTGAACTGAAAAAGGAAGACAAAAATAGACCAGTGGTTACAGTGTGGAGTGATGTGTTCTTAGAGAGCAAACACTGGGAAGGAGCAACTAAATCAGACTGGGATTTCAGAAGAGACTTCTGAGAAGATATCGTTCTCCAGTGGTATTTTGAATGGTGAATAGAATGAGATAAGAGGATGAAGAAGAGTAGGACAGTGAAAGTCATTCTAGGTAGAGAGTACAGCCCAGACCATAAAGCACTTCGTATGTTAGTGTGTTAGTCAAGAATCTTCTTAAGTCATAGAAAATCAATTCAAAAAGCTTAAATAACAAAATTTGGAATAGAATGGCTCCAGTTACTAGGAAGTTCAAAAGGCAATTGAGTTTTCCAGCATGGCTAGTTATAGGTCTTAGCTGATGTCCTCATCCTGTCATCAATGAAGGAATTTCTTCAGCTTTCCTTGGCTTGGATCCTATGTCCATCCCTAAACCAGTGTCTACAACTTCTGATAGAAGTAGTTATCTGTAGAATATCTTATAGAAGTAGTTATTCTGTAGAATAAGCCAGGCCTGGGTCATGTACCCGCTCTTACTTTGTGTAATTTAGTCAAGTCCACCCAAGTTATGTGGAATGAGAGTGGGGCAGGAAAAAATAGTAGATGTCTACCCCACCACGCAGAGGGTTTTAAACTTTATCCTAAGGACAAGGGAGGTCACTGAAGGATTGTTAAGTAGGGCTGTGTAATAATCACATTTTCATTTCAGAAAAATCTATATAACGGCTGTAAAGGAAATGGGTTAGAGTTCAAACTCGAGGCAATTAGAACTCCTGTAGTTGTCCAGAGGATGGTGGTTAGACATGAGCAATGGCCCTGAGCACAGGAAATCATCTTCTTCCCTTCGTGGGATCATTAAGTAGCCCATCAGCCAGACACAATGACGTGGGTTTTTTTCCACTTTCCACCTACGTTTTAGTCAGCAGGAGTCTAAGAAATCTGTGACACAAATCAGAAATGGTTCTCCTTTGCTGGCAGTCACTTCCAAAGGAATAGAACAGATCTTAAGTCCTGTGAATCCCTTGACACTATGACTCTATGTGTATCCGGGACAATTCAACCACACACACTTATGCTGCATGTTACCAGTGTAAGGATCCTTGATATATAAGACCACGCTGTGTTTCTCTACACACAGTGTTGGAAGTGTGAGCTTCCAATTTATTCAATTGGAGATAGAAATCGGAATAACTGAAAGTTGTTGCCTGTCCCACACGATGCCCACCAACTTCCTATTTAGGGCATCAGCCCATGCAATGCCACCTTAGATTTATGGAGAAAGCCCACAGATGACGGTCTTAATTATGTACCGCATCTTCAGCTTACAAAAGCCCTTTCTTATGTGTTAATTCATTGAATACTTCCAGCAACTCTATGAGATAGGCAGTAGCACCTCCATTTTATATATAAAGAATCAGAGGCTCAGAGAGGGAAAGTGAGTTGCCCAAGGTTACATGCTAGTTAAGTAGCTTTGAGAGGGGGGCAGATCTTTGGTTTAGAATCCTCTATCTTCTGTGAAACCTACTTTTGAGTAATGGTTGTGAGCAAAAACTCTGGAGCCAGATTCCCAAGTTTGAAATCTTGGCTTGCTACTGATTAGCTAAGTGCTTTAAACAACGTGTTACTGTATGTAACAGTTTTCTCAACTGTAAACAGAAAAAAAATTTTTTAATCTACTTCAGAGTGTTATTGTGAAGATCAAATAGTAAATACAAATAAAGAAGGTAACCTTATAATTTGTCAAAAAAATATATTTCTGAAAGTGAAAAGGAGCCCTAAAACTAAAATATATATTATTTTTGAAATATTCACTGACCAACATATTTTTTAACTTATTGGTGGATCTATAAAATAGTTCTATTCAAAACCTATTTCAGAAATCATTTTTTCACAAAAATAAAATAATACAATTCAGTATACATTAAAGTCAAAAATTTTTTTGAACCTTTTTATATTGGTTTCCCAAACATTTGAAAAAAACAATATAAGCATAATAATCATTCTTGGTATCTATTCACATACATTAATCAGTTTCTTACCCATATTTGTCTCCAAAGGCTGTCTTGCAGGCTGTGTCTCACAGGCCTTGGCACATCTGGCTGGTCATCAAGCGGCCAGCAGGGACAGCAAATGGACCCCTCTTCCTAACTCCACCCAGCCTGGAAGGAGCTGGCTGTCCCTAGTTGCTCCTGCGCAGGGGCACTTCTTTCTAACAGCATTCTGAATGAAGATCATGAAAAGTAAGTGTTACTTACATTGTATCTTGAAGGGATTGCAAAACAGAAATGGGTTATCATGGTTGATTCTATCGTAGGGTGGGCAAAGCAATAAGAGAAACTTATTCCAACTTATTTTAACGCAACTATGAATAAAATTCTGCTAAAAAAAAAAAGAAAACTTGAAGATCAAGGCTAAATGAACAGGATACCCCAGCACTCTTCTGGGCCAACTAGCCATACAGTCACCCTAAGAATAAAGCACCAGAATATAGTCTGACTCACAGAAAGCACTGGCTATTTTTATTGCTGTAGCCCTCCTTGTTGTTATTACTAGGATACCACTTCTGTACATTTACTATAAACAATACACTGTACTTTATAAACATCATCTCATATAATTTTCTCCAAACTCCCACCTGCAGCATTTGTTTACTTTACTGGCATGGCCCTTAAAGTCATCTGAATTGGGACTTTCCGAATCTAATCTGGAGCCTAAATCATTACATTAGACTTTGTCTTCCTAGTCTCTATTCCTATAGTATTTTAAGTATAAAGCACAAGGTAGTGGACATAATCTGAGGCCTTATCTTATATATTCCAGATGTTTCACGTATGTTAGTCACCTCCAACCCAACAATGACTATGAATTCCTGAGGGCATGGGCCAATGAATCGATGGTGGTTTTCAGATGCAAGCATAGAAACCAACTCTGGCTAATGAAAGCAGAAAAATAATTTATTTGAATGTATTATGTGGCTCACAGAATCTCCAGGAGGACTGGAAAACTAGGCTCAGAGGCTTTGCAGGCAAGATCAAGGCCCTGTTCACACCACAGAACTGGTTGGTCTTGTGAAGACAAACTAGCAGCATCACTGAACCTAGACCTCCCAACTTACACCTCCAACAGCCCCACAGCTGGACACTAAACACTGCAAATAGAACTGTTGCCAGAACCACTGCAGAGACGCCTGCATACCTGTTGCTGTGACCACCATCCCCCTTAGGATAAAACGGGAGTATTCCTGAGTTTCTTTGTTTCATCAGTTTCTCAGAAAGGGGTGAGTACACCCAGCTTAGGCTGCTATAAGAAAATACCATGGACAGGGTAGCTTAAAGATCAACATTTATTTTTTGCCGTTTGGAAGTTAGAGAATTCAAAACCAAAGTGCTGGCAGATCTGGTCTCTGTTGAAGGCTTCCTTCCTGGCTTACAAACAGCTGCCTTCTTGCTGTGACCTCACAAGGTGGAGAGGGAGAGACAACAAGTTCTCTGGTCTCTTCTTATAAGGGCGCTTATAAGATCCCATCATGAGAACCTCACCCTCAGGACCTCATCTAAACCTAATTACTTCCCAATGACCCCACCTCCAAATACCATCACATTGGGAGTCAGGGCTTCAACATACGTTTTTGCGGGAGATACATTCAGTCCAAAGCACCATGTCACTTGCCCATACTCTGCTGTAAGGAAGGCCAGGAAAGCAAATAGTTGGCAGAGACTTTACCTCATAGGATGAAAATTCCCCCAAACATAGGCACAGTGTCCAGGTACTGGGCAGTCAAAAATCATGACAAATGTCTACTACAGCCACAGCTTGCATTCCTTTAGTATCCTTCTCAAAGCTGAGCAGCATTGAACCCTGAGGTCTTGCTCCCCACTGATGTCACCCATGATCAAAGTGATGCCATGGGGACAAATTTAAACAGCAGGACTTCAGACAGTTGGGAGAATGAGAATGTGAATATTAGCATTCCAGAGCTTCTTCCGCTTAAGGTCTCCTTAGCCATACAGGGGTTCAAAGTAGGCAACAAATTCACTGATAAACTTAGAACAAAAGGAGAAGACTGTACCTACTATAAATTGCTTTGGTCTCTTGACTTTAAAGCAGAGTAGGAAACAGTAGAAGAGAAAATGTGTCTCTGTATCCATTAATCGAGTGATGGCTTCCCAGGAAAACACTTGACACCTTAATAGTCATTGTTCAGTTAAACCTCAAATCTTTCCTACCAAATCCCCCTAATTTCAAGACTGCTGAGTTTATAGCAGTCAGCGTATGGTACTTTAGTACCATAGTGCTGGGCAAGAAAAGTACGAGGAAAATGTTGATAAAAAAAAAAAATCCCAGGACCGTAATCCAAAGAAAAGCTGAAGAACACAAAACATACAAGTTGACCCCGCACAACCTGAAATGAAAGATTTCATCTATTACTCATCAGACCACCCAGGGCTGCAATACTGACTGAGACATGTGACCTTAACAGAGAGCTGGGAATCATTCCCAGGCACCAGGCACTTGCCTTGATGGGGACAGTGTTGGCTTTTCGTGACCCCTACGCTGGACACTGAGAACCCACCAAGAATTTACGTGCCAGGCACTGTGCTTTGTACTTTGATGAAAAATCAAGGTGAAAAAAAATGCCATCTCTGATACTGCCAAGTTTATAATCTATAGGAAACTAGACAACAAGAATTCAAATTGCTGTAAGGTAGAACGTGATAAACGTCCTGAGGGCTGTGTCAAGTGCATGAGGATTCCGCGGAGGGAGACAGCAGGGAACTCAAAAAAGGCAAAGGGCAGGAAAGAGTAAATGCAACGTCTAAAGCATCCTTCATGGGCTTCCCTGGTGGCGCAGTGGTTGAGAGTCCGCCTGCCGACTCGGGGGACGTGGGTTCGTGCCCCGGTCCGGGAAGATCCCACATGCCGCGGAGCGGCTGGGCCCGTGAGCCATGGCCGCTGAGCCTGCATGTCCGGAGCCTGTGCTTTGCAACGGGAGAGACGACAATCAGAGGCCCGCGTACAACAACAAAAATAAATAAAAATAAAGCCTCCTTCATGACTGCAAGTCATTTTCACAGATTATTAAATATAGTTAAGGCTACAACAGACCCTGCAGGTCATCCAGAACAATCTCTTCTTTTTGTGCTTAAAGAAAATGAGGCTCTCAAGAAGGTGAGAAGCAGAGTCCAAATTAGAACCCAAGTTTCCTGACTCCGAAACCCATTTGATTCCTCTATAGTCATGAGAGGTTTATGAAAAGAAAATTTTCCTATCCATTCTTGTGCCCTGAACACCACTATGCCCTTATACCCTAAACATTGAGAGAGGCCATTTGCTCTTGTCCCTTGGTGGTGTGTCACTGAGGTACATATGTCTGGGGAGGAGGGTTATCACAGGGACCCAGCAGAGACGCCTACTTAGCTTAGCCGAGGCGCTGATAGACCCACCGTTCTATGAAAGCCCTTCAGCACATAGCCTCCTGAGACAACTGGGAGAGGCACAGAGATCGCCAGTACCTGATCCAGGGGACTGAGGCTCTGAAGGGACAATTGAAAATTCAGTCTAGATTGAGCCGGTTTGGCTGTAGTCCTGTCTGAGCAAGTGTGAACTCAGATGTCTCAGGTTCAGGATGTCATCAGGTGACACCTAAGGACACAGTGCAGGGCACGCTTGGCAGCAGCAGGGAAAAGAATGTGAACACCACACAACTTGTCCACAGCCAAGAAATCAGAGCCAAGGAGGCCTAATTAAGCTTTGAAATGATCGCTTAACAAAGAGGAAGTTCATTCCTCCTTGGTTCTGTCCCCTCCCCAACTCTGGCAAAAGATTCCACCTAGGAAGATGGCGGAAGAGTGAGACGCGGAGATCACCGTCCTCCCCACAGATACACCAGAAATACATCTACACGTGGAACAACTCCTACAGAACACCTACTGAACGCTGGCAGAAGACCTAAGACCTCCCAAGAGGCAAGAACCTCCACCACCACCACCACGTACCTGGGTAGGGCAAAAGGAAAAAGAATAAACAGAGACAAAAGAATAAGGACGGGACCTGCACCAGTGGGAGGGAGCTGTGAAGGAGGAAAAGTTTCCACACACTAGGAAGCCCCTTCGCGGGCGGAGACTGCGGGAGGCAGAGGCGGGAAGCTTCGGAGCCGCAGAGGAGAGCGCAGCCACCGGGGTGTGGAAGGCAAAGCGGAGAGATTCCAGCACAGAGGATCAGGGCCGACCGGCACTCACCAGCCCGAGAGGCTTGTCTGCTCACCCGCCGGGGCGGGCGGGGCTGGGAGCTGAGGCTCGGGCTTCGGTCGGAGCGCCGGGAGAGGACTGGGGTTGGCGGCGTGAACACAGCCTGAAGGGGGCTAGTGCGCCACGGCTGGCCGGGAGGGAGTGTGAGGAAAAGTCTGGACCTGCCGAAGAGGCAAGAGACTTTTTCTTACCTCTTTGTTTCCTGGTGCGCGAGGAGAGGGGATTAAGAGCGCTGCTTAAAGGAGCTCCAGAGACGGGCGCGAGCCGCGGCTAAAAGCGCGGACCCCAGAGATGGGAATGAGACGCTAAGGCTGCTGCTGCCGCCGCCAAGAAGCCTGTGTGCGAGCACAGGTCACTCTCCACACCCCTCTTCCGGGGAGCCTGTGCAGCCCGCCACTGCCAGGGTCCCGGGATCCAGGAACAACTTCCCCAGGAGAACGCACGGCGCGCCTCAGGCTGCTGCAACGTCAAGCAGGCCTCTGCCGCCGCAGGCCCGCCCCGCACGCCGTGCCCCTCCCTCCTCCCAGCCTGAGTGAGCCACAGCCCCCGAATCAGCGGCTGCTTTAACCCCGTCCTGTCTGAGCGAAGAACAGACGCCCTCCGGCAACCTACACGCACAGGCGGGGCCAAATCTGAAGCTGAGCCCCTGGGAGCTGTAAGAGCAAAGAAGAGAAAGGGAAATCTCTCCCAGAAGCCTCAGAAGCAGCGGATTAAAGCTCCACAATCAACTTGATGTACCCTGCATCTGTGGAATACATGAATAGACAACCATCATCCGAAATTAAGGAGGTGGACTTTGAGAGCAAGATTTATGATTTTTTCCCCTTTTCTTCTTTTTGTGTGTATGTGTATGCTTCTGTGTGAGATTTTGTCTGTATACCTTTGCTCCCACCATTTGTCCTAGGGTTCTAGCCGTCCGTTTTTTTTTTTTTTTTTTTGGTTTTTTTTGGGTTTTTTTTTTCTTAATAATTATTTTTTTATTTTTATAACTTTATTATATTTTATCTTTATTTTATTTTACCTTATCTTCTTTCTTTCTTTTTTTCCTTCCTTCCCTCCTTCCTTCCTTCCTCCCTCCCTCCCTCTGTCCCTCCCTCCCTTCTTTCTTTCTTTCTTTCTTTCTACTTCTACTAATTCTTTCTTTCTACTTTTTCTCCCTTTTATTCTGCGCCGTGTGGATGAAAGGCTCTTGGTGCTACAGCCAGGAGTCAGTGCTGTGCCTCTGAAGTGGGAGACCCAACTTGAGGACACTGGTCCACAAGAGACCTCCCAGCTCCACATAATATCAAATGGCGAAAATCTCCCAGAGATCTCCATCTCAACACCAGCACCCAGCTTCACTCAACGACCAGCAAGCTACAGTGCTGGACATCCTATGCCAAACAACTAGCAACACAGGAACACAACCCCACCCATTAGCAGAGAGACTGCCTAAAATCATAAGTCCACAGACACCCCAAAACACAGCAGCAGACGTGGACCTGCCCACCAGAAAGACAAGATCCAGCCTCATCCACCAGAACACAGGCACTACTCCCCTCCACCAGGAAGCCTACACAACCCACTGAACCAACCTTAGCCACTGGGGACAGACACCAAAAACAAGGGGAACTATGAACCTGCAGCCTGCAAAAAAGGAGACCCCAAACACAGTAAGATAAGCAAAATGAGAAGACAGAAAAGCACACAGCAGATGAAGGAGCAAGATAAAAACCCACCAGACCTAACAAATGAAGAGGAAATAGGCAGTCTACCTGAAAAAGAATTCAGAATAATGATAGTAAAAATGATCCAAAATCTTGGAAATAGAATAGACAAAATGCAAGAAACATTTACAAGGACCTAGAAGAACTAAAGATGAAACAAACAGCGATGAACAACACAATAAATGAAATGAAAAATACTCTAGCTGGGATCAATAGCAGAATAACTGAGACAGAAGAACGGATAAGTGACCTGGAATATAAAATAGTGGAAATAACTACTGCAGAGCAGAATAAAGAAAAAATAATGAAAAGGACTGAGGACAGTCTCAGAGACCTCTGGGACAATATTAAATGCAACAACATTCGAATTATAGGGGTTCCAGGAGAAGAAGAGAAAAAGAAAGGGAACTGAGAAGATATTTGAAGAGATTATACTTGAAAACTTCCCTAATATGGGAAAGGAGATAGTTAATCAAGTCCAGGAAACACAGAGAGTCCCATACAGGATAAATCCAAGGAGAAATACGCCAAGACACATATTAATCAAACTGTCAAAAATTAAATACAAAGAAAACATATTAAAAGCAGCAAGGGAAAAACAACAAATAACACACAAGGGAATCCCCATAAGGTTAACAGCTGATCTTTCAGCAGAAACTCTGCAAGCCAGAAGGGACTGGCAGGACATATTTAAAGTGATGAAGGAGAAAAACCTGCAACCAAGATTACTCTACCCAGCAAGAATCTCATTCAGATTTGATGGAGAAATTAAAGACAAGCAAAAGCTGAGAGAGTTCAGCACCACCAAACCAGCTTTACAACAACTGCTAAAGGAACTTCTCTAGGCAAGAAACACAAGAGAAGGAAAAGACCTACAATAACGAACCCAAAACCATTAAGAAAATGGGAATAGGAACATACGTATCGATAATTACCTTAAATGTAAATGGACTAAATGCTCCCACCAAAAGACACAGATTGGCTGAATGGATACAAAAACAAGACCCATATATTTGCTGTCTACAAGAGACCCACTTCAGACCTAAAGACACATACAGACTGAAAGTAAGGGGATGGAAAAAGATATTTCATGCAAATGGAAACCAAAAGAAAGCTGGAGTAGCAATTCTCATATCAGACAAAATAGACTTTAAAATAAAGACTATTAGAAGAGACAAAGAAGGACACTACATAATGACCAAGGGATCGATCCAAGAAGAAGATATAACAATTGTAAACATTTATGCACCCAACATAGGAGCACCTCAATACATAAGGCAAATACTAACAGCCATAAAAGGGGAAATCGACAGTAACACATTCTTAGTAGGGGACTTTAACACCCCACTTTCACCAATGGACAGATCATCCAAAATGAAAATAAATAAGGAAACACAAGCTTTAAATAATACATTAAACAAGATGGACTTAATTGATATTTATAGGACATTCCATCCAAAAACAACAGAATACACATTTTTCTCAAGTGCTCATGGAATATTCTCCAGGATAGATCATATCTTGGGTCACAAATCAAGCCTTGGTAAATTTAAGAAAATTGAAATTGTATCAAGTATCTTTTCCGACCACAACGCTATGAGACTAGATATCAATTACAGGAAAAGATCTGTAAAAAATACAAACACATGGAGGCTAAACAATACACTACTTAATAACGAAGTGATCACTGAAGAAATCAAAGAGGAAATAAAAAAATACCTAGAAACAAATGACAATGGAGACACGATGACCCAAAATCTATGGTATGCAGCAAAAGCAGTTCTAAGAGGGAAGTTTATAGCAATACAATCCTACCTTAAGAAACAGGAAACATCTCGAATAAACAACCTAACCTTGCACCTAAAGCAATTAGAGAAAGAAGAGCAAAAAAACTACAAAGTTAGCAGAAGGAAAGAAATCATAAATATCAGATCAGAAATAAATGAAAAAGAAATGAAGGAAATGATAGCAAAGATCAATAAAACTAAAAGCTGGTTCTTTGAGAAGATAAACAAAATTGATAAACCATTAGCCAGACTCATCAAGAAAAATAGGGAGAAGACTCAAATCAGTAGAATTAGAAATGAAAAAGGAGAAGTAACAACTGACACTGCAGAAATACAAAAGATCATGGGAGATTAATACAAGCAACTCTATGCCAATAAAATGGACAACCTGGAAAAAATGGACAAATTCTTAGAAATGCACAACTGCCAAGAATGAATCAGGAAGAAATAGAAAATATAAACAGACCAATCACAAGCACTGAAATTGAAACTGTGATTAAAAATCTTCCAACAAACAAAAGCCCAGGACCAGATGGCTTCACAGGCGAATTCTATCAAACATTTAGAGAAGACCTAACACCTATCCTTCTCAAACTCTTCCAAAATATAGCAGAGGGAGGAACACTCCAAAACTCATTCTATGAGGCCACCATCACCCTGATATCAAAACCAGACAAAGATGTCACAAAGAAAGAAAACTACAGGCCAATATCACTGATGAACATACATGCAAAAATCCTCAACAAAATACTAGCAAACAGAATCCAACAGCACATTAAACGGATCATACACCATGACCAAGTGGGGTTTATTCCAGGAATGCAATGATTCTTCAATATACGCAAATCAATCAACGTGATACACCATATTAACAAATGGAAGGAGAAAAACGATATGATCATCTCAATAGATGCAGAGAAAGCTTTCGACAAAATTCAACACCCATTTATGATAAAAACCCTGCAGAAAGTAGGCATAGAGGGAACTTTCCTCAACATAATAAAGGCCATATATGACAAACCCACAGCCAACATCGTCCCCAATGGTGAAAAACTGAAAGCATTTTCACTAAGATCAGGAACAAGACAAGGTTGCCCACTCTCACCACTCTTATTCAACATAGTTTTGGAAGTTTTAGCCACAGCAATCAGAGAAGAAAAGGAAATAAAAGGAATCCAAATCGGAAAAGAAGAAGTAAAGCTGTCACAGTTTGCAGATGAAATGATACTATACATAGAGAATCCTAAAGATGCTACCAGAAAACTACTAGAGCTAATCAATGAATTTGGTGAAGTAGCAGGATACAAAATTAATGCACAGAAATCTCTGGCATTTCTATACACTAATGATGAAAAATCTGAAAGTGAAATCAAGAAAACACTCCCATTTACCATTGCAACAAAAAGAATAAAATATCTAGGAATAAACCTACCTAAGGAGACAAAAGACCTGTATGCAGAAAATTATAAGACACTGATGAAAGAAATTAAAGATGATACAAATAGATGGAGAGATATACTATGTTCTTGGATTGGAAGAATCAACATTGTGAAATTGACTCTACTACCCAAAGCAATCTACAGATTCAATGCAATAGCTATCAAACTACCACTGGCATTTTTCACAGAACTAGAACAAAAAGTCTCACAATTTGTATGGAAACACAAAAGACCCCGAATAGCCAAATCAATCTTGAGAATGAAAAACGGAGCTGGAGGAATCAGGCTCCCTGACTTCAGACTATACTACAAAGCTACAGTAATCAAGACAGTATGGTAATGGCACAAAAACAGAAAGATAGATCAATGGAACAGGATAGAAAGCCCAGAGACAAACCCACACACATATGGTCACCTTATCTTTGATAAAGGAGGCAGGAATGTACAGTGGAGAAAGGACAGCCTCTTCAATGAGTGGTGCTGGGAAAACTGGACAGGTACATGTAAAAGTATGAGATTAGATCACTCCCTAACACCATACACAAAAATAAGCTCAAAATGGATTAAAGACCTAAATGTAAGGCCAGAAACTATCAAACTCTTAGAGGAAAACATAGGCAGAACACTCTATGACATAAATCACAGCAAGATCCTTTTTGACCTACCCCCTAGAGAAATGGAAATAAAAACAAAAATAAACAAATGGGACCTAATGAAACTTCAAAGCTTTTGCACAGCAAAAGAAACCATAAACAAGACCAAAAGACAACCCTCAGAATGGGAGAAAATATTTGCAAATGCAGCAGCTGACAAAGGATTAATCTCCAATATTTATAAGCAGCTCGTGCAGCTCAATAACAAAAATACAAACAACCCAATCCAAAAATGGGCAGAAGACCTAAATAGACATTTCTCCAAAGAAGATATGCAGACTGCCAACAAACACATGAAAGAATGCTCAACATCATTAATCATTAGAGAAATGCAAATCAAAACTACAATGAGATATCATCTCACACCAGTTAGAATGCCCATCATAAAAAATCTAGAAACAATAAATGCTGGAGAGGGTGTGGAGAAAAGGGAACCCTCTTGCACTGTTGGTGGGAATGTAAATTGATACAGCCACTGTGGAGACCACTGTGGAGAACAGTATGGAGGTTCCTTAAAAAACTACAAATAGAACTACCGTATGACCCAGCAATCCCACTACTGGGCATATACCCTGAGAAAACCATAATTCAAAAAGAGTCATGTACCAAAATGTTCATTGCAGCTCTATTTACAATAGCCCGGAGATGGAAACAACCTAAGTGTCCATCATCAGATGAATGGATAAAGAAGATGTGGCACATGTATACAATGGAATATTATTCAGCCATAAAAAGAAACGAAATTGAGCTATTTGTAATGAGGTGGATAGACCTAGAGTCTGTCATACAGAGTGAAGTAAGTCAGAAAGAGAAAGACAAATACCGTATGCTAACACATATATATATGGAATTTAAGAAAAAAAATGTCATGAAGAACCTAGGGGTAAGACATGAATAAAGACACAGACCTACTGGAGAATGGACTTGAGGATATGGGGAGGGGGAAGGGTGAGCTGTGACAAAGCGAGAGAGAGGCATGGACATATATACACTACCAAACGTAAGGTAGATAGCTAGTAGGAAGCAGCCGCATAGCACAGGGAGATCAGCTCGGTGCTTTGTGACCACCTAGAGGGGTGGGATAGGGAGGGTGGGAGGGAGGGAGACGCAAGAAGGAAGATGTATGGGAACATATGTATATGTATAACTGATTCACTTTGTTATAAAGCAGAAACTAACACACCATTGTAAAGCAATTATACTCCAATAAGAAAAAAATAAAGATTCCACCTAGTAATTTGCTGGTAATATTTCACATCATTTCCTTTCCAGGAAGCTCCAGAGTTTCATATAGCCTTGATACACCCATGCTAATTTTTCTTTTTCTCTATTTTCTGGGTTTCGCACTTTTGTTCTCGTTTTGTTTTGTTTACTGTTTGGTTTTGGTCCCCAAAGGAGGCGTCATTAACTAATTTAGGGGATACCCCTCTTGATTTTCAGATATTTTCTTCCCTTTAATGTCAGGACCATGAACCAGCTATGAGCAAGTATCTTGACCACAGGCTGGAGTCTCTGGATGTTCATGGAATGAAGTAGACATAGAAATGCTCGTGATTGTCACCCTACTGGCACTGAGGCTTTCTTGTGGGAACTTATTTCCTGCAAATAATGGACCCTCTGGAGTTAGTTGTGACTGGTTTGGTCTCACTAGCATTTTTGCTGCCACCAAAGCCAAAATGATTCTTGGTACATTATAACCTGCTCCAATTACCCCACCTGTCAGCTCCCAAATCCTTAACTATTACAAACTTTGTGACGATGACTCTGTAATAACCTCTGCCATGCGCTGAAGTCTGCATGGCATGTCTTTTCATGGAGGATTTCCTTAACTGGGCATCACAGGCAAGTCTTCTCTGCTACTGACCGGATCAAGCGCTTCACCTCCCTCCGCCAGCCCGGCAAACAAGCGTAGTTTATCTTGCTACCAAAAGAAAGTGCACCAACTAGGCGCCACCCTGCATAAGCTTTATGTTTTCAGCCCCCACATCTAAGCCTTGGGGGGGGGGGCAGCCTGATCAGCATGAGAATCAGGTTTTTTTCACATTTTATAGAATAAATTAAAACAGGAAATATTTGGATTAGATAACAAGTTACCGTAAGGAAGAATTTCCTAGTTGGGAGTTTGAACACTAAAACATTAATGGGATGTTCCTCTGGACTCCTTTCAGATTAAGGTTGCTAACAGCCCGTCATGTGCAATGAAACTAGATAATAGAAGGAAGAGAAACTCACATTTCTTGCTTAGATATTACTAATGGCTCATGTCACTTATACCCTCTGCACTGTGAGGGAGGTATTAAGGTACCTACATTTTACAGGTGAAGAAACAGTAACTTTCTCAAATACATATATTTTAAAACAGAAAGTCAAAGTTCTACCTAAAGCTCTCAGATATCAAAGTTCATGATTTTTCCAGTACAGCAATTCATCCAAAGAGGGCCATGTTATCATTTCATTATAGCCCTCTGATTCCACAATTCCATTCTTTAAGCCCCTTGTCTAGCACCATCAGACCCTTTAATTCTTTGTCAGTAAGCCAGTATTTGCCTGTAGAAAGACTTTGCCTTGATGAAAAATATCAGAGATTCAAAAATATCTTGGGAAATAGAAACACTTAAAAAAAAAAGCAAAAATAAAGTAAAATAACTGTCCATGTAAAATCCATGGTGTAATAACACCCTATGGCTTGACAAGGGTGACAGGATATGGCGGGGGGGGGGGGAGCAACTTCCTGAAAACTGTCTCAGCCCCAGATGCTGGGTCTGTTTCATAAAAATGGGGAAGAAATGAGGAACTGAGCAAGATGTCGAAAGCCCTGATCAATTGGTAACTGTCCTCAGTTCTACACCCATAATAAATGGTGACAAATTCATTCGAGAAATCCTGTCTTGTCAACAGAGATCTTGGGAGGTCAGAAATCCAGTTCACATACCCTGGAGCAGAGAGTCTTCTGATAGCTGGTCCTGCTATGGCTCTCTTGAGTTCTAGGATTTGGAATAAAGAGGTGTGGTTCAGTTTAAGAAGCCCCCAAGTCCACGTTGGTACAAATAGGACTTTCTCATTGTCATCTCAAAACAAAGGTACTCTTTTGAAAGTTTGGTAACCCAGTATTTAAGATCTCTGTGAAAGGACTGTTCCTCATTGACTGCCCATCCCCCTCCAACTCCATCCTTGATTGGCTCCAGAGATGGCTGGTAGATAGGATTCTCCCCAGGGCAAATGCGGGTCACAGGATGCTACCTCCCACCCCTTTGCCCCTGGCACCCACCACTAATTGATTATAGCGCTGTTTCCTGCTGAGGCCAAATGCAGCCTCAGAATCCTTCTCAGCACAGCTCCAGGCAACCACTACCAATCATTTGGAGTTGGCACTCAAAAGGAAATCTATTTTGCTAAATTGCCCTAGGCACTTCTCAACAGTGTTTCAAAACCCCTTGTCAAATGTTTTTGTGTGCCCATCCTCCCAGAATCTGAACCATTGTTCAGAGAAACATCCAATAGGAGATGAAAGAAGAGTTTTGTTAATTACTACCTTAAAAAAAAAAAAAAGACTTGAAAATAATTTACTCGAGCATTTAACAATAACAAAATGTCTGCTTCTATGTTCTAGGCACTGTACTATTCTTTACAGATACAAAGAAGAGTAAAACATTTTTCTTATTAAGGTGCTCACAGTCTAGAAAGAGATAGAAACAAGTAAATCCTGATTTGTTCTCTGATAGCTACACCTCAATCAGCAAGGCCAAAAGGAGGCACAACCCTTATCTACTTACACACACACACACACACACACACCACCACCACCACCACCACCACCACCACCACTTCCATACATTCACACCTAACTGCCTGAGGAAACTCATCCCTCTTTCTTGTTTCACAAGAACTATTATTCTTGCATCAGATAGCTACTTGGACAGACTGAAATATATAGAAGCTAGGGAATGTGTGCTCCTCTGATTAATTAACACATGATCTGGTAAAGAGTTCCACTTGATTTTCAAGTTTCCAGATTTTTCTCCCAGACTTCTTGAAACTTCAATAAGAAAGTTTTTTTTCTCAGCCCAAGTATTTTGGTTTCAGCATTGCCAGCTGGGACTAATTACCTAAGCAGTCTTTTTTTTTTTTTTGGCTGTGTTGGGTCTTTGTTGCTGCACGCCGGCTTTCTCTAGTTGTGGCTAGTGAGGGCTACTCTTCGTTGCGGTGCATGGGCTTCTCACTGCGGTGGCTTCTCTTGTTGCGGAGCACAGGCCCTAGGCGCATGGGCTTCAGTAGTTGTGGCTCACGGGCTCTAGAGCGCAGGCTCAGTAGTTGTGGCGCACAGGCTTAGTTGCTCCGTGGCATGTGGGATCTTCCCTGACAAGGGATCGAACCGTATCCCCAGCATTGGCAGGTGGATTCTTAACCACTGAGCCACCAGGGAAGTCCCTTAAGCAGTCTTATAGATCTTTCAAGTGCCCATGAATCACCAGGGATGTGTTAAAATGCAGATTTTTATTCACGAGGGCTAGGATTTATTCCTTGTCTCTTAACTTTTTTTTCCCATCTCTTTATCTCTTTGTGCTGTACTTTGAGAAATTTTGAGAGTTGGTATTATAGTGCAGTGATTAAATACAAGGGCTCTCCCTGAATTCAAGACTAGTTGTATGACTTTGGGTAAATTACTTATCTTCTCTTTGTCTTGGTTTCCTAATCAGTAAAGTGGGGACATATAATTCTTGTAAGAATTAAATGAGATAATACATGGTAAATGCTTGAATAATACCTGGAACATAGTAAGCACTCAATATATATTAGATAACATTAGTTTTTCTTCAGCTCAATTTTATGGTTCACTAATTCACTCTTCAGTTATGTCCAGTCCATTATGTTTAGTTTTGTTCTTTCAACGACCTTATTTTTCATTAAATTGGTTCTTTGCCATAATATTCTATTCTGGATTCATAAGAATCTTATTCTTACTTCATAAGCTCTTGTTCTTGTTTTATACATGCTTTCACTCCTTTATCTCCTCAAGGTTATTAAATATATTTACAGTTTTTGCTACTTCTTTACTTCCTCGGGTGTAAATTCTTTCTTTTATTATGTTTTCCCTTTATATCTGGAGGATGTTAGCTATGGACTCATTACGGTCAGGAGAGTTTTTCAAGGCTCTCTGCTGTATTAGCATTTCCACATACAAAGTTTGAGCAGGGCATAGCATGGATACACAAGCTTGCTCAGGTAGCCATGGAAAGGACACCCTGCCAGGAGGTATGGTTCCAGACCTTGTTCCTGAAGGTACAACACACTCTAGTGAGAACACAGGTGTTGCTATTCTGACTCCTGGCCTTGTGCTGGCTGCCCAGCTCTAGCTTCAGCTGGTTCCCATTGGCAGACTGGCAGGGCAGTTCCACCCTCTGGCCGCGTGCAGACCTACCTTCTTGGACCCTTTTCTTATGTCTTCCAGTTCAGCCACTTATTCATTCAACTGCTCCGAGCCTGACCTGGCATTTTTCTCTTTGGTTTCATTCTCAGGCTCCTCCTGTATGCTTTACCTCTTCCCACCCTCCCTTGTTCCAAGTTTTCCCCTTAACTCTGTCCTTAGCATTATACTTTCATTTAACGAAACAAGATAGTCTTTATCAGAAATACTTAGGGACACGTTTGTTTTCCCCTCCTGACCTCTCTAGCCCCAAGCTGCAGAAGCTTACAAACCTGTCATGCCATACACTCAAAAACCTACAATCTCTCAAAGCCCCTCATTTCCCTCTACAGGAATCCTTGCAAGAGACACTGATACCAGAAGCTATTTGGGCTTTGGCACCACCAATCACTTGGCATGACAGCAAGTCCTGAATCCAGGAAGCGGGGGTGGGGGGCAATAGAAGTGCCAGGAAGTGAAGGAGATTACCATATTCATACAGATCTCAGCTCTCTTCAACCCCTCCCCTTGCTATATGGCTTTCTCTTCATATTTACTGAAGAATTCCCCTACAAGGTATAGGTTAGATATAGCGCCACAGAGAACATTAACCATCATCACAACCTCATGGTAGACACATTTTTCCTCCCTCAATAGTATGAACTGGACTTAGAAACTTTTTCTTCCTCCAATCACATATATGTGAAAAAAGTTAACTTGTGTGTGTGCACATATGTGTGTATGTACACACACACACAAGTCTCAAGATGAAATAAATTGTACGGCAATACTGGCTGCCTTCTTCCATGATTCATTTCCCCCTTTTCCATATGCTCTCTGCCTACATAAATACCTTTAGCCTGTTCATTAATTCCTTGGTAAATATATTCAATTCTTCCCTCTGTTCTTTTTCTCCAACACTCCAGTTGCTTTTTAGAAGTTTTAGCTCTAACCTTATGGTCTCTGTCTCTCTAGCTCCACAGTGATTGTCACTATCTTTCTGTGTTTCTCTTTCCTCAAAGTCTTGTAAAATATAACATACTGCAAAGCAGTGGTGTTCCTGGGAGTTAGCATTTGGGGTGGCAGATGCTGCGGTAACAAATCTGCTCATGGGGGTCGGTACACACCCCCCAGCAGTCGCAGCCCACTGCATACATTCTGAATTAAAAATATGAACGATAATGGAATTAGAAGCACATTGATGTGTCATTTAATCTATTTAGGGGTAGGTGAGAAAACAAACTCTTTACTAATACTGAATCCAACACAACTAACATATAGCTAAACATAATCTCCTTGATAGCAAACAGCTATGAAGATTTAGCTTCTCTGGTCTCACTACAACTTAGCCATTGGTGGAGAAGGCATTGGCAAAGGAGTAGCTCCAGCCCAGGAAGTTGAGGTTGGCTGCCAGCCATGTTTCCTTTAGACTTTCTTCTTGAACCCTGGTTACCCCCTGCTCTTTCCACCCCAACAAGCCACAGACCCATTTTTTTGGTTGTTGTTGTTGTTTTTGTTTTGTTTTTCGCTATGCGGGCTTCTCACTGTTGTGGCCTCTCCCGTTGCAGAGCACAGGCTCCGGACGTGCAGGCTCAGTGGCCAGGGCTCACGGGCCCAGCCGCTCCGCGGCATGTGGGATCTTCCCGGACTGGGGCACGAACCCGTGTCCCCTGCATCGGCAGGCGGACTCTCAACCACTGCGCCACCAGGGAAGCCCCACAGACCCATTTTATGATAAGCCAGGACAGCTGTTGCTTATTCTTAATGTTATAATTATTCCTCTTTATGTATCCCCCATCTAGATTTTGTAAACTCTTTTGAGGACAAGGACTATGTTAATCTCCTGGCATGGGATGCATAGTGTACATAGTAGGTGGAAAGCAAGCTATGTTTGTAGACCAATACACTGTGCAAGCATTTCACTTAACATATTCTTGGGTATCCATCAGAGCAACCTATGTCCATAGATGTCATCATGCCATAGATGTCATAAAGGTGAAGTAATTTTACTGAAATCACAGAGCTAGTAAGAGAGCCTGGATGCAAACTCCAGTTTTCTTAACTCTAAAACACGTATTCTTTACACCACATTATGCCACACAGTGCTGAACAAATGCATGCTGAATGGCGAATGGATCAATCAATCCTGGATCCAAGGCACTTCAGTTCTGCCAGCTCGACTCTCTGATTGCAGAATAAAGGGTGGTCACTTAACCATGGATGTGGAACAACATGAGTGTTCTGTGAAAAGAACACCATTGGGTTCTAATTTAAATCGTCAGCATTTAGATATGTAAAAAACTGCACAGCAACAATTCTCCCTATAAGGCTAGAAGGCATATCAATTTTATTATCCCATCTGACAATTGACTGAATGGAAACAGAGAGACTTAGGGATGAGAGGCCTGGGTCAATGTCACACGGGCCGTTGTTGTCAATCTAGAATTAGAACCAAGAGCTTTTGCAAGCTGCATCCTCTGCTCAGCCACCCATAATTTTTCAAATACTAATGTACAATTATTCACCCCAAACACTAATGGAAACTGTGCACCAGGAGGAAACCTTTATTATCAATTAACCAGTATTGAATCCCTATCTAGGACAGACACTATGCAGGTGCTTTTGGGTTTTCTAGAGTAAAAAACAGACTTCAGCTCCGGCCTCCTTTGTGATGTAACCATAGTGAAGCTAGAGAATTACATCAAGCACTGCAGATGGTATAGAATATCCTAATTACAATTCCGAATTGCACTAAATGCTTTTCTAAATAGCCAAAACCCCAGATAAATTAATTTGAAAGGACATATAAAATTGCAATCATAGGGAGATAAGGCTTTCATTAGCAAATCTTTCCATTTTGCCTGACCGCTTCCAAGTAACTTTTAGATCACTAAGGACACACACACACACACACACACACACACACACACACACACACAATTTTCTATGGCTTATAAAAAAAGAAAAAGCATTTCCATTATGTTCTGCTTCCTTTGAAGAATTCCCTGAGGAATTCTTCTAAAGTTGAGGCAAATCAGCATACACAGATACAGCCATTTACAATCTCCTTGGAAACTAGAATTCCTGGCCAATTCAGGCAGCAAGCAGCAAAATGTTTTCTCCAGGTTTACTTGAAGAGAGAAAAATATTGTGAAAAATGCAAAGGAAGGTGTATGTTGGCTTTCAGGGTCTGATGTGCTATCCTCCGGGGGCCTACGTTTCCATGCACCAGGAAGACTTCACCAGGAAGCTTTATGCCAAGTCTACCTGCTATGCCATCAAAATGAAATAAGCTAAAGAAAAATGATGATAATAAAAATGACTACCATTTATAGAGCCCTTAGCAGATGCAGGCACTACACTGAGAAATTTATTTACATTCTCACAACCACCCTAGGACGGAGGCATCATTTCCCTCATTTTACACACTAAGGAATGGAGACTCGGTGATGTTAAGGAACTCACCTAAGGTCACACAGCTAATATGACTGGATGGCCATCAACCCAGGTCTATCTCTTCCCTGACTCAAAAGCCATGCAACAGTGCCTGTGCTCAGAACACACACTATATTCTCACAGGCACAACAGCGTTGTCAATAAGACCACCTTGACTGTCCCTCCACACTTCAATGATGTAGTTAATGCCAAGCTTCGGGGGGATTTTCCACTGAAAATGTTTAAAAACAACAATGGGTTTTCAGTGCAGACACAGAACCACTAAAATAAAGAGAGAGGAACACACCATTGTAAAGTAATTATACTCCAATAAAGATGTTAAAAAAAAAAAAAGAAAAGAAAGACCGAGGAGCTGTTTCCCCAGATCGTATGGCCATCTATCTATTTACCTATTCTTCATGACGCCCTTGGGCACAGATCTATACCATACGGGAAAGTTCACAATAAGGAAAGCGACTTATTTGTGCTCTACCTCTAGATGGACAAAAAGATTAAGAGGTGTAGTGACACACTCACGCACACACAAATGGAAAACACAGATTTGTTTTGACAATCCATTATACTACAAAAATATTGATGAATGTAAGCTGCGGCAAAGTGCATCCACCTTCCAAAAGCACACACCCCCCGCCCAAGACTGCTTAGATGTGGGGAAGGTGAGAACGCCCCCTCGAAATCAACTGCCCTTGGGCTAAGGGGGTGCATAGGAGGGAAGCCTCCAGTTTTCTATGATCAGGTTTTCTCGTCATGGTGTTCTTTTCACAGAACACTTGTGTTCTTCGCGT
The DNA here is from genome assembly GCF_003676395.1 of Aethalodelphis obliquidens. Classification (NCBI taxonomy): domain Eukaryota; kingdom Metazoa; phylum Chordata; class Mammalia; order Artiodactyla; family Delphinidae; genus Aethalodelphis; species Aethalodelphis obliquidens. Next base: position 70,113,481 of record NW_020837946.1, on the reverse strand, counting down.
CCACGGTTAAGTGACCACCCTTTATTTTGCAATCGGAGAGTCGAGCTGGCAGAACTGAAGTGGCTTGGCAGCTGCAGAGACGAAGCTCAACTGAACAAACAGATTCTTAAGTGATGCTTAGATGGGAGAACTTGGACACGGTTCAGAGTTTTTTTTCATTTATTTAAATGTGTGATTGAATCCTGTTCATCACCCTCTCGGCACTGTATTATATATTCGGCTCTTTATCGTATAATAATGCTGAGGGCGGAAAATAAGAAAGGTACAAGTTTACCAACTCTTCTTATTATAGAAAGAAGAGCAGCTTTGTTTATGGCATAAACAATAGTCAATAAATGCACATAACAAGTTAATTTTTCACAGCAATCCATACCCAGAACTTGAAATATGCTATTTTGTTCTTTGGTCCAAATTTCTTGAGACAAATAAATCCTTCTGCACAGTAATCATACTGAAATCTTGGAGTAAACAGCATGTAAGAGCATACAGGCCCGGTTTAGAATGGCGCTTAGTGCAGACGGGTGACAGATGACTTTACCACGGCAGCGCTCACACCTCTCTGACCTCCTTTCTCAACACCCTCCTCTACTCACTCTCGCTGCTGCAGCCATGCGGACCCACCTCCTTCCCGGGAGTGGCCCAAATATGCTCCCTCTGCTTGGCCGCAGGGTCACTGCCCTTGCCCTTTCCTCTGCCTGAGACCTTCCTGCCCCAGGTAGCCACGTTAAGCCCTCACTTCTTTCAAGTGTCTGCTCAAATGCCACCTTACATCTTCCTCCAGCATTCTCTCTCCTCCTAACCTACTAGTCACTTTCTGCATATTTTCTGATACATATTCATTTGATTCTTGACTCTCTTCTCCTACTCGGAGATAAGCTGTGGGCACAAGGGACTTTGTTCACTGCTGTAACCTCAGCACCTGGAATGGTACTCGCACAAGGTAAGTGCTCGGGAGGGAGTAAATGAATGGATGGCACCAGAGCCAGTTTAGGGCTAGGGGTGCAACAGGGGTGGCTGCCTCAGGCGTCAACCGATAACAGGTGGCACAGACATCCCTGGAAAAATAATGAGATGGACAGTATCTACCTTAGAGCTCTCAAGAAAAATCTTGTACATTTTTTTCCTTCCACATTTCTTTAATTGAAGTATCGTTGATTTACAATGTTGTGTTAGTTGCAGGTGCACAGCAAAGTGATTCAGTTACACATATACATATATCAAATGAAGGATTGGATTAACCACATGAGGCTGGGGGAGAATGAGCCTCCCCCAACGGAAGCGTTAGATAAACTACCCTCTGAGGAGGGTGAGTACAATTAGCTCTAAAGGCTTTTCTTTTACGGAGTGGAGTTCACAAGTTTGGGTCAGAGCAGAATTGCCTGGGTCTAACTAAGAGAGACCAAAAACAGCCACCAGTGGTTCTTCTTCCCCTCCCTTCCCTATGTTCTGCTCAGCCTCTCCTCTACGTTAATGTTGCATGAAGAGTTAAATAATACTGGTTTGAAGGAGTGCCACGTCATCTGCCTGCCCTGTGTACCCACGTACCTCTCCTCTGTTTAAGGACCTACAGTGCTTTTCAGTTACCTTTTGGATCCCATTCAAACTCATCAGCTTTGGCACTGAATTCCTGGAACCCGACTGTATTCCTTTACATGGCACAAGGGACTTTGCATATGGAATTAAGATTACAGACCGTAAAATAGGGAGTTTAGGAGATTATCTGATTAGGCCCAATGTAATCAATCATATGGGCCTTTAAAAGAGGAATACGAAAGCAGAAGAAACAGAGAGACATAGCAGAAGAGGGAGGCATCGGGGCGATTCAAGGTGTGACAGAGACTCAGACTGCCACTGTCGGCTTTGAAGATGGAGGAAAGGGACCACAAGCAAAGAATGTAGGTGGCCTCTAGAAGCTGAGGACAGCTTCCCTCCAACAGCCAGCAAGGAGAGTGATACCTCAGTCCTAGAACCACAGGAGGTTAACTCTGCCCACAAACTGAGTGAGCCTGGAAGTGGGCTCTCCCCCAGAGTCCAGCCACACCAGACCTTAACCTTGGCCATATGAGCTCAAAAGGGAGAAACCAGTCAAGCCCACTGGACTTCTGACCTACAAAACCACAAGATAATAACTTTGTGTCACACAAAACTGCTAAATTTGTGACAGTTTGTCATGACAGCAATAGAAAAATAATTCAAGACCTTTAGCAAACTGGAATCCACTTATATACCCAAAACATCCCATTGCTCTGAACACTGTATCCACTGCTCTCGCCAACCTGTCTACCTTCAGTCCATAACATGCCCGTTTGTCATTAACCCGATACTGTCCCTCCACTCAAGATTTCTCTTGCCATACCAACTCAAAGCCGGTCCTCCAAGGCTGAGTCAGACCCAGGTCCCACCTCTTTCACCTTTTAATCTGGTTGTCCAACAGGGTTTTCCACTTAGTGACTTCCAAATGTCACACTATGCTTCATATAATTATGTATTTTTGTCAAATATCTTATCATTTTCTTTCCCAACAAAACTCTGAGCCCTTCACAAGCTGAAATCGTGTTGTCTTTGTGTCTGGCAAAGCAGAAGACAATGCATACACAGTGAACGATTCCCAGGAACGTACTCACTTCACTTTAAAATGACCACTTGGAGATGTTTTCCATGTAGAATATTTCTAATCTACTCATGTGACAGGATTAGCAAATTTCTGTGTGTGTGACATAGTTGATTTCAGCTAGTATCAGAGATCAGATATGCAGATTTGATCCAGTAATAGTAAGCACCTAATTTCATTTATTTCTATCTTGCCAGCACAGTGAGCTCACCTGATGCCTACTTTTCCACTCCATCCTGATTCCATGGAATTTGGTACTAACAGCATGTAAGTCATAATCATACCATGTGGGGACAGCTCACCTACCTTCATTAGAGCAGTATTGCATCTCATTGCCGAAACAACGTCTCCATCTTTCATTGCAGTAAATAGACCAGATAAACAATGACACCTGCTTTCTCTCAAGAATAAGTGCTCATATAGAGAGAATTTGAAGTTTTTGTCTTGTTACTTAGAGGTTTTGAATCAGTACCCATACAGTGAACAAACTTGCTCTATGGACCTCATAACAGCGATCTGAAGGTAGCAAGTTGTAAAATATTCATTGTTCTGTCCTATGTTTAAACACATGTATCTGTACATTTTAGTTACCTCACATTTATCCTCACCACATTCTCACACATGATAACCAACAGGTTCAGACAACCATTCAGTAAAAAAAAAAAAGTATATTTTTCATAGTAATGCTAATAGCTTTCATTATAAATTGTGTCCATTTTAATATAAAGTCATTCAGGGAACAGCTCCTATGTACCACCTATATGGTTAAAACCTCCTATCCACTCTGTATGATTTAACTAAGATTAAAACTGTTGGTTTCTCCCCTTCATCTTAACGTATGAAGCCCTCTTTCATCTAGCTTCTCCCAAACTTTCCAGCTTTGGTTCCCACCTACCTCTGACCCCACTGTTTCCAGCAGCTCTGTAGTTTCTCACACGTGAACACATAACATGAAGTATGGCGTCTGTGACCCAGCTCAAACGGTCTTCTTTGCTTAAAGTTGTTTTTATCTCTTAACCCCCCAGCCTGGTTAACCCCGATTCAACTTTCAGAACTCAGTTTAAATGTCACTTCCTGCAAGAAGACTTTTTTACCCCTCTCCCCACTTAGACTTCCTTACCTCCTTAAAATCTATGACTTTCTTGAGGACAGGAATGAGATCTGAATTGTTTTCATAGCCTTGGGATTAAAAACAGTACCTGACACCCAATAGTCTCAATAAATAACTGTTGAATGAAAAAGTTTCAAATACAGTGGTTGTTAACAACTCCTCAAGTAGCTCATAAGAAAACCAAAACTTGGATGCAAATATTAAACATTGGTATAAGATGTATCACAGGATGGGATAAGTATATTAGCTTCCTATATCTGCCATAAAAATTACCACAAATGTGGTGTCTTGAAACAGAAGTTTATTCTCTTCTGGTTCTGGTAACCAGAAGTCCAGAATCAAGGTGCAGCCCACACTCACTGCAGGGTCTCTGGAGTAGAATTCTTTGCCTGCCTCTCTCCTAGCTTCTGATAGCTGCTGGCAATCCTAAGTGTTCCTTAGCTTTTAACTGCATCACCCCAATCTCTTCCTCCATCATCACATTGACTTCACCTCCGAATGTCTTCTTCTCTGTGTGTCTGTCTTACAAGGATATATGTGATCGAATTTAGTACCCACCAGGCTAACTCAAGGTAAACGTCTCTCTCAAGATCCTTAATTTAATCATATTCTTTACCTTATAAGATAACATTTACTCTTTTACCATATAGTGTAATATTCACAGGTTCCAGGTATGAGGATGTGGACCTGTTTTCAAAAGTACAACAGGTGTCGGTTAGTGGGGTATCCAAGAAGAGTCATGGAAATTCAGAGGAAGGGGGACAAAGGGTTGGAGTGATGGCCACAGAGCCTTAACACTGCAAAGTGTCAAGGTAATTTGCTATCATGCATATGAACCCTTTTGTTTTGGTAATGGCCCCTTTGAGGTAGCACAGAGATGCTGATCCCATTGAAGAAACTAAGGAATGGAAGGAACATGTGCATGTTACAGAAACACTAGTGATGAGGTTGCGATCGAAATTTAACTCTCCTCTCCTCTATCCTTTTTTTTTTTTATACTATCTTTATTGGAGTATAATTGCTTTAAAATGGTGTGTTAGTTTCTGCTGTATAACAAAGTGAATCAGCTATATGTATACATATATCCCCATATCCCCTCCCTCTCGCATCTCCCTCCCACCCTCCGCATTCCACCTCTCTAGGTGGTCACAAAGCACCGAGCTGATCTCCCTGTGCTATGTGGCTGCTTCCCACTAGCTATCTACCTTACATTTGGTAGTGTATATATGTCCATGCTACTCTCTCATTTCATCCCAGCTTATCCTTTCCCCTCCCCGTGTCCTCAAGTCCATTCTCTACATCTGTGTCTTTATTCCTGTCCTCCCCTAGTTTCTTCAGAACCTTTTTTTTTTAAATTCTGTATATATATGTGTTAGCATACGGTATGTGTTTTTCTCTTTCTGACTTACTTCACTCTGTGTGACAGACTCTAGGTCCATCCACCTCACTACAAATAACTCAGTTTCGTTTCTTTTTATGGCTGAGTAATATTCATTGTATATATATGCCACATCTTCTTTATCCATTCATCTGTCGATGAACACTTAGGTTGTTTCCATGTCCTGGCTATTCTTTATTATCTATACTTCGTTATCTTCCAAAATGAATGTGAGAGATTAAATGACAGGCACACCACAGAGCTTCTTCCCATTATTTAAGTAACAGTTTTTCATTTCTTCTTTCATTCCTGCTGAAGTTCTCTAGCGCAGATGCTAATGCTACACACTGAACAAAAGGAACAGAGTAAGAAAAGCTGGGTGCTGCCCATAATCAACAAATATTGACTCAGCATCTGCCCTTTGCAAAATATTTTGAGGAATATGAAGATGAATTAGACATGCATTCATACTCAGGGAGCTAGCATCTCGTAGATGATGCAATCAGGTGACAAATTCAAGGCAGTGTGTCTTTAATGGTCCAGAGATGCTGTGGGGAGTTAGAGCAAGAGAAAGCATTCCTGGCTAAAGCCATCAGGAAAGAATTCATGGAGCAGCTGGCATTTGAACGGGGCATTGAAACGAAAGTTCTTTACTAAGTAGAGCTGGAGGTGGAGAAGAGGGGGAACGTGGGCAAAGGTAACATAAGCAGAAAGGAGAATATATACAAAAGTGTGGAAGGGAAAGACTATGAATTGTATTGGGAAACAAGAGATTCAGGGTATATGCAAGAGAACAGTGGAAAATGAAAAGGAAAATCGTGATATGTGGTCCTCAACTATGAAGGAAATGATAAGGAAGTTATTAAATAGGCATGGAGCTGTTGTTAAAGATAGTTTGAATAAAGAAAAGACATAATCAGAGTTGTTTGGGAAGATTACTCCGGCAGGAGTGTGAAAGAAGGCGGGGGAGGCTAGATGCTCAAAGATCACTGCAATAATACAGCCAAGAGCTAAATAGGGGTCTTGATTAGGAAGACAGCCATGTGAAAGGCGTGTGAAAGGAACAGAAGAAGTGAGAGCAATTTCAAAGGAAAACTCAATAGGATATAATGACTTATTGGGTATAGGGGACTGGAGATATAGGAGGAGTCAGAGATGAGTTTAAGATACGATAACGTGATCCAGTGATGCTAGTGGAAGAATTTGGAAAGCCAGGAGGAGGAACAAGTTTAACAGCAAAAATGATTAACTTAGTTTGCAGGTGTTAAATTTCAAGAACCAGCAGGACATAAAATAAAGATGCCAAGAAAAGACATGATTGGAACTTAAATGCAAGAAACATTCCATGGAGAAAATTACTGAAATCATAGAGATTTATGACATCACAAAGGGAGAGAGAGAATATCCTAAAGCTTAAGGAACATCCATAATTAATGAATGGTGGAAGGGTAGAAGCTAGCCAAGAAGACTGGGACCAAGAAGTAATTTCACCAAAGAAGTAAGAAGAGTCCAAATGCTGAAAAGAACAGAACTCAAGGCAGAATGGGATTTCATGGAAGGGTCATCAATATCAAATATTGCAAATTTCAAAAAATGTATTATCAAGGCACAGATTGCATCTGTGTTTAGGAGGTCGTTTTTTTTTCAATGGACACAGGGGCCAAACTGCAAGGAGATAAAGACTAATTGGTAATGAATAAGGATTGTAGATAAATGATTCAAGAAGTTTAAGGGTAAAACACCAGAAGCCAATATCCGAGGAGGAATAGAGTCAAAAGAACGTTGATGTGCTTAGGTGTTTGTTGCTTTTTTTTTTCTTTTTAGAACAAATGGTTATACTCCAATCAGTGTTTAGTCTCTAGTGCCTACCTTGCACCCTTGTGCTCATGGGCGAAATCCACAGATGATTAGAACTTGATCCTATGCTCAAGCAGTAAACAATTTAGTGTATAAACTAGAAATTTACATACGTTGCTCAACACAGTGTGGCAAGGACGGCGATCAAGGTAGGTGGAAAGCTGTGGGAGCACCGGGGAGGGGCTTAGCCTGGTCTGGGACAAGGGAGGAGATGGTGCCAAAGGACCCCCTGGACAGGAACTGCCACGTGAGTCTTGAAGGACTAGGAAGGAGACAGATTGGCCTGTTTGAATAAAAGAGTGGGAAAGAGAATACTTCATATGTTTTCTGCAAAGACAAAGAACTTTAACAGGAAAGAAAAGCAGAAGCTGATGAGAAAGAGAATAAATAAAGGCAGTTGAGTTCTGAGATGGGAAAGGATGAGATCAAGCAGGGCAGTAAAGGAATTTGCCTTTCCTGGGAAAAGACGACAGGGAAGGAGACAGAAATTGATGAAGAAATGGGGTGACATTCAAGCAGTAAGGAAAGAGGCGGGGAAGCCAGGGATTCTGCCTCGTTCCTCTTTGAACAATGGAACGTCAACCATCTGCTGAGAACAGGGTGGGGTCTGGGGAGGGCAGAGAAGTGATGATTACTAGATTAATAGTCTTTCATTCTTTTTAAATAAAAGCATTTATTTAAATCAAAGGTGGTGCGGGGCTCAGTCTCTTCCTAGTGCATATAGGGTGAGAAACAATTCAGCCAGAAGGTGGAGAGCCTGGGGTCTGAAGCCAGAGTACCTGGGTTGTCTTGTCTGTTCCTCATATTAGCAGCAGATGTGCAAGGCTTTATGATATCAATAATCTCTCTGTCTCTAGGTTTGCTCATCTAGAAACAGGACAAATAATAGTACTTAACTCATAGGTTTGTGATGAGGTGTAAAAAAATGAATACCTCTAAGGTACTGAGAACAGTGTCTGGCACGTAACACATACTCAAAAATGTTAATTCTTATTAATATTAGACCGGTGCTATTTACTAGAACTTTCTGAAGCGGTGGAAATGTCCACTGTGCCCTCCCACGCGGTAGCCACTAGCCACACGTGGCCACTGAGCTCTGGAACTGTGGCTAGGGTAACTGAAATTTTAATTTTTACTCATTTCAATTAAAAAGCCACGTTTGGCCCTGCAGAAGAAGGAGCAACCATTTTAAACAGGGTTTTATGGACATGAAAAAAGACACTGGAGTCCATACTCCAAGGACCCTAGTCCTCAAATAGTGTAGAACAGACCCAAACAAGTAATGATACGGTTGTAACTCTTAGGACTCAGCCTTATTTTGTTGGTGCTGATGAGCTAAGATAGTACGGAGAGAAGATGTGCTCATGGCCCCTGTAATTCCAAAGGAGGTTTCAGTATCTGGTAGGATATTTGTTAGATAAACAAGAGGCAAGTGGCATATCCCCAGGTGAACAGAACAGAGGTTCAGCCAGCTTTCTGCTGAAGTGTGTCAGTTGAGAGCCATTTAGAAGGTCGGCTGGAGCTCAAAAAGGAACCGAGAGCTGCTGCCAAATGTAGTCTTGAGCCCCGTTAATATCTGATGACAATGGAGTCATTTCACATCAGAGCCACTAGAAGAGCCAGTATCATACTCTGTGAGACAACATAAAACTCCAGTAGTCTGCAGTATTGATAAAACACAAAAGGAGAGAGGAGAAAGGTTATCAATGAATAATGCATTTCCTTTTGTGGAAGCAGGAGGAGAAGAAACGAACGGATCATTAATGGACTAAATGCGATTAGGGTCCACGGCAGAAGGGGGGCCAGCACCGGCTCCTGCCAGCGAGGTCACCAGCAGAGGAGGCTGCTGTGAAGTGGAAGAAGGGGGCGGGGCCGTTTGTGATGAAGTTCTTTTTGAGCTGCTGCTTTTACTTTCCAGTATTTTCAAAGCCTCTTCTGGAATCCGAGATTGCTTGTGTTCTCCCTCTGTTTCCAGAATAAAATAGCATAGTGGTGAAAACCGTGGATTCCAAAGAATTTATGAAAAGGTATGATCACATAGGGAAAGCTTAATTAAGATGGTCGTGTGGGGAAACAAAGGATAAAGCAACTCAAAGAAAAGGACTGGAAGTAATTAAATAAAGAAAAACCATTCTTGAGCGTTGTCAAGAAGACAGACATGCAAAAGTGGCAAGTTGTCATTTGCTTTGTGCAATAAGGCACTTTCCTGTAGAGTGGCATACCTTGATCCTTTCAAAATGAAATGTTCGAAATTCACTAATAGATTTCACTGTTTAGGGGAATTCTGTGTGTTTAACGTGTACGTACATTAAAACGACAAAACAAAACATCCCCCTTTCTGGTATAAATACTGCTACCAAGTCAAGGTCTCATTACGGGAACTTCTCTTCCTGTTCTGTAGAGCAGTTACAGGCTTCGGAGGCCAGCAGACCTGGGTTCAAACCAAGCTCCACTTCTTATTGCCTGTGTGATCTTGGGTGAGTTATTTTTCCTCACTGAGCCTCAATTTCCTTAGCAGTCAAATGGTGATGATGATACACATTCACGCAATGCTGTAGAATTGAATTCGAGGAAGCAGCCTATACAAAATACCTAAGTGTGCCTGCATTTTAGTACGGGCTTAATAAATGCTAGTTGCCCCTTCAGGAAGGGGTCAGGGCGTGCATTCTCCTGAGAGAGATCAGACTCCACAGAAGCATGACACAGCGAAGAGCTGACTTGACCCCCATTTAGACACAGAAGCTAAGAACTCTAGGATTCCTTCTCCCAGGAACCACACTTGTCCTGGAAGTTCTTTGAGGACTTCAGGGTAAGCCAGAGACTGGGAATAAAAGGCTCCTTCTGCCTCAGGCTCCAGATAAAGCCCCAACTCCTAGGAACTTCCCCTGAGGCCATTAGGACACTTGCTCAAGGTGGCTAATGTTAGCGTTGAGCTGTGACCCACTCTGACCCCACCTGCCATCCCAACCTGGTTCACACCTTGGATTCTCAGCTGCTCAGCTAAGCTTATTGCTCCCGCCTAGAACAAGGAGCCCCGCCTAGGCCATCAGATTTTAGGTTTTGATTTTCAAATGTCATCTTTCCTGACATTGAACAAGTTGTGTGTGTACCATAGCAAAAGAAATAGGAGCGTGTTTAAGGGAAGCAAACTGCTAGCAAACAGCTTGAGGCAGGCAATGGGGTTAGACAGGAATTGAAGCTGGTTAAGGGTGACACAGGGGTCTGGCATAAGTCAAAGGAGGTTGGACATAGTTTGAGACGAGTAGTTGCCCTGGAATTAGTCCAGCCAGGTAGGACATGGGTTGCAGTGGCCTCACCTCAGAACACACAGAGGCCGGAGCTCAGACACTGGCCACCAAGCAGGGAAAGCTCCAGGCTCTGTTCTTGTTCTAGGTTTTTGTTAGAGAAGGTGACCTGGAAGATTCATTAGCTCAGATTCCTCCTGGGACTCTCTAGGTCTTAAAGGAACCACCATCTTTGTACCTATGATGTTGGAAAGCATCCCCATGCCCCCATGAATCTCTGGTTCCCCCCAGGAGGGAGAACAATCTTCTAGCCTGACAAAAGCCCCCAAAGAAGAATTCTATCTTCATGGAAATATATTCTCATCATCCTTAGAAATTTTGTGAGAACTCAAATTTTCCAGTCTTTCCTCTTCCTGGGGCAGAAACTTAGCATCAGGCTAGAATTCCAAAATATTTAGAAAATAGGTGGTGGAAGGATGCTAAAAAACTGCCTTATCAATGCAAAGCAATTGCCAGGATTAATACGGGGAATGTTGGGAAAGATACAGAAAGTGAAGCCCCCTTGAATATACACAAGGTCTCTCCACAGAGCAGCCATCAACATGCATGTGTGGCTGTGATGCTGTCATGGCACAATGGCGTGTCCTGATTTTAGGATCTGGCCCTCAAAGACAAGCACCGTCTTGGTGATACAGGTCCATGGCGAGAAATGCCACTGGCCTGACCCTTGAGGATGAAACCTGGGATTCTCATAAGAGTTCCATTAGGTAGCTCTCTTCCAGAATAGGACTCACTTTTAGGCCTTGGAATTCACTTAGAGATGCAAAGATACACTTGCCGTCATCTAGGGCCTCTGTTCCGTTTCTATCCTGTGCCTCCGCGCATTCTTCATAAGCATACAAGAGGATCATCACCTCCTCAGCAGAGAATGAACAAGATGCTAAAGTCTAAGCTGCTTCCCGTCTAGAAAATTAATAAGAATCTGAGCCTTATGGGGATCCCACCACGAGTTATAGGAGCGTGAAGAACACACCCATTTCCCTTTCTCTACAAGTCCTCTTGGGAAAATGCATATAACGTCACAGCTGGCTTATCCTCATCAAGAAGACCTAGAATTTCGAATACCCTTGAGTTCCTTGTAAGAAAGCCCACATTCCTGTGAAATACAAATAACGGCAGAGAAATGCCCTGAACTAAAACTTGTTTCCATTTGAAGGGAACTAGAACAAAAGGTCACTTTGAAATGTAAGAGCAAGGTAAGAAAAACAAAGAGCAGTCCAGATGTTCTATTTCCCTCTCAGCGATGAATGCTTACAGCACTTACAGCAGGTCTGGCTGGACCTGACTGCAGGCGAGGGCTGAATCACAATAACAGAATGCACCTGTTGATCCAAACCACCTGTACTCTAACTTGCTAGCCCTCTGGCCCCAGCTGGGTCTTTATCCCAGAAGCACTGCCTCTTCCCCTTTGCTAATAGGATAGCATCATGAACAGCTGTGGTCAGAGTGATCTCCCAAAAAAGGATTAAAATGAAAGCCTCCGGACTATTCCAAGGGTGTCTTGCTGTCACCCCACCGTCTCTGTACCCTAATAAATGCTCCTTGCCGCTTCTTTCAATCCTCATCTCCTTTCCCTTGCTTTGCTCTAGGAATTACAGTGGGACTTGTAGGGAGAGGGAAGCCACAGCTCATATTCCAAGGGGTCTGAGCTGGAAGAAGACACCAGCTGCGTCCCACCCACTTTCCCCCAACAGAAATTGTCTCTTTCCTCTACATCTCCATATTTATTGCAATTAATATCTGGGATGCACTTCATAAGCTCTATGTAGTAGAGCTCCCTAAGAACTATCCCCTTGAATTCATTGTTTTAAACACACATTTACAGAGATTTATTATTCCACATCAGTGTATTAAAATGTTTCCCTCCACGTGTATTTTTCTAGAACATACACACAAAATCTGCAAAACCTGTTCTCTGAATATTACTCATCTTTGGGCTCTAAGAACTCAAAACAGCCCCAAGGGTGATTGACAATTTCTTACACACAGCTCACCTGCAAAATCATTTTGTTTTAGAAATGAAACAGGGCAGTCTAGCCAGCGATTAGCTCAGAAGTGAATTATGTGTCTCTTGCCAAAGCTGGGCCCAGTATCCCCCTTCTTACATTTCTTGGCTTTGTGTTTTTGTTGTTTTCTTTTCTTCTTGAAAATTATAGACGTGGTAATTCACTTGCAATGCGCTGAGAATCTTAATCTGGCACCAGCATTCCCGGTAAATTGCTTCCTTTTAGCGTGAGATAGGGCAGCTCGCACTTGCTGTGATGGATCAAACAGCCATTTTCATGCCTCTCCACAGTAACAAGCGGGAGCTCGAATGTTCTAACAGAACAACCATATTTCTGTCTCAGAGTAACAATTGAAAAGCACAACGGCTTATCTGGGAGCTGGAGGAGACAGACTCCCAACAAACCACAAAAGAATCCCAGCAAATGATTCCAGTTAACTTGGATATTTGTGTGGATAGGGGGAAAGGGAAGTACAGAAAAGAAATCGTCACCTGTTTATTATCTCTCGATCAAATTCTACCGATTCACTAGCTGTATGCAAGAACCCTGAATTCTAATTGACCTCAGATGCTGGGCAGTGAAGGCTGGCCAGGATTGCCATCAGTCAGGACGTCAGAAGAAGATGCCATAACTTGCATTAATTCTCTCTCTTTTTCCTGTTTCTTAGTTTTTCTAATAAGAATGAGTCTAGTTGAGCAACTTCTTTAGGGTCACTTGACGTTCTCATTTAGGGGGCTTGGCTGTTGCGATGTTTGTCTACCGGGGATGTGATTGTAAAAGCCAACCAGCCCTGGTAGACGGGACTCCCCTTGGTCGGCACCCACTTGCCATGTGTTATTTCCCAAGGAAGTGAGCAGCCTGTATCTCTCTCATTTAGAGCAAACTTCCTGAGCCAAACAAAGGACAAGCCTCTTGTTAAACAAGGGCTCCACAATCTGAACAGCTGTGCTGATAAAAAAGAAAATACTTTTTGCATCATATGCCTAGTGTAAGGGCCTATGTGACATCCGTGCAAAGGGGCCTGTTTCCAGTGTGTCCTGTACTTTCAGCAAGGCGATGAGAATCTCAGACAGGACAGGCTGTGCAACAGGCCAGCGCAGTATATCTCTTACGTCATCCTGAGCTTTTTCCAAGCAGCGGCTATTTCTAATGTGTGAGAGATAAGCCTTCAACCCTTTCTGCTTGTCATTTTTGTTGTTGTTTGTTTGCCGTACTCGGGCCTCTCACTGTTGTGGCCTCTCCCGTTGCGGAGCACAGGCTCCGGACGCGCAGGCTCAGCCGCCATGGCTCACGGGCCCAGCCGCTCCGCCGCATGTGGGATCCTCCCGGACCGGGGCACAAACCCGTGTCCCCTGCATCGGCAGGCGGACTCCCAACCACTGCGCCACCAGGGAAGCCCCTCTGCTTGTCATTTTTGATGTTTTGATTCTGGTTACCAAGTTAGCAATTAGGACACCTAAGGAGGACCTGCTATTGCCGTGGTCCCGACTCTTTTTGTCTTGCCTGTTCTCATTATTCTCTAGGTTGCCAGATAGAAAACTGCTGGGGTTTCCTCTGAGCTAGACAGTGACCTAACGTGTAGTCACTGCCCACCCCTGTTCCCTCTCCCACGCAATGTTTATTGCTGCCCTGTTGGCACACCCCCAGCCTGCCTCTACTATTACTTATTCTGAAAGCCAGTCAGAACCTTCACATTTCCGAGAGAAATGCCCCCTCTTGTGGTGGCTTCTGAATACTGCAGCTCTAGCTTCCAGCAGGAGCGCGTCAAATATCAGACAACTTCCTGCACATAGACCTGGGAGGATACTAGGAACTCGTCAGCCGAGAGCGTAGAAAGTTGTGACATCTTGCTGTGAGAGCTAAATCTTCTCTAACTGCATCAGGCTTTCAGATATGTTTTGAAACACGTGAACTTGCCGATAGTCAACCTTTTTTATTCTATAAAATGGCAATTTCATACAACTCAATGTAATACATAAAGATAAGCCAGACAGGGAAACTTCTGCCAGCTTCTGTGGTTTTAACTGAGCCCTATGAATACCAGCCAAGAATGGAAATCCTTTCTATTCTAGTAACTACAGTGAGAATTTTTAAACACAATAAATAAATACTTTTCAAGCCCTGAATGCTAGATATTCTGCCAAGCTCTGAACATAACCTTCTCACGTTTCTTGGTCACTTGGCAGTGATTATAAAAAGCAGGCGTCCCTAGATCTGTCATTTATTTGTTAAGGAGCATTTGCCAAATAAATGACAAAACTACCTCTACCCCAGCACAAGTAGCTGGTATTCTGAACAGGCTTCTTTACCTGAGGCAGAGCAAATACGGTAATGCTAAATGGAGTGCCACATCTTTCGCATAGATGTGATTATTTTTGTGAGTGTCTGATTTATTTAGGCACTTTATTTAGGCTTTTTAATATGAGAAATTAAAGTGTGATGAATTATGTTAAGCAATCTTTTTTATCATGCTAACAAAATCTTAAAATAAAATTTTATGTTTAACTATTCAATATTCAAAATCACTGTTGTCAGTGGAACATCTGTAAACTCATATCAGACAGTCTTTACAATAAATAAAGAGCTTCTAGAAATCAATGAGAAAAAAAGACCAGAAACTCAGTATGGCAAAGAAAATGATCAGACAATTCACGTGTTTTTTTTAAAATGGCTATAACACATGGAAAAAACTCAACGTTTCTCAAACTTAGAGCAATGAAAATTAAACCTACATTGAGATATCATTTCCGCTTCTCAGAATGGCAAAAATTAAAAACTTTGTTGACACACTCTTGGCAAAGTTATGAAGAAACAGGCACTCATAACATTTCTGGTATAGGTATAATTTGGGGTACACTTCCTAGAAAAGTCAAGTTAGCAAAAACTATCAACACCATAAATATATATACACTCCAGGTCCTGACAACTTTCATGTCTGGTAGATATAGTCTACAGATAGGCTTGTACAAATATAATATGATATGTATAAAAATGATATTATTTGCAGATTACATATAATAGCACAAAATTTCAAACAACATAAAGTCAAGAAGAATACAGTTACATCACTAATCATCAGGGGAATGCAAATCAAAACCACATTGAGATATCTCACATCTATTAGGATGGCTATTATCAAAAAGACAAGAAATAACAAGTGTTGGTGAGGATGTGAAAAGGGAACACTCGTGTACTGTTGGTGACAATGTAAATTGGTGCAGCCATTGTGGAAACAGTCTGAAGCTTCCTCAAAAGATGAAAAACAGAACTACCAGCAATTTAGAATTAATCAGCAAAATAGATTTAGAACTACCAGCAGAATAGAACTGATCCAGCAATTCCACTTCTGTGACAAATGAACGGATAAAGAAAATGTGGTATAAATATATGCAATGGAATATTATTCAGCCATAAAAAATGAAATCTTGCCATTTGTGACAACATGAATAGACCTTGAGGGCATTATGTTAAGTGAAATAAGTCAGAGAAAGACAAATAGAGACATACCTCATTTTATTGAGCTTCACTTCATTGTGCTTTGCAGATACTGTGGGGTTTTCTTTTGTTTTTTCTTTTCTACAAATTGAAGGTTTGCGCCAACCCTGCATCGAGCGAGTCTATCCGTGCCATTTTTCCGGCAGCATTTGCTCACTTCATGTCTCTGTGTCATTTTGGTAATTCTTGCAAATTTCAAGCATTTTCATTATTATCATATTTGTTATGGTGATCTGTGATCAGTGAACTTTGATGTTCCTATTGCAAAAAGATTACGGCTCTCTGAAGGCAAAAATGTTGGTTAGCATCTTTTTTGCCATAAAGTATTTTTAAATTAAGGTATATACATTGCTTTTTTAGACATAATGCTATGTCACACTTAATAGACTACAGTATAGCGTAAACATAACTTTTATATGCACTGGGAAACCAAAAAATTTGTGTGACTCCCTTTATTGCAATATTCACTTTATTGTTGTGGTCTGGAATCAAACCCACAGTATCTCCAGGGTATGCCTGTATATACAAATATCAAATTATTATGTGTGTACCTGAAACTAATATAATATTATATGTCAGTTGTATCTCAATTTTTTAAAACTCTTAAAAAAAGAATACAGTTAAATAAAAGTACCTCCATATAATGGAATATTATGCAGCTAAGAAAAAACTAGAAAGCTCTCCATGTAGAGCCATCTCCAAGATAAATTACTTGAAAAAATCAAACACAAGGTAAAAAAGTGTGCATAAAATGCCACTTTATAGTTACAGAATTTGTTTTTTGCTTTATAAACATAAATAAACTCTAGAAGGATACCCAAAAAAGTAATAACATTGGTTAATGAAAAAGGCAGACTGTGGGAAGAAAACATTTCACTACACTCTTATGGGGAAAGGAGGAATATATGAAAGCCTCACATATATAAACATTAAATGTAATAAATCATTTATGCAGTAGGTTCAAAAAGAATCCCTTCTCTCATCTTCAACAAATGTAATGAATTGTGTGTTGATGTGTAGGAAGACTGTAAGTTAAACTGTTTAAAAGCTGCATTAATACTGATTCCTTACTGCCAAACCCCTTGTCTGAGCCCAACAAGCTAAGGGTGTTGCTCTCCCACACACTGACGATAACAGAATTTGAGATGAAGTAGAGGCCCTGACCCCAAGATAAGAGCTCTGCTGAGTGCCTGGCTTTTCTTCAAGACCTCGAGCCACGTTTAGCATGAGCCGATGTCCAACAGCAGGCTAATGAGTCGGTGTTGCTTCTTTCCGTGTGAAATAAATTTAACTAATACTTAAATAATTTAAAAGACACACAGTACTCAGTCTTTCTGAGCCTTTTTCTTCCTTTGCTGCCAATATTCACACATTCATTCATAATTATGAGCACCCACTACTAGGTGCTATTCTGGGGGTGTCGGAATAGACAGTCCATGAGTACTCCCAAAACACAGTAGCTTGAACGATGTACATTCTAGGGTCCAGACTTACCCCCGGGGCCAGCTCACTCCTTGCTGACCACCAAGAAGTTGAAATTTAGTTATTTATTGCTTCAGGGTGAGATGGCGTAAATAAGCCCACCTACAAACCCAGAAAGGAATCAAGTCAAAGGGAAGGACATCGTAAGGGGATCGTTGAGCTTGGCAGTGTGATAAATGGTTCTTAGACCTTTTTGTTCCTAGGAATGGTGGATTTTTAAAACTAAACACATGCACATACATCACCGACTAGTTGTGTGACTGGGCAGCTGTTTTCACTCTGACTTTCCTTATCTGTCCTCTAAAAAATGAGGGAGCTTGAGTTAGAGCAGCGTTTCTCAACCTGTTTTCATTATCACCTCCCTACAGCCCCCCCCCACAAGAAGCCTCTTTAGACTTTTTTTTTCTCCAATCACCTTCCACCATAAAATGTTGATACCACACGTATACAGCATATAGTGTATGTACCGTATGTATATCTGTGCTTTATACGTAAAAAGTCCCTTTTTGCCCCCTGTGATGATTAGTTTTAATGTGGGAACTTGACTGGGCTAAGGATGCCCAGATAGCTGGTGAAACATTATTTGGTGGTGTATCTGTGAGGGTGTTTCTGCAAAAGGTTAGTACTTGAATCCTTAGGCTGAGTAAGGAAGGTCTCCTCACCAATGCAGGTGGGCGTCCTCCAACTTGCTGAGGGTCTGAATAGAACAAAAAAGGCAGAGGAAGGATGACTGTGTTCTTTTTACTTGAGCTGGGACGTCATCTTCTCCTGCCTCATACGTTTACGCTCCTAATTCCCAGGCCTTCAAAATAAGACTAAGTTACATCACTAGCTTTCCTGTTTCTCCAGCTTTCAGACAGTAGATGGTGGGACTTCTTGACCTCCATAATCACGTAAAGCAACTCTTGTAATAAATCTCCCTTTATAATTATCTGTCTACTTATCTATCTATCTACCTGTCTTTCTATCTATCCATTTGTTCTGTTTCCCTGGAGCAACCTGACTAATACAACCCCTAAGAACCAAATTTTGCCCAGATTGAAAATGCATGAATTATACCCACAAGAAGGACCCTCAAGATTCCTTCTAATCGTAAAACTGAGGAAGTGGTCCAGTGCAGTGGGGAAATGTGTGTACCTAGGCACCAGATCTTGACTCTACCACATCTTATCGCATGACCTTACATAAGTTATGTAACTTATCCTCACTTGTTAAACAACTGTAATGATATGTCTCATGGGGTATCTCACTGGCTACAGCAAAGTGGGTAAAACCCCTAGCACTGGACCTGGCACACTGGAAGCAACCAATCATTGGCACCTTTTCATTTGCTTAATTAAAACAAATCTAAACAGGACATCTGTATATCTAAAAGATGAAACACTGATCAAAGTAACACGTGCAATACTTGTAATCAATGAGTCAAAAACCTATAACATGCTTTCGCATGTGCCAGGAATGTAGCCTTACCCCAAATGCTAGCCTTATCACGACTTCAAAATTCTCTCTGACTTTCAAGACCAACATCAAATGTCACCTGCTTCAATGAAACTTTCCCCAGTTTTACCAAATATAAATCTCCCCATTCTTTCAATTCCTATAGTGTACTCTGTTCACAGCACAATTAAGGCGTTTGAAAACATTCTGCTTTGTAGTTTATATAGATTTTAAGTATCTTAAGCATGGGAACTCGGTTTTATTCCTCTATGTTACACACACACTCACACACACACTCAACATAATAGATTTTCAGTATTTGTTCAATAAATGAACTAATGCTGCAAAGTTGGATCCCAAAGATCCAATGTAACAGTAGCACATAAAAACAAAAGGAAATTCATCGAATTAATATCTATGTTAACATGATGACCTAGAAAAGGAACTAAAATATAGATAGAATTGAGTTTGGTTTTGTTATTATTTATCCCTAAAATCCTAAACATGAGTCCCAAGTAAGAGCTCATTTTTCAAATTGCAGAAATTAGTGAAAAGTCCTTCTGCTAATAGTCAAGTTATGAGACATATGAATTAAAACAGGCTATTCCAGGGCGGGTTAGGCCGCTTCTTAATATGTATGGAACTTGATTTCTACTAAAATGGCACAGAGCATCTGTGTAACATTCAGACAGTTTTCTGGATCTCCTATTCTATTACTATTACTAATGGTCGTTTTTTGTCACACTCCTCCTTCAGGTGGGGGAAATTCCGTGATAAAAGAAGCACATACGTCAAATGTAATAGCAGAAAGCAAAGAGAAGCCAGAAAGAGAGAGTGACTACGTGAAGCATTTGTTTTTTAGACCCTATGATGTTTTAAGCATATACCTAATGCTTGTTACACATGCCGAATAACCAGGCTAATTAAAAAGCCCATACAGCTCTTGTTAAAATCTGTTCAAATTTTTTAGAGCACCTGTTACAACAGAATGCCCACAGACTTGATAGTTTAGAGCCAAGACACCTGCTACCTTATGTCTCACAGTATGTTCAGTTTTATAATGTTAGCAAAAAAAAAAAAAAAAAAAAAAAACACTTTTTGACATTAGCAATCTTATACAAATGATATGAAATAGTCAGGAAAGAGTGATAGTTTAACCCTTCCAGTGCTGCTCTGGGAAACCCTACCTTTTCTTCTCTAGGAAATGGATTGCGATGGTTTGCCCATGAAACTTTTTAAATCATCCCTAATCACGCAAGGTTTTCTAAAGAGTCCAGTATCTTCTTGGACGTATGGAACAATGGAGCAGGGAATTTTCTAGTTAAAAGAAGTTCTCAGTGAGATCCCCTACAAAAGCATATCACTGTTTTGACTTTGTAAAATTCCAAGGCAGGTTTTAATATTATTATTCCTGATGAGAGTTTTACTAGAACATTATTTTTTTTTTTTTTGGTATGTGGGCCTCTCACTGCTGTGGCCTCTCCCGCTGTGGAGCACAGGACGCGCAGGCTCAGCGGCCATGGCTCACGGGCCCAGTCGCTCCGCGGCATGTGGGATCTTCCCGGACCGGGGCACGAACCCGTGTCCCCTGCATCGGCAGGCGGACTCTCAATCACTGCGCCACCAGGGAAGCCCTGCATTTCATTTTGAAGGAGAAATATTATAATAATTTTCCACAGTTAAGGAATTTTCATAGTCCAGACATGTGCATAGGAACATTTAAATATCTCTTTTAGATTCACTTTTATCATTTATAAACAAATCTTATAAGGATAATATAAGAATTGTTTTCAAGATACATAATTTCCAAATGGCTGCCATTTCATCTAAAGTATTTAAGTCCCTTGAGGTCCAGAACCGTGTCTCATTTGACTGCTAACCCAGAGTTGCACAATAGAGTGGACAAATATTTCACCTTGATAGAAAACTTTTTCGATTTTATGCTGTTACAGTTTAGAATTTAATTCATGTTAATTACATTTCCATTAAGAAAATCTGCCTTTGATCTGGCAATGCCACTTCTAGAATTACATCCTACAGTGAAATCACACATATATAGAAAGACTTAAATACAAGAATATTATTTCCAGGACTCTCCGTAAAACAAAAGATTTGAAACAACATGAATACCCATCGATAGAGAACCAGGTAAATAAATTATGATAGATCAATACAGTAGAATACTATGTAGTTGGTTAGTGAAGGCTTTTTAGACCTGTATATAATGATCTGAAACAGTCTCCAAGATATACTGTTAAGTGAAAAACAAAGCGTAAAAGCAAACAAATACACTCACAAAAACACATGTGAAAATTCATAGCAGTATGGAATATCTTTGGAAGAAAACACAATAAACTGACAGAGGTGGTTATCTCTGGGGGGAGGAATTTAAGGATTAGGGAACAAGGATGGGAGGAACACTTTCCACGAAAAAAATCCTTTTGTAACTTTAGCTATTTGTATTACATATACATCTTACCTATTCAAAATATCTTAAGATAAAAATTTAAATAATCTGTTAAATTTGGAGAAAAACTGTGATCTATCACAGGCATACTTTACTATAACATAATACCCTAAAGTATCAATACTTCTAAATTTCCAGACCGTTACGTAGTTAACTCCAAATCAGTATTTAACAATATAAATCACAATTTAATGTCTAATTATCATGACGAAAACAGCTTTTGAATGTTGAATGTGTGTGGCTGTATTCAAATACAAGCTGTTTTGACTTTTAACCAACAGAACTGGGAGTGATTTTGTTGCATAATTAGAAAACAACCTAGAATATATTTTTCTAAGATGTTTTTAAAGATAATGGGAAGCACTTTTAAATGTTCAAGAGAAGAGATGTTTTAGTTCCTGGACATCTAGCAGAAGAGAAAAGCAGAATTCTGTTTGTACTGGGCAGCATAGTTCAGCACGCACCTTGTCGTTTTGTGCTGGAAGCATCCCAAACCAGGGACTCCTGGGGCCTGTTTCCTA
Organism: Aethalodelphis obliquidens; assembly: GCF_003676395.1. Classification (NCBI taxonomy): domain Eukaryota; kingdom Metazoa; phylum Chordata; class Mammalia; order Artiodactyla; family Delphinidae; genus Aethalodelphis; species Aethalodelphis obliquidens. The sequence goes on along the minus strand of NW_020837946.1, from coordinate 70,091,811 downwards.
AAATGGACAGGAATGGATCCTGTGACTTCTCCAAGGCTTGCAACTGCAAAGCCATATGTGGTGCAGAACCCTGTAAATCCCCATACCCATAGTCAGGACCCGCTCTGGGCAATATATTGAAGTAGATGACTTACCTTCAGCCATCTTTCTTCCCTTCATAGAAAGGGGTTGTAGTCTTTCAAAAACAACTTTTCCACCCTCAAGAGCCCTGCAACAACCAGCTCTCTAAAACCATCAGATGAACACGCTAAAATTATAGTATACTTAATGTTTCTTTACATTTGAAAAGAAAAGATAAAATTATTTGGAATTAGCCTAAGAAGTAGATTCTGATGAAGAAATGTCAGGCTTTAGGCCGACAGTTTGAGGAGGATGAATGAAGAAAGATAATCGCACCAAGCCAGCCACCCAGCCTTCTTGGTCAATGAAGGATTGACTTTAAGAATTCACGTGGGGCTTCCCTGGTGGCGCAGTGGTTGGGAGTCCACCTGCCGATGCAGGGGTCACGGGTTCGTGCCCCGGTCCGGGAGGATCCCACATGCCGCAGAGCGGCTGGGCCCGTGAGCCATGGCCGCTGGGTCTGCGCGTCCGGAGCCTGTGCTCCACAACGGGGGAGGTCACAACAGTGAGAGGCCCGTGTACAGCAAAAAAAAAAAAAAAAAAAAGAATGCATATATATGTATAACTGAATAACTGAATCACTTTGCTGTACAGCAGAAATTAACACAACATTGTAAATCAACTATCCTTCAATAAAAAAGAAAATCGAGACATACGAAGGTTAAGCAACTTGCTTCAGGTCACAGAGCTGGTAGGGTGGAGCCAGTACTTAAAACGAGAAAGTACTAGAGCTTTCACTCACAGGACATACATTAGTCATGATCTTTTTATTTTACGATGTTCTCCTCCTTCAGTTCTCAATTTTGATTTGCTTTTGGATCCCTTACAAAATAATTTTTTAAAGTAAATTTGAGGAGCATGTAGAGAATGTCGAAAGTGCTTGGGTTCAAATCCTAGCTCTACCACTTACCAACCGCATGACCTTGGAAAGCTCACTCTGTAAAGCAGAGAGAGTCATAGTACGGCTCTTACAGTGTTAGGATAGGAATAAATGAGTTATTCATGTAAAGCACTTATAATAGTAAATGCCATGTAAGTATTTGCTTTTGTTGGTATTGTTGTTAGGTGTGGTTTGTTTTCTGAGTTCTCCAATAGGAGAAAAATAGTACCTTCCTCAGAGGTTTACTGAGCATTAGATGAGTTGAAATATGGAAGGCATTTAGTACGATGCCTGACACCAAGTAAATTCTGTTTGCTACTATATCATCCCCATCATTTATTATTCTTATTCTTATTACCTGTGGTGTATTTTCTGAGCCTCCCAACACATGAGGAAAATCCTTTCATTTCTTTCACTCGTGAATAAAAAGTCAGCTCAGTATGAACCGTTGGGTTACTGCTTTGAATGCTTCAAAATTTTTACAAACAAGTGGGGCTCACCCCAACATTTTGCTTCTGTTTTGCCCCAGCATACTGAGGCATGAGGCACATGCCCGGGAGTAGCAGCAGGGTCTATTGATATATTTGAGACTATGTAGATGGTGAGCAGAAAGAACAAATAGGGGAGAGAGGGGAGAGAGAATTAGACATGAAAGAGAAATAAAGAAGGATGAAAAGAGTGAGGCTTGGAGGAACTGTGAGGAATGAAATTCCTAGCAGCTGTTAAGGCGTTAACTTTAGCGAAGAGGAGCACATCTTCCTCTGTAAAATGAGGTAAGAAAGTGCTGAGAATGTTGGGAAGTTTGCAGGTTTGCTGACGGAATGTGGGGAAATTTCTCCCCCGTGACCTCAATCTCCCCTACAAAATAGGAAGTGAAGTCATCTGCCGGTAGCGAGGGTGGAAGTGGGGAAGTCTGGGTTTTGAAGAAGAGAAGAGAGGAAGTTTGAAATAGTGGCTGTGGGGAAGGAGAGAGACGACGGGCAGTGCTGAGGGCCTATATGACTTCACTGTGGCTCAGCAGACACGGTGGGGTTGTGTGGTTTCCTTCAGCCGTGCTCAGAAATGCTGTATGGACACGGCCAGGACAGCTGGGTGGGGATTTTGCAAGGCTGTTGCAATGGAAGGAAAATAGAAGTTTGAAGATATTGACAAGACATAGGATGAAGTGATAAACCATCTAGATTAAGCGGAGAAGGAGGAAGAAGGAAGGGAATTGGAGGGAAGGAAGTGGGGTTTATCTGGGAATTTCAGTGTGATTAAAGAATGGATTAGGTGGGAATAGCCTAGCATGAAGTTGCAAGGCCATGTAATTACAGTCAGGGATTGGTAAACAGTACAGTACAGGCTTGAATATAGTATTTCAGAAGTTAGCAGTTCTGGATGATGACAACATCAGGGTGCTGACCTGGGGGGTTGGGAGGGAGTGTTGATGAGGAGCAAAAGTGAAGGTTCCTGGAGATGAAAAAGTTTTAAAAACCAAGAGTCCAGGGCTTCCCTGCTGGCGCAGTGGTTGAGAGTCCGCCTGCCGATGCAGGGTACATGGGTTCGTGCTCCGGTGCGGGAAGATCCCACATGCCGCGGAGCGGCTGGGCCCTTGAGCCATGGCCGCTGAGCCTGCGCGTCCGGAGCCTGTGCTCCGCAACGGGAGAGACCACGACAGTGAGAGGCCCGCGTACCGCAAAAAAAACCAAGAGTCCAGGCAACTGGATGATGTATTAGTTTACTAAGGCTGCCATTACAAAGCACGAAGACTGGGTGGCTTAAACAGCAGAAATTTATTTCCTCATAGCTCTAGAGGCTAGAAATCCAAGAACAAGGTGTCAGTAGGGTTGGTTTCTTCTGAGGCCGCTCTCCTCAACTTTTATGTGGCTGTTTTTCTCCCAATGCTCTCATATCGTCTTTCTTCTGTGCATGTCTATGTCCTAATCTCCTCTTCTTGTAAGGACACCAGTCATACTGGATTAGGGCCCATCTCAATGATCTGTATTTACCTTAATTACTCTTTAAAGACCCCATCGTCAAATACAATCCTATTCTGACATACCAGAAGTTTGGACTTCAACATATGAATTTTGGGAGGACACAATTCAGCCCATAACAGGTGGGTCACCCACAAAAGGCTGAAGGCACTCAAAATGTTGGTACACTGCAAGGTAGAGATGAAGAGGGTGAACGAGGTACTAAACTCTTTAGTGATTAAGGGATTGGCTAATCAGTTCTGCTGTTTCATAGACTCCATGTCTTCTTACGTGTTACTTAGGCTTCCAAACCTTTTTCTTCTTGCAGTATTTTTTTCATAGACCCAAAACCCATGTTAATTTTTTTGTTGTAGTGTTCATGCTTGTCTTTTGCCAAAAGACAAGCTGTGTGGCTTGCACAATCCTATCCACTTGGGCATTGGTATGATCCCCTCATTGACTATGTAGCTAGAGATGTGGCTGATGTGAACAGTGCCTGGCCATGGCCGATGTCTGACAGATATTCAACTTGTGTGATGGTGCTAGACTGAGGGAGAACCACGCCCATCCCACGGCTAGACCCTTTGACACACTGAACATAGAGAGGGCTTAAAACAAAGCCAAATCTGCAACACACACACATACACACTTGCTAGAACTGTTCAAACTTTCCATTTTCTGCCCTTCTTTGTCATAATAAAAATAATATCTACCTTCTATTGAACAAAGCATCATACCAGGCCCTGTGCTTTGAGCTCTACATTCATTATCTCATTTAATACATATAGCAACCCCAAATGAGGAAATTGAGTAAAGACAGGTTAAATAACCTGCCCAAAGTCACCCAGCTGGTAAGTGGCAAGTCTGTCTTGCCCTTAAGTACCTTACACAACTACCATGCTTTATGTGTGAGGGTCGGACCTCCCTAGATGCAATGACATACCACCAATCCCATTTCCTTCCAGGATGTTTATGAACTGATGTAGCAAGTGGGAATGAAGGAAAAATGTATGCCTCAAAAAGCACTTATGCTGTCCATTTTTTCCCAGTTGTTCTAAACCCCAGATCAATTCACCTGAGGTCAGTGGAGAAACACATTGCTTTTTACCTTCTTTCAGCTTAGCTGTACTATTCTATTGCAGGAGGCAAAGGTTAGTTAGGTCACAAATTGTTTTTTTCAATTTATGTGGCTTGTGATAATGGGTAAATTCTTCACACGTTTTAGCAATAGATTATCTGTCAGTTTTAGGTTTTTTGCATGAGGTAATGTGAGGTATTGTCTTTTTGTCGATGTTTCATAGACATTTTAGTGTGAGATTGAGAGAAACTGAATCTGGGGCTAATATTTGCACGCCATTTTGTCATAGAGTTTATACCCCCTTTTTTAGACTCTTTCTTTATTAAACTTTCTACAATCTCCAAAAATCATTGAGTCACTGGCAATTCAGTATTTGAAGATGCTAAGCTAAGGCGGGGAGGGACATTTCTGTTAAATTATAATGAGAATCCACCTACCCATTAATTAAGTAGGTTTTTCCTCTCTGTAGACACTTGGGACTTTAGGGATTGGGGATGAAAGGATTCAGGCAGAATACAGAGGATAATTTCTTGCTCTGGTAATTTGCCTTTTCAACACTCACTCTGTTTGACTTGGGTTCAACTTAAAAAACTCATGAGACACAGAAGACTTCACCCATTTCCAGATTTACTTTGTTTTAAGAAAGCATCAGAACAAGTAACAGCACAGTATACAAATAACATGTAGTAGAGGTCTCATGACTCCTGGGGACAGCTCCTAATGTCCCCGTCCCTAGATACTTGGGACAGGCATGGTCACAGTGACAGATGAAGTTGAGTGGACACTGACCCTCTCAGCTCAAGGAAGCCATCAGTTCTGAGGCGGCTTCAGCGTTTATGCCTAGCTAACAATGCAGCCCTCTCAAGGGGGTCGGAACTCATGCCCATTCCCTGGTACAACTGCATCTCATCAATACAGGATACTCGCTACTTGAACAATCTCAACCATGAGGTGCAGGTGCCCGGTTTGGTATGTAACAGGATTCTCGTTTATTTGGGACCTGGCAGACGGAAACTCCTAACAGTTTCTTGAGTCGTGTTGCAAGAAGGATAAGACCAAGCGTCCAAACCACAGGCATCCTGAAGTTAGTGAGCAAGAACTTTATGTGAACCCTTTCCCCAAGCCTGCAAAGCCAACTATAAAAACAAGTTCCCGTTATCCGAAAGTTAACTTACTTTACAGGAAGCACTTTTCATTTTTCAAAAGACAAACACACCTCTTAAAAAAACAGAGGGAGAGGAGAATTTCAATTCCTGAAATTCATTTTCCTTTTTTTAAATAAATAAATACTGGCTCTCTAACCCAAGACACATTTTATTCTAACTAGCGTTCTCCCTATCAAATGAACATCCAGAAACATTGTAATTGGAATACAGTTTGAGGGAATCTAATTGATCAGAAAAACCTATGAAAAACCAGACACATACACTCATTGACAACTCATTTCTGCTGTTGTGCTAATCTTATATCAAGGAAGATATTGCCCATGATATAGATACTTTTATTTCTATATGCATGTATATGTGGGTATGGGCAAGGAACACTATATTGTTTAATCTATAAAGCATATAATAGCTTTCTTTTATAACCTCTTGTCCTCAACCATCTGTTACAATTATTTATCCTGAAAAAATGTAATAATTATATATAACCTAAATTTTAAAAAAAATCTTGGGGAAAACTTTATTATACCTTAAAATTCTTATTATTTTGACACATTTCATTGCTAAATAAAACTTTTAATTTAAGCTAAGAAAACTAATTGGTATCAGATACTAAAAGTTTTTGTAAGTTGTTGGAAGTGTTAGTTCTGGGAGTAGCATTTTTATATTTTTTGTATTGATTTGCCTTTGAGACAAACTGCAACAAGAGAGCAGGTGATAAGCCTTTGTTAATGCCTCTGGGAGAAAATGCTGTACCTACAGACTACTGTTGATAAACAGATTTTGAATTAATTAGTTCTGCATAATTATGTGAGCCATCAAGTCTCTAAAAGCAAATGTAACTGGTCTTATATTGCTTTATATAGAAAGAAGAAAAGAAAAAAATTCTGTTGCTTTATAACTTACCTTTTTTAGAGTGTAGTTTTAATTTTTTTAAAGGAATAATTAAAATTTTAAATGGCATATGTTCCACAGGCATATTATATATTTATAAACTCAGAATTATAAAATGAGATAAGAAATGACATATATTGTTACCATTAGTGGTAGAACTGGGACTCAGAGCATGCTCTGATTCCTGTCTCATACATAGTGGAAGTTACATTTTGTTACCAGAAAATACCAAAGTGAACATCTCAAGAAAAATAGCCTGTGGAATTCCCTGGCAGCCCAGTGGTTAGGACTCTGTGCTTTCACTGTCAAGGGCCCGGGTTCAACCCCTGGTCGGGGAACTAAGATCCCACAAATTGTGCAGTGCGGCCAAAAGAAAAAAGAAAGAAAAATAGCCTGACAATAAAATGGCAGAGGTTTCAGTAAGATACTTTTAAGGATTTTGTCCACAGATCTACAATTGCAAAAAAAAAAAATTTTAAAGAAAATCATTTGAAGAAAAATACTTAAAGAGTATTAAGCAGGGGAAACTGCAGATATTTCTGAGAGACATAAAAAGAAGCCTCAATAAATAGAGAGATGTATGAGGAAATGAGATAAGAAGATTCAATATTGTGGAGATGTTAATTATCACCAAGTCAATATATAGGTTTAATACAATTTAATCAAAAGTCCAATAAGATTTTTTGGAATTTTGGCCAATTTTTAAAAAATTATCTAGAAGAAAAAACATGGGAATAAGAAATATACTTAGAAGATTTCTGTGGGGTAACTTGCTCTATTAGAAACTGACATACATTATAAAATAAAATAAGTTTTTAAAAGTGATCCTGACTAATGTAAGAGTATGCAGAAAATCAATGAAACAGAATAGATGGCCCAAAGACAGACCAGTATAAATTAAAATTTACCCTAAAGACATAGTCCAAGATTTGTACCCAAATTATTGGCTTTCACATTTTCTTAAAAATCTTAAGAAACCCTTGAAATAGCCAACCAAAGAGAGTGATGCCAACAAATGATGGCATGTGTGTCTAGGTGATAGAGTATTATATAACCATTTAAAAACATAATTTTGACAAGTAAATAATTGTATGAAAAAAATGCTCATAAAAATATTAAGTGAAATATTAATGTTCATGGTTCAACTCTATGTATATGCTCATATATGTTTTCATATATGAGTATATATAAAAAATAAATATATATTCATTTATATTTACATACTTGAGTTTTAAAAGATTTGAAGAATACATCAAAGAATAAAATTAGTTAGCTCTGTATAATAAATTTATATGCTACTTTTTACTTTCTCTTTTACATTTGTTGGTATTTTCCAATTTTCCTACAATTGTTGGCATCTAGTAGACTTTATGGCTACCTCTACCTCAATAAAGGAATGAGATACTAAAATATTTTAAAAGTTGCTTTTTAAATTAAATTTAATTTAATTTTTATAGTCAGGTTATGACTTATCCAACTCTGTTAAGACTGACTTCAGCAACTTAAAATTCAAAGTCTGGTTTCTCTGTCACTTCAAATTCCCCAAACTCAAATGTCATGTTTTCCTTTGGGTACTACATAAACCACCAATCAACCTGACGAGAGCATGTAAATAAGATATATGCCAATTTATCAACAACAATAATAATAATTTCCCTTTAATAATAATTTGCCATTCCAGATCTGACAATTGTACAATTATGTTAAGTCCAGTGTTATACTTCTGAATAGAGCAAAGCTTACTTTTTTATACCAGGATAATAATTCTTAGTGGGAAGAGGCCTATTTATAATTCATCTTTGAATCATTTCTTGTATACTTGGCTACAAATAACAGGGATCCCCTACTCAAATTTATTTGAACAATGAGGAAATTTGTTGCCCCACGTAAGAAGTCTGGAGCTTGGGGGGCTCCAAGTAGTATGATCAATGGCTCAGTTATGCCAAAAGAAGCTCAAATCCTTCTACTTCTCATGCAGGCATTGCTAATGTGTCAGCTTTGTTCCCAGGCTGGTTCCTTTCATGGGAACACGAGGGCTACAGCGGTTTTAGTCATAAAAATATCAAGAAGAATAAAATGAACCATCTCTTACTGGTCTCCTTCTAAGAAGCAAGGAAACTTTCATAGAAGCTCTCATCAGACTACTCCTCAAACCTCCTTGACCAGAACTGGGTCATGTGGCCATTCTTAAATCAATGGCAAGGAGAAGGAGATTAACATAATTATCAGAGACAAATCAGCCATGGAGTTGCTTCCCCTGAAACACTTGGAAGATGGCTATGTGGACACAATCTGGATTCTGCTGTGAAAAAAGGAGATTAGGAGTGGAGACAGGGCAGGGATGGGGGTAAGAGTGGGGTGTGCGGCATGAATGTTGGGTAGGCAATCTTCTCTGCTCCAATTCCCATGTTGTTAATGACATGAAAAGAGGGAGGATTCTTTTGTAATTGAAGATGGTGACAGACACTGTGATCGATGCTGAGGATATAATAGTGGACAGGACCTAACCTCTCTTCTCCAGGAACTTACGGTTTTAAGAGAGAAGAAACACAAGTAAACAGGCAATTACAACATAGAGTGTTATATCACGGTGCCAGGGAAGCTCCTTGGATGGGGCATCCAACCAGCCTTGAGTCCCAAAAAAGGCAACATCGAGCTGGGTCCTAAAAGTTGAGAAGGAGCCAGTCCTGTGGCAATTGAGAGCATGGCATGTCTGAGGAACTAGAAAGCATTGAGGCTAAAGATGTAAGCAGAATAGAGATCAGGTAGAGTCTTGAAGGCCAAGCTTACATTTGGACCTGAAGACAACGGGACTCCAAAACAGGCTTATAAACAAGAAATAACATAATCTGATTTCCTTTTCAGAGCATTCGCTTCATCTGCAGAATGGAGAATGGATCAGAGGTGGTCAAGCCTAGATTTAGAGAGACCATTTAGATACTTTTAGAGTAATCCAGGCCAGAAACCTAGAAATTAGAGGATAAATTCATGGTTTAGGTAACTAAATAGATACTGGTAGAGAGATGGAGAGTTCAGAGGGTATAAACGATAATGGGGAAGATTATGACTTTAGTTTGGGACATTGTAATTTTGAAGTGCTTATGGGACATCTAAGGGGAAATGTGCAGTAGATAGTGCTGTTTGGTTAGGCTGCTTATGATTATAAATAGTATTATTAATTCGCTATTAAATATTCCCATGAAAACCTCATCGAATAATATTAGCAACTGCCAGATTATACCAGGCTTTTATTTTTCTTTCTAGCTCTGACATGATTTGAGTGATATGATGAGAAAAAGTCATAGCAAATGTTTTACATGCTGACAATTTAAACTAATAGATATTTTTAGATGTTGTGTAAGAAAAGAGCTCTGGGCTAAAAATGTTGCTGACATTTAAAGGCTCTCTATAAACTTCAGAAATGTGTAGCCTTAGACACCAAGGCTAGTAGTTTAGAAATAATGCTTAGCATCTAAACTTAATGCTTTTCCAACTTGGTTTTCTGTCTTGGGCTCAGATGTTCCCACCCCTCTGCACTTTTAAGATGTTTACTCTTCTGTGTTGTGACCTAAGAGCCTCACTTATATTGAGTAAGGGCATTTCCGTCAGGTCTGTCCAAGGTGCTTTGTCCCTCTTTTCAAGTCCCTCTGGAGGACAGAAAGTCTAGGTATTTTTCCCTGTTTGAGACAAATGTTCCTCTGTCAAAGAATGTGGTTATAAATCCTTTTAAAGGTCCATCCAAACTATATTTTCAATAAAATTTTTGTTTTGCATATTTCTGTTATATACGTTCATGGTAGAAATTTGGAAAATACAGCCAAGTGTAAAGAAAGTAAAATTGGATCATAATGGTACTACCCAGAAATAACAATGGTTAACATTTCTCTATCTTTATAATCTTCTTTCTAGATCTGTATATAGTTTTCTTACAAATTGGGATTATATCATACATAATATTCTGTAGATCTGATTTTTTTTTGTTTACCGAGGTTCTTTCAATATCTTTAAGTATGCTTCAAGAACATGATTTTTTTAAATGACTGGATTATATTCCATCATATTATATGATAGAAACAGTATATTACCCAGCAGTCCCAGCTTCTGTGGACATTTAGGCAATTTCCAATTTTTTATAATATAAATAAATGCTGGGTGAACATCCATAACCATGTCTTTGTGACGTTCTCTGATTACTAGAAAAATTTCCAAAAGTTGACTTACTGGGTCAAAAGCTGTGAACGCTTTTAAAGCTTTTGGTGCATTTTGCCAAATGTTTATTTCCAGGAAGTCTAGACAAATCTGCGCTCTCACCACTGGTTTATTATACCATCTAGTTCAGAGTAAATGGCCTGTGCTTTTCCCTCTCTAATAAATTCCAAAAGGACAAGTCTTTTTAATATTTTCATAGTTCCTAATCAGCTTTCTTAAGCTGTGAGATTGACTAGTGAGGTTCTTCAATTTATTCTGAAACTACAGCCCCCTGGGAGAAGGAAAGAGCCGTGGATCTGAGGCTAGAGAACCAGGTTCTAGTCTCAGCTTTTTTACAAACTCACGGTTTGATTTTGGCAACTTAACTTCCTTAGGTCTTGGTTTTCTCTGCCCAAATGACAAGATGGTACAAAAGGTCTCTACAGTCTCATTCACTAAGTAGAACAATAACAATAGCAACAAAATGTTTACAAGTAGAGCGAGAATTTGGCAAATACACCAATGGTCTCAGTAAATAATGTAGAATCTGATCTAAGAACATGCCATGATGGTCTTCTCCAAGTAAATTTTCCTTTCTTTGACAAGCTAGTCTCCTTCCTCTGGAAGCAGATTCTGAGGCTTAGGCAGGGCTGAACTTAAAACTAGTGGGGTGTTCAGCCACTCAGGTGATGTGATAGGGAGACATCCCATAATCTCCAACTCGGTTCATTTATTTTACCTTTATAGCTTAATCCTTATATATTTAGTGAAAATAATCCTAGGAAGAAATTCATAACCATGGCCTTCAAGAGGCTAGGCCTCTACTGGGAGTAGGAACCCCAGGTCCATTTAAACTAGCTGGTAGTGAGAACCAATGATATAAAAAACACCACCAGGGATTTCCTTGGCAGTCCAGTGGTTAAGACTGCCGTTCCACTGCTGGGGGCGTGGGTTCGATCGCTTGTCGAGGAGCTAAGATCACACATGCGGCGCAGCAGGCCAAAAATAAATAAATAAAAATAAAAAAGAACACTAAAGTCCCTTAGAAATCACCACAAGATAATGTCTATAAACATTCAAGAGGATCTGATAGCACAACTAAAAGTCACTAGATTCCATTTCTTCTACTTTTTTCCTCTATCACCCAAGGGCAATCGAAAGTATTTTCCAGCCATTTTTCTTCTTGCCAGATTTTTGAAGCTTTTAGCTCATCCATATTTAAATCCTAAGAGGCAATATATGGGTTGAGCACAATATTTCAGATATGTTTGGTTGACAGATTTTGAACAAAACGTTATTTTTCTGGAAAAGGAAAGGCAAAGCATTAACAACACAAAAAACTTCAAATGATTCAGTGAAGTACCAAATTATCTTACAGATAATAGGGTACCATAGCTATCTTTGGTTCCTAAGAACACTTGCTTTGCCCACTATTTCCTCATCATAAGCAAACAGATATGTAATCGCCGAGTGTCTTGTGACTCCAGTGAGAGAACATAGGATTACAGCAAGGGTTTGAGGTGAGAGGCAGGCAAGCATCTTCACGTCAAGGCTACCCAGACTGGATCCCAAAGGAACCTGACCCTGGTTTGTTACTACATTTCAAACGTGTGTGACTGAACTCTTAAACCTCGGTAGCTATTGAACCCCAAAATACTAGTGCCAATTAACTTTGATTAAATCAAATTTGTTTTACCTTCTTAGAGAAAATGAATTTCAACTTTTTTACCTAAACAGATTAATGAAGGTGTTTTCAGCTTTGGCTGTCCATTAGAATCACCTGGAGAATGTTTAAAACTCCCCAATCCTGGGGCTTCCCTGGTGGCGCAGTGGTTGAGAGTCCGCCTGCCGATGAAGGGGACACGGGTTCATGCCCCAGTCCGGGAAGATCCCACATGCTGCAGAGCGGCTAGGCCCGTGAGCCATGGCCGCTGAGCCTGCGCGTCCGGAGCCTGTGCTCCGCAACGGGGGAGGCCACAACGGTGAGAGGCCCGCGTACCGCAAAAAAAAAAAAAAGGACAAGCACCCACTCAACCCCTCTACTTAGTCACCTGTGCTCTATGCTTGGGTGTACATAGGTATCCCACTACCAAAAAAATGGTATATTTGAATTATCCTGTTAGGATTTTTACTCATAACCAATTTATAAATATTCAGTATGATTTCTGCACAGTCGGTCTTCCAAACTCGAGGCCAAAATTTTTAAATGTTGTGGGGTGGTTTTTTTAAACTTAGATTGACTATATTTACACCTACACATTTAGGAAGTAGATAAATGCTGTTTGTGTGCTACAATTGTGATAAGCATATTGAATACAATGATTGTCAAGCAAAATTTCCATGTGCAATTTTAGACAACACTCTCCAAAATGTGACCATATATAACCACCCCTTTCCTACTGAGTTATGACAAATCACGTAGCTAAAAATCATGCTTAATCCTGTCTCAGACTAAATATAAGAATCTTCTTAGCAAAAATATGTTTTGCTTAGGGGCTTCCCTGGTGGCACAGTGGTTGAGAGTCCTCCTGCCGATGCAGGGTACACGCGTTCGCACCCCGGTCCGGGAAGATCCCACATGCCGTGGAGCGGCTGGGCCCGTGAGCCATGGCCGCTGAGCCTGCGCGTCCGGAGCCTGTGCTCCGCAGTGGGAGAGGCCACAACACTGAGAGGCCCGCATACCGCAAAAAAAAAAAAAAAAAAAAAATGTTTTGCTTAAAGAACAACTTCATCCGATGATGGACACTTAGGTTTTTTCCATCTCCTGGCTATTGAAAATAGAGCTGCAATGAACATTTTGGTACATGTGGCACATATATACAATGGAATATTTCTCAGAGCCATAAAAAGAAACGAAATTGAGCTATTTGTAATGAGGTGGATGGACCTAGAGTCTGTCTTACAGAGTGAAGTAAGTCAGAAAGAGAAAGACAAATACCGTATGCTAACACATATATATGGAATTTAAGAAAAAAAAATGTCATGAAGAACCTAGGGGTAAGACAGGAATAAAGGCACAGACCTACTAGAGAAGGGACTTGAGGATATGGGGAGGGGGAAGGGTAAGCTGTGACAAAGTGAGAGAGTGGCATGGACATATATACACTACCAAACGTAAAATAGATAGCTAGTGGGAAGCAGCTGCAAAGCACAGGGAGATCAGCTCCGTGCTTTGTGACCACCTAGAGGGGTGGGATAGGGACGGTGGGAGGGAGGGAGACGCAAGAGGGAAGAGATATGGGAACATATGTATATGTATAACTGATTCACTTTGTTATAAAGCAGAAACTAACACACCATTGTAAAGAAATTATACTCCAATAAAGATGTAAAAAAAAAAAAAAAGAACAACTTCAGTTTCCTCGGAGAGTCACTGAACCCAAGTTTGTGGTTCAAACACAGCAGCTCCCTACTTCTATCGGGCCTTTCATTTTTCCTAGCTTTGTTTGCAGCCTGAGGTTGCTGCAATTAGGTGTCCTCACTTCATCCTATAGTTCTATACATCGTATGTACTCTGAATCATCTGGTAATATAAGGCCCAGTTAGTCCAGTTCCTGCCAATGTACCTATTTTGCCTGTGTGTTAAATTTCATTATCTCTGGGACTGCATTGTGCTTCCATGATTATGACTCAATAAAATACAGCTCAGTTCAAATCTCAACAACAGGAAAAGAGGTTTGCAGGGTTTGTTTACAAGTAAGAATGCCATATGCTCCTCTAAGAAAAAAAATATGCCAATTACCAAGGAAGAAATCCGATAAGAAAAATACAGAATTGTTGCAGACCTACTACGTAAACAAGCAAGATACTTTCTGTGCAATGGGAATAAATGTGGTAAAGCCACCCCTCGTGCTTTCTTGTTCAGCTGAATCTACACCGAATAGGATAAAGAGCAAGAAAAAACCACTTTCTAGCAGTTATGTAGTATATATGTAGATTGACATATTTCATATTTTAAGTCCGAACTGTCTCACATTCCTTGCTTTGGTCCTGGTAAGGTTAAAGATAAAATAAGATACGGAATCAAAATCTGTGGACAAGTAACCTGAACTGAGTAATTACAACTGACCAAATAAAAGCAGATTCTCCTCCTTTACTTTGTGCTTCTTGAACTTGCTGCCCTTCTCCTACTTCGTGTCTTCACCCTAGAACTTGTTGCTGGAAGGAAATGTTAAGTTCAGTCAATCATTTATCTCCAAAATAACTGCTGGTGCTTGAATTCAACTCTTCAGGGTTTTTCTTTCCTCCAGCTGGTTTGTGATTATAGATAAAGCTTTGTTTAAGGGGAAAAAAAGAAAAAGGAGAAAGAAGGAAACCATATAGCTTTTCCATCCGGAGAACACATGGGCAGGACATACTGGCACAGTGAGCTATGCCTCAAAGCAGAGTTTTCATACCAAGGCACCTTCTTCCATGCCGTACACACTACCCAAGACTCTTGGAACACCAGTGTCCACATGGAATTTCCTCCAGAAGAAAACTGAGGCAGTGTGTCTAATAACCACTTCTAACTTGGTATTTCCAAAGGCTAGGATCTGTACTGGCAGTCTAGAACAAAGGCTAGCCCTCAGCAATTTTGTAAAATAGGCAATTAGGTTTGGTCTGTTTTGCTGGCAGAAGTAAAATAAGAAAAATACAGGCAAGCTTTTAGCAAATGACCCCTTAATGAGGCAAAAACTTCGGGGGGCTAACTCCACTTCTCGTCAGTTTAGCCTGATATTACAAGAATTCCAAAGGGGTGAACACGTAACATTTAGCCATGCTGTTTCCCAGGACACGGAAAGATCCCCATCGCCTTAGTTCTCAATATTTTATCCACCAAGGAGTCAGGAAGATGTCTAACTTTGGAACCATATAGACCAGAATTCAAGTCCTATACATTGTGTAGCACAGAGAAGTCTCAGCCTCAGTTTCCTCATCTTCAAACTGGAGATGATAATTTTGCAGCAGCATCATGAGGGTTTGGGGGATGGTTTCTCACCACTTACTTGCTTGCCTCTGCCCAGAGGGAGGATATTCCACCCACCACGCTCTCTCTCTCCAACAAGAAGGTGAGTGTTGGGTGGAACAAACATTGTCTTCATGTTCAAATTCAACAACAGCGTAGAGGGTCTCCTGCATGGACATTTTCAGGAGGCTCAGTGGCACAGTAGGAAGTAAAACACCAAAGTAGATAACTGTGGCAGAGCAAGACTTGGTTTTATGTGGGAACAGAGGCAATAAAAAGGTTAAATCTCAGAATCATTTAGGTATGACCGAGGCTCTCAAACCAGCACTTCTATTTACCATGCAGCTGATCTTCAATAACGTGTGGTGGCTTCAGTCTTATGAAGTATGCATGGTGGCTCCAACCTTGCGACTTTGAAGCATCTCCAAGGCTTCAAGACACCTAAATAATTAAAATATCTGTTGACAAGTAATATGCATTGCCATGACTGTTCCTAAACTTGATTAAAATGGGTTTGTGGGGAAGCGGGGGATAAGTTACTTGTAACTTTATTTCAACAATTTTTATTATAAAATAATGTCTATTTATCATTAAAAAATAAATGTTATACAACTCTACTTCAGTTCCTTCTCTGTGTATCCTTCCAGAAAGTGTATCTGCAAACACAGGAAGCCTGCGCCATGTCACTTGTCCAGGCCTGCCCAAGTACATATGTTGGGCTTTCCCTTCCTGACTCCCAGTGTCCTGGAAATCAAAGACTTTGTATTATATTTCTAGGAGGGAGGAAACCACACGGGGAAATCAGATGAGTCTGGACAAAATATCACATCACAGCTAAGAGGTCACAACTGTTGAACAATCCACATGCGACATGCAGGTAACTTTCCACACAAGACCCTCACAAGAGCTAGAATATGGAAACAGCCCAACATGGTCTCTCAACACAGGCTATGGGCGGTGTCCTCTGGATGGCGACAGATTGTCTGCACTGGCAGACTCCCTCGGTGGGGGGATCCCCGCTGCCCGAGACTGGCAGTACTCAGCTGTCTACAATGGTGACTGCTGCTCTCCATGTGATTCCCACAAGTCCAGTCCCCTCACCTTGGGTCTCACCAGCATCTTTCAAAGTCCTTTTCCACCCACTTTTCTTCCATTTCTACCAACCCAAGTGAATCTCAGCTGCTCGTGTCCATTGCCTAGTTCTCTGTTGGGTTATTCGTCTTTTTCTTATTGATTTATAAGCACTCTTTGCATATTAAAGGAATTTGTTCCTTATTTCCACCTTTGCTGAAGTTATTTTTTCCCAGTACTTGTCTCTTAACTTTTTTAATAGTGTTTTTTTTTCTTTTCAAAAGTCTTAAATTTTCACTAGTCCGCCTTTTCCTTTATGATTTCTAGATTTTATGTCATGCTAGAAAAGAAAGTCTTCCCTGCTCCAACTTTTTTTGTTACTCATGTTTTTGTCCAGCGTTTCTTACAGTTTTATTTTTCACATTCAATATTTGATTGGTCTGCAACTTATTTCAGCTATGGAGTAAGTTAGTGATACAATTTTATATTTTTCAGATAGCTAGCTAGAACTCCGACATTTTTGCTGAATAATGGATATCTGTTCCTCTAATTTGAAATTCCAACATACTAAATTCCTTACACAGTTGGGTCCATTTCTGGACTCTCGTTTCTATTCCTTTGGTCTGTCTTGTTTCAAAGTTTTAAAATTGTTACAATCTTATTTATTTTTTTTGGTGGGGCTGTTCTCCACTCCTAGTCCTGTCCCCACATTATTACTCTTTTGTCTCATAATTTGCCTGGTTCTTTCCCTAACCCAACCCCTAAACTTTAGTATCATTTTGAATGATGCCTCACCTCAGGAATGCAGAAAGAATTGGAAAATGAGAGGCTAGTTCCTGCTAATGAGATATCATATAGACTATAGACCTTGACCCACAGACTCTAATTAGCTTCCTTCATTTTTATAACTTCTGTAGAACAGGAGGGCTAGGACTCACAATTGAACCTGGCCAATTATTCACCAGCCAGTCTAAGCATGTGATATAATTTCTCCTCCAATTGTTGGCAAGCAAGATGGCCATATGAAACCAGCTCTTAGCTAGACTACGGGCAGCAGCGAAGTCCGGGTATATTGCTCCTGCCACTGCAACCCTGGTGGGCAACACAAGTGGATGTGAGAGGGAACAGGCAATGAAGATTATCTTTGCAATTGAGAAAACATAGGGCTAAGAGAAACTACATTCCTGTTCTTATCTCCAAGGCAAAGAACCAAAGTCCTTTCCTTGCTTCCTACCTTAAAGGGCAAATAGATGGGCTATCCTATGAATTCAGAATGGTTTAAACCAACTTGGAGTGGAGGAAGTGGAGAATTTGTCTTGCATACTCCTAAGTAGGTCTGGTGTACATTTCCTAGGAAGTTATCTCCTTTCCTGCTATGAGGAACACTTACAGTCATTGGAATCATACAGTTTTACTAACCAAATCTTTTACTTAGAAAAAATAAAAATATAAAATTTGGGTTGTTTGTGAAGTGTGGTTGGAAAATCTCATTGTGAAATCCACCTCAAAGGTGATTCTGCAAATCGTAATCTAAAATAGGAAAAAATATAAGGAGTAAGAGCAAATGGCACATCTGGGCAATGGAAGCAGTAATGCCTTTCATCCGTGAAACTGAAGCCTCCAATGTCACTAACATTGTTACGAACTACCAGAACTAGTGCTGCTTCCTCCATACTGAGCAAAGTTTTACTTAGGTTTTCTCATCACAGTGAAAAGGAAGTTTTAAGCCAAAGGCTTTTGTTCTCCCCTTATTCCCTAACACATACAGCACTAAACAATATTCAACTAATACCTCACAACTCCTAGGCATCTGTTGAAGGGGGGATACTTTGCATCTAAGACCCCCTCTGGACTGCTGCTCTTGGTCTTAGGAATGGCTGCCAGGGAAGCATTTGACCTCAGACTACAGCCAAGCTCCAAGGTGGCAGGTGTGCAATTGCTTCCAATGGGAAAAAGATGATTTCCTCTTTTATTACCTCTACTGAAGCAGAAATTGAGAGATTACAGGGGTCTTGTGTCATTTAAGCCGAGATCTATGGGAATTTCAATCTCAAATTTCTTGACTTGTTCAAAGCACTGAAAAGCAAGTCCCACTCTGTTCTTTAATAGAAACTTTAGAGAGTAAACAAGCATAATTGCTTGATAACAAGGGGCTTTTTGTGATCCTTGTACAAACATTACATGATCTCTTCCCTTGCTGCCATATGTATAATTTACCTTTTAGGAAGAGACTTACAGATCCATCCCTAGTACCTCACAGTTGTGGTCACAGTTTATTAACCCCCCAAATATGTTAAGAGTCTTTAAGATGCATATGCCCTTTAACCCAGTAATTCCAATTCTAGCATTTTATTCAAAACACAAAATTAGTAAGTTAAAGAAAACAAAAATTATATATATCAAAAATTATTTCTAATAATAAAATGGAAAACAACTAAAACGTCCAATAAATAACTGTTTATCTATATGGTTAATTATTACACAACTGTTAAAGGGTATATTTTCAAAGAATAATTAATGATACAGAGACATATGTGCCCAAACTAATGTATTTATTAAAATATTTACAGAGTATATATAAATGTATAGAGTATTCATTAAAATATTAATATATAAATCCAAATTTCCCCTAGGTCCCATCAGCTTATTTGTAGGAAAGGCCACTAAATCCAAGGGATCATTAGCTGTTTTTTTTTTTTTAAATATCCTTTATTTGGTTTAACAGATTGTTTACACCTTAAATATTTTTTATCTTTTTTTAAATTGAAGTACAGTTGATTTACAATATTGTGTTAGTGTCAGGCATACAGCAAAGTGATTCAGATATATATATATATGTGTATATATATATATATATATATATATATATATATATACACACACAAGATATTGAATATAATTCCCTTTGGGGATCATTAGCTCTTAACATCCAAGTTACAAACCCTCAGGCTTCCTTCTGCTGAATACCCCTTAGAAAGTCCCCAAAGGGCACATGGGTTCTCAAGATGAAGACTGTGTGCAGAACCCAGGCTGGGGTGGATGCATGTGCCATTTCCCTCTTAGCCTGGAACTCCTGCTCCGTCATAGCAGTCAAGCCCTGTGAATGGGAATAAAATGGAGGAACAGGGCTCTAGCAGTCACCTTACAGAAAATGACCAGAAATTCCACATACGACTTCTGCGCATGTCTCATTGATAAGAAGTTTGTCACGTGGCCACACCTGGCCTCAAGGGAACCTGGGAAATGTAGATTTTAGTTGGATGGCCATGTATCCAGGAAGAAAAGCAGAATGAATTTGGAGGTCAACCACTAGTCTACCACATCACATTATACACACCAAAAAAAAAAAAAAAAAAAAATGCAAGAAGGAAATACACCCAAAAGTTCACAGTGGCCATCTATAGTAGGGCTTGGGGTAATTTTTCTCTTTCTACTTTCTGAATTTTGTAAACTTCCTACAATGGCTATCTATTTCCTTCATAAGATGATGAGAAACATTATTAATTTAAAAGAAAAAAAGACAAGAAATAAATATTCTAAAATATTATCAGAAGTTGTCTTTGGAAGGTGATGCTACATGTAATTTTTTCTTTATATTTTCTAAATTTTTTATAATCTATTTGGAGTCTTAGAAAGTAGTTCACCAAATGTCTTAGTTCCTGCAGGGGCAGGTAGAAATAGTGTTATGGCCTATATATGAGTTTCACACATGGTCACAATTACAGTGTGCTTCTGTCAGAGCCCTCTGTTTTCTTTGTTTTAAAATAGAAAGTAAGCCTGTTTGTATATCAGTCTCAGTAAAATGATGAATGACATGAAATTCTTCAACCTGCCCCCCAAAGCAACCATTTTAAGTAACTCATCTGTTCAATTCTAGAATGGAAGCTATATTTAACTGCTAACTAGTTTTCTTCAAAGTAACTTACAACTCTCCCATCTACATAACAACTTCTTACCTCCCTGCTCAGCCTCCCTGTTGGAACATTGCTGTCCCTTCCATCCTCACACTTAGCCTATATTACATTCAAGCAGGTTTATCTCACTGAATTAAGTCCACCCTCATCCACCCACCCTGGTTTCCACTGTCAGAAGCTCTAGATGTTATCTTACACAGTATAAAGAAATTTCAATGGGACATTTTTGAAGACCTGATGAAGTCAATTCTGAATAGTCAAACCATAGAGACTGAAAGAGTAAGAAACTAAAATATTTGGGAAGAAATAGGATTCTCCCAGTAACAATTAAATCATATAAGAAAAGTAACACTTTACTCAAAGACAGCTCTGTTTAGGAATGTGTACAACAGAGAAAAATCAATTAAAGTAAACTTAAAAAAAATAAAAGGAGACGTCAGTGTGCTGGAAATGTTACAAAATTGCAAAATACTTCTCCTATATTTTCCCCTTCTTGCTTACCTTCCTACCCCTGCAATATTCCATACCTGAACATCACACAGAATGCAAATATCATTGTAAAAAACAAGTACTAATAGAAACATCATCTATCAGTATTTACAAGAACAAAAACTCTACCTTCACTTTTTTAGGGGACAACTAATATGGTTCATAATGTGGCATTTTACCCTGTGATTCCCACCAAATGATTTAGTTGAAATGGGAATATGTATTTATTTAAGCACATTTATCAAAAATCACTCTGCATAGGGCTTCCCTGGTGACGCACTGGTTGAGAGTCCGCCTGCCGATGCAGGGGACACGGGTTCGTGCCCCGGTCCGGGAAGATCCCACATGCCGCGGAGCGGCTGGGCCCGTGAGCCCTGGCCGCTGAGCCTGCGCGTCCGGAGCCTGTGCTCCGCAACGGGAGAGGCCACAGCAGTGAGAGGCCCGCGTACCGCAACAAACAAACAAACAAAAAAATCACTCTGCATAAGCGATATCACCTCCTGGATGACTGGTGTACACCTTCATGAGAAACCAGTCCCAACTGACAGGTTTCACTGACCTTCTGCGTGATGATTGGGTGAGGAGGAAGGAAGCGAGGAGAGACAATGACAGACAGGAATACAGTTCTATTTCACTTATCTTACATTAAGGTTCCAAAGTATCTTCTTTCTTTCCCATCTCCCACTTCCAAAACTTACTGACTGCTATACTCTAGCTCATTTATTTTCTCATTCAATTGTTCTGATACTACAGTTCTTTTAAACTCCACAGTAGTGTAATTTCTTAATCATTTGCTCTGACATAGTCCTTATTTCCTTCAGTTTTTCTTCTTTCTCTCCTGAGAAACATAAATTACATTGATTCCTGACCGCTGCTCTGCATCTCTCTTTGTAAAGATTGAGACAAAGAGTTAGCTAGGTCTGATACATTTGTCAGCCAAATTATCCTGGGATTTTGTATTTATAACTACTATTTCATTAATAATATAAAAAGAGTAAGGCTTTATTTTTTTCCCTACTTCCAGGTTCCATTTTCCTCACCTAGACTATCATCTATGATATACAATAGACGACTAAGACATAGATAGATAATTTACTTATTTTTAAAAAAGAAAGATGAAGAAGAGGAAGAGGGGAGACTTACTTGAAACATCCAGTAACTCAAGATTTTGTAGAATAATCTAAAGCTTA
The DNA here is from genome assembly GCF_003676395.1 of Aethalodelphis obliquidens. Classification (NCBI taxonomy): domain Eukaryota; kingdom Metazoa; phylum Chordata; class Mammalia; order Artiodactyla; family Delphinidae; genus Aethalodelphis; species Aethalodelphis obliquidens. The sequence continues at coordinate 70,069,918 of NW_020837946.1, read as the reverse complement.
TTGCTATCTCTGTAGACACAGCTTTTTATTATCCCTAACCCTTTACACTCTCCAGGTCTTAGAGTTTTTGGACTTCTGAATTAGGAATTGTAATGTTTGCATCCCTACCAGTAAATTCCCTTTAAAAAGTTGGTCCTAGTAACTGTGCTAGCTAAAGTCATCATTGTCTAGAAAACATTTTAACAAGAGCCTTTTTTGCAGTCTATTTTTAGCATAAGCTGATATACCAGGTCACCGCCAATTTTTGACTGAAATAGGAATCCTTTCTTTCTAGCAAATGGGTCTTCCAGAAGAGAATAGCATATCCAGAATGAATATTTCTAGATATGCTATTCAGAAAAGATAAAACAAAGAAGCATATTTCTTTATTTTACTACAGCTCACTTCCATTGTCTCCCCAAAAGGAGAACAGTCCCCACAGGTTTGGAGAAGCAGAAAAACAGAGAGCTAAGACATAGAATATGGCTAAGTCATTTAAGTGGTAACCTCCTTTCTAAAATGGAAAGCATCATTGCTATTTTTTCTTTTTTTGTAATAAGGAGGGAGTAAATTCTTGATATAAATTTTGCAAATCTGTAAACTGATAATAAATTATTAATCAGGGCTAAGAGGTTTTTATTAAGATAAGCTCTATGAAATTATGAATACAGAACATGTAGAGGAAATTTAGTTGCTATTGCCATCTGGAAGGCAAACTAGGAAGGTCAAAGACATCTAAGGCCTGGAGAAATGTAGATGAGGCGACAGGATGAATAGCTGCTCCTTTTACGAAAGCTGTTGATCTTCTAGACAACTAGAAATTCTAGACCTTTTATTGGATGCTTTATTGATTATTGTTTATAGCAGAATATGATGAAAGAATATAAATATGCAGATGGGTTCTGAACAGTGAATTCAAGGGGAAAATGTCAAATTTTTAAAACAAATCTGCACAGGAAACAGACATGGGATAATTCATTTTGACATTCAAAACTAATTACACATTATGAAATAAAATTCACATTGGCCTCTGTGTAATAAATGCTGACTAGATTTGCATGTTCCTAATACAATAAGATTAAGAATATTCTATCACTGTTTATCCTTTGTGATCAGTTGTTTATCCCGTGTTAAACAAATATTGTGGGAAGAATAGATGGGAACAGGCTCCAAAACCATTCCTTGGATGCTCATCAACAGAAACACAGAGAGACAGCAGAGCTCAGAACTTGGACAGATAAAATCCAACAGGAAAACCAAAAGAAAACTGACTAGAATTTTAAATCTTTTAACAATGACTAGCGTCATGGTATTACTGTTATCAGTGCAAACCTGATGCTGCAGAAAATAACTTTGGATTTTTGTTATTCAAAAATAATAAATATATCAACTTGACTTCCTGAGGAGATCCTTAATGATACATGTGCCAAGGAAATATATGCATGTATATATATATATATATATATATATATATATATATAATGTATTTTATATATAGTCTTTTTTGAAAAAAGCAAGAGAAAAAAAAAAACATGAAGAACATATAACATATGGCATTCCCTATCGCCTCAGCTGGTGTTTGCCATTTCCTGCTTGTAACTTTCTTAATTTTACATCTTCTCCTCAATTTCAATATACTAGACATTTTAATCAGATTTGCAAGCTGGCCTTCCTGGTTTCCTCATTTGCTGCTCCAGCTCGTATTAATCTTTTCAGTTATATGACTAGGCCTACTCCATTTGAAGAAAAACTAATACTTACAATGCCTAGAGTGTCTTCATGAATAATCAATAATGTGCACATTGTGAGGTAGCTGTCTGGGTAAGCTATGCTCAGATGCAAAAAGCAATAAAATAAAAATGTATTCTAATATTTTAATCAAATTTTATGGGATGAATATACGTGATGTTAGTGAGAGTAAAAACCAATGAGTGGCGTGTAGGCAGCTGTTGAAACAAAAAATATAACTGACTTCGAGCAGCTCAAGTATTGCCCCTCAGAGGTGGGTCTCAATTTTATTAACGTCTAGCTCCAGCCTAAGTTAGGCTACATAATGAAGCAGTTCTCCTTCAGAAAAACAGGAAAACAGAACTGGTTATTTACCCTCAGGCAAATGGGCTGAGTGTCCACTGCCCAAAAGGAGCTAACAAGGAGGTCCAGGCCACTGGGCTGGCAAAACCTTCCTCACCAATTCCATGGTCAAAAGTGAAAGCAAACCATGGGAACTCACCGGAAGTCCACTGGTTCGGCCTCCGCGCTTTCGCCTCGGAGGGCCCAGGTTGGAGCCCTGGTTGGGGGAAGTAAGATCCTGGCAAGCCTTGCAGTGCAGCTAAAAAAAAAAAAAAAAAAAAAAGTGAAAGTAAGCCAAAACAAGACAGAAAGTGAAAGCCATTCCACTGATGGTAAAATAAATGCCAAGTTGTTCTCAACTAGAAATCAGAGTTACTGGGAAATGTTAGCAATTCAGGGTGATGCCCCATTCCAAGCTTCTCACTGCAGTCCGAAGAACGCTGAGTTACTGTAGTTTGCTTCAGCAGTTAACTCTGTGCCTCTAGACACCCCAAAGAGTATTGCTGGCAACTGCAAAGAGCAACCCACTCGAAACACATTCTTTCACATGCTGGCAGCAATGTCTAAGATGAGGCAATACCAGTTAAGGAATTAATGTGATCAGCAGGGCTTGATGTTGATATCTCAGATGTTAAGGTTTCCTGAGGGATTCTGAGCTAATTTCCTAAAAGTATACACACATAAGCAGGGTTTCCCTCACATTTTCACAGATTCACTAATCAAGGTGGTTATTAGAGAGTCTGGACTTCACTTTATCTTAAATGTCCCAGCACATGTGATTGCAAACTCACCCCAGCACCTTCCTGGTGTGCTTCCTCACAAAATTGTCTAATGGAGAATATGATTGATTACCTCTTCACAGGTACTTCTCCCCATGAGGATGATCAGGTTTTAATGAAACTTTTACAAACACTACTAGAGGAATCTATAAAATTTGAGAACTGGGAGATAAGAGGGAAAAAAATACACTTTTTCTAGGCAACCAGTTTTGAGGCAGTATTGTCAATAGTCGTTTTCAATTTATCATCTAGCTCTTGATATAAAAGTTCATACATCAAAGCATGAATCCACAAATGCAGAACCAGGACTCCATATATCAAACATCACAGACATACTTCCTCAGTTATAGAAATTAAAACTCTCTTCTGGTCATAAACGTCCTATTTAGAATTTTTTTTAATTTACTCATAAAAAGAGCCTTCATCACATTATAACAATGTAAAATTAATTTCTCTACAAAACAAAATCAGCAGACAAATTCAAAATTAAAATATCTGAGAATCTCACATGGATCAGAGTTCCAAAACTGGTAGCTGTAATTAAGACTAGAGGTGTCAGAAAGCAATTTTAAGGCAAGAGAATCTTAAAATCTGAAAGAAATGCCTAAATAATGCTAGATATAAGAATTTACATTAGCAAATGAAACAGGCACAAGGATAAAAATGACACAGTTAAGGAAGGCCAAAACTTAGCTTGTCCTCACAATAAAATTGAACATATCCATTCCTTGCCCTAACACCTTACCCTAGCCTAGAGAATTCACAAGAGACTAAGACCTAAAGCAATTAGGTACAACCATCTGTAAATCACCCAGAAAATGATTGAAAGTGTAGTATCAAAAGACTGACAAGAAGGAAACTCTTATGATGAGAATTTATAGCATTCAAGAAAAAAAAAAAGCAGTGAAGCCAGATGTCAAAATACGTATTTAGTGACTCATAAAATTTCATTGCCCCAAAGTGAAAGAAATGAATACCACAGTTAGGCAACATTTTCAGCAGATGCCCCTAAAATACTTCTAACTTTAAAATAGTTCTTTAAATGTTCTTGAAGTGCTTGCTATTCATTTATATTTCTCTTAGTTTATTAACGTTTTCTTACTAGTGTCCTACAGAATTAGGGACTGGATGCAGGAGCAAAAGAAATCTAGGTAAACTGAAGATCAAGTTCCCCATACTCTGCTTATCCAGATCTAAGTCAAACTAGCTTCAAACATGTCATCAGATGGGATAAGCCGGGGGATAAAACGAGAGAAGGAAATGGATCCATTTTAATCATAGTCTTATCCTCCATCTTTATAAAAGACAATCTACAAGATATACCTCTTACATTTAATGTTTTAACATTGTTTTAAAAACCTGAAAAAGAAAATAGTACTGACTATTCCACACTGGAAAAGCTGAAGAAAACTCCAGGCATGAGAAGGATCTCCCCAACACCTCAACCCCCAGAAGACTTTATACTCAGGTCAAAGTGGAGACCGAAGGGGGCCAAATCTGGCCACAGATGTGTTTTGATAACTGGAGTGCCTTTCCACAGAGCATCACTCTTCAATATGCCACAACCCCACCGCTACACATTATATTTCACAGAAGCGCTTCACAATCCACTTTATCTATTAGTCCCTGTATACATTTCAGATTTTGACCCCTTCCAATGAAGATTTATCTTCATACTTTCACGTAAACACAGCATTAGCACCAGCCTTAAAGTCCATCTCGGAGAACAGTCATCCATTAGGTAATGAGATTATCTAATACATTTCTGCCTAGCTTTTGGCACATCAGAAACATCAGAAGGACTTCTTACAAGTATAGGTGCCTGAACGCCATCCCTGATCTACTGAATTAAATATCTAAGGGTAGAGGTGGGGTGGGGGTTGGTGGGTGGAGATGGTCGAAACATCTACACAGGTGAATCTGATGAGCTGTGAAGGTTACAAACCATTTCTTTACTATACCCAGTAATGAAGAACCCACTGCCTCCCAACAGTTTTTTGGATAACAATGTAAGCAAGTTCTTTCCTCAGGCAAATCTTAGCGTTCAGACTAGAGATAGAGAAGCTTTACCTGCCTCTCTGGGGTGGTTTGACAGTATATCAGACAGCCTTGTCAAAACTCACAGGAGTTTGTTACAGAAACTAGTCTTCACTTCTTCCACTTCCTGCCATATGTTTCATCCCCTGCTGGCTCCGTTCTGAGAACATGTTCCACCTTTATGTCCATATGAAAGCTGAAGCTACCTATTCAGGTGCTGCAGCTGTCACCAACAATATCCTGGTGATGGGATGAAATAGATTTTGCTTCAGAAACTATGAAAAGAAATGCGGTGTGCAGAAATGACACGTTATGAAATGGTGAAGTACAACATCTGGCTCCGAAGTGAGTCATATAGGTGCCGTTAATGAGATAAACAGGAAACTTCTTTATTAAATAGCAAAGTTAAATTTCCAGGCTATTTTGGACTTTCTCTACAGGGGTTGGGGAGATTCTTCTCATGCCTATTAATCAATTCAGTCAAAATAACATTACAATGGATTTGACCAGATGTTTGGCTGAATTAGGTGAAATAGCTGGCTATTATAATACAACAAAAATTCATCCATGTGATTTCCTACAGAAATTTGATAGACGTATGTCAAAAATACATTGTTATAGGGGACTTCTCTGGTGGTCCAGTGGGTAAGACTCCACCCTCCCAATGCAGGGGACCCAGGTTCCATCCCAGGTCGGGGAACTAGATCCCACATGCATGCCGCAACTAAGAAGTCCGCATGCTTCAATGAAAAGATCCCACGTGCTGCAACAAAGATCCCACGTGCCCCAACTAAGACACGGCACAGCCAAAATAAATAATATATAAATAAATAGATACTTAAAAAAATATATATATATAATATTATAATATCAAGTCAAACTGTACAGCACTTTATACCTTTCAAAGCACATGCTCACAAATAATCTCTTCAAAACTTTAAAGAAATCCTTAAATCCATACGATAGATGAAGGAACAGAGACTTCTGTCAAATGATTTACCCACATTTACTCAATTAGGATTAGAGCCTGCACAAGTCCCAGATTCCCCACCTCTGAGGACATGGTCAAGTTCTGGGGAATTTCAGGTTCTTAGATTACAAAAGGAAGCTAAAAAAAAAAAGAAACAAAAAAAAATCAACATAAACCTAATCATGATTATGGAAAACACGTAACCGAACAGGGAAAAAATGCAGTAAAGAAAGAAAATGTTAGCATCTATCTCTGACTGCTTAGGTTACATGTCAGTTTTCAAACCTGAGCCCTAAGGTGCTGCTGGTGGCATAATCATATGCACCCAATTCCCAGGCCCTTAAGGAGCCAGCTGTCAAAGGCACAGATGTAGGGCAGAGAACAGAAGAGTGAGGCCACTTTATAGATGTGCAGCCCTTTAGACAGTCACAGAGAAGAGATGAGACATATTTCCCTGCTAGGTAAATACTGGCTGAAGAATATCGAGACACAGTAGCATTTGGGGAAAGAACATGTGAAGTGCAGCTGAAAGGGCTCTATGAACCTCAGCCACTACAATGCTGATGGTCAACCATGATGGGAGGTGGAAGTAAAGTCCACGACAGGGGGCTTCCCTGGTGGCGCAGTGGTTAAGAATCTGCCTGCCAATGCAGGGGACACGGGTTCGAGCCCTGCTCTGGGAAGATCCCACATGCCACGGGGCAACGAACCCCGCGAGCCACAACTACTGAAGCCCGTGTGCCTGCAGCCCGTGCTCCACAACAAGAGAAGTCGCCGCAATGAGAAGCCCGTGCACCACAACAAAGAACAAAAGCAGCCAAAATAAATAGATTAAATAAGTTTTTATATTAAAAAAAGTCCAAGACAGATACTCGACTCGGTAAACAAATAACTTTGAAAACATGTACATAATGCATTATTTTATTCCACCATATTTGGGTCAGCATGCAAAGTTAAGTCATGGTAAAATGAGGAAGAATGTCTCTTAAATATCAAGATCTTAATGCCCTAAGTAATTAGGCCCCTGGATCATTAGATTGAGACAAGGAAAAATTGACAGTGAAAACAGTGGCCCCCACTCTATTAAAATATATGGGAATGAAATTAGATATGGAATGACTCCTTCTTCCTACATAATTCCTTGTTATTTAGGACGTTTTACTAGAACTCTGCTATAAAATTGTTAGCAGATTGTAAATTTTTTACAGGTATGAACCCCATAGTTCATTTTATTTTACTCTTCAAATTTTATTAATTTTCACTGTTGATTTTTAGGATCAGGAAACTTCCTCAAAATGTTATGTATCCCTATACTAATACCATATATATATCTATCATATACACGTATAGAGAGATATATTTCTCCTGGGCCAGCTATAAGTCTCTCAGAGAAACCCCACAGTCACATGGACCCTGAGCAATACAGGAGGGACTAAAACGAGCCGCCCGACCAGAAGGGCCTGGGAGAGCACTTTCTTCCCCAGGGCCAGCACATGACTGAGTGGTCACAGAAGATGGTTCAAGGTGTTGGCTGTCCAGCTCATGGGCAGTTCAGTAGGATCGTGGGTGAACAGACTGTAGCAGAGCCACTGCTAAGCCAGGGATCGCAGCCAGGCCCCAGAAGGTTTGTCTCACTACAACGAAGGGGTGGGCCAATGTTTCTTAAATAAAAGGAGCTACTGTTCTCCCTATAGTTTTTCTTGGGAAGCATTGTGGTCTTGCCCACAGCCAAGGAGACGTGGACCTCCAACTAGGAATATTTTCCATCAGTGGAAGATGACTCGCAACTGCATATCCCAGGGAAATCTGCTGGAGTGCATCTAAGACTGACAGAACTTTATTACATATTTATCTCTTATCAGATTTACTGTTACTTTTTGTCTAAATTTGTTATAATAGCAGTAGCTCAGATTTGACCAGCAAATCAAAAATTCCATACCTAAACACACACACAGAAAGAACTGAACTCAGGCTATGATAAACATACATTACCATCAAAACAATAAATTTGTGCTAGAGAAAGGCAGTTAAGAGACAGTCCTTTAAGTGTTTTCACCCAGGGCAAAGGACATTTATTATGCATTTACAAAGAACAAATATTACTATGCATGCAACCATCATCCCCTTAAGCAGAGGATCTGATCTTTGCCCACAATTAGCTTAGGCACAATGCTGTTCAAGTCATTATATTACATCTGGGTCTGGGTCTGCATAGATCTAAACAATGTAGCTGCTACAGATGTACCATAGTCACGCCATATGGTCCACATCCTCTCTCTGCTCCGGCAAACAGCATGACCTTGTTTAAATCACTAACCCCTGTGCCATGGTGTTTCTATTTGTAAGACATAGAAAATAATTCCTGTCCCAGGTGCTCCTATAAGGAAGTTGTAAAAGATGAGATTAGAGATAGCAAAGCTCTTTGTTTGAAAGGTGCTATTTAAATCACAAGTACTATTATTAGGGCTCTCTGCAATTTCTCGGCTAATGGATGATGCAACAGATGGGACTTAGAAGATGTTTGATATTATTGATATTTCCCTTGGATTTTTCTTCTTCCGACCTCTCTTATTTATTATTTATTAAAATTCTAGCTCTGATCTACATGACAAGAAGAAAACAGAAGGCTTCTGTGTTCGGGCTGAATTTGTGAAGATCGCCTTATCCAGACAGTTTAAAATGTATTACTCCTCTGCATTTTTAAACACATTGAGGTCTTACCAGCAGGAACAACTGATACAACTGGATTAAGAAGTTACTGATGTGCTAGGATTTCTTTCTCTTCTTTTAAAACCTCCTTTTTAGGTGTTCGATGTTTACAAAATAAAAATTGAAAAAAATTGTTAAACCCTACCTGTACTAAAAATGCTTATCTGGAAGGTCTAACATAAACACTTTAGACTAAACTAATAGAGTAGCATTAACTACTGGCCAGAGATATACTGAACATTTACAGTTCCATGAAGGAAGGGGATCAGGAAAACTCGGTAATGAGGGCACTGGCTGCCAGGAGACAGGAGAAGGGGGTGGAGGGTTAAATCTGGCTGGTGGAGGTGTGACAACAGGTATACAAAAGGTTTTTAAAAGGCAACTTGATTCATAGACCTATCATAATCACAGTATCATGCCCGGCATCCTCCACTGCCTGTTTGCTTTCTGCGGAAAATCACCTCTGGCCAAACCAATTCCATTTTGAGTGTGATCAAGCCTTCCTTTTAATACAAGTTATTTCAACAGTTAACTCACTGCCATGATGCACTTTAAACTATAAAACACACCTAAGATTAGAGAGAGAGAGATGCCTAGCAAGATATTTTATTTGGCCCCAATTTGCGTTAACCCAGGCACCTAAAGGATGCTGCTTCTGCTGCTGCTACTGCTGCTACAGCAAGTCTCCAATGAGCAGGCTGCTGCCCGACAGCATAGGAGAGAAAGGAACATGTTGTGCCTGTTTATTGCTGATCGGTGTTGATCCCAAATAAATGGACGCTTATGGAGAGGGAGTGTGGCTTCGTATTTAATGACACCCTGAGTGTATGCTAGGAAGTCTCGGGAAGGCCGCTTTAAATTAAAGCTAAGGTTAAACTCGGCTTAATTAGCGCTGCTGTAGCGGATTTCACTTTTCCCTAACAGGGAGAAGAATGTGGTATGTTACAGTTTTTCTGCTGCAAAATACTAAACTATGGGATAGAGGTGAAGAAGTGATTTGGGAACTGAATGGCTTGCTGGCAAAGGAGAAAGGGACAGGATGGCATTTCACTAATTAAGATGAGTGCTGTATAACCAGATGGAAGGAATACAGAGTGGAACAATGGAAAGAAATCCTCAGAATGACACCATTATTTTGGAAACTATTATAAATCAGATGGGGGTTGGGGACCTATAAGCAATTCCCAATAAAAAATGAGCCAGTTACTCTTGAACATTCTGAGCTAAAAAGCATTAAGGATACTGAGAACTGAAACTCTGACTTCCATATAATTCATCTGTACCTGATGGGAGTATAATAGGAACAGCAGAGGTGGGGATAGCCCCCACTTTTGTCAAACATCACTGCCAGTCAGCACACTAATTGCTCCGCCTTTGACCTCACTTGATCTTATCTCTGACACTTGCTTTTGCTTTGTTCCCATTCACACATAAGCCATGCAGGCTTTATGCTTTAGTTCAAGTTCCTTCCTCGAGTGCCAAAGAAAGAGGAGCCACTTAGGCTGCCAGTCACCCAGTCTGTTGGGGACTTCATCTGCAGTAAACACGGAAGCACAGGATTGGTTGTCTCTGGACTGGCCACCAGACATGAAGCACTGGGCATTGCATAAAGCACAGCCAGGTCAGAGGGGCTTTCACAGAATGCTAGCGCAACAAGTTGACCAGACAGAAAAATCCAAGCTTGTAGCTTTACCTAAAACGGTTTACTAAGTGAACTGTCCTACTCAGAGTCTCAGGAGGATGACTCTGAGTTTGACCACTACACAGCTGCCTACCTCTGCCAAAGACAGCTATTGTCATCCCAGAATAAAGAGATGATTATTCTGCTCTCTGATGCAAGTCAAAATACTCATATCTCCTGCTCACAAGGAGCCAGCATAAAATGGGTACTGAGCTGGGAGAACAGGTGTGTTTGCACTTGGAGGAAGCAGCTAGGGATATGAAAATGACTTAGCAGCTGGTGAAAAAGATTGAAATTGTGCCAGGCAAAGGGTGTTTTTTCCCTAATTATGCAAAAGCCTTAATTTCATTGATCATGTTGTTCTCTTCTTTCTCCATCTAAATAATATAAAATCTATGTAACAACTCTTTGGGGAAGTCAAAAGCATTGCCAGGGATGCTTACTAAGAGAATGTAGGTCAAAAAACACTCTTTAGTGGATAACCTTGCTACTTTCTCAGGGTTTGTGAACCATGGTAAGCTTAATTAGAAAAAAATGAAAGATGTAATAAAAGGAGATGTAGTCATTAGAGCTGAAAAAAAATGGCCTAAAAAGAGTAACCTCTGAAAACAAGACCCAGGAAACCCGAAATGCCCTTTTTAAAAAAATATTTATTTATTTATTTTTAGCTGCATTGGGTCTCTGTTGCTGCGCATGGGCTTTCTCTAGTTGCGGCGAGCGGGGGCTACACTTCCTTGTGGTGTGCTTCTCATTACGGTGGCTTCTCTTGTTGCAGAGCATGGGCTTTAGGCACATGGGCTTCAGTAGTTGTGGCACACGGGCTCAGTAGTTGTGGCTCACAGGCTCAGTAGTTGTGACGCACAGGCTTAGTTGTTCCGCAGCATGTGAGATATTCCTGGACCAGGGCTCGAACCCGTGTCCCCTGCCTTGGCAGGAGGATTCTTGACCACTGTGCCACCAGGGAAGTCCAAGGCCCTTTTTTTATTTGCATGGTTATTTAATTGTCGGCATTCATTCCTTTCCTCATTTTACAAAAATCTATCAAACATGTATTTTGTGCCAGGCACTGAGACACACTTCAGAATACAAGGATGAAAAATGCATTTTCTGCCTTCCACAATGGCACATAATCTAGGAGTGAAAAAATGTTTCATCCTAACTCTGTTGAAAGGGTGGTGCGGGCAGCTGCTTAGAACTTCATTCTAACTGAGAAGGTTAGTTGGACCTTTCATTCCAGGTGCAAATTCCTTTTTTTTGGTACACGGGCCTCTCACTGTTGTGGCCTCTCCCATTGCGGAGCACAGGCTCCAGACGCGCAGGCTCAGTGGCCATGGCTCACGGGCCTAGCCGCCCCGCGGCATGTGGGATCTTCCCGGACCGGGGCACGAACCCGCGTCCCCTGCATCGGCAGGCGGACTCTCAACCACTGCACCACCAGGAAAAATCCAATTCCATTTTTAAAAGTTGAAGCTTAGATGAGTTCTTGTGATGATTAGTGAGCAACTTAGCAAATGATTTAAATTGAGGACGAGGACCTTGCGTACCCACGTGCGACCGTGCGACCCAGAAGGCTTGCTCCATGATCCTATAAGTGATCCTACATGAGCATGTAACCCAGATATGCTCCTCTTCTCCAAACCAAATACAATAAAAGACCAAAATCAACGAAAGAAGAAACCATCCCCCAAAGATTCACATTAAAAAGAACAACTGCTTGAAAATGTGTTTGTGACATCACTGCAATTTGCCTCGGTTCTTTCCCACTCAGGGAAGCAAGTGTGCCAAGCGACCAAGGAGTGGAAGCTACCTTCTGACTCTACAGCTTGTGGTTGTGAACCAACACAACACATCTCTCCACACTGTCAGAAACAGCGTCAGCCATCCTCGGAGCTGGAAACGGCAGTCCCAGGCTGAGGTTCCATGTCGCTCTGTTTGACTTAGAGAGTGTCAATCACTGCGTGGTCTCAGATACATTGACTTGTTCACTGTTTGGTAACATTGCAATGACAATGTGTTTTAAATATATGCTGGAAGGACAATTTAAACACTTGACAGCAGTGAGAGTCAAGACAGACCATATTTTCCTTTCTGAATCTAGTATGCAAGAGAATCTGCACATACTGCCAGTGTTTTATTGTCATTTACATAGTCTTCAAATGTAGAAGGGTTGGCTAAGCAGGCATCCTGCTAGTCGGTTTTACCTTGACAGCCTGATAGAGGGAGGAAGGGTTACTAGTTGAAGAGAACAAAGAGGACTAGAGCCAAAGGCACCAACCCACAGGTTTCCTATTCATTTTGCTTGTTCTCTGTAGGTGCTGCCTCTTTCGTTAAACCCAGCTCCCACGCCCAGGCTACTGTTCTGGAACTTACACCCTTAAAATGGTCCATGCAACACTTTAAAACTTGTCATCCACTTTTTTTTTTTAACCTATGTTTCTACAGAAAGTTGTGATCCAGTTTTATTTTTCATTTTATTTATTTACATTTTTATACAGCAGGTTATTATTACCTACTTTATACATATTAGTATATATATGTCAATCCCAATCTCCCAATTCATCCCATCACTACCACCTAATCATCCACTTTCATTAAAGGAAAGGATCCAAGGAGAATGTAAAGAAAGAAAAAATATAAAACATAGTGTGGCAGGATAATTTACTGAGATATTACATCATGCTGTATTCTCAAATTACACTTCCCTCTTAAGCCCTTTTCCAGAAAAAAGCCATGCCCTTTGGATTCCTTTGCTCCAGGAGCCCAATGATTTTTTTTTTTAATAAATTAATTAATTTATTTATTTATTTATTTTTGTCTGCGTTGGGTCTTCGTTGCTGTGCCCGGGCTTTCTCTAGTTGCGGCGAGCGGGGGCTACTCTTAGTTGCGGTGCGCAGGCTTCTCACTGCGGTGGCTTCTCTTGTTGCGGAGCACAGGCTCTAGGCGCACGGGCTCAGTAGTTGTGGCTCGTGGGCTCTAGAGCGCAGGCTCAGTAGTTGTGACACACAGGCTTAGTTGCTCTGCGGCATGTGGGATCTTCCCAGACCAGGGCTCAAACCCATGTCCCCTGCATTGGCAGGCAGATTCTTAACCGCTGCGCCACCAGGGAAGTCCCAATGTTACCTTCCTGACTTTGTTTTCCAATACTTGAGAGCTCCTTGAAGGTAAACATTATGGTATTATGTTATGAGGATGATGAGAAAGAAGTTGGCCTGACAGAGAGAGGAGGTTTCCTCTCATCTGGAAAGAGATTGGAGGAGCCTGTGACCTGCACTTCCCTCCCAACGTAGAGCTTCAGGAGAGATGATGCTGAGAGCCAGGTGTCACAGAAGCAGCAGGGTCAGCTGCTGATTCAAGGGGAACCTCACTGGTTTAGACAAAATGCATTTCAGTGGTGACCATACTGGCTCTGCCTCTATTTTCTGGGCAAAATTTAAACCTCTGGAAGGAAGGAAAAGGAGCACAATGATGACAATTTTTTTTTTTTTTTACCTGCTTAGTAACTTGCAGAAAATAAAGTAACAACATTTCTTGGTCATACATATTTGTGATTCCAAATTCGACAGTTTCAAGTACAAATGAGATAGATTAAGCGTATTTGTTAGCAGTGCATTCTACGTAGGTGTCTTTTTCTCCCAGGGGATGTGTGGTTGCCGTTATTTCTTCTTTGGCCATACTTTGTGAGGCAGTGCCAACTTCTCCATGGACCATGAATTTATAATCAGAAGACCCAGAGTCTATTATCTGGGCCTTGATTCTATTCCACAGTCTTTAACTGAATGCCATTTTGTGGTTGTCAAGAATTGTGAAGGCTGTGAGATTGTATCCTATTGATTAGATAACAAGTTAGCCTGCCATAGTTTCATGAATGTTGGCTGATGACATGAGATTCTTGGGTCAGAGATGTAGGACTTATTACTCATGGCACAGCAGCAGGCAGCAAGGATAGCATATTTCTGTCAGTTCTTCCTTGTCTTCAAATCCCAGGGAGACAACGCAGATGGGTCCAGATGGGTGCTGGCACATGCAGTGGGTTGCATTTCAGAAAAGGATCTTTGAACTTAGGAAACTTAGATCTTTTATACTGGACAGCAAGCATGCCTGCCCTTTGTTCTGGTGGGAAACACTCTCTCTGTCTTCAAAGGCTATTTGCTATATAAACCTTCTTGAAAAGACTTTCCATAGCAAAGGGCAGACTGTGTCTCTGCTCATGCAGAAATGTGAGAGACACACAGAAAACAGTGCTAAGTCTACTGTAGCATTTATAAAGGCCTCAACCCTCAGATAATCCAGGAAAAGAGATCAATTAGCTGGTATGGGATTTGAAGCAAAAAATTTCATTTTCCAGTGCTTCTCTTCCTGTGATTATAAAGTAGGAAAGATATCTGCCCACTCACTGCTTATTTTGAGAAATAAAGGAAAAAGAATAGTCTGACAAATGTGTTGAGTTTCATGATGGACACACTAAAATAGAAGAACACCATATAAAAACATACTGGGTTCTAATCACGATTTTATTCTCTGATGCCTTTGAAGGAAGTATGATAAACATATAGATATTTCATTCTGAGAACATGGAGATATTAATTTTTTAATGCTGAACATGAATTTAAGCCATTAATCTCATCAAACTGTAAAGCTGATTACATGTATTTAAATATTCTGTTTTTATTTCAAGCACTGTTTAGATTTCTTAAGAAATCCAATAGGTGTGCTGTCTCTTTATCACATCACTTTGTAGCTCAGGGATCCCTGGGTCCTCCTTACAACATCTTCCCCACACCCCACATCACGTCACATGCACAGTGGGCAGGACTGCCTTCCTGTCTGTGTTCCAGCTCAGGGGTAACCGATCTCCTCCTCATTCCCTCAGTCTCACTTCCTCTCTACTGCCTGGTGAGTGATGGCATAAAGTCAAAACTAGATTTTATGCTTATAAGTATAAGAATCACTAGGTTATACAGACTATATTTAAAAGTTTACTTAAGCTCAAATATAGAACCTAAGCATTTCATGGTTAATTCTAACAGCAATTGTGTTAAAAGATGTCCTAAATTTTCCTGAAAACAGTGTTTACTTATCAAATGTGCTCTATAACCCCTACACAAGAAAGTCTAGGTCCACACTCTAGATCTAGTTAATCAATACATCTAAGGATAGAGCCAGAAATGTGCTTTTTAATAAGTCCCACAAGTGATTCTGACAGTCACTAAAGTTTGAGAACCAATCCTTTAAAATAATCACCAATAGAACTTTAGTAATTACATTCATCTTCTAAATTACAGAATACAAGACAGGAGCATAGGTCAAGCAAGAGACAAGCAATGTTTTTTAATTAAATAGAATGATTTCTAAAGACCAAGTATGTCTCAATTTTATGTGTATATATAGATATATATATAGTATGTGTAAATAGCCTGATTACCTTTATTAAAAAGCAAAGAGTCTAAAAGGATTAAATATCCAACAATAGGAAAAGAGTTAACTATAGTACATCCACTCAATGGAATATTTTGCAGTTGTTACAAATGATCATTATGAAAACTATTAAGCAATATAAAAATATCTATGAGAAAATACATCAAAATGTAGAGCACAAAACTGCATGTACATAATTACTACAACTAAATATATGTATGTGTTTAGGAAAGTCTAAGAGAGAAAAGGTCAGAGTCATAAGATTACGGATGAATACACCACTCCATTTTTTTTCAAAAATATATTTAATGTATTTTTTCTACAATTTAAGCTAAAGAAGATTGTGATAGAGTTTGGGAATCCAAATTGCAGCCTCTGACAATTCTATCAAGTAGATTAACAATGCTATTTTGTAAGTATTATGACACGAGAATAAGTGAAAGTGACTAATTCTGTTAACCTTGATTTCTAATGGGGCCTAGATTTCACATGAACATATTACGGGGTCTTTTCATTCCCATAATCTTCCCACTGATATCCAAACGCTTATCATCAGGACTTTTAACTCACTTCTCAAACTAGAAACCCAATACTCTCCTTCTTCTCCTCCCTCCCTGAATGGCTTCAAGTTCCTACATCTGTTCACTGTCTCTCAAGGGGTAGCACCAAGATCCACCCTCCAGAAAGTACCTACATTTCCCCTCTCTGGAAACCCACAGTAGAATCCACAATAAATTTTGCTCTGCAGTACAAAAGCCACCGACTGACCTATGAAAATTGGACATATTTGGGTTTTTTGTTGTTTTGTTCTTCTTAGAGTTTCAACTTAGGAGGGGAGAAATTTTTCCCACTACATACAAGTTGAAAACATATGATACTGAGACTCTGAAGATGAAATACTTTTCTTCAACCATCCCCTTATCTTATAAGCAGTAAACTAATATAAATAAAATAAAATCTTGTGTCAGGGATGCCATGAATGGTTATTCAGGAGGTACACTACACAAGAGCTCAGGCAAGACATTAAGTGGCGGCCAACATCGAGTCAGAACTCTGCTCACTACGTCTGTTCTTTTGTTGATGTAACACCTGGAAGAGAGTGTACATTCTCCACTGGGAGAAGTCTGCTATGGTTGTCTATTTTTAAAGCTCCTTGATTGCATGATTTTCACTGCATCAAAAATGCCTGCCCAGGGGCTTCCCTGGTGGTGCAGTGGTTGAGAGTCCGCCTGCTGATGCAGGGGACACGGGTTCATGCCCCGGTCCGGGAAGATCCCACGTGCCGTGGAGCGGCTAGGCCCATGAGCCATGGCCACTAAGCCTGCGCGTCCGGAGCCTGTGCTCCGCAACGGGGGAGCCCACAGCAGTGAGAGGCCCGCCTACCGCAAAAAAAAAAAAAAAAAAAAAAAAGCCTGCCCAAGAAAGTCTTCAATATAGCAGACAACCTGTGAATACAGACTTGTTCCCTTTCTTCATGCTTTTTTTCCCCTGTACTTTTAACTATACTGGGAAACAAAGGAAATGGATCAGACCCTGCCAAGACTACTCCTGATATTCAGTTTCTTCAGGGAATACAGACTCCTGAACAGAGCATGACTTCTGTTTCCCTGACTTAACTCTAGCACCTGTCCCACCCAAGCACAGTTCCAGGAGAGCTCAATAATAATGTTGCTAGTGTCCCTGAAGATGCTATAGCTCCTTCCGAATATGGAGAACAAGATGGAAGCTGGCACTCTGTATCTACAATAAGTCCTTTCTATCAAAAGATACAAACTTCCAGTTATAAGATAAACAAGTACTTGGGATGTAATGTACAACATGACAAATGTAATTAACGCTGCTGTGTGTTATATATGAACGTTTTTAAGAGTAAATCCTGAGTTCTCATCACAAGAAAAAAATGTTTTTTTGTATCTCTTTAATTTTGTACCTGTGTGAGTTGGTGAACGTTCACTAAATTTATTATGGTAATCACTTCATGACGTACGTAAATTAAATCATTATGCTTTATACCTTAAACTTATACAGTGCTGTATGTCAATTATATCTGAATAAAACTGGAAGAAAACTTTTTAAATAAAGAAATAAGTCCTTTCTATTTATGAGCTTTAACTTCAGAGCTAATGTGTGCATACAAGTGCCTAACACAAAACCTAGAATGATTGTGTACCTAGTGAATCACAAATATTCTCATCATTGTCGTCTCTCTCATCTAAACTTTGAGTAAAGAGGAAATCAGTCAAACACTAAGTTGGAGGTGGGGAGATCCCAAAGTAATGCACTGGGTAAGTTTCAGACTAGTCCCAAAACTGTATTTTCCACTTAGCTAACTCTTACCCAGATTAATGAATGTTCACACCATGCTTAGGATTGAAACCATAACTTGTGACAGTCATGTGCCCTTACAGCTGTCCCAAACCACCACAAGACTGCTTCTGCTGCCAAACCAATCTTACAACTGTTACCAATTCTTTAACCACCGGTACTTTTTTTTATAGAATTGCTTATTTTTAACACTTTCTCTCATTCAAATCTAATGAAAACTACAGCTTTTATGTTAGGTGTTTAATATTTAGTGTCCATTTTGCAGAGTTGCTATCAAAAAACTTTTCCCATGAGCTCACCCTAGTGATTCGAGCAGTCTTGAGTACATCAAATTATACAGAAGAGCCAGCTCCAGAATTACCTTTGACAATAGTTTTATTCAGTTCCATCCATAATTCAGAAATATAGTCTTAGGAAACCATAATGTTAACTATTGAGTGTTAAGCCTGAACGAATCTCTGAATTAGAGTATTTGAAGTTATGATTCTATCCCAATTCCACCTGGATTGAAGTCAAATCGGGGCTCAAGCACCATGCAACTCGTTGAATTCTCTTGGGTGTCTCCAGGCTTGGTCCAATCTGACACTCCACCTAAACTGGCAAAGACTGTCAGGCCAGAATCATCAGTTATAGGATTTATAGAGAGTCTGGGAGTTAGTCCAGCATTCGGCTCTTCAGCTACACAGGGAGAGAAGGAGTGTACCATAGGATGGGAATAGTTGAAGATTTACCAGAAAGAGAATGATGGGATGTGATGGGAAGTGAGAGGAGCCAGACCACAGTCCATTACCACAATGTAAAACACAGCTGGACACATCTACTTAATATGCGTTTCACATGCCACTTGGCTGTGGACTCTTAAAGAAATACTTGTCAGCCATCTATCGTGTGTGGGAAATATCTTTACGGATATCAAAAAAACACGATCTAACAGGCCCTTCTGCCCTCTGGGGAACACAGCATGTGTGCTATACAAAGACCACAGGCCCTAGAGACAGACATACCTGAATTCGAATCCTGATCTGCCATTTACTATGTCCAAGTTACTTAGTCTCTGGGAGCCTACTTCATCCTCTGAAAAGTATCTAATTCACAAGGTAGTTGTGAAAATGCAATGAGAAAGCCTAGCCCAGCACAGAATAGGCTCCCGATAAACATGAGCTTCTTGCTGCTTTCCTTCATAGGAATTTTCCAACTAGGTGTTAAGGTAATAAAAAGAATCTCTGCATTTCCAGGATTAGCCTTTTGTGGAGCTGCTCCACTTCAAGGCAGTCTAATTAACAGCCACGCTTCACCTTCACCCAGGCTTTCATCAGTGTCAACATGGTTAATCACCAGCAGGAGGTCACATATCAGATCCAGGTCTCCCGATTCTTAATCCCAATTTAAACTTCTGAGTATCTGTTTGCGACAGGAAATTTAAAGTACAGACTTTATTTGTAGTTTTGGAAAAATATTTAGCTCTTCAAATTCATGCCCCAACCCCCATCCTTCTAGGTTCTAACACAATAAAAAGATATTTCTAATTAAATGCTTATCTAATTTTTTATTAATTTCTGTGAGCATGTATTTATGCTATAGGAGAGCTGCTCTTTTATGGAGTATAAACACTTATTACTTTTTTCCCCTGAAGGTCTTTATTTTAAAGGTCTTTAAAGAAATAAAATATCACAGACTTTGCAATGCTGTTTGCACAAAACAATCAATTGGGGAAATTTTTAAAATACTGATACTTGGGACAGACCTGAGACCAATTAAGTCAGAATCTCTTGGGGTGGTACCCAGGCGCTAGAGGGTTTCTAAGGTTCCCCAGATGATTTTAATGAGCCGCCTGAGGGAAGTAGGATGGAAAAGACATGACTAGTTCTCTCCCCTTTTGTTTATTATACCTCTCCCACTGATTAATCTCTGAGTCCCAACTCCAGCCAAGGCACTCGTTGGGATTTTAGAAGGGCCACATCATCTCTTCCCAGGAAGGAGCCCGGTGAGTTTGCACTGACTTTCCAGGCACAGCCCAGCAGCATTTCCTATGACGCAGCTCTTCCTTTCAGCCCTCCTGATGACTTGGCCTGGTCCTGTGTCCCCGCTGCCCTGGGCTCCTCTTTTAAACTTGTGCTAAGAATGCCCTCATCCTGTGGTCATGAGAGACTTTGTTCGGTTCGCTACTCTGCCAGGCCCTGGTTTCCTTGACAGAGCAAGAATCACCTGGGGATCTTGTCAAAAGGCAGAGGCAAGGCCCTAAAATTTTGCATTTCTAATAGTCTAATGGTGCTGATGCCGCCGATCTGTCAACCACACGTAGGTAGCAAGGACATGGATGGTCTTTTTTATCTCTAAATTCTAAGGAAGAAAGCAATGCTCTTGTTTCAAGGCCTTTTTTCTTTTGTGGGACATTCTTTGTTTGCTATTTCTGGTATATTTGATGTTGAGTCTGTGGGTAGAAATATATCCCACAATTAAAGCGTTGCTCCTATGGAAAAGCACAATCCATTTTATGAAAACCCACTTTTATATTCAGTTCACAGGAAGCACCATGGTGACAAGAAAGAGTGTCTCTGTATACATTAACTGATAGCTACAATTTAGAGCAGTATATGCTACATATCAAGTGAGGGTATCAATCCAAGTTGGTAAATACACAGCCACCAAACATATGTCCCACTACCTTGCCTCTGGAGCCTTTGGAAGATATCAATGACCATTGATAACATTCTTTCTCTTTGAGCACATATTTAGCCTTAGAATCCTTCCCAACACAGCAACCTAACCCAATGTCCAGCATTTGCATCCCTGACATGGATATGATGAGAGTTTAGACAAAGAAACAATCAATTCCAAGAGGAGCATTTCCCAAAGGGAGTGGATTTTGATTCAGCCTGGCCAGACAATTTAACAGCATCTCTTAGTGACACCAACCTGACAGTGAATAATAAACTAGTATGTTTAAATGGTCACTTAAGATAACATTACATTCATTTTATCTGTAACTATGTAATTATAGTTTGTGCTTTATCAATACTTCTCATGAAATCCTTGATTTTCATCTTCCTGATTTACTATCAATAATAACCAAACAACAACAATAATTTCAAATGGTACTCAAAAATAGCTTTGATAGGGCTTCCCTGGTGGCGCAGTGGTTGAGAGTCCACCTGCTGATGCAGGGGACACGGGTTCGTTCCCCGGTCCGGGAAGATCCCACATGCCGCGGGGCGGCTGGGCCCGTGAGCCATGGCCGCTGAGCCTGCGCGTCTGGAGCCTGTGCTCCGCAACGGGAGAGGCCACAACAGTGAGAGGCCCGCGTACCACAAAAAAAAAAAAAAAAATAGCTTTGATAGAAAACCCATAGATGACATTTAGGATGGTCAGCAGCTGCTACTGCTGACTTAGAGAATTGGGTCTGGAATTCGATGCCACTTTTGTTCCACACTCCGTTTGCTACCATGCAAAAAACATGGTCTCTCCCTGATTAGGTTTCCTGTTTCCTTGTCAGTTGGTATATAGCTGGAGAGTGTGTGGCTTAGATCAGAACTTCCAAAATGTTTGGATTTTATGAACTAGTAATATTTTCAAAAAATATTTTGGAGACTAATATAAGGTTGTTCATCTTTAATTTGCTAAGCAAAGACATAAAAACCAATAATGACCATCCACTAACACTGTTGTTTTATTTTTTAAAAGCACATATTAATACCAAAAAAAATAAAATAGGAGGGAACAAATCACAGACTAAAAAGCAATTCTTTAAAGTGACTAAATTTAGCTTTAGAGGAAAAACCACTACATTATCCTCCTCATTTCACGTGGTCTGATAATAGACAACAGTCCATATACTGTCCTTTGGGTACTACAGGCTTAAGTAACTGAACTCTGGGCAGCAGGTAATGTTTTCCTCATCAACAGCAAGGACTAGGGTCTTCCTTTGCTCAGGGAATGAATTGGCTCTTTTTGAACCAGGCTAGAAAATCAGTACCCGCCAAAACCAGCCCTGTACAAATCATGCTTGTTGTGCTCTGCGTGGAGGACACCCAGCTATCCCTGGAAGGGCAGTTCTGTATCCATCTTTCCCATCTCAGCTTCTTTCCCTCACCTGCTTGTCCATATTGATAGGTTCTATCATGTCTAAGTATGGCAATCCTCTCTCCTATCTACTGAGGAAACGCCAGGTTATAGACAAAACAATCTTTTCCAGTCTTCATTTATTCCAGAATGTGAATCTCTGATTTCTATCAAGTTGCCACAGACTGTTTTACACTGTGTGGGCTGCATTTATGAGCCCATTTATGAGGCAGCCCACACAGTGTAAGTACTTAGAAGAGGAACAGGTCTCCAAGTCTCCGTCAGGTTTTAATTCTGTCATTACTTTTAAGAAGTTATGTTGGCTTTGAAGAGAAGGCAAAGCAATTATGTTTTCTCCCTGTCTTAAACTGACCTCAATGACAGTAAAGATGAAATCAAAGAAAAGATTTGGGGGATTTGAGATATGTTAACTTCTTAAATCTTTACTAGCAGGCAAGCTGTGAAAGCAGTGGCAGGATCTTTCCTGATGAGTCACAACAATGGGATGATTCATACTCAAGCAAATTCAAGGCCACGGAAACCAGAACTCTAGCAAGGGAGAAGCAGGAATCAGGCCAAGATTGTAATTTCAAGATTGGAAATATGATTATTGAAATCAAGAGTAAAGTTTAGAAGTAGCACAGGCCACAGGCTGTTTGAGTCTGTTGATCATGCCTAAATTAGGAACACAATAGATCAGAATTGCATCATAATTTGAGGATCAGGAATGTAAAAGACCAGAGGTAGATGGATACTAAGTGAAGCCCCTCGATTCAGGCTTTCTGGGAAAGAAGGCCTAAAAGACCTTAAATAGACGTTTTGGAAATCTGCTCCTCTGTTGGCTCTAGCCTAAAAAAATTATTCTCATTTGCCCAGTCTATTCATTATCCGTCTGTGGGAACCACCCTGAAAGAGTGATGAAAGTCTCTGAGGCTAATTCTACACACCAAACTGGGTTCAACCATATTGACTGAAGCAGTACTTCAAATAAGTCTATAAATTAAGCCATTGTCTTGTTGAAAGATATAGCCCAAATCTACACTTTGTGTTTAAATTGTCTCAATAGTAAAATTACTGATGTGTGTAGCAGTATAAGTAGACTTGTTCCTGTTGCCTCTGATTTTCTTTTTTTTTTTATGTTTTTTTAAAATTTTTATTTTATATTGGAGCCATCGTCGATTAACAATGTTGTGTTCATTTCAAGTGTACAAGAATGTGATTCAGTTATACATATACATGTATCTATTCTTTTTCAAATTCTTTTCCCATTTAGGTTATTACAGAATACTGAGCAGCATTCCCTGTGCTATACAGTAGGTCCTTGTTGATTATCTATTTTAAATATAGCAGTGTGGATTTTACATGTCAATCCTAAACTCCCAATCTATCCCTCCCCCACTCCCAACCCCGGTGCCCAAAATTTCGTTCCCAAAATCTGTGAGTCTGTTTCTGTTTTGTAAATAAGTTCACTTGTATCATTTTTTTTAGGTTCTGCACATAAGCAATAGCATATGATACTTGTCTTTGTCTGACTTACTTCACTTAGTATGATAATCTCCATGTCCATCCATGTTGCTGCAAATGGCATTATTTTATTCTTTTTATTAGCTGAGTAATATTCCGTTGCATTACATATATGTACCAAATCTTCTTTATCCATTCATCTTTTGATGGACTTTTAGCTTGCTTCCATGCCTTGACTATTGTAAACAGCACTGCAATGAACATTGGGGTACATGTATCCTTTCAAACCATGTTCTTCTCTGGGTATATGCCCAGGAGTGGGATTGATGGATCATATGGTAGCTCTATTTTTAGTTTCTTAAGAAACCTCCATGCTGTTCTACATAGTGGCTGCACCAGTTTACATTCCCACCAACAGTGTAGGAGGGTTCCATTTTCTCCGTACCCTCTCTGAAGCCCAAGAGCAGAGAACAGTGTTAAGAGCCCACATTATCTGTACATCTGCTCAGGGGTCACCAAAAAAGCTAACCCAGAAACTCAACTCCAAAAATAAAAAGAGGCAAGGTGATGCATCCTGACAAGATTATAGCTGGCCCAGGGGGTGGAGTTTGGGTTGGGGGGTTTGGGGACAGGAATTGTTCAGAGAGAGTAATTATTTGTCAAGAAGTTTCAAAAGGGAATGGTAACAAAAAGACAAAAGATACATGCTGGCGTGGATGTAGAGAAAAGGGAACACATGTGCACTGTTAGTGAGACTGTAAATTGGTACAGCCACCATGGAAAACAGTATGGAGCTTCCTCAAAAAATCAAAACTAGAACTACTGTATGATCCAGCAATTCCACTTCTGGAAATATATCTAAAGGAAATGAAAACACTAACTCGAAAAGATATCTGCCTCCCCATGTTCATAGCAGCATTATTTACAATAGCCAAGACATGAAAGCAACCTAAGTGTCCATCAGTGGATGAACGGATAAAGAAGTTGTGAGATATATACATATTATATTATTCACCCATACAAAAACACGAGGAAATCCTACCGTTTGTGACAGCATGGATGGACCTTGGAGGAATTATGCTAACTGAAATAAGTAAGACAAAGAAGGAATAAGATCTTACTTATAGGTAGAATCTAATAAAAATCCACACAAACAAATAAATACACCAAACTCGTTGAAAAAGAGATCAGATTTGTGGTTACCAGAGGCAGAGGGGGAGGGGAAGGAGGAATTGAAGGAACGTGGTCAAAAGACACAAACTTCCAGTTATAAATAAGTAAGAGGGATATAATGTACAACATGATGACTATAGTTAACACTGCCACATGATAGATAGGACAGTTAAGAGAGTAGATCCTAAGAGTTCTCATCACAAGGAGGTTTTTTTTTCCTTTTATTTTTGTCTTATCTTTAAGAAATGATGGCTGTTAATTAAACCTAGTATGGTAATTATTTCACAATATTTGTAAATCAAACCATCATGCCATACACCTTAAACTTAAACAGTGGTGTATATCAATTATTTCTCAGTAAAATTGTGGGGAAAGGGGGAATAATGATTGAGATACAGAACTTCAATTCCAGTCTCCTCAGACTCTTGTAGGATTTACCACCTTAATACTTTATGAGTGAATATAAATCCTGGCTAAGATATCTCCACGTGAATGCTCGATTGCCTCCTGAATTTCCATAAAAGTGAACAAATCTTCTCCACCACCATGGTCCTGTTCTCTCTACATCCTTCATCTAGGCTCTAGCGTGATTACGAAGATTCAATGAAATGAGATATTTGCATGCAGCATCTGGAATGGTGTCTGACACAGCATTCAGCACTCAGATACTGGCATTACCAACTTTCCAGTCATCCACTTAGAAACCCAGTAGCATCCTCAACAACTGCCTTTCCTTGGTTGCCCACATTTATTCAGTCCCCGTATTCTGCCAATTGTACAGTCTAATAATCATTCCTAACTGATCTCCCCGCCTCTAATCTCTCTTCTCTTCATTAGATTAGATTATAATGTTTTATACCTCTCTGTATCCCATATATTAGTACAAGTAATTTATTCTACTCAGAGCTTTCAGTTATTAAATAACCCTTTCCTCAGAAAGAGAATGTGTGTACACAAAAGCTATCTCCTCTAGATGACAGAAATTTTAAAAGTGTAATGGGAAATCCCAACAAATAAATATTTCAGGTACTTTTAGCTTCAAAAATTTACAAGGCTCCAAAGCTATCCCATCTGTGGTGCTACCTGTTTCCAGATCATGCCCCCTCGTTTCGGCAGCTGGAAAAAAATCTTCCCTGTCACATGCCTGCCCTGCTGGGCCACCAATTGGATTAAAACTGTGGTTCTTGTCTAGGCCACTTCCCTGACAAGCCCCACTTCATTCTAGCCAATTTCATTCAAAGCTACAAACCCAATCCTCAAGGAAATGTTCTCTGCTTTTAGAGGAGACCCAGGTCATGCACCTAATCTAAGTAAGTGAATTTGCCACTCATTCTGATGATTATAGATTCTCTTCTCAAGAGAGACTATGTCATGTGGTAGAAAGAGCCTGGGCTCCAGAGTTAGACAGGCCTCAATCCAAATCCTGGTTCCACATCAGTGACTGTGTGACCCTGCCACCTCTGTTTTCTCATCTGCAGAGTGAGAACAAAATCTGCTTAATAGTGTGGTTGAGATGAGTCATTAAGATACTATGGCACCTGGCACAATGAAGTGACTTAATAAATATGTTTCTTTATCTTTTTTATTAATATTTATTTTTGGCTCTCTCGTCTTACACCTTGAATTATTTTGAGAATCTTGGAAAAAAGCTTGGAGTCCTGCCAGTCATGACTTTAGCTCGTACTGAGCACTGTCATAAAGTTTCTTTGTTTTATTTGGACCATAATTCTTATAAATGGGCAGGACCAAGGTATTCAATTGGGTGGTTTCCTTAAGTTTCTGGGTGGGGCTCAATTCAAGAAAAGAGTGAATGCCCAAAGCCTTTAGCCTTTTGTTTCTGTGAATAAGAGTCTTGTTGCTATAGGAAGTTTTTCTTAACATGTAATGCCAAATAGGAAATTCTTCCTTTGATTATATCATTAACTCATAATATATCAAAACTTAAACATATCATTAACCTCATAGCACTTCTAGGTGCCGTGAGAGTATAAATTATGTGCAAGTCATGGCCTCTGCTTTCAAAATACGTGGAATAATTCTACAACAATGAAGGAATATGTAAGATATAGCTAAACTGTGTGTTTCAGAATCTTGTTGCTTAGAGAAGTTCAGAAGAGACAGGAAAGTTTCCCTAATGATAGGGGAAAGTTTCAGCTTAGGGTCAAAAAAAAAAAGACTTCTAATTCAAGAACAGAATGTCCACAATGAATGTACCATCAAATACTAAATTCACTATATTTGTTCCAAGTTGGATAGTTTCATTTTTCTTCTCAAGAACCCCACCTTCAGCCTTGCACACTGGGCAAGTCATCTCTGCAGCCCACCTACCTGCAACCATCCTGGCACACACTTTCACTCCCCACCTTTAC
Organism: Aethalodelphis obliquidens; assembly: GCF_003676395.1. NCBI lineage: Eukaryota > Metazoa > Chordata > Mammalia > Artiodactyla > Delphinidae > Aethalodelphis > Aethalodelphis obliquidens. The sequence goes on along the minus strand of NW_020837946.1, from coordinate 70,042,888 downwards.
CTCCACTCCACCTTCTTTTCTTCTCAATTTCCTCCTGTGTCCTGTCCCCTCATAAACAAGCTCTGTGTTAGAAATTCGATCATGCCAAGGAATAGAATGACAAATTATTGACGTGTTGGAGCCAGATGGCATCTTAGACATCATAGACTACCCTCCCCTTCATCCACTGTATGCAGTTGAGGACTTCTATCTTCTACTACTGTTTAGTTATTCATTATTTCACTTCAAAAATATCTAAGCCATCCTATCATATACAAAGTTCCCAGTAACTGTATTTACTGTTATATCTCCCTTATCCTTAAGGGTCTTATTCCCTGCCTTTTCTCTATGTGATCGGTTTAGACAAAACTGGGAAATGGACAAAACTGTCTTTTGTACTCCTAGCCTCTTCATTCTTAGCCCATGTTCCCCTTCAGTGACCACCCCATCCTAGTTCCTCAAAAATTTCTCATTTCCCTTATCAATGGTTATCATTAGAGTCTTCAGTCACCCTAAGGTTTAACGGCCCATAACAGTATAACAGTTTTCTTTCATGAGGTAGTTACATTTTAATTGGGGTCAAAGTCTTATATTACAAATAAAAGTCAACCTATTTTGGACCTTAGTCAAGGAGGATTTGGGGAGCCTCAAGACTTTGGTGAGGACCTGAAGAGACATTTTATAAGAGACCTGTTTTACCTACCTTCAAGTAATATAGAGGATATACTTAAATAAAAGCTACCATTGAATACTGACATAACAGGGTAAAATGAAAACGAATCCCCTACCTTCAAAAGTGTTCCAGCTAAAACTGTATTGCTTCCTAGTTCCAAAGCCACCTTTGTTGTCTGCCCTAAAAAAATGGAGATGGAATGTTGGAATATTTCTTCTTTGCAATGAGCACGATGTTAAACTTTGTCAGTAAGAGAACTGGAGAGACACTACAAGAGGAACAGGACTTCTCTTACTGGTTCTGGTATCTTCCATTTGCTTCTTGTTCCTATCTCACGGCTGCCAGCTTCATGCTTGCATTTCTTCCAGTGGCACTCACCCTCATCAAGTTTCTGTGGCACATGTGCAGACAGCTTCTCATCAAGTTTCAGTAGCGTCTTGATTGACAGCTTCCCAATGAGTCTCACAGGTATCCCAGAAGCCAGTTTCCCAGCCTTGGCCCACCTGCACTTTGGAGGAGTGGTTCCTGCTTGTCCAGTATCTATGGATAAGTCCTAGTCTGGGCAACTGGATTGCAAAATTCTCTGCAATCCAGGGGTCCACAGCCACACCTTTTCCAATGTGGCCTTCCTTTATCTCAGCCTTAGGGAAGAGAGATCTTTTCCACATTTGTTCCCTCTTTGGGTACCCTCCTGAGCCCTAGAGTATTCTTTTGAGTTATCTTTACCCTTCATAGATCACCATCTGTTACAGTTAATTATTCTTGATATAAAACTTTCCCTGTTTAAATTACTCTAGGGTGTCTGTTTCCTGATTGGCTTCTCATTGATATAATAGAGGGGAGAAAAGATCTTCATTCCTGAGGATAAACCTTCAAAGCATTTGTTTAAAAACCCAAAGAATGCAAAGAACCAGAAAGATAGTTTGACTTTCTGTCGGAGTAATCTATTGCAAGTGAGCCCAATATCTTGATTACAATAAATGAGATAGAAAAAAAGGCAGTGAACATTCAAATTTTAGAAAAAAAGGATTTTCATATTAAACCTGCAATAAAATAAAGCAAAATGAACAAACAAAATTAAAAATTCAAACCTCAATACACAAGGGCCTTAATTGTCAAGTTTCAGTATTGCTGTGCCCAAATGATTATCTTCTATATTTAGTTTAAAAAATTATCTGGGGGATCAAGGAAGAGGATGCCTGAATAATTAGACATTTACATTTGTTTTCTGTGAAAATATTGGCACAAAAATATGCCACAAACAGGACCTGCTGGAAGTATAAGGTCTGCAGTCATGACACTTTGCACATGGTGTTCATAGTTTCACTCTTTGACTCACAGAGAATGAGAATCATAATACCTGTCTCATGGAGTTATTATAAAGATCAGTACCTAGGACAGTGCTTGCCGCATAGCAACTTCTCCAAAAGTCTATTTTTTGTGGTTATTGCTGTTATTCATGACTTCTTTTTTATTATATTGAGTATTATAGCAAGAAGATTTCAGTTGCTAGTAACAGAAAACCCAACCCAAATTCACTTAAACAATCAAAAAAGTGCTTTGGGGACTACATAATAGGAAAGTCAAGAGGTAAAGGGAAAGTGAGCTATGTATTCCAAAGCAGAGTCCTGAAATTCACTCAGATTAGATTGGCTTAGGTCACATGCTCACCCCAATAGCAAAGTTCAGAGAAATGTAATGTGCTGACTGGCTTAAGCCAATCCTAGCTTACCCGTGAAATCAGGGGTGTTTTCCCAAACTGCACATAGGCTATAAGGGGGAGAAGGAAAAAGCTATATGGATGTTGCATAGAAAAATAAAAAGATCTTGCTTAAATAATTTAATTTCCCTTGTCTATTTTTCCTGTAAAGCTTGTATAAATTCACATTATGATTTTATAGAGATAGTGAATACAAATATAACAAAGAATAAACAACAACAACAATCTCACATAGCCTCATCATGTGCTCAGTGTTTTAAATGCTTTAGATATACTCATTCATTGAATCCTCAAAACTACTACAAGATTTAAGCAAGGAGCTATCCAAGAATGGAATCAGGATTTGAAACTTAGACAATAAGGCTCCAGAAACTGTGTGCCTAACCCTTCTGTTAGACTGTCTCTCAACAAAGCGGTGATACTTAATTCCTCTGGTGTGCTACAGAAATGTTGTGGAGCTTGGTTCTATGGTGCCCTCTGTCCAGGGGTGATCAGCACAGAGCAATTGATGAATGAAGGACTAATGAGTAAATGAATGACTTGGGAAGGAGGTGCTCTAGAAAGATTTTTTTTTTTCCATTCAAACAACGTTTTAAAACCTGAAACCCAATGACAAGAGACAAAGCACATAGGCCATTCACCAACAGAGTAATCTGAAGTTCTCCAGTCACATTCCACTCAGCTTCCAAACCTTAAGAGCATCCTCAGATTGTAAAGTCAGAGATGATCTTGGATCTATGATCTCTAATTCCAAAGATTAGAAAGCTGTCAACACTGTTAATCGAGAAAATCAATCTGAGTCTCAGATTCTTCCCCTGTGAAGTAAAGGAATACAACAAGGTTATCTAAAGAACAGCATGTACACACACACACACACACACACACACACACACACACACACACAATTACTCCTACACTTCTAGCACTACCTCAATTTTTCCCCCTCAAACAATAGCTTGTGATTTTATTTGGAACCCATGTTTATTAAATCTTTCATCATGCCTCTGGCATCCCTCCAAATATGATCAAACTAAAAAGGAACGTAACTGGTAAACCAAAGAATAAATAACACACGAGAAATCTTGAAATCTCTCTGCAAGATTCAGCTGGTTAATCCTCCCAACATCCCCTTGGAGTCAAGCTAATCGTTTTCAAAGGTCAGATCTTTGAAAGCCTGACTAATTTTATTAAAGCCATAGAAAAACCCAGAGTTTAAGGATTATCCTTCCTGTCTCTCCCTCTTTTCTCTTCTCTCACTGTGTTGTGTCATAGAGGCTATAGATGGGCTAACATGTTTTTTATCTCCTTATTTATATAGAATTACAAGTTGGAACTATTAATCCTGCTAATGTTAGAAACTATATCAGGACTAAATTACTGTACTGTGTGCTCGCATAGAAAATTATTGATGACCTTAAGCACCTCACAGCAATTTCAATTTCATAAATTTATAAATCCAAAATAAATATGTTTCAGGTAATGCAAAAGCACCATTCATAAATTCTGGACCTTTGTGAAGGATCCAGGTAACTTCTATTTTCTCTATTCTAATAGCTAAATCATTTTCTGGGTTTCTCAGCTTAGAAAGAAAGTGCCTATGAGACTCATTCTTTTGGTTGGTGATTCTCATTAACCTCAGACAAGAGAAATCCCAGTACATAGATCAAAATGAAAGGGCCATTTGGCAATGAACTATTGCTACCTTGGCCACTAAAAGAGAAAGCAGAATGTATAATACCTGAAACAAACCTTTCCGTGGTGAGGTACCTTCATTCCCTGATGAAATTCTGTCAATTTATAGAGATTTTTTTATGGAGACCTAGATAGTTCACCTTGTATCCTGTAGAAAGTATCATGAATTTTTATTTTATGAGATTTACTTAGCAATCCATAACAGATGAGAAAGCAAAAAAATTGAAGGCTAAGTAAATCTGCAGAAACAAAATGTGCACTGTCATCTTCCTTAACTAATGGCATTGAATCTGTTCCAAAGTTGCCCTTTTTTTCTAAATTGACACTTGAGAAAAGGCAGCAAGTCTAATACCTCCTCCACTTCTCCACAGGAGCCCAACTTCTGCCCCACCCTCCTTTTCCTTTCCCATCACCTTGCTGTCTCCAATTATACCATTCTTACATGCCCATCCTAAGGCCAAACTGGTAGGTGTTGGGCAGGGGATTGGAGGTGGCATATGCTCAGTTCATTAACTTCTTGGCAGGCTGGAAGCTTTCAAAACTGGACATAAGAAGGAATAAAAAGTGACAGAGAAAACACCTGAATTTCTTCTCACTGCCTCTAAAATGTTGTGCCCTCAGTAAATGAAGGAATTTGTATTCAATAAAGTGCATTATAATGTACATCCCAGCTGCACTATAGTGAATTTGTTAAGAGCATGGACTTTGGAGACAGATGTCTGGGTTTCCACTTAATAGCTACATGCACTTGGATAAATTAGTTAACTTCCTTTATGCCTCAGTTTTTGTATCTATAAAAGAGCACCTTCCTCATAGGATACTTCTAAGGATTAAATGAGGTGATACGTGTAAAGCACTTAGAATTGTGCCAGGACCACAGGAAATGCTATATAGGTATTACTCATTATTATCTCATCTGAGATTTTAATAACCTTTCAATATTCCCAAGCAGCGGTCATTTATCCCATGCTTGATTTTTCCCCAGAACATGGAACTCATTATCTCCCAGGGTAACTTACTATTGTTCTTACTATTGTAATGTTGATCTTTCTACAGTGAACCAAAATTTGTTTTCCTTTTAGCTCCTACTTACTGGTCTGAGGTTCACCTTGGAGCTCTATAGAAGAATTTAATTCAGGTATAAATACTATTATTTCCTTCTCATTTTCTTTAAGCTAAATATCTTCCATTCCTGCAATCATACATATGTAATATGAATGAGTATTTAATAAATAGTTTGTGGTCTTTTTAAAGCGTGGTACCTGGAAAGATGTGTCTGAAAGCAGAACTAGTGCTTCCCTCATTCTAGAGGGAATTCAAAGGTCCTGTTCATTTTGGAATTTTTTTAGCATCCCTGTATTACCACCTCAGATGAAACTCTTAAGTCATTTTTGTATGACTGCTACAAATTGCATCTCACCATCCCTTTCTGGCCTTATGCAATTTTTTCGTGTTTTTTGTTTGTTTGTAGGATGGTGGATGGTTGTAGGGTGATGTAGTCTGTAAGTGAGAGTAGTGATTACTCCTGTTATAGTTCATGTGGCAGCAGCCTACAACATGAGTTTGTCAAGATATTTTTGGATTTTAGTTTTATCAACCTTCATTTCATCATACATCACAAAGTGTCCTCTTCCTTTGATAGTCAAAAGTATGTAGCCATCATACAATGAGGATGACAGAGTACTGTGGAAACCAGGGTCGTATTTTTATTCCTAGTCTCAAAACTAACAGGCCTAACATACTTCTTAACTGCTCAGGCCATCTGTGTACTTCGCAGCTTTGTTTTGTAACGAGAGTTACCCAAAACACTAAAATGGTATCTACCTATCATCAAGACTGTAAATAATCCTCTAGAATGTTAAAAACCAAATTAAGGGCTTCCCTGGTGGCGCAGTGGTTGAGAGTCCACCTGCTGATGCAGGGGACATGGGTTCGTGCCCCGGTCCGGGAGGATCCCACACGCCGTGGAGCGGCTGGGCCCGTGAGCCATGGCCGCTGAGCCTGCGCGTCCGGAGCCTGCGCTCCGCAATGGGAGAGGCCACAGCAGTGAGAGGCCCGCGTACCGCAAAAAAAAAAAAAAAAAAAAAAAAAAAAATTAATATTTTAGAAAATGTTTACTTATAAAGCTATGGAAATGAGCAAAAAGCCACAAGGTTAGCCTAAAAGAATGAATTTACTGAGAATATGCAGAAAGGTATAATATTGATTTTTAACCCTTGATCTTCTGCTTGCTCAGTTCCTGGATGTCTAGGCATCTCTTTATGAGTTGCTCTAGCTCTGAGAACTGCCTCTCTGCCCACACGGCACTTTGTACGTATCTCTGCTCTCATTTTGGCGATAGGCAGAGGAAAATGTTGTTTGCCTGTCTGTCTCTTTCTTAAGGTCATGAGCTCCTCCAAGGCAAGAAAAAGCATTTTAATAATTCCTACACCCAGCACGGAACCTAACACATAATAGATAATACATGTTTATTGAGTAAGCATGCTAAATGTATGTACCTACTGATACGAGGTCCGTCATTAATTTAGGTTACAGCTTAAGTAGAGGAATTGTAAGAAGTAAGGACATTTCCCCTTCCCTACCTCCTCCCTACTTGCACCAAATCCCCTTCCCCTGTTCACTATGACCAGAAATTCAGTTAAATAAGGACATTTTAATTCTACAAGTCTCTAAGAGAGAAAATATAAGTATCCCCACTGGAGCAACACTTTGGAATAAATTTATGTTAAGTTGCAAAGTAGTGATATCAACTACTCCCCACAGTGCACTTTATAGAGACTGAGGTGGTAGCAAAAGAGAGTATCCATCATCCCTGCAGATCGCAGCCCTGCTGCGGCCATGGGCCAATGAAATCCTGTAGCATCAGCTCACCAGCAAGTAGAGGCTAGAAAAGTCTGTTCCTCCCACAAATACCATGCCTGGAACATAGATTTATACTGCAGGTGTCCTTGAAATAGTCTGAACGAAGTTTTCCAATTAAACACCTACCGCATGCAGCCCAGCTGCCTAACTAACTTCTTGGCCAGAGTTACAGGCACCTGGGTCCCGTCCTGAAGGAGGAAGTCTATCTCTGAATCCCAGTCAGCAATGAAGAGCACAGGCTTCTGCGCCCTCCGCTATCCCCAGGGAAGACTCTGCTTTCCAGGGATTCTTCTTCGGGACGTCTTTCACCCAGACCTGCCTAGAGAACCTTGTTGTCCCTTGGTGGTGATTTCTTCATTCTTTGATTAGCAAACCATTGGCCATTCACCTCTGCCTGAATGGGAACCTGACTTGTGCCTCCCATTGTCTCATTTGGGATGGGAGCTCCCCACCCCCTGAATCCCCCCCCTTCTTCTAATCATTGGACCCTAATCCTTGCCAATCCCTCAGTACCAATTTGCTCCTTCCTCCCCTGCAGGAATCTCTGCATTTCTATCTGCTCCAGTCACATGGTTTATGACTCTGAGAGGAAAAAAGGAGGGGGAGGGAATAGGAAAAGGAACCACTAGAGACAACAAAGATAAAAACTTCCATCCGCCTCACATGTTTTGCCTGGAGCCAGAACCAGTCCGTGACAGAGGTTCTAAATTCCATGCACGCAGCCAAAATTTCCTCCACAAGCGTTTCTAACTATAGCTTCTCTGTCTTGGCCTCAGGATCTTCCTGCAAACAGTGCCCCGCCAGGTTGAGACCAATTACCCTGGATTAGCCAGTTCTGCTGGGGCTTGGGCTCATGCCAAGCTCACATGCCAAAGTAAATAGAAGAGGGAGGGGGCACAGAATAAAGAGATCAAAGGGGCATTTCCCAGTTAAGACATCAGCACTGCTTTAAAAAGTAATAATAAAAATTAAAAAATTTTTTAAAAACTTATGTTTTTAAAATCCAATTCAAAAGTGTAAATTCTTGACAAAAAAACTTTTCTTTCCACCAATGGCTATCTCACTTTTTTGTTTTGATTTTCTGTATTCACAGTATTAGATAGGTTTTATTTTCCCGTTATACACAAAAAAGTTTAATGTTTGATATCAGTAAGTTCATTATAAAATGTAAGGTGCTAAAGGAAATTAATACTTCATGATATGTTAGATGAGTAAATGGAATGTTTTTAATCATAAGCTTATTCATCACTTTAGATTAATTCAGAATTATTTCCTTTTTATAGAATAATTTCTTCAGGAATAGAAATAACTCAGGTTTATTTAACATCTAATTTAAGAGAGGTGGTGTTTTAAAGTGGAAAAGAAACTAGACCAAGAATCCAAAGTTCTAAATTGTAGTTCTTTTGCTAACTGTGAACTTCTGGGTAAGGTCTCAAACTCTTCATCTATAAAATGCAGGAGTTGAACAAGGAGACTGCTCAATCGCTATAGTCCTTTTCCTGTTCAATAACTTGCTACACTGAGAAAAATACACTCATTCAAAAGACAGATTTTAATCTAAGTGCTGCCTCTAACTTTCTTGGTGACTTTGAGCATCTACCCTCTCCTGTTTCCTCATCTGTAATAAAAAGGAAATGGAACAGATGGTGTCTAAGGACATTTCCAGCTCTAAAATTTTATAACAAAGAAAAATGTCTGGGGTGCATATGCCGCCTTCCATCTGCATGTAGAACTTGATGTTTTGCTCCAAGTAGCCTGAGAAGAATATATGTATTTGTAAAGCATTTCCCCAGTGTGCTGGCATATATGCTTATCCACATGAAGAGAGAATCTGAGGTCCCAGGGAGAAAAGCTCTTAAGAGCCTTTTATGTTTCACCTCTCTTCTAAGTACATGAGGTCAGGCTCTGGAATCCAGCATAAACTTTAATATTACTAGGCTTCATCCTAGTGACCTCTGTAGGCCATGAAGCAAAGACAACTATACTCAAATCTAGTCTTCACCTACTGTTTATAAATATACTGCTCAGGTCAAAAAGTGACTTCTTAAAACCTAAAAAAAGCCATTTATCAAATAAGCTTACTTTAAAATTTTGCTACATGAAAATGTGCTTAGTCCAAATATAATTTGGGGTTTACAATTTCTGGATTTTTGTTAAAACGTCCTAGCTCTTCAAGTAAAGTATCTTTGCTTCAAAAGGAAGTCAAAGTTACAGCCACGGTGGTTTACAGAACATTTTCTGGTAGTCTTTGCTTTGTTTCAATATCTTGCCATGATTGGCTGTTGAAAGTTACAAAAAAGGAAGTCTTCAAGGCGGGGGATTTCTCAGTGGAAGTTCCCAGTTTAACTCAAGGGAGATCTCAGGACAGTTGGGGCGGCACTGCTAGAGACTGAGGTAAAACTTCCAGACCCTGTAACTGCCTACTTCTTTAAAAGCAATAGTCTATGAAGGAAGCCTTGTAACCTGGAGAAGAGGTAATCAAAACTTTAGTAGTTCCTACCAATTCTCAAGCTAGCAAGGTGGCCTGGATGTCTTAAACTGACGTGTTGCAGATTTGCTCTACAATTCCTTCTGTTAAGTGAGTAATTTATGACATGATTCAGTAATGCCTTTTATTCATTGCCACAGTTGGAAATTCAGCCTTTTAAAAATGGGGTCCCTAGCCAAGACTAAAGGAAAAAATTTTAAACTGTGATCTTTTTGCATTCTTCTCAACTTTTAAGGTAGAATTTATGTCTTTATTTGAAATGATTTTTTTTAAGTTTATATCTGGAATATAGCCTTCTCCAGTGAGTGGTTTTTATAACATAAGACTTAAAAGATATATATTTAGCATAAGTTAAGTTGTATACCGCTTACTAGGTTGAAAAGTAAATACTGTATATATTCATACTTTTTTTGGTTAAATTTTTAAAGGTCAATTCTGGCCTGATCCAGTGTGTTCATTCAAACATTAACTCACATTTACTATTTTTCTATCTTCTAAGAAACACATGTTTATGAATATTTCTTTAACAGTAAAGTATTAACCTTATAGAAAACTTGGCATTTCCTACCTTCGAACATTTAAATTTACACAATAATAGCAATCCAGTCTTATTCTATTATCAATTGGCCTTTATTTTCACAAAAAATGAATATTAAAGATAGTATAGTATATTCTCAAGAACAAGGAGATAGTTCAAAAAGATTAAACCTCAAGGATCATTACTATTGTTATATTAATAGCTGCCATTATTGAGTGTCTGCTACAGGGAAATGGTCACAGGATCTCCCAGCTAGTAAGTGGTAGAGCCAGAGCTTAACCATAAATCCACATCATTTCTTTTTCCATGGCTCTCTGTTACCACTGCCCTGCCTTCTTACAATACTGAAAAAGTGTTTTGAGTTATCTTATCTAAACTGCAAACGGATGGGGGGAAAATGACAATACTTGGTCAAGATCACAGAGAAGCCAAGTCATTCATAGAAGCTTAGAATTCATTCCTAGGTCTTCCTTGTCCTCACTTGCCCACCCCATCTCCTCACTCCCTCCAGGGCTCACTTCCACCTGGGCACAGGTGCACACATTAGTCTGCCTCCATGCAGAAGGGGGGACCTATGGCTGTATACCAGGTCTAACCTGACTGAAGTTCCTGCTAGCAGCCAACTAGAGCAACATCCAATTATTTCTCTTAAACACTTATGACAATGAGAGAGATGGCCAACTGGAAGATTTAAAATAAATATGTTAAATTCCTCCCCAAAAGAGCTGGTTGGAACTTCATGAAACTTACGCACTAATTTGAAGAAAATAATTATCCTTACAGGAGAGAACCTTACTGTCTGCAAACATTCTTTCTCTCCATGTGTTAAGGCCTCAGGAAACATAGGTTGGTTGTTTATTATAAAATGTATTCCAATATATTTTATCTTCTTCATGTGTGTCATAGGGATGCTATCTTGATAGGGGTATTATTTCCACTATATTTTCTAACTAATTACTGCTGACATTTAGGAAAGTTCTTGAAAACATAATTTTATCTTGCATCCAGTCATTATATTGATATTTTATTTATTTCTAAATTATTCTAAATTATTTTAGGTAATTCACATGCAAAGCCTAGATAGGAAGAATTTACTTTTGTCTCCTTTTTTCTTCTGGTGGTGACATTGGCCAGAACTTCTAGAACAGTGTTTAATAACAGAGGAGATTGCAGCCAACCTCATCATGTTCTCATCTCAGTGGGAATTTCCCTAGTGGTTAACATTAAGAATGACGTAGGCTGTTGGTTTGAGATAAACACATTAATCATAAAGACCAAATAACTACCAAATATGCCTCTAACCCTAGTTTGCTAAAAGTGTATCAAGACTTCATGGTAAACTATATTCATTGTCTTTTTGATATCATCAGAGACAGCTGTATGGTTTTTCTACTTTAAACTATATAGTGCCCTGTTGTTACACAATAGAGTAATTGTATTTTTTAAAAATTACATGTTGTTAAAAATCATCCCTCGGTAATAAAAGTAGGTTTATAATTATGAAGTATATTTTGTTATTGCCCTGGTTAAGATAATAAATTGGTTGATCAAAGCAAACCAAACCTACACATTTCCTCATTTTCTCTTCAATCCACATGCTTAAACGCCTCTCCCCTATTATTTTGGCTTCACAATTCAGTTCACAACTCAAATTAACAGAAAAGAATGAAAAAAACGTGGCATAGCCAAGGAACCCTATCAAGGCAGAGCAACCAACACTCAGACAAAGCAGCTGTTCCTACACATTGTGCAAAAAGCTTTCTCCCTATTTTAACACTGCTAGCTGCAGACCACAATTCAGTTACAACCAACAGTGGTGTGCAAAATGTGTGTCCAAATTGATTTATCTTACACCAATTTATATTAAGAAAATACATACTGAAAAAGAATTAATGAGAATTTTTGCATTCCTATTCACAAGTGAAATTCATCTGTATTTGTATTTTCTGATAAAAATACCCAAACTCTCCATGTTCTAAAAAAATTTCGTGGGACTTATCGGCTCCTTGAAATGTTTAAAGAGCATATCTTAGCACTCTGTCCCTGACACGCACTTTTGGAAGTAATTCTTTAAAAGCTTTTCAACGTTTTCTATTGTTATTGATCTATTCAGGTTTTATGCCATTTTTTCGCACAGTTTAGGTTATTTGTTGTTTATAAATAAAATTTTATCAAAATTTTCAAATGTATTGGTATACATGGTATTGTAATTTTTACCATCTCCATAACCATATGGATAACCCTTTTCGTTATGTTTTCTCTCTCTTTTTTTCCTGATTGGACATGTCAAAGGGTTAATCTCTTGGATGTATCTCATTTATGGTTAGCTCTTTTTTAAATAAATAGTTTTTGTTTTTATCTTTATTACTATTTTCTTACTGCCTTTCCTTCCTTTTAGATTATTTTACTTTTCCCTTCCTCAGTTTTAGATTTGGTTGCTTAGTTCATTTATTTTTTTTCTTTCTTATTTTGTAATGAAAGTATTTAAGGCTAGGAATTTTCTGAGTACCATTTTAACTGTTCTTACACATTTATATCATTTTCACATTATTTCATTATTATTTTATGTTTTTCTAACTGCAGTTTTATTTCCTCTCTGATCCAAGAGTTATTTAGAACAATAAAGGTTTTTCTTGTTTTTTGGATTTTTTTTTACCTAACAGACTTTATTTTTTTCGAACAGTTTTAGATTTAGAGAAAAAAAGAGTAAACACTACAGAGAGTTCCCATGTACCACCCTGCCTCTTCCCCCGCACCCCTGCTCCCCAACATAGTTTCCCCTGTAATTAACGTATTAGTGTATGGTACATTTGTGACAATAGAGGAACAATATTGATACATTTTTATTAACTCAGTTTATAGTTTATTCAAATTTCCTTATTTTTTCCTTTTACAAAAATTGAGGTAAAATTCACATAACAAAGTTAAACATTATAAAGTGAACAATTTAGTGGTATTTAGTCCACTCAACAGTGTTGTGCAACCACCACTTCTATCTAGCTTCAAAACATTTTTACCACCCCAAAAGGAAACCCTTTACCCATTAAGCAGTTGCTCTGCATTTCCTGCTCTCCTCAATCCCTGGCAACCACCAATCTGTGTCCTGTCTATATGAATATACCTATTCTGGGTATTTCACATAAGTGAAATCATATAACCTGTGACTTTTTCTGTCTGGCTTTTTTTCACTTAGCATAGTATTTTCAAGATATATCCATGTTGTAGCATATGTCAGTACTTCATTTCTTTTATGGCCAAGTAATATTCTGTTGTCTATGTATACACCATTTATTTATCCATTCATCTATTGATGGACAGGATAGTTGGGCTGTTTTCACTTTTTGTCTATTGTAAACAGTGCTGCTATGACCATGCATTTACATTGTATGATTACCTATTTTCAATTCTTTTAAGTATATACCTCACGGTGGAATTGTGGGGTCACATTGTGGGCTAATTCTATGTTTAACTTTTTTTTTTCCTTTTCTTTTTTTTTTTTTTTTTGTGGTACGCGGGCCTCTCACTGTTGTGGCCTCTCCCATTGCGGAGCACAGGCTCCGGATGCGCAGGCTCAGCGGCCATGGCTCACGGGCCCAGCTGCTCCGCGGCATGTGGGATCTTCCCAGACCGGGGCACGAACCCATGTCCCCTGCATCGGCAGGCGGACTCTCAACCACTGCGACACCAGGGAAGTCCTATGTTTAACTTTTTAAGTAACTGCCAAATTGTTTTCCACAATGACTGAACCATTTTACATTCCCACCAGCAATGCATGAAAGTTCCAGTGTCTCCACATTCTTGCCAACACTTGTAATTTTCTGGGTTTTTTGTTTTGTTTTGTTTTTTGTTTTCTGTTTTTGGCTACGTTGGGTCTTCGTTGCTATGTGCAGGCTTTTCTCTAGTTGTGGCAAGCAGGGGTTACTCTTCGTTGTGGTGCACAGGCTTCTCATTGTGGTGGCTTCTCTTGCTACGGAGCACAGGCTCTAGGCGTGTGGGCTTCAGTAGTTGCAGCATGCGGGCTCAGTAGTTGCAGCACACAGGCTCAGTAGTTGTGGCAGGTGGGCCCTAGAGCGTGCAGGCTTTAGTAGTTGCAATGCATGGGCTCAGTAGTTGTGGCTCGCAGGTTGTAGAGCGCAAGCTCAGTAGTTGTGGCGCACAGGCTTAGTTGCTCCACAGCATGTGGGATCTTCCCAGACCAAGGATCAAACCCACGTTCCCTGCATTGGCAGGTGGATTCTTAACCAGGGATGTCCCCTTTCTGTTTTTTAAGTTATTATTATTATAGTCATCCTAATGGATGTTACATGATATCTCATTGCGGTTTTGATTTGCATTACCCTAATGACTAATGATGTCAAACATCCTTTCATGTGCTTTTTAGCCAACTGTATAGTCTCCTTGGAAAAATGTCTTCAAATCCTTTACCCATTTTTTAATTGAGTTGTCCTTCTGTTGTTAGGCTAATATAATAAAAGAGTTCTTTATATATTCTGGATACACGACTCTTATGAAATACATAATTTGCAAACATTTTCTCCCATTCTACAGATTGCCTTTTGATAATGTCTTTCAATGCACAAAAGTTTATTTTCAAAAATTTTTAGAGTCCAATTTATTTTTTTCTTGATTGTATTTTTTTGTTTATGATTTTGGTATCATACCTAAGAATCCATTGCCAAATTCAAGGTCACAATGATTTACGTCTTTTCTAAGTTGTATAGTTTTAGCTCTTGTATTTAGATTACTTTTTCACTTTGAGTTAGTTTTTGTATATAATGTGAGATAGGAGTCCAGTTTTGTTATTTTCATTATGGATATCAGTTGCTCCAACATCATTTGTTGAAAAGACTATTCTTTCTCCATTAAATGGTCTTTGTACTCTGCTCAAAATCAATTGGCCATAGATGTAAGGGTTTATTTCTGGACTCTCCATTCTATTCCTGTGGTCTATATGTCTATCTTTATGCTCTTATCACACTGTTTTGATTACTGTAGCTTTGTAATGAGTTTTGAAATGGGGAAGTGTGAGTCCTCCAACTCTTTTAATTTTTTCAATATTCCTTGGTTATTTAGGGCTCCTTGCAATTCTACATGAAACTGAAGATTGGCTTTTTCATTTCTGAAAAAAGTCATTGGAATTTTGATACAGATTACATTAAATCTGTAGATCATTTGGGGAGTATTGCCATTTTAACAATTTTAACTCTTCCAATTCATGAACACAGGATGTCTTCCCATTTATTTAGGTCTTCTTTCATTTTTTTCAGCAATATTTTGTAGTTTTCAGTGTACAAGTCATTTGCCTCTTTGGTTAAATTTATTCCTAGATATTTCATTCTTTTGGATGCTATTATAAATTAAGTTGTTTCCTTAATTTTCTTTTTGAATTGTTCATTGATAACATATTGAAACCAACTGATTTCTGAGTGTTGATCTTGTATCCTGCAACTTTGCTAAATTTATTTATTAGCTCTAGTAGCTTTCCTGTGGATTGTTTGGGATTTTCTACATGTAGGATAATGTCATTTGCAGATATAGTTTTACTTCTTCCTTTTTAATTTAGATGCCTTTTCTTTTTCTTGTTTAATTGCTCTTGCTAGAACTACCATGACAATGTTGAATAGCAATAGTGAAAAAAAGCACCCTTGTTTTGTTCCTGATCTTAGGGACAAATCTTTCAGTCTTTCACCATTGAGTATGATGTTAGCTGTGGGTTTTTCATAAATTCAGAACGTCTTAATTTCTCCTTCATTTTTGAAGAATGGTTTTGCCGGATATAGAATTCTTGGTTGGCACCTATTTCTTTTTTTTTCCCAGCATTTTAAATATGTCATCCCACTGCCTTCTGGCCTCCATGATTCCAAAGTGAAATTGGCTGTTAATCTTACAGAGGATCCCTTGTAAATAAAGAGTTGCTTCTCTCTCGCTGCTTTCAAGATTCTCTCATTGTATTTGGCTTTCAACAGTTTGATTATAATGTGTCTCAGTGTGAATCTGAGTTTAGTCTACTTGAGTTCACTGAACTTCTTGAATGTACAGATTCAGTCTTTCATCAAATTGGGAAGTTTTCAACCATTATTTCTTTAAATATATTTTCTGCTCCTTTTCTCTCACCTCTCCTTCAGAACTTCCATAATGCATATTTTGGCTTACAAGATGATGTTTCATAGGCCTCTTAGGCTCTATGCACTTTTCTTTATTCTTTTTTCCTTTCTGTTCCTCTATCTAGATAGTTTCAATTGTCTTATAATCACATTCACTGACGTCTTCTGCCTGCTCAAATCTGTTGCCCCTCTAGTGAATTTTTCATTTCACTTATTGTACTATTCAGCTCCAGAGTTTCTATTTGGTTCCTTTTTACAATTTCTATCTCTTTATTGATAATGTTGTCTTGTTCATACAACATTTTCTGATTTCCTTTGGTTTTTTGGTCTACAGTTTCCTTTGGCTTTTTGGGCATATGTAAGACAATTGATTTAAAGTAAGAGATTTTCCTAGTAAGTACAATCTCTACACTTCCTTAGGGTGAACTTTTAAAGACATTTTAAATGATAATTCTGACTACTTACTTAAATTAAAAATCAACTGCATGTAGAACGACCTACTTAAGTTACAGATATTATCTATACAACATGGGTTTGAACTGCATGGGTCCACTAATACGTGGATTCTTTTCAATAAACATGTACTACACGATCTGCAGTTGGTTGAATCTGCAGTTACAGAACCATGGATATGGAGGGCTGACTGTAACATTATATGTGGATTTTCAACTGCATAGGGGGTTGGTGCCCCAACCCTCTCATTGTTCAAATGTCAACTGTATTAGCTAATATTTATTGAGTTCCTCCTATAATCCAGGCCCTGTTCATATATTATCTCACTGTACACATACACATACACACACAACTTTTTTTTTTTTCTTTTGTGGTACACGGGCCTCTCACTATTGTGGCCTCTCCCGTTGCGAAGCACAGGCTCCAGACGCGCAGGCCCACCGGCCATGGCTCATGGGCCCAGCTGCTCCGCGGCATGTGGGACCCTCCCAGACCGGGGCACAAACCCGTGTCCCCTGCACCGGCAGGCGGGCTCTCAACCACTGCGCCACCAGGAAAGCCCCACACACAACTTTTGAGGCCAGTATTATTATAATCTATACTTGACAGGAGAAGAAACTGAAGCTCGGGGTTGGTCATATGGTTAGTAAATGACAATACCAACATATGACTGGGGCAATTCTAATGAGAACTCTCATTTATAGCCTGCTTGCATTAGCCTATGTCAGCTTGAGTTTGCCTTTGTGAAGGCAATGATCATCTAGGCCTCAGACTGTGTTACAAGTTTCTTTAATATTAGTTGTAATAGCCATCCTAACTTCAGAAACACACAAATATGTGTCTTGGAATTTCAAGTGTGAGGCATGTCATAAAGGGGAAAGGACAGGGTGAAATAGGAGCCCATAGTTCTAACCTGGAAGAGAAGTCAAGTGAGGCCCTGCTTTGAATCAGACCATTCAGCTGAGGCCTTAATAGACCAAGCAAAATGTGAGGGAAACATGTTCTAGTATGAGGAAAACACACTAGCAAACACCTGAAAAAGACAGAACACGGAGCATTTGAGGTGTTGAAAGAAGCCAGAAGAAGAGGCAGGATATGAGTCTGGAGAAGTAAGAAGAAACCTCATACTATGTTTAGAGTTTGGATTTTATTCTAAGGTTAATAGAAAGTGACTTTAGGTGCTAAAGGAACATAATAAAATTTAGAATTTGACAAGAGAAAAAGTTAGGAGAATAGGTAGGAGATTGTGTAGTAAATATGAATTTGATGATGGTCTGAACAAGGGGTGTCAGTAGAGTCAGAGTGTGACAGTGAGGACAGAGTTGACAATGAGAACAGAGTATATGCATGCAAAAACAATGTTGCAGAGGAGTGCTCACAAGAGTTACCTTATTGGATGAGTTTTACATCTTCATTACATGAGCAATGTTTTCCTTTCTTTCTCCTCTATTGAGGAGCATGAAAAAATGGAGAATTCTATGGTGGTCCAATGGTTAGGACTCCTCGCTCTCACTGCCAAGGGCCAGGGTTCAATCCCTGGTGGGGGAACTAAGATCCCACAAGCCATGAGGTGCGGCCAAAAACATAAACATAAACAATAAGCATATAATTTTTAATGGCTTTATTGGAGTATAATTGCTTTTAATTCTACTTGTAGTTATTTACCTTTATATTTTTTTTAAAAATCTAAAATAATATATGTTCAATTATAATATCATTGTTAGAATGAGAGCCTATCATTTCCTTGTTTTCACATATAGAAGATAAGAAAATGAGTAAATTAGAACTTTCTCCTTCCTGCCACCTCTCTTCTACCCACTTGAGTTTTTGTTGCTATAATCAGGAAGTTTAGAACAAATTATTACTAAACTATTTATTTATACTTGGACCTTATATCTTAAAGATTATTTTTAATATTCTCATTATATTTGCAACAAGTTTTTACCTAATCCAATATTTAAATTATTTCAAATATTTACAGATATTTCTTTTATATCAGAATTTCACCTTTCTTAGTTTTTGCACTTTGATTCCCTTCTGACTAACTGAAGTGTATGTCCAGTTATTTCAGGACATAGGTGAAATATCTCTGAACTATAAGGTATCTAAGAATGTCTTAGTTTTCCTTTCCTATGAAAATGATAATTCGAGTGGGTATAGATTTTGTAAGTCAAATCTTTCTCAGGCTGCTGTACGTGTTATTCTATTCAGCTTCTGAAGTTTAATGTTGAAGTTAAGTCTATTTTTCATTTTTTTTCTTCCTTTGAAAATAGTTTCATTTTTTAATCTGTATTCTTATTGAATTTTTTCCATACTTTAGATTCAGAAAGCTTTCTCTCACCCCCTGAAGACTAGACTAAGGCCTCTCCAATGTGTTTTTTGAGTACCCTATTCTTACCCTTATTGTTATGGTGTAATACCACATGGTATAGCAATTGCCTGTTTCTTGTATGCATATCATCCACAATAGACACTAAGTTCTTTTAAGGTAGAACTGTGACTTGGTAATCTTTGTAGCCCTAACTTTTAGCATATAGCAAGCACTCACAAAATGGTTCCTGAATAAATGAATGGATACATAATTTAACATTACAATCTTTATCAGGATAGGTCAAAATGTTGGGCTCTTTTCATTAATACATTTCAAGACTCACTGAGTTCTTTTCATCTCTGATTGTCTTATATCAAAGTATTACTTCGGATATATTCTGATATATCTTTAGTTGCTATTTCTGTTCCATTTACTCGGATCTCTTTTTCAGAAGTTGGAGCACTATCTTTCCACTATTACATTTAATGGTTTTCATCTATTTCTCCTTTCCATTCACATTTTGAGAGAGTTTTTCAAGCTTTTTCTCTAATCATTGATTTAACATTCTGCAGTATGGATTCCATTTTTTATTATGTTCAAATAATGTTTGAATTTTGATGTTGCATGTTCTGTGTCCTTACAGCCTTAACTTACCCAACTTTGTTTTTATTTCTCCCTTCTTGTCTTAGCTCAATATCATGCCTTAGATTTCAACTCTTGTATCACAGAAAATACAAATTGGATTCTTTCCACTTACTTATGCTTCTGGCAAACCATTTTCTAGAGTGTTCATTTTCTCAGGATTTGGGGGGACTTTGCTCTTCTTCCTTTGTGCAGCACAGTCTTTTCAAACGGATGCTTTATCTTGTATTACACTCATTAATACAAGTATATTATATCTTGTATTAAACTCATTCCAAGGTTTGTGTAGCCCTTACTAACCAGAAGTGTGGATTTTATTTGATTCTTCTCATTATCTTCCTGATTTCTACTAGCTCCTCAGCACAGATCTTGAGCTGGGAGACATAAAGACATGCATAGTTCACAGCTAACTTTTGGACCTAAAGCTAACATTTACCAACTTTGTCACTATGAATACTGGCCTGAGGCAGAGATCCCTCACCCTTATTGCCTAGTTGTTTTAATATGAAGAAGAGAATTCCTGGTTAATCAGGAAAAAATCATTGGTCTTTTCCTTGATACGAGCCATGTATGAAAAACTAAACTCCCAGAGAGTCAAACACACAGCTCTATCTGCCCAGGCCCTTCCATTATTTGCTTCACATATCCTTAGATACAGAGTATCACATCTGTCCACTCCCATTGGGATCATGTTGATATACTCCAAACCAGAACTCAAAAATATCAATAGATAATAAAAACACGTACTAATGGGGGACAATGAGGCAACAAGTTGTAAAATAGTACTTGAAGGTAACACATAGTAGTGGGGTTACTGTCCAATTCACTAGTAGGTGACATGAAGCAGATAGCTTTCTTACTATCCTTCAGGGTCACAGGTTTGCTCACCTTCAAACAACAAAGTTCATGTCCATTTCAGCCCTACAGTTCTTGCAAGTGGTGGAAAATCTTGTCAAATTCTGTCAGTAGGATGCTTATCAGCAGGGTTATAGCAACTCTGGAAGACTCAAGCCCAAGGTAGCAAGGCTTGGCAAGTGAGTGAGCACCTATTTCAGCCGAGTGCCCTGTACAGGGCACAGCCTCTCAGCCATATGCGCTGGGTCTGGTCATCAATCCTACCTTTTGATGCTATTATGAGTTCTCATATTTTTCTGATTTTTCATTAGGCATTTAATTCAGAGACTCTGAGACAAAAACAGCTAGTCCAGATGTCATCCTAAATCAGAAGTCAACCAGATTCTATTAATAGTGATATTTCACATCAAAGATTTGACTAAGACCATTGATGCATACCTGGCATTCCAAGTTAGTTGTAGTAAGTGTTTATACTGGCAGCTTTCCTTGTTTCTAGATTTATATTCAGAACTCTCAATAAAATATTAAGCAGTTTTGAAAACAGGTCCTGAAATAGTTTTAATAAAGCTGCAGTTCTCATTTTCATTCCACCCTACCCTCCAGTACTACTTGTTAACCTGAGGTATATAATAATATAAGGAAAATTAGAGTGAAATTATGTCAGTTTTAAAGAATTATTCCTCAAATGAATATCCCAACTCAATTCCTAACCTTAATAAAACATATTGTATGTCATTTCTAAAAAATTCATCATCATTATAAAAAAAGGAAAATGTTTGACACTGTTTTAGCACAAACTCATCCACTTACCCCAGCATTTATGCATGTTTCAGACATTGGAGCAGTATGCAGCCACTTCTCTTCATGACTACAACATCATGGGAGTGGAAAGAGATAAAAATATATAGTTAAGAAATGTGTGTTTAATTTTTTCTTTCCTTATTTAAAGTGTTTAGCACTTTCATATTTCAAAATGCTCATGAATTCAGTTTTAGATTCTGAGTGTATTATTAAATTCTACTATTTAAATTAGAAATAGTCAAAGTAGCTCCTTCAATTTGCTCAAAAGCAGTGCTGGATAAGTTAGACTTTGTTAAAATTAAATTTTTCTGCTCTGCAAAAGACACTGTAAAAAGAATGAAAAGACAAGCCACAGACTGGGAGAAAATATTTTCAAAAGATACATCTGATAAAGGTCTGTTATACAAAACATAAAAAGAACTCTTAAAATTCAACAATAAGAAAACAAACAACCCAATTTTAAAATAGGCCAAATACCTTAACAGATAATTCACAAAAGAAGATATACAGATTGCAAATAACCATGTGAATAGATGCTCCACATTATATGTCATCAGGGAAATGAAAATTAAAACACAATGAGATACCACTCCACTCCTATTTGAACGGTCAAAAGCCAGAACACTGACAACACCAAATGCTGATGAGGATGTGGAGCAAAAGGAACTCCCATTCATTGCTGGTGGGAATGCAAAATGGTACAGCCACTTTGGAAGACACTTTGGCAGCTTGTTACAAAACTAAATATATTCTTGCTCTACAGCCCAACAATCACGCTCCTTGGTATTTACCCAAAGTAGTTGAAAATATGTGCACACAAAAACCTGTGCACTAATGTTTATAGCAGCTTTATTCAACTTGCCAAAAGTTGAAGCAACCAAGGTGTCCTTCAGTAGGCAAATGGATAAATAAACTGTGGTACATCCAGACAATGGAATACTATTCAGTGCTAACAAGAAATGATCTATCAAGCCATGAAAAGGCATGGAAGAAACTCAAATGCATATTACTAAGTGAAAGAAGCCAATCTGAAAAGGCTACCTACTGTATGATTCCAACAATATGACAATCTGGAAAAGGCAAAACTATGGAGACAGTAAAAAGATCAGTGGTTGTCAGAGATTAGGGAGAGGGAGAGATGAATAGGTGGATCATAGAGGATTTTTAGGGCAATGAAATTATTCTTGTATAGTATGATAGTATAATGATGGATACATGTCAGAGTGTATAGAGTATACTAGTATCCTCCAGTATACTGTAGTATAATACTATAATGATAGACACATGGCATTATGCTTCTGTCCACACCCATCAAATGTACAACACCAAGAGTGAACCCTAATGGAAACTATGGACTTTGAATGATAATAGTATGTCAATGTAGGTTCATCAATTGTGACAAACATATCACCCTGACGGGAAGTGTTGATGATGAAACAGTCTTATGCATGTTTCAGGGTAGGGAGTATGTGGTAAATCTCTGTATCTTCCTCTCACATTTACCGTGAACTTAAAGTTACTTTTAAAAATTCTTTTTTAAAATGTGCTGTACTGTCATGTTTAACTCAATTACTTATTACAAGAAAATTGTTCAACTGGTCATAATGCTATACACAAGAAGTTTCTGTTGTTTTTTTTAAAAAAGGTTTTTAAATTATATTTTGGCTTTGACTTTAAAAAATAAGCCCAATATTCAAGTTAACCAAGTAGAATACACTGCAATTTGGCAAGTTTTTAAATTCTTGGACTTACTGGCCTAAGGAAAGAAGTATAAACATCCGTGATTCAGAAATGTAGGGAGAAACTGAGGCAGTCAGAACCCCATCCTTCTGCTCTAACAGAGAAAAGATACTATCCTAGGAGGAGCAAGATCCTGGACCTCCCTGGGAAGATAGTAGCTTCTAAGTTACATGGGACAGCATGACTAGAAAAAAGGAGCTCAAGATTCCAGGGCTAGCCTTGCAACTTTCAGGATGAATAAAGATTCTTGGATGGACTGAAGACCTGTCAAGGTATGGCTTAGCCAAGACCACTAGGACAGGAGTGTTACAGGAGTGTTCAGGAGTGTTCTCAACTTTGGAAATTTCATCAAGTCCATGGATATAGAGCTATGCTCTAGAGCAGGCTCTGCCTGACAACAATATACAGTACTCATGGTCATTTTAATCTTTGCTATGAAATCACTATTTCAGCACCCTTAGTATGCTTGTGCTTGGTGATAAAGTCTTTTTCAAACACCATTAACCCTTGTCAGATATATGCAAAAATAGTGAGTTTTAAAAATAATGTTTAATTAAATAAATAGTAGGTCATCACCATGGAAGCTTCTGAAAGTGCTACATGCATTCACCCAGAACAGTTATGCTCCAGTCCATGTAGAGAGTCCCAGCCTTCAGTGCTCTCAGGAAGCTTCCACATGTGCTGTGGATTTGACTGCTCTTTTCCTGAAAGGAGTCCTCGGGATGACCTCGGTGGTGGGAAGGAGCCAGCATGACATGAGTGATTCCAGACAACACCTTTCATTTACAGAGCATTCTGAACTTTACCACGACTTTTGCCTACATTATGGATTGATTCTGCAACCATCCATCCAGTGATGTAGGTTATCATTGTCATTTGTCAGATTTTAGAGTATCAATGTTCAATAGGTTAAGCAACTTGCCTGAGGTAGTAGGTATTCGAGCTAAAACTTTTCTTGAGTTATCTGTCTAAACTTTCTATCTTGGAGAATATTCAAGCATGGTTAGGAAACGGAATAATGGGGAATCGTAAGTCATGGGAAATGTTAAAGGTCTACTTGCATGTAGCAATCATTCAACTTTAGCAAGTACTTTTAATGAAAGGTGTTACTAGTTGGGGGAAAACCAAATGTGTGTGTGTGTGTGTGTGTGTGTGTGTGTGTAATTTTTCTCAGAGTGTGGAGTTTAATCACCTTAATCACATTCATATAGGGATATGTTGAAAATTCGGGTTCCTGGGCTTCACCCCAGTTGCTCTGAACTCTGGGAATCTCTAGGGGTGAATCTACGTCTTTAACAAGTCTCTCAGGTGATTCTTGCGTAATTCTCAGGTGATTCTCAGCTCACACACTGGGTGATGCTAGACCCTGTTATTTGTTGTTTGGCAAAAAAGCTAGCCAACACACTCAGGTGACCTTTAAACTTGACATTGTACGCCTTTCCGTGGCTGTGGTTTTCCCTGCGAGGAGGGGCGGGGCTGCGCTGGGCGGGGCTTGGATGAGCGGGGCTTGGCTTGGATGAGGGGCGAGAGTGGGCGGGGCGGGGAGGGGCGGGGCCGGAGAGGCCAGGCCTGGAGAGGTAGAGGGTGAAGGGTTAATGCTCCGCGCGCAGGCGCTGCCCTCTGAACTGGAACGGAAAACAACTTCCGGTTGGAGTCACTCTGCCGGGCGCCGGCGACCCGCGGTGTGAGAGAGCGGCGCGGAAGCCCTGAACTGTGAGTAAGAAACTTCGTGAGCTAGTTGGTGTGTCCGAAGCCGTCGGGCACGGCGACAGAGAACTTGTGTGTGTGAGCGACGCTGGCCGTATGGGCGCCGCAGGGAGAGAAGCCGAGGAGCTGCAGAGACAACCAGTTCTCAGAGTGGGGAGGGACTTAGTGCGAGAGAAACCACCTGGGTCCCCATCCCCGAGCGGACCAGGGAGGGGCTTTCCGGGCCCGCGACGTCAGCGCAGCAACGACGGACCCCGCTGCGACGGCAGCAGGGGAGGGATCCTGCCCGACTCCGCGTCGGCTGCTCTCGGTGACTTGAGTTCTTGGCTAGCCACCGGGGAGGCAGGGTTTGCGATATCAGGGTGAGCAGTGGACCCCGCCTGGAGGTCCCAGCCTCCTTTGAGGACGCGGGCAGCCTTGCAGAAGCTAGTACTATCGTTGTTACTCTTCCGAAAACTTCGTCGGTTCTTTCTGTTGTTTTCCCCCCAAGATTATTGCACAGTTTTGCTCTCAGCTTTCCTGTGGGGTGTTATCATAGCCTTGTCAATGAGAAGTTGGGTAACTTCCCCGAGGGTCACGGAGAGAATAGATGGCTGAGGCGGAAAGAGCAGAAGCAAACCCTGCCCCCAGTGGGAACCGGGCGTTAGGTGGAATCCCCAGCGCGGCGTAAACTGACTAGCGACGAGTTACGGGTGTCACAAGCTGTGCTTGTCACGAAGTGAAGAAAGAAGGGGGAAGACACTCAAACCAAAGAGTCTTTGTGTCTCTTATTATGCTGTAATAAGCAGAAGTAGAGCAGCCTTTGCTATGTCAAGTGTCATTTATCTCACAGATTCATTTGACAAGTTATATCTTAAGAGAGAAACCGGTAGTAAAGGAAGTGAAATGACATGAAAGTGAAGGAAAATAACGTGATCTGCTTCCCTACCACGGTTGGAATACACATTTCAAACGAGAGGTAGCAGAGAAGCAAGCTCTGTATTCTGCTGAAAAATTATTTTGCCCCTCTCATTAGGGAGGGGAGGAGAACCCTAAAGTGATAGTCATGTATAAAGCAGAAAATGTAACTCCTTCACAGCCCTCTCCCCAACCACAGGTACTCCAACGTCTTCCACATCTCTCATGTGTATGTAAACATGTTGTTTCGCTTTCTTATGAAAATGAGATTATGTATGCATACAGTTCTATTATCTGGTTTTTCAGATGAAAAATATATAGTGGAAATCTTACCACATGTAGCTCTACTTTATCTTAATGTCAGCATGGTATTCCTTTGCCTGGATGTACCATATGTAGTTAACCATTTCTTGATATTGCCTGTCTATATATTTTGCTCTTGTTCTACAAAATTATCTGTATTTCATTAGGATACAGATATATTAATCCTCTGTGAATTATATGGCAAATATTTTCAAGAACTATCAGTCTTTGGTTTAAATGCCCAGGTTTTGTATCGCTTAAGAATGCTGTCCTTACTCAAAAATTATTAAAATATTTTCCTGTATTGTCTGTTAATTCTTTTTATAGTTTTGTATGCTTTACTCATTAAAACATATGAAAATTATTTTTGTACATTGTATAAGATAGGGTTTAGCCATTTTCCCTGAAATCATTTGCTGAAATCAATTCTTTCCCAACTGACTAGAAATACTACCTTAATATAGTAAATTTCCACCTGTACATGAGTCTTTTTTTTTTTTTGGATTCTTCTGTTGCTGTGTTCTATTTGCCTCTTCCTATACAAATACCAATCTCTTTGATTAGGCACTTTTTAGTAATTCATAAAGCAAGTCCCTCTTCATTTGCCTTTTTCAAAATATCCTTGGTGATTGCGTTCTCTTCTCAGGTAAAATTTAAAGTAAACTGTTTATGTTTCATTAAAACGTAACTTTTGGGGGGGATTTTAGCCATCCAGTAATATTTTGTGACTGGTATGTAGATAATTTATATATCTGGCCAACTTTCTAAACTTATTGTAATAAATTTTTTCTCTTGAATTTTCTAGGAAAACAGTCATCTAAATATAATCTTATCTCCTTCCTTATACTTCTTTCTTTCTTTGGTTTAATAAATTTCTAGCTTCTCCAGAACAGTGGTGTATAACAACATTGATTCAGGCCATCCTTATCATATTTCTTAGTTTGTGGATGTTTTTACTGTGTCATCATTAAATATGAATTTTAGAGTAAATTTCAAATAATTTTATTTATCAAGGAAGTGTCTTTAATATTTCTAGCTACTGGGATTTTTGCAGGGAATGGATTTTGGATTGTGTCTGAAGTTGGGTTTTTTTGTTTTTGTTTTTTCTTTTGGTCTGTTTGCATTGGCTAGCACTTGGAGAACAGTTTTAACTAACAGATGTTGAATGTTCATTTGGTCTGTATATTTCTTGTTGTCAAGATGATGTCTTTTCATTACTACTTACTAAACATTTTTATCAGGAGTAGAAGTTGAGTTTTGTCATACGGCATTTTGGCATCTATCATGGCCTATCATGTGCTTTTCTTCCTTGACCTATTAGAATGGAAAATTGTTTTAGTAGATTTTTGGGGGTTTTGTTGTTGTTGTTTTGTTTGTTTGTTTTTTAATTTTTATTAGAGTATAGTTGATTTACAATGTTATGTTAGCTTCAGGTGTACAGCAAAGTGAATCAGTTATACATATACATATATCCACTTTTTTTTTTTTAGATTCTTTTCCCATATGGGCCATTACAGAGTATTGAGTAGAGTTCCCTGTGCTATACAGCAAGTTCTTATTAGTTATCTATTTTATATATAGTAGTGTGTATATGTGAATCCCAATCTCCCAATTTATCCCTCCCCCCCTTTCCCCCTTGGTAGCCATAAGTTTGTTTTCTGCATCTGTGACTCTACTTCTGTTTTGTAAATAAGTTCATTTTTACCCTTGATTTCTACTTTTTGAACCAACCTTACACTTGGTCATTGTGTAATATTTAAGCATATAGGTTTCTTTTCGGTCACATTTTTATTTAAAATCAGTAATTGGGTTTCATCTATAGTTATCTTTTTACTGTTATCTTTGGCAGAGTTTGATAGCAAGGCTATGCTGATTTTCTAAAAAGAATTGAGAAGAGTTCCTTCTTTCTCTGCTCTGAGGTAGTTTAAATACAGCTTAAGAGCTCTCTATTTGAAGGTCTGAAAGAATTCACTCATGAACCCATCTGAAAGTACAGTGGACCCTTGAATAACACTTGGGGGTTAGGGGTGCCAAGCCTACCAGCAGTTGAAAATCTGCATGTAATTTATAGTCAGCCCTCCGTGTCTGAGGTTCTGCATCCTCAGATTCAACCAACTTCAGATAGTATAGTACTGTAGTATATATTTAGTGGGAAAAAAATTCACCTGTAAGTGTATCCATGCAGTTAAAACCCATGTTGTTCAAGGGTCAATTGTACATTGTTCTTAAAAACAGCAATAATATTCAGCAAAAAGGTCCAGAACTTTAAAAGGTCCAGAACTTTAAAAGGCGAACAAACAAAAACTCCTTAGAGTAAATCCTTGTAAAAGAAAGGGTGTGAAACACCAATAATGTCAAGAAAGAAGAACTGCTGTACTGATCCTGGTTATTTTTGTCCCCCACCTTTTTTTCCCCCCCCCCTGTTCTGGGAAAATGCTGTAGGTAGACTGAGGCTGATAATAAAGTGTTTTACTGTTTTTTCTCTTCTCTACTCCAGTTTATGAAGGAAGGAGTGTTGCTTCTACATGGGCAAGCTCTTCTATGCCCTGAAAGAAACCAGGAGGGATACTCAACTGAGAAAGCATCAGTTTCACTTTGTTGTCATCAGCTTCCCAATTTTGCCAGGAAATTTCTTGCTTTAGAGGTAGTAACCAAGCTTACATTCTACTCTAGCCAAATCCCATAGGGGAGTTTCAAAAGGAGTGGTTGAGAACGTATGCAAGCTCAGCATGCTTTTACTTATTTAATTTGAAGTGAAAATCAGTAGCACCGTCTAGGTATGTACATGGCCTCTGCACACACGTAAGAACAGGGCTGGCTTCTAAGGAATACAAACCATCCAACCAGAGCCCACCGTTTTACTCAGCTAATGGTTTACTGTTAATATGTGGATAGTATTGTATTATGTAATCTTTGGTAGAGTTACTAACTTTTATAAATGATTATTTTAAATATTTTTTGATTACTTTCAAGACTATTACCTTAGATAATGGAGTTTAGCAGTGTACATCTGTGAACTGTGGAGGAGACTTCAAGACACTCGTAAGTGTTATTTACAGAAGAATACAGGCATTATGTCAATGCTTGGATATTTGAGTATCTTAAATTATCATCTGTTAATCTAGAACAGATAATTATTGGCATAATTTGGGGGGCATGCCCTAAATAAATAAAGACTTGCATGTTTTTTAAAAGCATACCTATTATCTGTAAGGAAATGGTGAAAAATAGATAGCCTGTTGATGTAAAACTTCACTATTCTAACTACAGTTGATCCTTGAACAACACAGGGGTTAGGCATGCCAACCCTCTGCTCAGCTGAAAATCTGCATATATTTTACAGTCAGCCTTCTGTATCTAAGGTTCCTCCGTATCTGTGGTTCCACCATACTGGCAGTTCCACATCCAGGGATTCAACCAACCACAACTGAGCAATGCAGTGTTTATGTTTACCTTAGATGGGTAGAACATCACATGCCTAATTTCCTTTTTGGTGTTAATACTATTTAGTTTTGCACTTCAACCCATAGAATTTGATAAACAGTTTGAGAGAGGTCCTACTGGAGATAAAAAAGGAAATGAGGCAAAGCTGAGACTCATGGGTGTGGTCTTTGGCTATAACGTCTTCTTTTAACTCTTAGAAGATAGCACAAAAAGTTTCACCAAGTTTTAACATCCAGCGAAGTGGAGAACCTGGTCTGGGGAGCTTTTGGTTTGATCAGTGGGATTGTCTTACCTTGTTTATCCTGATGCATTTAGCAATCCAGCTTATGAAAAAAATACGATATCCAAATTCTGACACTACTGGATCTATGATATTTAAGTTTCTATTACTTTAGCTGCCTGATTGGAACATAGTAACAGTGTAGTGCAGTGTGCTATGGGTATATCCATAACCGAAGTTTACAACCTGGAAAGTGAGAACAGAAATGCAAGCTGTCATTTTGGGGAATTGGCTGCTTGTGTTATGGAACTTTCTTAAAAGTGGGAAATGATCGTAAGTAAATGTCAGGAGTGACAGTTCTCTTCCATTTCCTCTCTTCAGGCAAGGAAAACATACATACTTTTTAAGTGTCTTTAAAGGTTTACCTTAACCATCTAAGACAGAGGATGTTATTTTATTTATGTGTATATACTACATTGTTGACTTATTTTCTGCTTTTTGCTTCTGTTGCTTTGTGTGAGTGAGGAGGCAAACATAGAGCTAAGATAGAGAAAAGACAGGATGTATCTCACTTATTCACCTCTTCGTTTGCTAAGATGGCAACTTTTCTGAGATAGAATATGAACTCTTATTATTATTCATACCCCGAGGGGTTGGGAAAAGCAGGTGACTTTCTTTTCTAGGGCAGAGTGGAAGACGTCATATTTACTCTATGTGATCCTTCCCCCATCCTGAAGCTTCTGTAGATTTGAACTGGCATCTTACCACAAGTGTGAACCCTGGTAGAATACTTACCCAGAAGCAGAATAGTCTCAGCAGTGGGGGAAACCCAGCAGAGGACCTTTTTCTACTTACTAAATCACCCACACTTGTCTCTACTTGTCCACAAAAAGTAGACTTGTTAAAGATTTATAAATCATTTTAGGGGTGGAGGTGATGGAAATCTACCTTTAGGCCTGTGATTCTTTTCAAACTTGAAATCCCAATGTATATAACTAATCACAGTTGAGCTGCTCTGGTTGAACTGGGCAATTGGTGGTAGACCATTGTTTGGCTCATACACCTGCAGCCTCAATGGAGCTCCAAAAGCACCACTACTTTCTTTGATTATTACTTTTTATTCAGGATTGGTTAGATATCATTTGGTATCATAATGCTGGTTGTCAAAGACAACAGGCTTAAGATATTTTTATCTATAAAATAAGGGAAGAAATGTTTGTTTAAAAAGAAGGAGGGGGACTTCCTTGGTGGCACAGTGCTTAAGAATCCGCCTGCCAATGCAGGGGACATGGGTTCAAGCCCTGGTCCGGGAAAATCCCACATGCCACAGAGCAACTAAGCCCATGTGCCACAACTACTGAGCCTGTGCTCTAGAGCTCACGAGCCACAACTACTGAGCCCGCATGCCACAACTACTGAAGCCCGGGTACCTAGAGCCCATGCTCCACAACAAGAGAAGCCACCACAATGAGAAGCCTGTGCACCTCAACAAAGAGTAGCCCCCGCTCGCCACAGCTAGAGAAAGCCTGCGCGCAGCAACGAAGACCCAATGCAGCTAAAAATAAATAAATAAACAAACAAGAAGAAGGAGGGTGGGAGGAGTTAGAGTACCACTTGAGAAAATTTAACATCCAGATAGTAGGAGTCATAGAAAGGGACACAGAAGGAATGAAATTGCTCAAAAAGTTATTCAAGAAAATTTACGAGAACTGAAGGGTGAACTTCCACGTGGGTTAGGTACAAGATCAGAAATCAAAATGGCTCTGGACTTCAACAAAAACAAAAGGGGGCATAGTAAAACTTACAAAACTCTGAGGAAAAATTACTTCCAACCTAGAACTTTTAACCTGGCAAACTGTCCTTTAAATCTGAGGGTAAAGATATTTTCCATTATGAAGGGTCTCAAAAAATTTACTTTGCAGGCACTTTATCAGGAAGCTACTAGAGGGCTTACTCCACCAAATTGGGGAGTAAAACAAGAAGGATGAAGATTTGGGATACTGAAAATGAGGGATTCAGCTAGAGAGAGAGGTGAATAAAGGGAATCATCAAATTCAAGTTGAAAGAAAGTCTCAAGATGAAGGCTTTCCTCTAGGCATAGAAATCAACAAATCTAGACTTGAGCAAGTCAGAAAGGTCAAGGAGAGATTCTTCTAGGAAGATGAAATGGATAGAATAATTGAAGTGTCTCAGTGGATTGAGGAGTTGTAGTAATGATAATAAGAAATGAAACAAACAAGAAATTTTTTCAGGAAAAATGTTTTTCAGGAAAGGAAAAGGAGCCATAGTATATTATATGGCTCAGCAGTGAATAGCATTACGTAGTCATAAGAAAGTTAAAGTAGAATGCAAATCTAACCAAAAAATAGGATATAACTATATGAGGAGAATGGAGAGAATATAAAGGGAGGGGAGATTTTAAAGAGAGCTGAATCCTTATTTTGCATAGTGGGAAGACAAGTAAAACTGAAAACTCAGTAGTGGCAATATTAACATGTTATTTAGAGATACAGAGATAATACCAAAAAGAATCAACCAAAAGGGACTTCACTGGTGGCGCAGTGGTTAAGAATCCACCTCCCAATGCAGGGGACACGGGTTCGAGCCCTGGTCAGGGAAGATCCCACATGCCGCGGAGCAACTAAGCCCGTGCACCACAACTACTGAGCCTGCACTCTAGAGCCCGCGTGCCACAACTACTGAGCCCACGTGCCACAACTACTGAAGCCCACATGCCACAACTACTGAAGCCCACACTCCTAGAGCCCGTGCTCCACAACAAGAGAAGCCACTGCAATGAGAAGCCTGTTCACCACAACGAAGAGTAGCCCCTGCTCGCTGCAACTAGAGAAAGCCCGTGTGCAGCAACGAAGAGCTGACACAGCCAAAAATTAAAAATAAAATAAAAATAAATTTATAAAAAAAAAAAAGAGGAATCAACCAAAAGAGCTGAAAATTGTTGCCAAGGTGAAGCAGGAAATGGGAAGGGAGGAGAGTAAGGTACTACTGTTTTTCTTAAACCTTATAAAGTTATTTTACTCATTAAAATGTAGATGTGTTATGCTTTGATTAAAAATAAAATAAAAACTAAATTAGGGTGAAAAGAGCTAGGATGTTGGACTTTCACATCAAAGAGACCTGGATTTATCTGGGTCTTCCATTTTCTCATTCGTTGAACTCAGGCAACGTATTTAACCTTTTGAAGCTCAGTTTCCTTATCTGGAAAGGGAACATTAAAATAAGGTAGTTCATGTAAAGTAGCAAGCAGTTTTTACCTCAGCAGGTGTCAGTCTCTACCCCGTCCCTAAGGTTTCCCAGGAGGAAATAGGGAACCACCACCACTGTTGGGAAGCTTCCCATTCAATTATAAGACTAAGATTGTCCTTCTGGTTCATAGCTGTGTGCCTATTCAGATTGAAGGCATGGCACTGGGATCTATGCCCTTTCTAAACTATCTGTAGATAGTTAGAGAATTTAAATAGAATTGAGATGATTTAGAGTATTGGTAGGGGTAGAATCAAGTTATAAGGACTGCTTGGTGGGAGAACTCTGGTCACACTCAGATTTCTCTTTCAGCATGAACTTCAGTGCAAATGCCATTAATGGTGTCTCTTCCATTAATAGAGAAAACAGTTGTCACATAGACTGATGAACTGTGGGAATTTCATGGAACCAAGATCAACAAGAGTGCTGTTGCTCTGGACCATCTGCCAAAGTATCAAAATACCTTTTTTTTTTTTTAAGAACATCTACCTTAGCAACTGCTATTTTTGTTTCTCAATTCTATACACTTCTTTTGGAACAGTTCATAAAGCAGATCACTGTGGAACAGAAGGACACTTTATGAAAGCCTATTTCCCCGCCTTGGTGCCTATTTGTGTAGTGTTTTACAGAGTACAGTGCTTTCCCAGTTATGACTTGATCCCCTATGGCAGTGATTCTAAATCTTTCACACTTGCTTCTCCCTCTTCCTCCCCTCACCGCCCCCTCTCCACCAAAAAAAATTATGATCCAAGAAGTCTTGGACAGGGGTGGCTGATCTGTTTTTTGAAACTGCCCTGGATTATTCTAATGTACTGACAGGTTGGGAACCCATGTCCTACAGCATGCTGTACCCCAGACATTCTAAACTGGGACAGATGAGAGAACCGAGGTCCACAGAAAGGCTACAGCTTATTTACTCTCACCCATCAACAAGCATATCTAGACTGGACATGTTTTCTGCACTTCAACTCTGATTCTATCTTTGGTTGACTAGGCTTTTTAATTTTTGATTCTCTAACTTGTATTAAGAGAGAAATTAACACATTTTACACAAGATGTGGTCTCAGTTAAAAATAAGATTTGGAATCTTATTTTATAGCATCTTTTTAATTTTTTCCAGATGCAAAAGGAAATGAAACAGAATCAAATTTTTTAATAAACTCTTGCTCCTCCACAGTAGGGTAGCATAACAAGCTAGACTTAACTAGATCTGAATATTCACATTTGGGATCTGGGACTTAACTAGATCTGAATATTCACGTTTGAGGAAAACTGGAGTGGCCCTGAAAAGAGTAGAGATTTGGGTAATTTTGGCACAGAGGCAGGTTTGAGAAGTTGGTTTGTCAGGCTACCCAGGGATTTTTAGTCCTGTCTTCAGGAGTATTCAACAGTAGGAGTAAGATAGTGTGTTGCATGGTATAAAAATACTGTATCTGGTTTTAAACTTCTATCATATTATACATTTAAAGTCACAACCTAAACATCTTGGGAATGACTAGGAATGGAGATCTGGATATCTCTGAAACCTTATTTATTTTCTCACTGGAGTTCTCTCAGTTACTTCTAATAAGACAAGTTGTGACTTGCAAACATTTGCCCAGCAGCCTCTAGGTGTCCTCAGGGAAATTAAAAGCAGCGGTATGAAGAGCCGTAGAGTTCTGTGCTGGTAATTAAGAGCACAGAGTACAGCTTATAATTATGTAGGCTTTTGCCTGTTCCCATTTATCATTGGTAATATTCTCAAGGCTAAATGACTGTTCAGCGATTTCAACTGCGATTTAAGAGAAAATAGACCTTTTTGTGAAAAGGTCCTCTGTCTCCTGAAGTTTCATTCTCTTTTCATAGAAGAGCTCTCTCCTTTCGTAGTGGTTATGATTTAGTAAATGACTCAGAGATGCTGGAGGGGCCCCTAATCTGTTAACTCATGAGATTTTAACTACTTCTTTTTCAAAAACAACTTTGCCCTTTATGAATCTGGTGCAACCTGTGTCATTTCTTCTGGTTGGCGGGACCTTTTTAAGATAACTGAAAATATTTTTTCACACTTTTTAAATTAAAACCAGAAGATAGGTACAAATGTTCTACTCTTGTGAAAGATCATTAATAATACTATTTCATTATCATAAATTTGGTAGAGTAGAAGAGAGAGACTTAAGAAAAATAACACATTCACTCTACCAGAAAGTTATTTTTCTTGTTATTTAACACTGTATAAATGTTAACAGAACAGAACGTTAGATAACATTCCTACCTGTTTGGCTAATAATCTCTTCATATAAGGTAACAGACTTATACTAAAATGCCTTACTATTTTATGCATATCCTAGTTTTCCTTCTGACGTTGTCCAGTGGGCCTATCCTCTTTTTTGGTTTATATTTGGGAGAAAAAAAGTGTGCATCTTGTGACACAAAGTGGTACAATAACAAGTATTGCTTCTTTCTCCCTCCACTGTTTTCTTTTAAAAAATGTAAGGGTTTTGTTTGTTTGTTTCTTTTTTGGTAAAAAGATTTTGGCCTGGTTGACTGTCAATCAATATCAGAGGACATTAAAAACTTTAAGAATATAAGCAGGAGGGAAGGCATACTTAGCCATCATTTCTTCCTTTAGATTTCATTATCACTCAATTGGTACATTTTTCCTGACTGTTGTTAATTATGTCTCTGTTAGCACTTTTGTTCAAAATTGAATTCAATATCCTCTCCTCTCCCCCTCAGTATTTCTTCCTGTTTCTCTGTGGCTGACTAGCATCACTGTTTGCCTAATTTTTGAAGAATATGGCTGGTGAACTATCTTTAACAAAATAACCTGATTACTTATTAAAATATAGATTATAGGACTCCTTCCCAGGCCAACTGATTCAGAATTGCTGAGCCCTGAACGCTTCCTTCTTGTCTGTTGTACAGATCCAGTTGGCCAAAAAATCCTATTGATTCTACCTTTAAAATGTCTTTTAAATTCATCATCTTTCATTTTCCCTACTCCAGTTTAAGCCCTCATCTTTCACTCAGAATACAGCAGTAGTTTCTTATGGATATCCTCACTTCGTCTCCCTCATTTGTTTATATTCCCAGCTGGTATCCAGTTAATCTTTCTAAAACATATCCATCTCCTGCTTGACAATCCTCCATTATTCCTTAATGTTAGCAAGTTAAAGTCTAAATTTCTTAAGAGTGACATTCAAGGTCTACTGCAATCTGGCCGTATCTAATCTGCTGTGTAGTATAGTTTATGTAGTTAGTGCACTCTGTAACTCTAGGGTGTAACTCTTTCCAATTATGGTCTACATGAACGGTACCTATAGGGTTCTTTCAGTGCAGCACAATCATACGTGGTGGCCCTGACTATGCACCTGTCTTAGCACCCTGACCTCTCCATCCTGTCTGTACATACACCTTACTTTCATAAATACAATACTCACCACCAGTCCCTATATGCACTATACTAGTGATTTCTCAGAGCCTCAGCTCCTTCAGAGTGAATGTTCTTTCCCCTCTCATTCTCTACTTGTTGAAATCCTTCTCATATTTCACGTCCCAGTATAAGCGTCAGATCCTCTGTGAAGCCTTCCACAGTTCCTCTCATGTTAATTGTTCCTTCTATTGAGCCTTTTTCCTGCTTATACTCTTTATTTAACAGTTCTTTCTTTTCTGCTTCTTTTGAGATAAAACTTAAATACAATGAAATGTACAAATCTTGAGTGAGCCTTTGGGTCAGTTCCTACAAATGCTTCTACCTGTGTTTCCCAGATACCTATCAAGATACGCTTATACATTTTTACACATTTATAATTGATCTGTTAATATGGTTAATCATTTCCATGTGTTTCTGCCTTACTAAATTATAAGCTCTGATTAGAGCTTATAAGGCAAAGACTATGAGTTTGTCTCTTTCCCATGGAAAAAGGAGAACCTACTGTGTGTTCAGCACTGAACCAGTCTTGAATATTGTACCAGTTAGGATACAGCTCAGCTCCTCTCTTAAGAGACCCCCAAAGACACTGGCTTAAACAAATAAGACAGATATTTTATTTCTCTCACGTATTACAATTCAAAGTATAAGATGTCCAGAGCTGATCTGGCAGCTCTATTACAATTCAAAGTATAAGATGTCCAGAGCTGATCTGGCAGTTCCACAGTGTCAAGGACCTGGGCTTCTTCATTCTTGTTGTTCCACATCTCCTTGTTCCACCATCCTGGAAGTGTTGCCCTCACCACAGTGTTTCAGGTGACTAACCACAATATTCCATCCAACTGGGAAAGGGAAAAAGAAGAGAGCTTGTCTTGGAAGTTACACTTACTTGCTGATGACCAGAACACAGTCACATGACCACATCAGCTAAAAATCAGGAATACTCGAAGAGGAGAGAATGGATATTGAGGAACAGTTAACAGATATTGCTTCATATATGATCTCAATCTTCACAATAAACCTACAAACTATGTATAAGAAAACTAATACTCAGAGAAGCTAAGTAAATGGCTAGAAAACTGCAGATCTGAGATCTGAATTCAAAGCCTGTACTTTTTTTTCATTCTACCTAGTAAAGTGTTAGGAGGGACTATATAATTGTTATGAAATAAAGAAAGTCATTAATTTTCACAGTGTTACATCATGTATTTTCATATCACATATTTTCACAATATCATATCTCTTCTAGGACATCCCATATAACTTTATTCCATACTTCTCATTATCTTTAAATGAATTACCATATCAACTGGCTTGTAACTTTTAAATCTATGATATCATTTATGAGGAAAAATAAATCACTATATTTGCCAAGCAAAAGCTTCTATACTCTATATTTGTTTAGAAATGCTGTCTAGTCATAAAGTTGAAGGAGATTGTCTTGTAACCCCTTCACTTTAAAAGCAAGGAAAATCGAGGTCCAGAGCAGATATAGGACTTGTCCTGTATTCCATTACTACCCTTGCTTCTTTTCAAGCATCATGGACGAGGACTAGCCTAATTAATCACTTCTATAAGTAACCATAATTGTTATACTTAAGAATTGTCTCAGGTTTGCAGAGTTGTCCTGATCTGGAAATTCAAACTGAACAATGCATAAGAAATGTGTGTAATCCTGGGCTGTTTTAGTGAAGAATGGATATTATCTAGCACAAAAAAAAACATCTTTATAATTGTCAGGAACCTGTTTTAGAAAGGATGACTGCTATTTGACAGTTAAATAAAAGGAATGGGTGAGGTCATTCCTACCCATAATTCAAAACCCAAGTCAAATGCCATCTACCTCTCAATGCCTTTCCTAAACCTTGTAAATTGATGTGAGCACTTTCCTTTCCAAACTCTAGCCTTTAAATATCTCCAGGTACTCATATATATTCTTTAAGTTACAGCTAATGGTGCCGTCGTCAGGGTAGGTTTCATGTCTGTTTTGTTTTCACTACATCAGTGGCGCCCAGCCCAGGCTTTGTTTTTTGTTGGCACTCAGTAAATGTTTTATGGAATGAAATATCCATCATGGCATTTTAGGAGAATACTTTGCAGCTGGCTTTAATAAACAATCCTTGAACTAAGAGTTTCGAAGATTTAGTCCCAGTCACTTGCTTATAGCTTTGTAGCTGTATGCAGGTCATTTAACTCCTCTGAGCCTTATCAGTCAGATTGGAATACGAGTAACAGGAAATGAAGAGCTGGTGAAAAACTTTGTAAAAGGAACACAACATTAAGGTGGCACTATCCCTAAAGCCCCTTGCTGCATCCCACATAGTGCCTTACATGTATTAAGCAAACAACTACTTCAGTTTTTCTAATTTAATTGAATCATAATGGTATATATTTTATTGAAATCAAAGTTTGGCCCTAGTAGTTGACACAGCTTTGTTGGAGCTGGGAAATTTTACCGAGGGAAAATAAAATTATTGCCCTCATGCAGGCTGATTCTCCTATCCTAGAACAGTTTCGTTATGAACCAAGGATCAATGAAAGAGGAAGCAGCCTGATGCCCAGGGATTTTCTTAGTACTTCTTCCTGTGCAAGCACATGCTGGACCTGGGAGGCAGAATAGGAACTTGCCACCCTCCATTTTCCATCTTACAGGAACAACCCAAAGGAAAAAAGGGACTTCTGTCAGAGGAATAGAGGTAGGTGTGACAGGACTATCCTGAAGCCAGGATTACCCTGGGGGTGGGATGCTTTGTATTCTGCCCACCCAGCTATACTGTCTTGGGCATCAGTGAGTTAAGTTTTTCCTTGTGTGGTATGAGGAAACTAGTAAACCAAACCCAGAAATAAAGAAATTACCACGGAAGGCTTTCCTTAAAATACATTTAAAAGAGTGAAGCCATAACTAGAAGAATGTTTCCAAGGCAGAGCTGGCTCTAGCTTGGACCTCCTGGGTTTAGGGGATGAGAGTGGCCATTTGATTTGAGTTTGAGCATGTTTATTGTAAATAAAACCATTTCCCTGGAGCCTGGCAAGTTTTGCAGAAGGCATACCAAAATGTAATTGAATTGTGACTGCCTCTTAAATTGTGAAATTAATTTTACACTTAACAAATGCTTTAAAAAATAGAGGAACAAGTGGCTTTAAAGTTCAGAGTGTTAATATTTGAAATCTGTCCAATTTAATTAACTGCCTCCCAGAGACTGTTTCCTTTTTCTCTGGTCAGTGTCACTGATCTAACACCCAATTTTCTTCTTTGTTGTGAGAAAGGAATTAAATGCATCATTTATTTAGTTGTATTGACCTGAATCATATCTCCCCAGCATACATTCTTATTTCAGGAAATCGGATGCATCCATGTGGAATTTACTCAGTAACTCTTCCTAGTGACATTTGTGTGATCTAATTCAAGGAACTGAAATGAAGGCTGCACATGATTTACTTGCATATGATGCAGCTGTTTTTAGTACTGTATTTACATTTTTAAAAGCAAGAATGCACCTTCTTGATGGAACAGACATGCATTTTTAGATTCACAGACTCAAGAACCGTAGAACAAAGAAGTTTCTTAGAAATTGAATCCAGACATCTCTTTTTGTTTTGAAGAGGTAGAAACTTGAGTCCCAAAAGATTTAGTGGCCCTGAACTAAGCTCACAGGGTCAGCCAGTGATAGAACAAAACAAGAAACT
This sequence comes from Aethalodelphis obliquidens, assembly GCF_003676395.1. Taxonomy (NCBI): domain Eukaryota; kingdom Metazoa; phylum Chordata; class Mammalia; order Artiodactyla; family Delphinidae; genus Aethalodelphis; species Aethalodelphis obliquidens. The sequence goes on along the minus strand of NW_020837946.1, from coordinate 70,003,099 downwards.
AGATGGGTTCCCGATTCAAGCCTCTTGTTTGTCCCAGATAAATGTAGGTGTGGTTTACATTGACAATTTGTTATGACATCTGCAGCTTATTAAGACAGTGATAGACAACCTAGCCACTTAGCTACTTAAATCATCTAATTTCTGCATGAGCATATTACAGTATACTATAGTCCCTTTAGCTACCTACCCTTATTTTTCTTTTCCTGCTTATATACTTATTTTTAATCTTGTGTTTTTTTAAGCCACCCTAAATCAATTTTTTGAATGATAATATCTAAATAAATACTCGAAGTGATGCTTTGTGTTCATGCTAATTACTCATGTTTCCATAGTGTCTACGGTATGTCAGAGATCCTGGCAATGTTAATTATCCTAACAGTATTTCATCTTTTCCATCTATCAGAAGTAGCAATAAAAACAAATTTCAAGTGGAGTGCCTAAAAAATATATCATTCTTTCATTGCTTCACAAGGTAAAGACACTGTAATCCCCATAATAAAATCCTTGAAATTGTTTTTATCAAGCCTAGAAAATAACTTAGGAGTGTATTTAGTATCTTAAAATGAAAGACTGGCTGATGGGATTGAAATATTACCTAGGTATTTAAAAGGGCATTGTGATTTATGGTAAACTGATTTTCAACAAGGCTGCCAAGGGCATTCAGTGGGAAAAGAAAAGCCTTTTCAACAAATGATACCAGGACAACTGGCTAGCCACATGCAGAGGAATGAATCTGGAGCCCTACCTCATACCATATTATACAAATTAACTCAATATGGATCAAAGATCTAAATGTAAAAGCTAAAATTATAAAATTTCTAAAAGGAAATGCAGGTGAAAATCCATGTAATCTTGGGTTAGGCAATGGTTTCTTAGATATGATATGAAAAGCACAAGAACAAAAAAAGATAAATTGGACTTCATCAAACTAAAAACTTTGTCAAAGGGCACTATCAAAGAAATGAAAAGATAATCTATAGAATGGGAGAAAATATTACAAATTATATATATATGTATGTATATATGAAAAGTGGGCAAAGGACTTGACTAGAGATTTCTCCAAAGAAGATATACAAATGACCAATAAGCACTATAAAGATGCTCAACATCAAAACTGTGATGAGGTATCACTTCATACCCACTAGGATCCTAGCATATAATTTTAAAATGGACAACAATTATTGGTGAAGATGTGGAGAAATTGGAACTCTTGTACGTTGCTAGTGGAAATATAAAATGGTACAGCTTCTGTGGAAACGTCTGGAACTTTTGTGGCAATTCCTCAAAAAGTTAAACATAATTGTCATCTGACCCAGGAATTCTGCTCCCAAGCACATATCTAAGAGATTAAAAACATATGTTCACACAGATATGTATACACAAATTGTAGCTTTATTCAAAATAACCAAAAAGTGGAAACAACCCAAATGTCCATTAACTGAGAAATGAATAAACAAAATGTAGTATATTCATAAAATGAAATATTATTCAGACATAAAAAGCAATGAAGTACTGTTACATGCTACAACATGGATAAAGGTTGGAAATTTTATGCTACATGAAAAAAGCCAGAGACAAAGGCCATGTATTTTATGACTCCAGACGTCCAAAGTAGGCAAATCCATAGAGTCAGAAAGTAGATTAGTGGTTGTCAGGGGATAGAGGGGAGATGTGAATTGGGACTAACTGCTAATAGGTACAGGCTTTCTTTCTGAGGTGATAAAAATGTTCTGTGATTAGATATTGGTGATGGTTATACAACATTGTGAATATACTGAAAACCACAGAAGTGTATACTTTAGAATGGTGAATTTATGTTATATGAATATCTTAATGTAAAATACTGCAAGTTTTTTAAAGCATGTATACCCGACAGTAAGATAAAGGTGTTATAAAAGGTTAGAGACGGTTATGAAGGATTTCTAATCATAAGGGAGTGAAATAATTTGGTACCCCCGAAATCCCCTATGACTGATAGAGAACTTTGTCTACTCTGGCTTTCAGAGGATTAAGAGAAAGGCTCTGTGGTGTGGTTTTTACAGCTTGACAGGAAGGATCAGTCATTAGATGACCCTCTGCTCAGAGTCAGGGAATGTCGTTAGAGATGTTATGCAAGTTGAGATGATAAAAATAAATTACCTCCACTGAGTAAATCACCTGTAGTTCAGAAATAGCAAAAAAGTTGGCAAACTAATAGAGCATAGGGGTAGGACTGATGGGATGTGATTTTTCTTTTTTAATGTAGAGTCCAACGGCAGCTCTCCCTAGATTTTGTGCTAAAATAAGAGCATTTTCACACATTTTAATTGCTCTGTGATAACAACAGTGTGAACTCCATCCACAAACATTTATCTACTTAATTTTGCTCTAATTTCAGTGTAGCAAGCATTTACCTTGTAAGTGGGAATAACTGTCCATTTAGTAAAAAGAAGTCCCTTCTCACATTGCTAATCCTGTTGTGCATTTCTGTAATAAAGAGTAATAACAAATGGCCTTTTATATTTTTCCATTTTTAGCTTGCATTTATAGAATACCATGTGCAAAGTAGGATCTTTATGAACTGGAACCCTAATTGCTCCTTAAACATTAGTAAAAAAATATTTAAAAATTGTAGAAGTTAAGGTTTCACAATATTTCTGATCAGGATTTTAAATGAGGCTTTTTTGCCTTTATAAAAATTGATAGTACTTGGTGCTATAATGTTCATGATAAACCATATAGAACTGTCTTTGAGGTACATTTTTTTTTTTTTTTTTTCCGGTACGCGGGCCTCTCACTGTTGTGGCCTCTCCCTTTGCGGAGCACAGGCTCTGGACATGCAGGCTCAGCGGCCATGGCTCACGGGCCCAGCTGCTCTGTGGCATGTGGGATCTTCCCGGACCGGGGCACGAACCCGTGTCCCCTGCATCGGCAGGCGGACTCTCAACCACTGCTCCACCAGGGAAGCCCTGAGGTACATTTTTAAAGTGAGATTTATATAACTTAATAGCTATCTAAATTTTTCAATTATTTTCCAGACCTGTCATTTACTCCATCATTTATAGTGATGCTACAGGACAGAGAGGAATGGATAAAAACATTGGCGAGCAACTCAATAAAGCTTATGAAGCCTTTCGACAGGCATGCATGGATAGAGATTCAGCAGTAAAAGAACTACAGCAAAAGGTATGTGGTTTTGGTTTTGAAAGTTATTTACCCTGGTAAATGGAATTTGAGTCTTGTGCAATGGAAAATATTATATTGTTAGAAAGTGCCTTGAAGAACTAAAACACAGTGATATATTAATGGATGAAATTTGAGATTTTTATTTGTTATCTTTTTTAAAAACATTGTGACCTGTGGGAAGAATTCATTTTAAGGTGATTGTATTGAGGAAAGATAAGAATGTTATCTTCCATAAATAATTTTTAAATAAAATGACAAACTGAAAGTCAGAAGTATTATTATCTCAGCTAGTTTTATTTTTTTGTGTTTTTTTTTGTTTTTTTTTTCGATACGCGGGCCTCTCACTGTTGTGGCCTCTCCCGTTGTGGAGCACAGGCTCCGGACGCGCAGGCTTAGCAGCCATGGCACACGGGCCCAGCCGCTCCATGGCATGTGGGATCTTCCCGGACCAGGGCACGAACTCGTGTCCCCTGCATTGGCAGGCCGACTCTCAACCACTGCGCCACCAGGGAAGCCCTTTTTGTGTTTTTTTTTTTTGCATGGTTATTTGGCTGGTGCGAGGACTGTACAAATCTTAAAATATCCTGGAACTAAATTTGTTATTAATTTATAATAGTCTTCCATTCTTTAAATGTAACAGTTAAAAATCAACTATTTCACTGAAATCTTTAGTGACTTATCAGAATGTTCAGCTTTTTAAAATTACTCCTGTACACATAAAACTTCTGTTTAGTGCTTTCAGTTTCAAGAGAAAGTAAATTGGAAGAAAGGTATACCCAGGCAAAAATTACTTGGTCTGGTAGTTACCAGGCACATGTCTGTTATTTGTCCATTATAAGGTTTTCACTGGTCTACAGCAAAATGAGAATAATGTAATGAACTTCTTACAATGCTAAATTTATTCCGTTTAGAATTCTGTCCTTTATTCTGATATTGTTTCCATGTTTCTGTACTGTCAGAATAAAGAGCAAAATTTTATTAACATATATATTCATTGAATGATGATCATAGAGTTTTTTGTTTGCTTGTTTAATATCATTACTTAGTGTTTTGGGGGTCCCCAATGCCACCCACACATTCTGCGATTCTCTAGAAGGACTCACAGGACTTAGTATACTGTCATACTCAGAGCTAAGGTATATTACAGAGACATTGTAAAGATACACAGCCAGATCACTAATGGAAAAAGACATCAGGTGGAGTCTAGAGGAATCTGTGTGCAGGCTTCCTACGCTCTTTCCCTCCTGTGAGAGGTCACACAGAGTGCACCCTCTCCAGCTTCAAAAATTCACTCAGCACACTTGCAGTGTTTTGGCATGGGGAACTCCATTTGAGACTCAAGAGCTTGGGTTTTTTTTAAGGGCTGGTTACATAGGCACCCTCTGTCAACCAAAATTTCAGATTCTCAGAAGGAAAGTAGTTATTCACCATAAATCTCATGGTACAGTCTAAGTAGGCTGGCACAGCATTTAGAATCTTACCACTTAAACGTTTTCAAAAAGCAAGTTCCCAGATGCTGTCAAGGGCCAGCCTTGCAAATAGGCCTTTCTGAAGATAAACAGCCTAAGGCCTGCTATGTTAAATTATTCCTGCACGGGCAGTTGAAAGTGGAGGATCTTATGTTGGTTCCCTCAATTAAAAAAAAAAATTTACTAGCCTGTGGAATTCTGAAGTCTAAGAAATATGCTAGCCATGCGGTTCTTAGTTTCTTCCATAAATATAGGAACTACACAATTCCCTTCCTCCTTTCCGTTTGATACATCTACTATAAAACTAGCTGTTATACATACTTCACTGCATTCCTCAGAAATTATCATTATTCTTTGTGATTCTCCTTTTGATTTACTAAAGAATACTCACAGTTATATAGGTAAACTTAATGGGCTAGATGTCTTCATTAGGGGTGCACAAGAGAAACAGAGATGGGATAATGACAGGCACTTTCTCAATTTTTTTTTTTTTTTTTTTTTTGCGGTACGCGGGCCTCTCACTGTTGTGGCCTCTCCCGTTGCGGAGCACAGGCTCCGGATGCGCAGGCTCAGCAGCCATGGCTCACAGACCCAGCCGCTCCGCGGCATGTGGGATCTTCCCAGACCGGGGCAAGAACCCGTGTCACCTTCATCAGCAGGCAGACTCTCAACCACTGCGCCACCAGGGAAGCCCTTTCTCAATTATTGAAATGAAGTTTGGATTTCTTTTCCTTTCCAGTTCATGTATAAGGCATAATCACTTTTTAAAAAACAAAACAAAAACTCCCAGCTTTTATTCTTCTTATTTTCCCATTAGGTTCATTAAGAAACTTCAGCAATACTGTACTTGCTCTAGGAAAGTTAGGAAATACAGAATTAGGGAAAAGGAATATTGAGATATTCTTGGGTTAAGGCAGACACAGGAATTTCTCTGTCTCCTCTTCTTTCTGCACTGGCCAGTGGTAAGCAATTGAAAACTTTTGTAATTTAATCTCTTATCTGCCATGGAAGAAACCTTCACTCACAGCAGCAATTATCTTAAAGAGGGGAAAGGGAAATATTTTTTTACATTTCTCAAGAACAGGGGAAGAAAAAATATATACTATATATTCTTATATGTTAAACTCTAAATATTTTGATTTATTTAAGAAACATTATTGAGTGTCTGCTGTGTACTGGGTCCTTAATGAGGTTCTAAGAATACTGAAATAAAATATAGTTTATGTCCTTAAGGAACTTTCAATAAGTAAAAAAGGAAGATCAAGTTATTACCATAGCATACTAAGTGCTACAGTAGAGATCTGTACAGGATAATATGTGAGCACAGAGAAGAGGCATCTATCTCAGTCTGGAAGGATCAGGTCATAAGCCCACTACTAAGCCCAACCCTTTAGCTAAGATTAGGAGGAAATTAAATTAGGGAAGATGGATCCTGCAAGCAGAGAGAGAATATTATATAATAAAATCTTGGAAGTGAGGAATGTATGGTATGTTTTATGTACCATAAGGTGATCCTATGGCTCCAAAAGGAACTATAGGGCAGTATAGGAAAAGAAGCTGTGAAGGTAGATTAGAGCCCTATCTCTATGATCATGATTATGTAGTTTGTACGTATTCTTATTCATTCAAAATTTATTGAAGGATTTAATATATGCTTTAGAAGGGTCTTCCTGACAGTGGGATAGGGGATAAATAGGATAGAGAATTCACTCAACAAACATACATTGATGCTAAGCAATGGTCTAAGATCCAGGAATATAAAAATAAGTGGCAAATCAAGTTGCATTTTAATATATATATATTTCTATTAATATACATATATTAAATACATATGTACATATGCTTCAATTTACAAAAGAAAGAATGAATGCAATCATTTCAAGCGATCAAAATGAGGACTTAAATTAAGCATTGGGAATAAATTTGGGAATAAATCTAAGATTTATTTAGGAGATAGAATGAAAAGCAGGTGGCATATGAATGTAGGCCACTTCTGAGGGTGATGGCATAGATTCTAAGATGATACCCACGTATCTGGAAGAGAAGACTGGATTAATAGTGGTGCTGATGAACTGAAACCAAGAATGGAGAAGAAGGTTCAGATTTAAGGGGTTGGGAAATAAGATGTATAATTAGATTTTAGTTATTAGGTTTGGTTACCTATGGGACATGCAGGTGAAAATGTCCAATGGATGGTTGCAAATATGGACCTAAAAGCCTAGGTAGAGTTCTGAATTGGAGATTCTAGATATAGGTTGTAGAACAACAGATTTCATCATAGCCTTGAATGTTTATAACATTTCTGAGTTATATGTATGGGGTGAAGGAATATATGAAGGACAGGAGGGTAAGAGGGAGAAAATAAGGAAAACCAGTTGGTTGCTGGAGATTCAGAAATAGGTTAAGGAATTTACTATGAACAGAGGAGAAACACCCATTCCTCTAAGAATTGGAGGGAACAAGAGAGAGAAATAGCTGCAAGTGAAAATAAGTTTGCAGATAAGAGGTGGAGGTGGCAGGAAGTTAAAAGGGTTATCATGAATCACTTATATCTGGAATCCAAAAAAAGTCAAACCTGTAAAAAACAGAGAGTAAAATGGTGGTTACTAAGGAATTGGAGGGGGGCAGATAAGACTGACGGTGTTTAAATTTGTAACAAGTAGTAAAGCTAGAGATCCAATGTACAGTATGACAAATATAGATAATAATATTGTACTATAATTATTTAATGTGATAAATATGACTACAACAATCCTATTACAATATATAAATGTATCAAAGTAACACACTGTACACCTTAAACTTACAAAATGTTACATGTCAAATTCATTCAATTTAAAAAAATCAAATAAACAAAAAATAGTAGGGTTATCATATGAGAGTCCATTTTTTTCCTGTGAAATACAAGATAAGGTCATCTACTGAGTGAAATGATTTTAGAATATTCTGAAAGTGGTAATAAAGACTTGAAAGCTTCAGTTAAGAAAAGAAAGAAGAAAAATTTTGCATCCAGCCTTCACCATGAATTTTTGGTGGTGTGAATCCATGTTTGCTGGTTATTTTTTCATCAAGTTTCTTGATATAGAAGTAGAACAAGTGGGTGGCCAAATCCAGGATTAAGAGATTGTAGAGTTAAGAGTAGAAGAATTTCTGGTTAGGTGGCCAGAAAGTGCATACTAAAGCAATTGAAATTATGTGCTTTGCGATATAAGCTAAAATCAGAAAGAAGCTAATCTAGGAGGAATCTAACAGACTAAGAACAAAAAGAGGGTTTATGGCTGAAGTGTTCATGAAGTGAGAGAACAGATATAGAGGGAGTAGAAGAATGTGAGAGTTCAAAGGATAGGTTATTGTCAATGAGTAAATATTGATGTTTAGGATCTTCTGTCTTCATAATGAGTCATAAAAGTGGCTAGCTGGAATGAGATTGAGGAATTCAAGAAACTCTAAGACTAGAGCAATTCTCCTAGAATGGTGGTAGTTTTAGGAGCATTTAGAGAGACTGTTGTGAACGGAAGAGCAAAAATTCTTGAATGTGAGGAAATGACTAGTATCTTGGAAGATAACTGTTTTGAGGAGAGACTGGTATAATTGAATGCCTTGTGAATGGTCTTTTGCTTAAGTTTAAATGAGTAATGGCCCAGAAGTGGCAATAATGAAGCAAGATCATACTTATCTTTTTGTTCTCCCACATCTAACTCCATCACGCAACCCCTGTGGTTTGATATGACACTAGACAGCTTCATATGAGGGGGTTACAGAGGCATCTGTATCCTCAAGAGACAACATAATTATTCCCATTTTAATGTGAGATGCCAGGCTTGCTGAAATGCACATTCTTAACCACTGGACCACCAGGGAAGTAACATGGCCCTTTCAAAAGAACAAAATAAATTTCCAGAAACAGCTCCTGAAGAAAACATGCATCAGACTTAATAGACAAAGACTTTAAAATAACTGTTGTAAATATGCTCAAAGAGCTAAATGAAGCCAGACTCAAAGAACTAAAGGAAATCGGGAAAGCAATAATATGAACAAAATAAAAATTTTACTAGAGGGGTTCAAGAATACACTTGAACAGGCAGAGTACATAATCAGTGAACTTAAAGACAGGTCATTTGAAAAAATGGAGCCTGAGGTACAAAAAGAAAAATGAAAGAAAAGTTAACAGAACCTAAGGGACTTATAGGACACTATCAAGTGCAGCAATATATGCATCAAGGGAGAAGGAGAAGAGAGAAATTCTTTTGAAGAAATAGATTATTTGAATAAATAATAAAACTTTTCAAGTTTGAGGAATAACATGGATATACAAATCCAGGAAGCTTAACACACTTCATGGAGGATAAATCCAAGAGTCGTACATCAAGACAAATTATAATCAAACTGTTGAAACACAAAGGTAGAATCTGGAAAGCAGCAGGAGGAAAGTGACTCATCATGTACAAGGGAGCCCTAATTAGGCTGTCAGTGGATTTCTCAGCAAAAACCTTGCAGACCAGAAGACAATGGGATGATGTATTTAAAGTATTGAAGAAAAAAAACTGTTAACCAAGAATTTTATATCTGGCAAAACTGTCCTTCAGAAATGAGGGAGAAATTAAAATATTCCCAGACACACAAAAGTGGAAGGAGTTCATTACCCCTAGACCTGACTTACAAGAGCTGCTAAGGAATGTCCAAGTTGAAGTGAAAGAGTGCTAGAGAGTAACTTGAAGCCAAGTAAAAATATAAAGTCCTCTGGGAAAGGTAAATACATAGACAAATATAAAAATCAGTATTATTATAATTTTGGTTTGTAACTCTGATTTTTATTTTCTACAGGATTTAAAAGACAAATGTATAAAAAATAATTTTAAGTCTATATTAATGGGTACACAGTATATAAAGGTGAAATTTGTGACATCAATAGCAAAGTGGGGGGCAGAGCTATAAAGGCATAAGGTTTTTGTATGCAGCTGAAGTTAAGTTGTTGTCGATTTGAGATAGATTGTCATAGCTTAAGGATATTATATGTAATCTCAGTGATAACCACAAAGAAAATATAAAATATGCACAAAAGGAAAGGAGAAGGGAATCAAAGTGTGTCACTACAAAAAACCAACTAAATACAGAGGAAGGCAGTAGCAGAATAAATGAGGAACAAAATGCTATAAGACATACAAAAAATAAAGAACAAAATGACAAAAGTAAGTACTTCCCTATGGGTAATTACTTTAAGGATAAATGGTCCCACTCTACTCAAAAGACATAGATTAGCATAATGGATAAAAAAACTGGATTCCACTATGTGCTGTCTATAAGACTCACTTTAGATTTTAAAACATGCATAGATTGAAAATGAAAGGATGGGAAAAGACTCCGTGCAAATAGTAACCAAAAGAGAGCAAGTGTGGCTATACTAATATCAGACAAAGTAGACTTTATGTCAAAAATTGTTACAAAAAAAAGGAGGGACATTACATAGTGATAAAAGGACGGTATCAAGAAGATATAACAGTTATAAACGTATATGCACTGAACATCAAAACTCAAAAATATACGAAGCAAACATTTATAGTATTTAAGGGAAGAAATAGATGACTCTACAGTAACAGTAGGCAGCTTCAATATCTCACTTTCAACACTTCCATTAATGGATAGAACAACCAGACAAAGATGATCAATAAGGAAATAGAAGACTTGAACAACATCATGGACCAATTGGAAATAGCAGACATATACAGAATATTCCACCCAGCAGTAGCAGAATTCACATGTTTTTCAAGTTTACATGAAACATTCTCTAAGACCATATTTTAAGCCATTAAAAAGGCACCATAAATTTTAAAAGATTGAAATCATACAAAGTGTCTTTTCTAATAACAGTGGAATGAAACTAGAAATCAATGGCAGAAGGAAAACTAAGAAATTCACAAGTATGTGGAAATTAAATAACACAGTCTTAAGTAACCAATGGGTCAGAAGAAAAATCATAAGGGAAATTAGAAAATATCTTGGAGACAAATGAAAATGAAAGCACAACATACCAAAACTTATGGGATGCAGTGAAAGCGTGCTGAAAGGGTGAAGAAAGATCACAAATCAGTAACCTAACTTTACACCTTAAGAAATTAAAAAAAGAACAAAATAAACCCAGAGCTACCAGAAAGAAGGAAATAGTAAAGATTAGAGCAATGATAAACAAAATAGAGACTAGAAACTAATAAAGCCAATGAAACCAAGAATTGGTTCTTCTAAAAGATCAACAAAATTGACAAATCTTTAGCCAAATTGATTAAGAAAAAGAAGACTCAAATAACTAAAATCAGAAATGAAAGAGGGGACAATACTACCAAATTGGATAACCTGGATAAAATTGACAAATTCCTAGAAACACACAACCCACCAAGACTGGAACATGGAGAAATAGAAAATCTGAATAGACCTATATCTAGTAAAGAGGTTGAAACAGTAACCAAAAATTTACAACAAAGAAAGCCCAGAACTTAATGTCTTCCCTGGTGATTTCTACCAAACATTCAAAGAAGAATTAACACCAGTCCTTCCCACACTCTTCCAAAATATTGATCAAGATGGAACACTTTCCTAACTCAGTTCTATGAAGCCAGCAACCCTAATCCCAAAGCCAGACAAAGGCACTACAAGAAAACTACAGGCTGATATGTCTTATGAATATTAATACAAAAATCCTCAACAAAATACTAGCAAACGAAATTCAACAGCATTTTAAAAGGATTATACACTTTGACCAAGTGCGATTTATTCCTGCAGTGCAAGGATGGTCAAGTCAATCAGTGTAATCAAAATTAGTCAATGTGGGCTTCCCTGGTGGCACAGTGGTTGAGAGTCCTCCTGCCGATGCAGGGAACATGGGTTTGTGCCCCGGCCCGGGAGGATCCCACGTGCTGTGGAGTGGCTGGGCCCGTGAGCCATGGCTGCTGAGCCTGTACGTCCAGAGCCTGTGCTCCACAACGGGAGAGGCCACAGCAGTGAGAGGCCTGCGTGCCGCAAAAAAAAAAAAAAAAAAAAAAAAAAAATCAGTCAATGTAATACACCACTTTAACAGAATGAAGAGGGGGACAAAAACCACAGGATCATCTCAATTGATGCAGAAGAGTTGATAAAATAACACCTTTTTTTTTTTTTAATAAAAGCACTCAACAAACTAGGACTAGAAGGAAACTATTGCAACATAATAAAGGCCATATACGAAAAACCCACAGCTAACGTAATACTCCATGGCAAAAGACTGAAAGCTTTTTCTCTGAGATCAGGAACAAGACAAGGATGTCCACTTTCACTACTTCTATTCAACATAGCACTGTAAGTCCTACCCAAAGTAATTAGGCAAGAAAAGCAATATCCAAATTGGAAAGGGAGAAGAAAAATTATTTCCATTTGTTTCCAGATTACTTGATCCTGTGTGTAGAAAACTCGAAAGATTCCATCAAATAAACTAGTAGAACTAATAAACAAATTCAGCAAAGTTGTAGGGTACAAAGTCAACACTCAGAAATCATTAACATTAAACAAACTGAAAAGGAAATTAAGAAAATTCAATTTACAATAGTATCAAAATGAATAATATACTTAACAATAAATTTAACCAAGTAGGCGACAGACTTACACACTGAAAACTACAAAATGTTGCTGAAAGAAATTAAAAGAATAGGGAGTTCCCTGGTGGCTTAGTGGTTAGGATTCCAGGCTTTCACTGCCGTGGCCCAGTTCAATCCCTGTTCGGGGAACTGAGATCCTGCAAGCTGCACAGAGCAGCCAGAAGAAAAAAAAATTAAAAGAAGAAACATATGGGGGAAAGTCTGTGTTCTTGGGTTGGACCCTTACCTTTCACCATATACAAATTAACTTAAACCTGATCAAAGACCTAAATGCAAGAGCTACTATAAAACTCTTAGAAGAAATCATAGAGGGAGAGCTTCATGACATTGGGTTTGGCAATGACTTCTTAGATATGAAACCAAAAACACAGACAACAAAAGAAAAATTAGGTAAGTTGTACTTATCAAAATTAAAACTTTTGTGCATCAAAGGACGCTATCAACAGAGTGAAAGGCAACCCAAGGAATGAGCGAAGATAATTGCAAATCATTTATCTGATAAAGGATTGATATTTAGAATATATAAAGAGCTCCTACTCTCAACAACAAAAAACAACTTGATAAAAAAATAGGGAAAGGACTTGAATAGACATTCTCCAAAGAAGTTACACAAATGACCAATAAGCACATGAAAAGATGCTCGACATCATTAGGGAAATGCAAGTTAAAACCACAGTAAGACACCACTTTGTACCCATTGGGATGGCTATTACAGAAAATTAAATTAAGGGGCTTCCCTGGTGGCGCAGTGGTTGAGAGTCCGCCTGCCGATGCAGGGGACACGGGTTTGTGCCCCGGTCCGGGAGGATCCCGTGTGCCGCGGAGCGGCTGGGCCCGTGAGGCATGGCCGCTGGGCCTGTGCGTCCGGAACCTGTGCTCCGCAACGGGAGAGGCCACAACAGTGAGAGGCCCGCATACCGCAAAAAAAAAAAAAAAATCAGTGTTGGTGAGGATGTGGGGAAATTAGAACTCTTGTACATTGCTGATGGGAATGTAAAATAGTGTATCCACTGTGGAAAATAAATGATGTTTCTTCAAAACAAAACATAGGATTACCATATAATCTAGCAATTCCACTTCTGGGTACATACCCAAATGAACTGAAAGCAGGGATTCAAAGAGATATTTGTATGCCCATGTTCATAGCAGCCTTATTTAGTGGCCAAAAGGTGGAAGCAACCCAAGTGCCCCTCAATGGATGAATAGATAAACAAAATGTGGTATATACATACAATGGATAGACTAGTTGGATTCAGAGAGACAGAAAGTAGTAGGGTGGTTCCTAGAGGCTGGGGGAAAGGAGTGGGGAATTAGTGTTTCAAAGGACATTTTCAGTTGGGGAAGATGAAAAAGTTCTGGAGGTGGATGGTGGTGATGGTTGCACAACAATGTAAGTGTACTTAATGCCGCAGAACTGTACACTTAAAAATGGTTAAAATAGCAAATTTTATGTTACATATATTTTACCACAACTTTCAAAAAATCTATTACCAAAAAACAAAAATCAGTGTAGCCTAGATTCTCCTGCTATCTATGTTTTATTGCTGTTCACCTGTCATTCATCAGTTTGTACAGACTCGCCTGCCTTTTACCACTTAGCTGTCCATACTCCAAGTCAGTTCTTCTCACAGCATTTCTTCTAGTTCACTGCAGTTTAAGACTCAGAAGCTCCTCTTTGAAAAGTCAGTGTGCTACATCCATTTAAGAACATTCTGTCAAGCAAAGACATCTGAGCATTCCAAATCAATAAAGGAGACAAAGACAAATAAGGCAGGTAAGTGATTTTTTTAAAATACTATTGGCCAAAATTACAAAAGCAGCAGCACATGCTTATTGAAAAAAATGCAAATAATCCAAGATACACAGAATATAAAGTGATGGTCCTCTTCCTCACTTCCCAGAGGTAATCATTGTTAGTAATATATGTATATCCTTCCAAAATATGTGAATCATGTTTTTTCAAAAATGGAGTTATGCTAATTTGAAAAAGGTTTTAAATTTTTTTGAATATCTTTATCTTCACCATCATCATCACTAAGATTTATTGAGGCTTACGTTTGCCAAAGTGCTTCACAGTCATCTGATTTAATCATTTTACAGCTCTTATGAGGAAGAATTATCTTTCATATGAGGAAACTGAAGTACAAAAAGGGTGAAATAACTTGCCCACAACCACATCACTAATAAGTAGTAGAACTATGATTTGAAAAAAAAATTGCTTGACCACAGATTTCATGTCTATGACTTCTTTGCCTAAAATCATCCATAGTCTTTCAAGTTCACACATACAGAACTACCTCATTCCATCTAATAACTGATCATCTCTCTTGTACTACCTCTTACTTAAAGCACTATTTTTCTTTAACACTTCAGATACCATATTTGATTTTTCTCATTCCTTTTTGGGTTGCATTTCCTCATTCTTCTCTGTAGGTTTATTCTCTACTACCAGGTCACTAAACATTAGACTTATTCAAGGCCTTCTTTGCATCTTACTTTATATTCTTGTATGAGCTATTTCATCTTCTCCTATGGCTTCAAATACCTATGACAGTGACTCTTAAATTTATCTCCCTACTCCAGATTTACTCTCTGAGCTCTAGACTCATATATCTTATTGTCACTTGGAAGGCACATTAAACTGAATGTCAGACCTGAACTTATATATCCACTATTTTTTTCCCACCTATACCATATTAATAGAGTAATGAGTTTTATAAGGTACCGTGTGGAATAATACTGCCTTTTATTTATCCTAAGTTACCTCAGTTAAATTTCAAAGGATGATCCTTCATACGGCTACTAATATCCTACTATTGATCGTCAAGTATATTTACTTTCCCTGGCCCCTAAGAGGTGTTCTTCTCTATACCAAATTTTCCATTGTTACATCTAGGCACTCCTACCACCATGACATTAAATTGTTTGTCTTAGAACCTCTAGTCTGTAAGAAAACATGACTATTTTTAGCTCTTCCTTACAGTTTAGCCTTTATTCTAGACCATATTAAAATGGCAGGTAATCCCAGAAAATACTGAACCAATTGTATCCTTTTCCCTCCTTCAATCCTTAAATTCATATTACTTCAGAAAGCAGAAAGGAGAATTAACTTTTTATGAATGAGTATATTTTACAAGAGTCACATACTTTATATGTAAATACTCCCAGCCCTACAAAGTTGGCATTGTTAGCCCCGTTTTCAAATGAAGAAACTGACACTCTCAGAAATAAGTTAATTTTTTGACATAAGTGGCAGAATCTATACTGAAACAGTTTATCTGACTCAAAAGTCCATATTCATTATACTAACCTAGTTAAATCACAGCCCATTCCAGGTTTTCAAACCGTTTTCTTCCCATTGCTATAAATAACCAAATATAATCTTCCCTATCCTTGGATAAATCCTTACTTTGTGATTTATACATCTCTTACTAAGAGAGCCTAGAGTATAAAGTTTGCCATTCATATTTCTTTTATTCATCCTACAAATAATTTATGATGTTCCAGGAACATAATAAATGCTAGGGATTCAAAGATACATAAAACATAAAATGTACCTTTTAAAGGATTCACAGTCTAATATGGCTTATTCTGTTTCTTGCTTTGTATAAGCACTTAGGTATACCCAGACTAAAAGGTCTTCTGACTGTTGCAAAGTAGAGGAATATTTTAATCACGGTAGCCCCTGACATAAACAACTTTTAATGTGCTTGAAGGATAAGAGAAGAGATTATTATATAGGGCAGTGATAGAGTTGGCTTGGCCTCTGAATTTTGTGCAGATAGAATAAGCTATTGTTACAAAGAGATCAGGAAATACCATGCTTAAATAAGGTAGAAGTTTATTTCTCTCTCATGTAACAGTCCAGAAGTGAGTAGCCAGGGCTAGTTAGGCAGCTCATTCACCCCTAAATTACAGTTTCCCTCTCTGGAGTCACAGTGGCTGCTCTACTTGTTATCATTTCCCTGCCAGTAAGAAGAGAGAGAAGTGGGGAAGAGCAAACAACTTCCTTTTAATGATGTAGTCCAGAATTTGGACAGGTCACTTCTGTTCATACCCTGTTAGCCAGAACTTAGTTACATGGTCACACCTAGTAGAGGGGAAGGCCAGTAAATATATTCTCTAGCTGGATGATCATGTGCCCACTTAAAGGTCTATATTACTGGGCTTCCCTGGTGGCACAGTGGTTGAGAGTCCGCCTGCCGATGCAGGGGACACAGGTTCGTGCCCCAGTCCGGGAAGATCCCATATACCGCAGAGCGGCTGGGCCCATGAGCCATGGCTGCTGAGCCTGTGCGTCTGTAGCCTGTGCTCTGCAACGGGAGAAGCCACACAAAAAAAGTCTATATTACTAAAAGAAAGAATGAGAATGCGTATGTGGTAATAATTAGCAGTCTTTGCCATATCTTGTGACTGACTAGTTAAGTTGCCTAGGGAGTTTCAAATATCACAAGATTCCACAGTGTGGAATTAAATATTAAATCAGTTTTATTATACCAAGTTGCTTATCACTCATTTCTGCCACTGTCCTGTGGGAGAAACCAAATATATTTTTAAAAGACTTAAGTACCCTCTATTGTTTCTTTGACCAAGAGAAGAATCTTAATAAAGTAATAAAAACATCTGAAAATTTAAAAACTGATTGCCAATTTAAAAGTCAGATTACCATATTCATAAATGATTAAGTTACAGAAAACTTCCTGCGTTTGATCTGCTTGTCCCCAGAGCCTTTGTATTATGTAATCAGAAAATATCTTCTTGTTGAGAAAAGAAGTATTTGTCTCTTCTTGCCCAGTTCTTGATTAAAAGAGAAATATCTACAATAACTTGTATATAAAGGATGAAATTTTCTTAATTCTAAAATAGTTCAGATGCTGTGCTATAAACTGCTTTTTCTTTGTACTGATAAGTAAGTTGAAGGATATAAAATATTTCAAATCATCCTGTGTGCTAAGCAAAGAGCCTTATTGACTAACCAGTGGGTATAAGGTGAAAACCTCAAATAAGACTAAATTTATGCTGTCTTTTTATCATAAATTACAGTTCTAAATGTTTTTCTGACAATAAATGTAAAGCCATAAGGATTGGGCTGTCAGATTGCTTTATCCTAGAGCTAGTCTTGACCCATGTGAAATGTAAACTCTCAAGGCTTATGTTACCCATAAAAGCTTGTAAAACATGTTTTAAAGGAATGCATAAAGGCGTAACATGCCTTTATTTTATGTACTACTTTATTTTAAAATGCCTTTACTTTCACTTAAGATGTGAATGGCCTCATTATTGTTTACTACTCTTCCTTTTTACCTTTCTTTGCTCCTCAAAACATTTATCTTGGTGTAAAGTGTCGGTAGGAATAAAGTAGTTCACTCTTTTTTTTTTTCTACTGAAGCTACTGGTATTAGAATAAAGGTGCTTCTGGCTCTTTCTGATCGAAGCCTTATTTCTTCTATTGTACATTGTGAGTACTTTGCCATAAACTTGTTTTCCACCTATTAGAATTTAAAATGTTTGTATCCTTTGTTCCAGGCCTTAATTTTCAGAAATATGTCCTGTTAAAACTTTTAGGCAGGTATGCTAGGATATATATTCAAGAAGATTCATTAATAATTAGGAATATTTAAATTATGATACCCATTCAAAGATTATTTTGAGCACCTACTCAATGTATTGTATCAAGAACTGCTCTAAGTTACTGGGTCTACAATGAACAGCAGAAATGCTCCCTGCTTCATGAAATGGTGGCACAGACTAGTTAAGCAGAGACTAGTCAAACAATCCTGTGAATGTAAAGTTTCAAACTCTGATAAGTATTAGGAAGAAAAATAAACTGCTTTTAAAATGTCTGTTAGGGATTTGACCTAATTTAGAGAAGACAATTTTTATGAAGTGATTGTGGAAGGACAAGGTTGGGGGGCTTTCCAGGTACAAGCCCCATTGGCCTAAAGAACTGAAAGTATAAGGGAAATAATGCAATGAGAAGAGTCAAGGGCAAGACTTTGTAGAGTTTTAGAGGCCATATTGAAGATTTTTGGGTTTTTATTCTATAATCAGTAGGGAGCCATTTAAGGTTTTTTGGGGGGAGGGGTGGGAGGAGGAAAGAGTGGGTCTTATGATTAGATTTACATTTTGCAAAGAACACTATGGCTACAGTGTAGAGAGTGGATTGGCTGATAGATTTAAGAAGAGCAGTTAGGCTGTTGCAGTAGTTCATTAATGTTGGATGCTTGAACTGTTATGTCTACATTGGAAATGAACAAGTGGATAGATTTGAGAGTATTTAAGATTAAAATTGACACTTGGTGGTGGATTGGCAATAGAACGAGGAAAGGTCAAGGATGGTTGTAGCTTTCTGGATAAATAGCGGTGCCATGTATTGAGAGAAGGAATGCTAGAAAAGGACCGATTTGGTGGGGTTGCGGGGGGTTTGAGGGGTTTGTTAGTTGGAGGGAGGAGATCATCGGATTTGAGTAAGTAAAATTTGAATGCTTTTTCAGGAGCACTTGACCACATAGATATAGAGTTCAAAGGAGGGTTCTGCTAGAAGGAGAATTTGAAAGTCTGGGAAATAACCAACCACTGGGAATGAGATTGCCCGAAGGGAGAATATATAGCAAAAAGAGGACCTTGGTAGAGCTAGATAGACTCACATGAGTCTAGCCATGGTGCTTATTTAGGGTCTTGGGCATTGTGGTCAGGCAAACCTGTATTCAAATCCCAGCTCTACTACCTACTGAGAAACCTTGAGCAGGTTATTTTGTAACTCTTTGTGCCTCAGTTTTCTCATCTATAACATGTGGGAAATAATCTCAGAAGGTTAGTTTAAGGATTAAGTGAGATAGAGAAAATAAAGCTCTCTAATTTCTGGAGCATAGTAGTCAGTGAAATGATCATATGATGATGATGTGTTGATGAAAAATTTGGTTGCAAAACAGTTCACATTTTTAAAAAAAGATACATACACATGTACACGGAAGTTTTGAAGGGGCAAATGCCCAAGTGTCAGTAGTAATTACCTCTGAGGAGGAAAGGAGAGCAAAGTAAAGGAAGAGACTGTCACTTTTACTTTGTACGTATCTGGGGTTTTGTTATGGTGGTAATGGTGGACATTTTGTTGTTTTTTGCATTGTTTTCAACAAACGTGCTACTTTTGTAGTTTTTAACGACAATTTTGTTTCTTAATCATTTCTGAGCCTATTTTGTCTCTTTGTAAACTTTGAACAACCAGAGTTTGTTTTTTTGCTTGACAGAATGTTTTTGATTCAATGGAGATACCACACTGATTTCTTGAAGAGAAGCTTCTGAGTCCTAGATTACAGTGAACTAGAAGGACTGAGAAACTGGCTTAGAGCATGGGGTGGTTGTGTGGTAAGTCTGGTGACAAATTGCCTATGTACGGTGATAATTAGAGCTTTAGTTAATGGACGTATGCACTACATGCTATAGTAATAGATATTATGTGGAAACGTTGTTCATTATTACAGGAAAGTAACTAATGTTTGCAAAGAGCTTATTATGTACCATAATAAGCAATCTCCTTCAATCCTGTAAGTAAATATTATTTTCATTTCAAAGTGAAAGAAAGGCTCAAAGAAGGCTGAATTTATTCAGCTGAATTTATTCAGCTCAAAGAAGCTGAATAAATTAATCAGGACCAAAATGCAATATTGTAAAATAAAAATAGTTTACCATTTGGCATGCAGAGAAATTGGTGACAGCACTGTCACTTAATAGTAGATAATCAGATTGATAATCTGATCTGTCAAATTGCAGATCTCCCAGGTGAGTCTTGGTATCAGGAAGGTGGGAGAGGGCAGGGTTTATAACTTCTTAGTTATAGGAGAATACAGCAGAGAATGGTTTAGCAATGAGCCGTGTAAACCATATCTCCGAGTTTTTAATCCTATACCGTCTCTTTTTTTTTTAACCTAAAATTGAAGTTGGTTTTTAGTTTACCAAAGTTTCAAGATAAGACAATTAGTTTGTGTCTGAAGTGTTATGTATTGGAATAATTAATATTTAATTATCTTCCTTCATGAACTGTGGAGCTCCCTATTGAGAGCTTTTGTGGTAGCCAAGCAAATCCTTCAATAAAGCTTTTGTCCTCTTTGTTAATCTTGGAACAGTTTGAAAGGTTTTTAAACCAAGGCTTTTTCTTTTAATCCATTCAATATTTACTAAAATTTTTATTCTTTCTATACTTAGAGGAAAAGAATGGTATGTCTCAGAATATTGGGATTAGTTCTTGAGGATGAGAAGAGATAATGTTTGACCTATTTAGAGAATTATGGATGACTTAAGGACACTTGAACTTTTTTTCCCATTTAGGAAATACGTGCTTTGGAAACTATGAAAAATGAGAATTTTCAGTATCAGCAGTAGGAAAAAATTCAATTTATAGAACTCTATATTAATATTTATGAAACCCATGAAAACTTGAGCAGCTGTATGTCCAAAATTATAGAGAATATGCTGCCTTAGTTTTGAAGATGGATTGAAATTTTGCCTGGATAAAGGGACATTTCTTAAGATAAGCTTTTTGCTTTATTTATGATAGTCGAGAGTATGTATGGACAACCATTTTTAGTAAATTCAAGATGTGTACTGTATTTAATCACCATTGTTCTAAGTTTTGCTTTTGAACACTGAGAAAGAATACAAAGTACATTCTGGCACCAAGTACCTAAGTACCTGTTTACCTCTTTAGATGCTGATAGACCACTTGTTTTGCTAGTCTTTGGAACTGGAAGGAGTGTCAAATACACAGAAGCCAGAGTCATCTCGGCCAGATGGTGTTTGATACAGATGGATGGTTAGTTGTCATGCAGATCTCCTAGTTGGTAACTTGTTGCTGCCATCTGACTCAAAGAATCATTCACACACACTGGCTGTCAAAAGCATCTTCTCTTCTGTCTGTTTTAGCTGTCATGTCTGTGCTCTGTACAGAAGTGTTGACAAGACATTGCTGTTGTACGTTTTCAATGTGGTTGTTAGTGATTTTTCTGTTTTGTTGGGTCTTTGGTAGTGCTGGAATGTACTTGCTTTTTAATTGTACTGTTTTTTTAAAAAAAATACTGTGACAGTGCAACAATTATCTGACCTTTTAAAAAGACTTTTCAGATAGTAAGTTTGTTAACATCTGTTCAGTGAACAAAAGCATTTACTAAAAAGAAAAAAAAACCAAACTTCTTGTTCCTGTTAGTTTCCAAACATAGCAAGTAAACTGAATTCTGCTGGTTATTTCCCAGTTTGATACAGTATCCTCTTCTGGACTTCCCCTCTCATAGCCTTGTGGTCAGAAGCTTTATACTATTTTCTAAATAAGTATTTTCTCTTCTCAAATTAGTACGTTTTTTTCTGATAGTATAAGCTTCCCTTTTTTCCCAGAAAAAGAAAATCTTCAGACATGGCCTATTTTTTTTGCATCCATCTTCTGAAACTTAATTTCCTTTTGTCTTATTTACCTACTGACCTACTGTCTCTATTTTTCCTATTTTCCTTATAGAAATGTAAGCAAAACCTTATCTCCATTCCTTCAGGTTACTTCTGAAGGCATATCTATTTCTCTTATATTTCCTTATAAAACTCAGTTTATTTATTCGACTAATATTTATTGAGCATCTCAGTGTGTGCTAGGTACTCTGCTGTACTCTGGAGATGGGGTACTCAGGAGAAAATAGTCTCTGCCCTTGAGGAGGTCATAGTCTAAAGGGAAATCATACATATAAACATTTAGGCTAGACTACTGTAATTGATATAATGTAAGTATGTGGAAAGAACAGTAAAAGAACATGGGTCATTGCTGTTCTATTTCCCCTGCTATACTTCCAGAGTATTGGTTTTTAAATTATTACAGAATTTGCTTAAGTTTATAAAGTACTTTGTTAAGTTGTTTAAGAAATAGTTCGAAACTTCAACTTGAAATTATTGTTGATCTATAGATTTTTTTTCCAGCTAATGAAAACATTTTCAGCATTATTCATTTATTGTAATATGTTATATGCAGGTGTGCTAAAGTATATTTTTAAGCCAGAAACTAGAAGATGAAAATTACCTGGCAGAGGCTTTCTGAGTTGGTTCCAAAAGAAAATACAAGTCATTTGTTTTTTCATTAAGGTTGGGGGAAAATATATAGTACATGGAGAATGGACTGAGGCTTGAATAACTTATACATTTATTCTGGGCCCGTCTCTAACTTACTAAGTTTTTTGTACTGGTTACTTAATGCTGGATAGTAGAATATATATAGCTCTCAAAGAATAGTGAAAGAATGGGTAATTTTTCGTTGATATTTATGAAAAGCTTTGAGTTCTTTAGAGAAAGTTCTAAATACACAGAAGTAGGTAGTACAGACTGTAATATCAGCGTGTTTGCTGATTCCTCAGCCCTGGTGGCTCTGTGTAGCCAGGTAAATTTAAAGTATTACAGAATTTGCATTAGAGGTTTAAACCCTTCTTACAGTCAACCTACCCACTCTTCCTAGGGGCTTGGATGTAAGTTTATGTAGGAATAAGAAGTCTTATTTGGGGAAGCCTGGCCCTCGACTGGAATTTGGTATCCAAGGTTCTGTTCTCAGACTCCTAGTCATAGGACATATGGTTCAGACAGATTCAAAAGACTCATTCTTTTATTCATTATAATAAAATTTACTTGGATTTTCTTTTAATTGGATTCTTTATTTCTTTTATTTTATTTTTTCAATAAGCATGTACTGAATTCCTCCTATGTGTAAGTTACTTTGCAGAGTTCTATGGGAGTATCAAGTTATATGATACCACCCTCAGGCAACATGCAAAGACAACACACCAGTTGGGTTATTTACCAGCTTTGTCAGTTACTCATGTGTGAAGTGTAATACTTATAAAATTTCACCTTTTATTTGGGAAAATGTGGTATTTTGCTTTCATTTCTTAAGCTAATTTACTTTGGGAATCTAGGAACAGCTGTGTATATAAAGAACTTTAGGTTTATAGATCTCTGAAAATAATAGAGCTTCATTAATTTTGAACTTTGATTAAGTATCAATTCAAAATAGTATATTTAGTATCTATTGAAGGACAGTCCAAGATTATTAGAACCCCATTTCATATTTCAAGGAATTTACAATTTAGTCATTTATATGTTCTTTTAGTGATAGAAATTGTTAAAGAATTCTCTATTATTCTTTGGTCATATATTTTTCAGACTTCGTGTTAATTTGATAATTGTAATGGAACGTTTTCAAATTTCGGGTTTGCAACATTTGTATTCTCTAATGCAAACTCGTGTTCTTCTTTCATTGCTGAATTCTCACAGCCACTGCAATGAAATAGTAAGGTGAATGGATTAAAAATATAAGGGAAATTGTGGTATTTAAGATATCCACTAGAGATTAACCATGTGTTCTCTTGACTTCTTAAAACTTAATCTTAGAAGTTTCTGATCAATATATTTTATAATTTGTACATGTCCCTTTGATTTTCATAGTGTTTTAGCTATAGCTACTTCGTTTGTGTTTTTGTACTCTAAAAGTAAATTCAAAAGTGTGTTTATTTAAAAGACATGAAATCTTCACTTTTTAAAGTTAGTGGGTATTTTTATAGAATAACTTTAATATCCATTTTGTCATTCATGCTTTTTTTGTTATTATTAAGGATTAAATTCTAAATTATAATTTTTATCCAAGAAACTATACGTTGAACTCCTAACTGAAATTTCTTTAAGAAGATTTTTAAAATTTTACAGTGTTTAAAGCGTTTTAAATCACTTATGTGTAATGATTATAAATGCATTATTGGATCCTATTTTTAGCTCATAAATAAATGCTCCAGTACCTGGGAAATGGCAATATGGGTAACTCATATCTATATGTAATTATTAAGGGGCAGTAAATGTATGTACATGTCTGTCAGTAAATATCAGGCTAACTGGTTTTCATGTCAGCAGACTGAGAACTATGAGCAGAGAATACGTGAGCAACAGGAACAGCTGTCACTTCAACAAACTATTATTGACAAGCTAAAATCACAGTTACTTCTTGTGAATTCCAGTCGAGGTATGTTCATGTTAAATTTTTATTTATTTCTTAAACCTCTGGGAGAAAAGAAAGATGGAAGTTAAGTTTTTCTATTTTATTTCTCCATTGTTTTACAGTAGTTCTGATATTTTAATAACTGTGGTACAGTTACATTTATTTAAGAAATGAACAGTTGCAGGAAATGGGAAAATGGACATTCACATATATTATCTGGTGGAACTCTTAAGTTGATAAAACTTCCTAGAAGACAATTTGTCAATAAATAGCAAAAGCTTTTAAAATGTCTGTGCCTTTTAAACCAAAAATTCAAGTCCTAAGAATATATCATAAGAAGATATTTCTTTAAGTACTCAAGGTATATATGCAAGGATGCTCATCACAGTATAATTTCTAATAATGGAAAACTAGAAATAAATGTTCAACAGTTAAATTACAGTCATTTGTGTAGTGAACAGCTATGTAGCCAAGAAAAGTGATAATAGGTGTTCAGTTACAAACATGAGACATATTCATGACATATGGCAAACTGAGCAAAGCAAGATAAAAAATAAATGTAATTTTATCTATGCAAAAAAAAAGATTCTTTTGTGAATTTATATGTATTGGAAAAGAAAAATTCTGATAAAATATAAACCAAAATGTTAATAGGAATAATTCACAGATAATAAAAACTGTGGGTAGCTTTTATTTTTTTTATTCTTTTCAGCATGTCTGCATTTTCTCATTTTTTAATAATAAGCATAGAGTATTATGCAAATAGTTATCATAAACAAGAAATGCATACCTGAAAATATGACTTAAATAAAAGTTTAATTACATTGCTGATGATAAGATACAAAGAACATACTTCTAGTTTTCTAAATTCTACATATTTTATATACTACTGATATTGGAAGAGTAGGGGTTTTGTGCGTTTAGTGGGAATGAAAGTAAAAAAATATGAATCAAATATGCCAAAATCTAAATGGGCAAATTGTCAAAGTAGCTATTATCTAAAGAATTTTTTAAATTCATAGTTTAAAATCTCTACTCTTTAAAATTAGGGATTTGGGTTTGTATTCTTTTTACTTTTCCAGGTGGTACCAAAAACAAGGATTTCCCACTTATGTCTAAGAGGTTTTTGTCTTACAGATAACAGTTATGGCTGTGTTCCCCTGCTTGAAGACAGTGAAGCAAGGAGGAATAATTTCACTCTGGATCAGCCACATGATAACGTAAAATCACGAATACCAAAAGAAAAAGAATCAAAGGTAGACTGCGCTGCCAGTTTATTCCCTAAAGGAAATAAATGAGAAATCGGGCTTCTTGAATTATTTAGTCAGTATTCTGTCACATTTGGGATGGGCAGGAACGGTGGAGAATCATTCAGCTCTCTTCACCCCCACTCCAATTTCCGTTTATCTAAAACTGCTAGTAAACACAAGAAACTGTGCCACTGGAACATGTTCAGGTTTATTTTGCAAAAGACAAAATTCAGAAACAGTGATTCTGAGTTTTAGAATACAATTTTGTGATAGAGCCTGTTATAGTACATTTTAAAATCATTGAACTACTATAAAATGCTGACATAAATTTAGTGCTTAAGTAAATAATATTTGCAGACCATTTTCCTGTTTCAGAGACTTCTAAATGTCATGATTTATCATCAATTTTTAGTCAAAATTCTTATATTTATTCCAATTATAACATTTCTCTGAAAATAATAAAATATCTGCAGTTCAAGTACATAGAAAGTATTTTTGAAAGTAGCAGTCTTGATTAGAACAAAGGGGATAATGTGAAAGGCTCTAAGATATATTAATAATTTAGTTTATTTTGAATTTGGATAATTTGTCATTATGAAAGTTTTAGAGTTTGTCAATTAGTGTTCAAAGAGAACCTTCAAACAGATTTCTTTTTTAAATTATGTTTGTTTTAATTTTGTAAGATGTCTTTATGTCTCAAATATATATATATCTGAACAGCTGGGCTGAAATTAAGTGTAAGTAACAGAAATGATGTCAAAGGTAGCTTATTTCCAAAAAATTAATAATGTTGCATCAATTATAACCTTATTTGTTGACAGACCACAAGAGGGAAAAATATAAAGCTCCAAGTAGGAAATAAATCTAAATTCAGTGAGTTCTCTTAATTATCTTTACTAACAGGGGAAAGATTTATTTGACAGCTACGTATTTAACTCTTTGAATAGCTCATCAACTCAATCTTTTTGTATTATAATAAAAATTAGCAGTTTTATATTTCAGTTTTCTAATCTTCCTTTATGTATCTAGAGCCAAAGTGCTAATGAGCACTAAACATATAAAGGATTAAAGGGAAGAAATATATTCTAAAAGAATGGATAAATTGGATTTATTGAGTATTTAAGAGCTGGCTATATATGCGTTACAAAAATTAGTCCTAATTTAGAAAAATACTGGCCAATTGAAATTAAAATCTTTTCCATTGGCATATATGTTGATCTGAGCTAATTAAGTTATAATTAAATACACTTTTAGGTAATACAATTGAAATCCTTTCCTGAAGGAGTTTGATTGGCATGGATATCATTAAGGTTTTTCCAAAATGAAAAAATTCCATATTGGTTGCTTGCAATTTTGTCAAAGTATGCATGTATACACAAGACAAAACCTAGAAGGTAGTATGCAGAAATGGCTAAGATAATGGCACAATTTTCTGTTTTCAATATGCTTTTATTAGCCTTCTCAAAAACGAATTGATTTTATTTTTTTTACTGAAGTATAGTTAATTTACAACATTATGTTAATTTCTGCTGTACAGCAAAGTGACTCAGTTATACATATATATATATTCTTTTCCATTATGGTTTATCATACTGAATATAGTTCTCTGTGTCATGAAAAACTTAACTGATTTTAGAAATTACATTCCCAATCAGTTGGCCTAGCCTCTGTAATGAATTAGTGAGTTAATAGAAACGTTTTGAACCAACAACAGAAGGAGGCTACTGCTAACCACTCACAGTCCTTTCCTCCTCCTATTTGGTGGGTAGTTTGAGGACTGTTTACCTTGTTTGGGACTTGGATAGGTTATTTGAAAAGGGAAAGACCCCCAGACATTATGGCAAATGGCAACTATGGCTGCCTTGGAAAATGAGACACATAGAGTGGAGGAGAAAGGAATATGTTGAGGGAAAAGAGGACCTTTTAGAAAACTGTATTTGAGAAACATGAAACGTATAGTTTAGTCTGTTCATAGAAATCCTACACAAAGAGCATGCAAGAGTCCTTTGATTTCTAAAAGGACATAAAAAAGTCAAGGTCGCAGAACCTGTGTCATTGGATGACCCTTAGTATTCTGCTTGTAGTTTAGTGACATTAGAGGAGAAGTACTCAGTTTAATGGAAAACTTGAGTTTCACCTCTTGTACACCACTGTAGTTTGTACAGTATTTCTTGTTGAGATAGGATTCATTGTATTATCTATCATATAACAAAGTACCGGGCTTCCCTGGTGGTGCAGTAGCTGAGAGTCCGCCTGCCGATGCAGGGGAAACGGGTTCGTGCCCCGGTCCGGGAAGATCCCACATGCCGCAGAGCGGCTAGGCCCGTGAGCCATGGCTGCTGAGCCTGCGCGTCCGGAGCCTGTGCTCCGCAACGGGAGAGGCCACAACAGTGAGAGGCCCGCATACCGCAAAAACAAAAAAAACAAAACAAAGTACCCCAAATTTACCCCAATATATAGCAACAACTATTTATTAATCACTTTTTGTGGGTCAGAAATTCAGAAGTGACTTAGCTGGGTAGTTCTGATTCAGGATCTTATGTGATTGAAGTCAGAATGTGGCCAAGGGCTTCCAGTCACCTGAAAGCTTAACGGTGGTTGGAGGATCCACTTCCAAGATGGCTTACTCCAAGATGGATTTTGGCAAGATACCTCACCACATGGGCCTCTCATCACAGTGTGCCAGCTATCTTCCTCAGAGTAACAAAGAAAGAGATCCAAGAGAGCAAGGAGGAAGCCACAGTGCTTTCTACAAGCTAGTCTCTAAAATCACACCTTTGCTTCCACTTTATTCTGTTCATTAGAAACAAGTCACTAAGTGCTCCAGAGATAAAATAAGTTCTTCTTTAAAAAAAAAAAAAAGATTATCAAAGATTTTGTAGACCTACTGTATTTAAAAGCATCACAGGGGGACTTCCCTGGTGGTCCAGTGGTTAAGACTCCGTGCTCCCAATGCAGGGGGCCCGGGTTTGATTCCCGATCAGGGAACTAGATCCCACATGCCACAACTAAAAGAGCCCACATGCCACAACTAAGACCCAGCACAGCCTAAATAAATAAATATTTTTAAAAATAAAAATAAAAGCATCACAGGGATTGTTGATTGTGGTATACAGAACAGGGTACCAAAAGATCAAGGGTGTGCGTGGGGGCAGCATAGTACATCATTTACCATATGATAAATATTGATGAGAGCTAAAGGAACCTGGCAGAATTTAATAATGAATTTGACTCACCTGAATCCTATTGTTATTCATCTCAGAGGAAAGAAATAATCATAGCTTATTATCTTAAGAATAATTTCAAAAATTCTAATATGAATATAGACTTTCCAGAGGAGATTAGCTGAGCAGTGCTTTAGAGCACCAAGAAACTGTCGCATGTTATTACTTTAAAAGTTAAAAATTGTAAGAAATCAAATAACACAAAAATGCATACACTTATTCTTGGCAAAGACTACTATCTTGTTTGCAGGACACCATTGTCAGACATAGTAACATATGTCATGATAGCAGTTATTATTTAGCAAATTTTATATTTTAATATAAGTACAAATTCTGAGAAGGGATCGAACCCAGGCCCCCCTGCAGTGGAAGCGCAGACTCCTAACCACTGGAACGCCAGGGAGTTCCCCTGGATCATTTTTATGATCTTGGAAATGAGATTTTTTTATAATACGGCTCTGGGAACCACTTCAGTTGCAAACTAAATGCTACCCTAGGTGTGTAGGGTGTGACAAAAGATTTTGTCATCTTTCTATCCCTTTTTTTGTGTGGAAGTTATACAAAAGTCCTAGAGTGTTTTGACACAAGAAAATATAGAGAGCAAAAATGTAGAATACATAAAAGAATTTAGTGATGTTGGTAAATTTTCTTCACTCATTCATTCAATAACTCTAAACTGCCCTCTGATTTAATAACCAATATAGACGTTATTGAATGTTATAAAGTTTTTTCAGATTCTAGGATCCGAGATACAAAGTATATATTATATGAGTTTATTTGAACTTTTAATTATTTAGAGACCATGTGTTCATGTGTATAGAGATGTTTTTATGCTTTATTTCTGATTTTCTATGTATAATTTATTCTTTATACATCTTTTTTCATCTGAGTTATACGCTTTAAACAAAAGTTTAAAAGTACAAAGAATGGGGCTTCCCTGGTGGCACAGTGGTTGAGAGTCCGCCTGCCGATGCAGGGGACACAGGTTCGTGCCCTGGTCCGGGAAGATCCCACATGCCGCGGAGCGGCTGAGCCCGTTAGCCATGGTTGCTGAGCCTGCACATCCGGAGCCTGTGCTCCGCAATGGGAGAGGCCACAACAGTGAGAGGCCCGCGTACCGCAAAAAAAAAAAAAAAAAAATACAAAGAATGCAGTTGTTACTGAAAGATGCCAGTTAGACAGTTGGCAAATTTCTAACGTAGCTATCATTGTGATTAGATCAGCAGATACATGGTAGCTTTGAGGAGCAGGAAAGATTTTATAGGTTTAGAATAGTAAAACAGTAATGGAGCTGTGGAGCTGCCATCAGTGCTAACATTAAGGAAGTAGGATGTGCTGTACCTGTCAATTGCAAGTAAACATAGAAGCTCTGATATGTTTGAAGAAAGCTGATGTCTAAAAATTCGCTTGTCAATCAGTTAGACAAGAAGTTTTTGGGTTTTTTTTTAACATCTTTATTGGAGTATAACTGCTTTACAATGGTGTGTTAGTTTCTGCTTTATAACAAAGTGAATCAGCTGTGCATATACATATATCCCCATATCCCCTCCCTCTTGCACCTCCCTCCCACCCTCCCTGTCCCACCCCTCTAGGTGGTCACAAAACACAGAACTGATCTCCCTGTGCTATGCGGCTGCTTCCCACTAGCTATCTATTTTACATTTGGTAGTATATATAAGTCCATGCCACTCTCTCACTTCGTCTCAGCTTACCTTTCCCGCTCCCTGTGTCCTCAAGTCCATTCTCTACATCTGCGTCTTTATTCCTGTCCTGCCCCTAGGTTCTTCAGAACCATTTTTTGTTTGTTTGTTTTTTTAGATTCCATATATATGTGTTAGCATGTGGTATTTGTTTTTCTTTTTCTGGCTTCACTCTCTATGACAGACTCTAGGTCCATCCACCTCATTACAAATTACTCAATTTCATTTCTTTTTATGGCTGAGTGGACAAGAAGTTATTTATTGAACTCCTTCTATTTTCCCAGTCTTGCTAGTCCTTGATAGGAATACCAAAAAAAAAAAAAAAAAAGAGTAAGATCTTTCCCCTTTAAGGAGCTACAATCTGGTTGGGGAAACAAAATTTGGAGACCCAAAGCAATTAGCAAGCAAATTAAAAGACAATGTGAAGTCCTAATTACATGACAAAATGAAATCCTAATTATCATTTTATGGTACAGATAAAACATATAGGACCTTAATTTAAAAATAAAAATTCCCAGTGAGCTGAAGGTAGGCTTGATCAGGCACTCAACATTTAGTTTAAGTAGGGGAAAGAAAACAAATTCTTAACTTGCTTATGTGGTAGTATGTGCATAGATATGTAAACTTAAATTTTGTGCAGCATTTTAATAGAAAAAGAATAATCTCTAGGCAAGAACCCATATTATTCCAGGCTACTTTGGAGAACATTAAATAAACTGAAAGCTACAACTGAGGGTTTTGGGGGCTTCCCTGGTGGCACAGTGGTTGAGAGTCCGCCTGCCAATGCAGGGGACACGGGTTCGTGCCCTGGTCCGGGAAGATCCCACATGCCACGGGGCAGCTGGGCCCGTGAGCCATGGCCGCTGAGCCTGCGCGTCCGGAGCCTGTGCTCCGCAACGGGAGAGGCCACAACAGTGAGAGGCCCGTGTACGGCAAAAAAGTAAGAATAAAACTGAGGGTTTTGAAAGAGCAATTTCATTTACTATAACTTTTTAAAATTACATAATCATGACTTCAGAGGAGAGAGTGCTTCTTTTTGTTTCCTTATTCTTTATTTTTGTTTCTTTATTCTGTAGACGGTTCTTCAGTGAAAGGCATTTGCCCATGGTGTATTCCTCCAGTTATTATATATGACAGTTTTGGCAGACACTGTATGAACTTTAAGTTGTTCTGCTGTCTGGCCTTCTGTAGCTTATAAAATCCTAGCCTCACAAATCTAGGTCTTGGATGACATCTCCATCCATGAACTGTTCATATCTCATATACTCTGGACTTCAGGAGCAGCACCCACTTAGGTGGGGATCGCCATCTGAGTTTCAGGCCCCCATAGCTTCTTTCAACATCTAGATACTTTCTCTATTGCAAGTCTCTTAAACTATATTTATTTATAGGTTAGGTTTATTGTCAGGTACCTGGTTTTATATACATTGTAAATGCTTTAAAATAGAGTATCGTATACAGGTATATGATAAAAACACCTGTTTTTAAGTATGTTTTTATTATTTGAACAGAAGTTAGAAATTATATTATTAGTCAAGATATGTAACTATCAAGTGATTTCCTTGGCAAGGTAAAATATGGTTTACATTACCAAAACACATAGTACCTTTCCTGAGAGAGGAACTTTAAAAAAAATATGACTGCTTATGTTCTCACCTTTGTAAAAAACAAAAAAAAAAAATTTATCCTTATATTCCTTTAAGGCTCGATTCTTTCTTTTCATCATCTCTTATTAGATAGAAATGCCCATTATACAATGACACATGACAGCCTAGCCTGGGGATTACAGAGGATTGGAGAAAACGTGTGTATGTAGCAACTTACCTTCTTGGTCAGAGCAAATGTCCCATTCCCCCTGGTTTTGTTTTTAGAGATTGGATCAAATATACCTTCTTTTTATATGTAACACTTCTATATTACTTTTCTCTAGAGATTAATCTTTGTTTATAGACTCTCTGGTAGAATAATAATTAGAAGGAAAAAAGTTATTCAACAAGTTTATTCATTAAAATTCATAGTTTTCCCCAAGGTGTCATAATAAATATATCACAAACTCTAAGAAAATTGATATCCAAATCATTTTAATGTTTACATTGAAGCTTCTGTTGTAGAAATTATTTCCAAATCTGAATTATTAATTCATCCTAACTCTTTCCTGTTTTGAGTCTCTGGTTTTGTTTTTGTTTTTTTTATTGAAGTATTGTTGATTTACAATGTTGTGTTAGTTTCTGGTGCATAGCAAAGTGATTCAGGTATATATACATATTCTTTTTCATGTTCTTTTCCATTATGGTTTATTACAGGATTTTGAATATAGTTCCCTGTCCTATATAGTAGAACTTTGTTATTTATCTATTTTTTATATAGTAATTTGTATCTGTTATTCCCAAATACCTAATTTATCCCTCCCCCACCCCCTCTCCCCTTTGGTAACCATAAGTTTGTTTTCTATGTCTGTGAGTCTGTTTCATAAATAAGTTCATTTGTGTCATATTTTAGATTCCACGTATAAATGTTATATGGTATTTGTCTTTCTCTTTCAGACTTACTTCACTTAGTATGATAATCTCTAGGTCCATCCATGTTGCTGCAAATGACATTATTTCATTCGTTTTTATGGCTGAGTAATATTCCATTATGTATATATACCACATTTTCTTTATCCATTCATCTGTTGATGGACATTTAGGTTGCTTCCATGTCTTGGCTATTGTAAATAGTGCCACAGTGAACTTTGGGGTGCATGTATCTTTTTGAATTATGGTTCTCTCTGGATATATGCCCAGGAGTGGGATTGCTGGATCATATGGCATCTCTCTCTCTTTTAGCTTTTTAAGTAACCTCCATACTGTTTTCCGTAGTGGCTGCAGCAATTTACATTCCCACCAACAGTGTAAAAGGGTTCCCTTTTCTCCACACCCTCTCCAGCATTTGTTACTTGTAGACTTTTTAATGATGGCCATTCTTATCAGTTTGAGGTAGTTTTGAATTGCAAAAATCACTGTAGTTTTGAATTGCATTTCTCTAATAATTAGCAATGTTGAGCATCTTTTCATGTGCCTGGTGGCCATCTTACCTCTTCTTTGGTTAAATGTCTATTTAGGTCTTCTGCCCATATTTTGATTGGGTTTTTTTTTTTTTTCTGTTACTGAGTTGTATGAGCTATTCGTATATTTTGGAAATTAAGCCCTTGTTGGTCGCATCATTTGCAAAGATTTTCTCCCAGTCTGTAGGTTGTCTTTTCATTTTTTTTATGCTTTCCTTTCTTTGCAAAAGCTTATAAGTTTGATTAGGCCCCATTTGTTTATTTTTGCTCTTATTTCTATTTCCTTGGGAGACTGACCTAAGAAAACATTGGTATGATTTATGTTGGAGAATGTTTTACCTATGTTCTCTTCTAGGAGTTTTATCGTGTCATGTCTTATATTTAAGTCTTTAAGCCATTTTGAGTTTATTTTTGTGTATGGTGTGAGGGTGTGCTCTAACTTCATTGATTTCTATCTAGCTTTCCCAGAACCACTTGCTGAAGAAACTGTCTCTTCTCCATTGTATATTCTTGCCTCCTTTGTCAAAGATAAATTGACCGTAGTGTGTGGGTTTATTTATGGGCTCTCTATTCTGTTCCATATGTCTGTTTTTGTGCCAATACCATGCTGTTTTAATTACTGTAGCTTTGTAGTATTGTCTGAAATCTGGGAGGGTTATACCTCCAGGTTTGGTCTTTTTCCTCAGGATAGTGTTGGCAATTTTGGGTCTTTTATGTTTCCATATAAATTTTAGGATTGTTTGTTCTAGTTCTGTGAAAAATATCGTGGGTAATTTGATAGGGATCACATTAAATCTGTAGATTGCTTTGAGTAGTATGGCCACTTTAACAATATTAATTTTTCTAATCCAAGAGCATGGAATATCCTTCCATTTCCTTGAATCATCTACAGTGTCCTTTATCAGTGTTTTGTAGTTCTCAGCTATAAGTCTTTTCACCTCCTTGCTCAGATTTATTTCTAAGTATTTTATTTATTTTTGGATGCAATTTTTTTTTTAATAAATTTATTTATTTATTGGCTGTGTTGGGTCTTCGTTGCTGTGCGCGGGCTTTCTCTAGTTGCGGCGAGCAGGGGCTACTCTTTGTTGCGGTGTGTGGGCTTCTTATTTCAGTGGCTTCTCTTTGCTGCAGAGCACAGTCTCTAGGCACACGGGCTGCAGTAGTTGTGACACGCGGGCTCAGTAGTTGTGGCTCGTGGGCTCTAGAGCGCAGGCTCAGTAATTGTGGCACACGGGCTTAGTTGCTCCATGGCATGTGGGATCTTCCTGGACCAGGGCTTGAACCCGTGTCCCCTGCATTGGCAGGCAGATTCTTAACCACTGCGCCACCAGGCAAGTCCCCTTGATGGGATTTTAAAAGGGATTGTTCTTTTACTTTCCATTTCTGATACTTCATTGTTAGTGTAAAGAAATGCAACAGATTTCTTTATGTTAATCTTGGTGAGTCTCTGTTTTTTAATTTAATACATAATTTTAGT
Organism: Aethalodelphis obliquidens; assembly: GCF_003676395.1. Lineage (NCBI taxonomy): Eukaryota > Metazoa > Chordata > Mammalia > Artiodactyla > Delphinidae > Aethalodelphis > Aethalodelphis obliquidens. Next base: position 69,968,139 of record NW_020837946.1, on the reverse strand, counting down.
TTTTGCTTTGTTATTACACTAGAAATAATTTTTGAGGGGAGAAGAAAACGAGAAGTGGCATATCACTTTTTAAATCCTCTTCCCTGGCTTCTAAGAAGATTTAAATAGCTCTAATATGGTATTTCTCCCCTTATTTCCCCTTTCTGTACCCTTTCTCACATTTCCCATTTTTCTTTTTTCTACTCTTCTCCAGAGCCCACTAAACAGAGTTACTGTATTCTGTTCTTCCGTGATTTATCTTGACCAAGGCCTGAAAGGCTGTTTTTTCAACCTCAGTAGGTTGGGGCTAGCCCTCCAAATCAATCTAGTTTCTCTTATTAATATATTATAATCTATCATCCTAAAAGTTCTCAAAATCTGTTTTAAAGATATTTGTTTCTTCATACTTCCCTGGCGGTCCAGTGGTTAAGACTCTGCGCTTCCAATGCAGGGGGTGAAGTTTTGATCCCTGGTCAGGAAACTAAGATCCCACATGCCGCATGGCGTGGCGAAAAAAAAAAAAGATATTTGTTTTTTGGTTAGAAATGCTTTTTGCATTTGATCTGTTGTGATATGTTGTGGTGGGTGGTTTGGAGGGGGGCGGGTTGTGGGGGGTTTTTTTTGTTTGTTTGGTTGGTGGAATTACATGAAGAAAATCCAGCTTCACACAGATACGTAGTTGGGAAAGGGAAGAGTATTTTAATAACCTTTTTAGAAATTGTAGATATTTTCCTTTGATACTATACCAAAACTTGGCAGGTGGTAATTTCTTAATGTTAGCTGCAGTATGAAAGCTGAAACCAGTGAACTCTTCTGGTACATTAAAAGCCATTGGTCTGTCTTGTACTTCGAATGTGTCTTTTACTTATGTATGATTTTGTAGCATCATGAATTGGTCATTTGGAAAATACCAGTTCAGGGAGCTATGCACAACTTCCAAATATTGACTTATTTCATGATATAATATTTTAACTCACATTTAACATCATCACTGATCTCATCAGAAAAGTCTTTATACTGGGCAGCCGTCAAGATTATTATAACAGAAGTTTTCCAAAATTTGCACTTGAAAACTTAAATTTTTTCGTAAACAACAAATCTTTTCAGTTGTTTTCCTTAAAGTGGGAAGCTAGCTTCATTTGCTTTTGAGAAAATGTCTGAATAACCATAGCTTGCATGATAATCATGCTTTCAAGTGAAAATGGCATTCCATTAAAAAAGTGACTAGTTCAACTTGCAGCTCGAACACTTGCACAGGTGTTTTTCCCCCTGTACTTCAGTATGAAATAGAAGTCCTTTGTGTATATTTCACATTTTGTCACACAGAATACTAAAAAATGTTAGCTTGGGATCAAAATTCAATAAAGTTAATAGTTTTTACTATGTCATCATCAAGGATATTCTTAGGTGAAACTGGCTTCCTTTTTGATCGAGTATACGGCATTGAAGAATACAATGAGTACAGTTTGGTAACATGGCCTTGGTCATACTCAGGCACCAGCAGTTTTACTCACCATTGCTTTTGTATCATCAGTATAAATGCCAACACAGTTAAAAAAAAAAAAAGGCAAATAATATTTAATACTACTGTGACAGTTGTTGACCCCATGAGTTTCAGGGTCTGGGGTTTGATTTTACCCTACCTACAAGCTAATAAGTTATAACTTCATGGATGGTGGAAGAAGACATGAGGCTCCTGGATCAGAGTAAAAAAGATCTCTGTTATTTATAGAACAGCAAGCAGCTAGAGCATTATATTTGCATTGGTCTCATGGTGGGGGACACAGGGTGGACCCAAATGGATGCCTGTACATGCAAAGTGTTGCATTATGCTGTTAAAAGCTGGTGTGGTGCCTGATGCATTTCTTGAGCTATTCCACAGAACCCTAGACTTGTGAAATGTTGCATAGTATGTATTCTTCATGGTAATTTTTAAAGGCACAAGAATGTGTTATAGGATCCAAAATCAACAGTAAGAAAACTACTTAGCGGGAATTCCCTGGTGGTCCAGTGGTTAGGACTCCACACTTTCACTGCTGAGGGCCCAGGTTCAATCCTGGTTGGGGAACTAAGATACCGCAAGCTACGTAACGTGGCCAAAAAAAAAAAAAAAAAAAAAAAAAACTACTTAGCTTCATTTTACCATAGAATCTCTAGCTAGCACTTTTCCCAATATTGTATTTTACCAACTCTTATTGAATTTGTAGTCCCCTTTAAGATATTGCTAGAATTTGATGGGGGAGAGATGGGGAGGTCACACCTAATTTATCATTTGCACGTAATATGCTGTGTTCTTTCAGTGTCTTTGTTGCTTGCTTAAGGCACTCTTGCCATGTTATGAAAGCTTTTTTACCTGAAAGATTTTTTTTCTTTGCCAATTAGACATCTTTCCATACACTTGATACTCGGCTCTAAGATAAATAGATAGATCCTAGAATCCTGATAAAATTATTGTAAGGTAGTTCCCAGGCATTCTGTAAGTCATTAAACTATGATTTTTTTTTTTCTTCTCTGGTAAGTTCCTTTTGGAAAACCAAATAATTCCAAGATGGGTATCTTTTATTTTCTCTCTCCTGTTATGCTTATCAATAGTGGTGTGATTTTTATATTCCTTATTGGATGGGTTTACCCACCGTTATTACGACCTCTAATTGCTCTTAACTATTTAACATTAAGGCAGCATGTTTCCCTCTACATTTCATCCAAATAATGATGTGCAGGAGGTCACTGACTTGTCCAGATTCCCTGAAAGTGTCACCTAGAATGTATTCCTGCTGGATGGCCAGTGGCCACAGTAAATGTTGCTTTCCTTCTTGCTCCTGCTGATTTGAACATTTTCTCTTCCTCCTCTTTCCCCATGCTGCAGCCACAGAATCCCTGTTCTTGTCCCCGGCTCTTGTTTCTCATCTTGTCCTGAGGACAGAGTGAAAACTTTTTAGTAAAGCTGAATCTAAAACTCTCCCTTCGGGACTTCCCTGGTGGCGCAGTGGTTGAGAGTCCGCCTGCCGATGCAGGGGACACGGGTTCGTGCCCCGGTCCGGGAAGATCCCACATGCCGTGGAGCGGCTGGGCCCGTGAGCCATGGCCGCTGAGCCTGCGCGTCCGGAGCCTGTGCTCCGCAACGGGAGAGGCCACAACAGTGAGAGGCCTGCGTACCGCAAAAAAAAAACAACAAAAACTCTCCCTTCTACTTTTTTGATAAATGTCCATTTCTCTTTTACATGAAGAAGATAATAGATCTTTATAGTTAGTTGTTTTTACTAAGTTTTTTCTTGGCAAAGTAAAAAGTTGGTAGCCCTTTATCAGACCCCTAGTTTTGTTTTGAATTTTGCTATTCTAGGAATGCTTAATCTCAGTTTCTTGAAGGTTTTATCTTTCCCTAAGATTTTTTTATTTTAAGGAGAATGGCCTTGCATTAACAAAGGAAAATGAAGATTAGAAGTGTGAACCAGATTTGAGGAAGAGGTGATTGGGTTTATTTTTAATTTTTTTTAATATTTATTTTTATTTATTTATTTATTTATTTATTTATTTATTTATTTATTTATTTATGCATCGGGTCTTCATTGTGGCGCGGGCTCTTTGTTGCGGCGCGTGGGCTTCTGTCTAGTTGTGGCGCGCAGGTTCCAGGGTGCGTGGGCCCTGTAGTTGTGGCACGCAGGCTCCAGGGCGCATGGGCTCCATAGTTTTCGTCACGCAGGCTCTCTAGTTGAGGCGCATGAGCTTAGTAGTTGTGGTACGTGGGATAGTTGCCCCGCGGCATGTGGGATCTTAGTTCCCTGACCAGGGATCAAACCCATGTCCCCTGCATTGTAAGGCGGATTCTTTACCACTGGACCACCCGGGAAGCCCCTGATTATGTTATATTTTAAAATGTGGTGCTCTACTATAGACAGCAGAACAAGTGAAAATATATTGGATTGAAAGAGAATTGAGAGTGGCTATCAAGAGAGAGGGTGGGCCTGAAGATACAGACTTTAGGAAATGAATACTCAATAGACTTAACACGAGAATGAACAATAAGAGAAAGGTGTATAATGAGGGAAGAACAGTGTACCCATGTGTGAACCTTAGAGAATGCCTACATTTTTAGTCTAAGAAGAACAGGGACCAATGAAAACACCAAAACTCAAAAAGAAAACCTAAATATTATACTGGTAGCCAAAAAGGTATCAAGAAGGAGGAGCTGCTCACTACTGTGAAGTACTGTCACTAATGGGAGATTCCGAGTTTTCTGTGGTTTTGTCCTGAGGGTGGCCACAATTCCAGTGGCTAAAATTCCAATTGAAAGCCCACCACCATTCTGGCTGGAAGAAGCAGAAAGGAAAATGGTCCCAGAATAACCACAGTCACCAGAGAAGGAAGGAGCCCCATAAAGGAGAGAGCCAGAGAAAGTAAACCTGAAGTTCTGTGTTTAAACTCAGCCCGTCTCTGGCTCTCCCTAATACCAAGGATGTGTGGGCAAACTGAAAGCAGTTTGCAGCTGAAGCATAAAGGAATGAACTGAGATCTGAGCTGCTGCTCTTCAGAGGAGTGACAGTTTGGAGTCTGAGTCTAACCAACTTAATTTCCTGCAAAAACAAAAACATCAACACTCTTTGGCACCATATAACCGAATATCTCCCCAACATAATATTCACAATGTTCTGGGTACAGTCCAAAATTATTCAACATATGGCGAGTCAAGAAAATATGACCCAGTTTCAAGGGAACAGATACCAACCCTGAGATGATGCAGATATTGAGATTATCAGACAAAGATTTTAAGTCAGCTACTATAACTATGCCCAGTCATCTATTAGGAGGTAGTTAGGAAGGCAGGAAGAGAATTAAGGTTTCGAGAGGATAGCATTAACAGTAAGGTACTCCACTGTCATGCTTTGTCAAATGGTTAACTTTTAATGACAAGTCTGAGAAATACTTAAACTGTGAAATTCTGGTTAAGAAGCTATTGCCAAATTGCCTCTGTTCACACGTAAACTGGTTTGGCAGAACTTGAGTAAGTCTATCTAGGGTGATTTTGGGGTGTAAATTTCTTCTTGGACATTCTTGAGCACAAAAAGGGCCATACCAAAGGCCATTCCCCAGGCAGTATTTAAACATCAAAACTTGGCTTATAACTATGCCTCACTGAGAAATATATTTGTTGTATTACAGACAGGTTTTAGAGTCTTAAAAGTAGTTTGCATTGGTGCAATGTGTAAATGTTACCCTTCTGTATCTTCCTCACCATGCTAGGTAACCCTACTACTTCACTTCTCTAGCAGTCGGGACCTGTAAACTGAGAGGTTAAGAGCCTGAGGCAGTAAGGCTTGGGTTCCAGTGGCAGCTACTCCACCTACTAGACTGTAGACAAATATTTGATCTCTCCAGACCCTTAGTAACTATAGTGAACTTTAAAATCAAATTAAAGTACTTAATTCACAAGATTATGTGGATTTAGTTAAATAATTAATATGTGCAAATTGCTTAAATAACAACTATTTTCATGAAGATATTTTCTGTTCACCATGGTAGTGGTATGACAAAAAAGTAGTAGTTAATGAAAAGGATTTTCCCAAATCATTTCATTTTAAAGTAGTGTTCAGAGAAGGGGTGAAGGAAGTATGGGAAACCTTACTTTTTAAAATTAGTCACTTACGTTATTTCTCTATTTTGCATGAAAAGGCATTCCCACAATTAGATACTTCTTCCTATTAAGAAAATTAATCAGAAAGGTAACTTTTTTTTTAATGTTTTATCGTAACATTGAATTGATAGAAGTTTTGGGGGATTTACGTTAAACCAAAACCTTGTAAAGAACTTGGAAGTAATTGGGATATTTAATTTTATTTTTATATTGTTTATTTTCTTGCCTCTTCCTTCAGAACTCTGGGATGGAGCCCATTTTGCCCTGGAATTGTTCCCGCACTGGCAGTGGATTTGCCTAGCACACTGTGTCATGCAGAACAGACAAGGCTCCTAGGATTTGTGTTCCTCTTGCTTTTCTAGATTTTCAGTAATATTATTGAGGGTGACAGAACCACAGATTTCACATGGCCATAAGTTCGTATAAATACAATTTCTGTGTATTTTTTTAAATTACCTTTTGTCTCAAACTTCTTTTTTAATATGCTTTTATATTCTTATCAAATCTCTTGTAACTTTTTTCTGTTCCTATTTTCTACCTTAAGCTCTTCACTTTCTCCCTAATTCAGCCATATTCAATGCTTGACTTCACTGTAACATTTTGTTTCAATATATCTAAAACTGGTAAATTCAACCTCAGTTTCTCCTTTAACATTTCATTCTTAGTTTCAAAAATCTAAGTGATACCTTATTTTCACTTTCTTTTTCCACTACTCATTTTTTCTTTTTCTGTAATAAATTTTATTAAGTTAGTATTTATAACTATTCCACAGTTTATATTACCTTTACTAACCCATGCCATCTCACCTGGGCTAACTTCTTGGTTGACATTGTTCCAAGTTAGAACATAGCTCTTTTCTGTTTTAAAAGCGTAATCTCAGAAATGAAATCAAATATTGGCTACACTCAGTTGCCTGAGCCACCTGAAAATAAATATTCCTTTTGCATGAAAGGATCTCAACTAAATTTTAGAGAGAATCTTTGATGTGAACCCTGGAATAAAGCGATAGTCATTGCTATAGGTTAAATATGTATCATTGAAGACTTACCACCTTTATTCAGTATTAGCCTTTTAAAGTTTAGATTCTGGAAAAAAAAATGGAAAAAATAACTAAGAGGTTGTTTTATCTTATATACCATAAAGAAGAGAACGTTTCTGTTTTTAATTTCCTTTTGAAGTATATGGCTTCAGGCAATCAAATAAATTGGTACAATGTCAAAATAAATAAATAAATAAAGTTTAGATTCCTTCCATATGAGAGGTATTAATGAATTTGAATTGAATCATCTTTAAAAGTTCCATAACTCAATTTAATTTTGCTGACTTTAGTTGCTTAAAATTTTTAAGAAAAAACATGATTCTGATTAAAAATTTTTATTGCATTTCTTCTTCTCCCCTAGCTTTTTGGAGCTATAAATTGACAAATAAAAATATTATATATTTACAATGTATAGCATGATGTTTTGATGTATGTATACATTATGAAATGATTACCACAGTCAATCTAATTAGCATATCCATCACTTCACATGGTTATTTTTCTTTTTTATTGTGGTAAAAACATTTAAGATTTATACTCTTAGCAAATTTCAAGTATACAATACAGTAGTATTAACTGTAGTTGCCATGCTATGCACTAGATCTCCAGAATTTATCCATCTGCATGACTGAAACTTTGTACTCAACATCTTCCCACTTGCCCTACCCCCCAAACCCTGGCAACCACCGTTCTACTTTGCTTCTATGAGTTTGACTTCTTTAGGTTCCACATATAAGTGAGATCATGCTATATTTGTTTTTCTGTGCCTGCCTTATCTTATTTTACATAACATAATGTCCTTCAGGTTCATCCATATTGTCTCGAATGACAGGATTTCCTTCTTTTTTAAAGCTGATGTGTTCGGCCTTAAAATATGTGTGTGTGTGTGTGTGTGTGTGTGTGTGTGTGTGTGTTTATATACACACACAATATTCTATTGTATATATACCACGTTTTCTTTATCTACTCATCCATCATCAACTGACCCTTAGATTGAATTCATATCTTGGCTATTGTGAATCATCTCTGTATTTTTCACATTGATTTATTAAAAAAAAAAAAACTTTCACTTTTAGTACCAAATATTAAAAAGGCAGGCATTGGGGAAAATATACATTTCTTTCTTAGAAATGTTGGTATCTAACAGATCTTGGATTCCAACACAAAAACATTTCCCATTATCGCTGCATTAAGAATAAGAAGGTTTTGGACTAATTAAATATTAGCCACTTTTTGTTTTTTCTCCTTCTTAAATATCATTGCATATTCAACTAAGTCTTGAACAGAACCTTTTTTATATATAATACACATCTATGAGAAGCTTAAATTGATTTACACTAAAACAAATTCTCCCAATTTACATAAGAGGAAATTTAAGGAATCATTTCACAACGTCTTCCAACTGCTTCAAATGGGTTTATCTTAATGATTTAGTTGAATGACTTATCCAGTGCCATACTGGAAGTGTAAATGAAAAGTACGACGTGTAAAACTCTTATTTCAGTATTCATTCCACAAGTTCGCCATTTCCAAACTAGTACTTGGAACAGTTTATAATGTTAAGTATTTTAAGTTTTAGTACCTCAAAATAAATTCATTTGTTGAATGATTTAATGTTAAAATCTCCTAAAATATAATGTTCAGAATTCTCTTGCTTTCTTATTTGAAGTTGTAATAACTTCAACTTCCTGCAGTGCGGGGTCCACCTGGATAATATTTGAAAATAGAAAAATACAAATTATCTCTTTTAACGTTTACTTACTCTCTGGGATGCTCAGCAAACTGAGTAGTCTTCATTAGGTAAGATCATTTAGCATTTAAAAGAAAGTCTGAGTTTCTGGGGAAAATGTTGGAGTTGCTGTTAGCTATACTAATCCTAAATCCTTTGAAAAAATAAATGATCTTTTTCAGAAAGTTGTGTTCGATTGCTACAGTGGAAAATAATATTAACATTCTATACCCATTTTAGATAAACCCTACTTCAAAATGTCAGAGAACTGCTTTGCTTTTTCTTGAACTAACATGTTATGGTCTCTTTCGAAATTTTTTCTTAGGTTGTGGGGACATAAAACTTTCATTTGAAATATATCAATAGACTTATTTGGTGCAAATGATAGAAGGTGCAATGCATTGCTCAGTACAATCAGTAATATGTCTCTTCAATAATGATAACAAAAATGATAGTAAGCAGAACTGTTCCTAACCCCAAAGAAGCTTGAAGTCCTTAGTTTAGATACTTCATAGAAATTCCTCAATAAGTCAGTCCTCCTTTTACCCCCTGCCAACACAAGAAAGAAATCTTTTCCAGATAAATTCACCCACACCGGTTATCAAATCTTAACATCGCAGAAGTAAGTCAATACGTTATTTGGCGAGCCAGCTAAAAGTTATCATTCTTCTCCTGCCTTTTCCTTCACCTCTTTCCCACCACCACCCCCACCCCCTTAGTTTTTAGGCTTCTTTAACTTCAGAAGCAATCATTCCTACTTTATGTCAAAATCAGTACTTTGAAAATTGGAGTAGTCTTCATTACTGTTTTCTGTAACTATCTTCATTTTCAGACTAAAATTACAGAAGCACTTCTTTTTGGTTCTTTCTAGCTCCTAATAGAATATTTTTATTTCATGTTGAGAATTTCAAATAGTAAATTTTAAAAGGAGATTAATTACTCTATTAATCACTTGTTTTATTATTTATTTAATATCTTAAATTGTCAAATGTTTCTGTTCTCTTAATATTACTTCTTCTCTGATTTTGTTGCTATAGATTTAATATAATATAACCTTTTAAGAGTTTGTTTTTATACTTGTAGCATCCTGAATGATTGGTTAGCTTTAAAATGTTGCCTTTTTTCCTAGTCCACACTAAAATCCATTGAGTGTTCTAATTGCACATAACACTAAAGAAAAGCCTTGTCTACCACTTGTAAAAACAAACTGTGAATGTGAAAATGTCTTTTGATATGACTGCTTTATAAAGCTCAATAAAGCTCTTTTAATCCAGAAGAAGACATGGCTTAAATATTTGTCAGACAGAAAGTATGCAGCAGCAAATGATCTTTATTTTACCTAAGTCTAATGACATAATATATAAAAATAATTGTTTGGGTTGCTAAGATTATATTTTACTAATTACTGTAAAGTAATACACTATTTTAGAAATGGTAAGCAAACACTAGTATTTAGAAAAAGCTGAAAAAGTAGAGCAATAAACTGAAGAAATTGGAGAAGATACTAATTTTAAGAGAAACAAACTAGAATCAGGTTTTTTCCCTAAAGAACAAATAAGACTCTTAAGAAATTGAAAGAACCTTTTAAAAAGCAAGATTATAAGGGAGATGTACTCAGATGATAAGAAACAATGAAGTAAAATCATCCATTTTAGTAAGAGCTTAATGACCTTAACTGAATAAAATCTAAAAAGTCACCTAATATAAAAAACACTGGTTTGAATTTGAACTTAAATAAGACCCTACACAGTTTTGGCCGAATTATAAATGATTGATTAATATTAGGACTTCTTCAAATATTTGGATTTATCAATTTGTAGTTTTAAAAGGTACACAAAGTTCTCTAGGTATGACTGAAGATTTTTTAAAAATCTAAATGTTGACTTTTGTGTCATGATGAATGTAATACCAGTAGAAGCCACAGGGTGGTGGCAGGAACTTGTGTTAAAGGAGCTTAAATACATAATTGCACTATCTTTAAAATGTTTGTTAAATGCTAAGGAGCTGTAGCTTGGTTTTCTTTATTCCTCTAATACAGCCGCATTTCTCAGCAAAGAATCTATAACAAAATACAAAGACATTGATTTAAATGTATAGGCCAACAATGGAAAAAAAAGTAAACTCACACGGATATTTTTTCTTAAAGTTTCTAGTCATGTCAGATGCTTGGTGATCAGAGTAGCAATTTCATCAAGATATGAATTTGAGGAAATTTCTTGAATTAGCAATACTGGAAATAGTAATTGAAGAAGTTACCAGAAATACTTCATGTCTTCATCTTATTTTTCTACTTTCATTTTCCTTTTTCCCTGAATGTTCTCGTTGGGAAAAAAAAATCTATTGTACCATATATATATATATATATATATCTGTAAGCTAACAAAACTTATTTTTCATTGAGGAAGATAAATTTTCTATTGTGTTTTCTGGTAACCCATTCTCATTTGAGTTTAGAAGCAATTTAAAGTGGTAATCATTTTATATCTTTAAGGTAAGAAGACAAGAGGTTTCTTCTCCAAGAAAAGAAACTTCACCAAGGAGTCTTGGCATTCCTTTATTCCATGAAAGGTAGTTCTATATCCTTTTTTGCCAACCCTACAAATTATAAATATTGAAATATATTTTTATGTACATATTTTAAATTTTTAGCAATTGTAAGAAAAAGCAGCCTTTCAAAACTAGAAGAGACCAACTCAAGGCTCCTCCATGTTAAAATGACCTAATTAAGTCATACAGTTAATAGCAAAGATGGGTCTAAAAACTGAATTCTCTGAAGTTCTCCTATATCAATAGAACAAGTACTATGGCCACATTGTTTTATATGGATGGCTCTTAATGTTAACCTTATCAAAGTGAGGAATATTTAATTTTTTCTATTTAAGATGTTCACAGAGGACAAAAAGTCAATACACTGAAATTTCTAATGTAAGAATGAGACAGCCAGCATAAGTGTGATATATGAATAAGTAGGTATGCTAGTCTTTGCTACATTTATGTATTAGAACTTTAATTTATCACTTACTTTGTACCTGGCTCTCCAAATATTAAAGTTGTTTTAGGAAACATTTTCTAGGAATTTTAAATGATTTTTCTTTAACTTTAACCTTTCAGTAATTATTTTGTGATACATTAAAAAGTGCTATGTAAATTCAATCATGATTTTTAAAAATTGAAGATATAGCCTTACATTTTAAAATGTTGATTTATTTTTAGAGGTTATATAGAGAAGACTTTCCGGGATCTGAAAGAAGAATTTCATAGAATATGCATGCTAGCCAAAGCACAAAAAGACCACTTAAGCAAACTTAATGTACCAGCCACTGTAACTGGTAAGGTTTGATGTAATGTACAGTAATATTAATTTTATTGGTTGAAACTGATTTATTTTTTATTGTGAAAATATTTCTAAATCCTTATTAAGTGCTGAGGATCTATAACTTGCGCTTCTCACCACTTATAATGGGTAAGTACTGTTTAAATTCTGTAATGTATTGCATTATATAATTATTGGCCTTTTCCCTATTTTATGTGGCACTATGTAGATTGAACTGAATGACATAATTACTAATCATCTTAATGAGAAGTCCCATCTTGGAAAAATAAATATAGAATATATCTCTCAAAGTCTTCAGTTGCTATTTGGGGGTCTTATTAAACATTAATTGATATATTAGTAAGCAACCTTGAAGCTACACTATCACATATGAGCTAAGTAAAATTATAGTATTAGGTTTGTTTTTAACTTCTGCCTAAAAGTTAATTGGACACCATGGATAGATTCTTGTAATTTGATTGAAGAAATAAACATTTCACATTTCATGAGGCCAGTTCTGTTGGACGTACAAAGTACAAATTAAGTATAAAATATAACTTAAAAGGAATATCTGGTTTACAGATATATTGCAGTGTGTTTTTTAGAAGCTCCACCCTTCCCTAAAACCCCAGACCGGCTTCCTGGTATTTGCCTCAGTAGTTCGATATGAATAGCAAAATACCATGGATTGAATCTGGCTACCATGTACCCCTGTAAACAAAAGGAAGGTAAACTGATGGTTTATAATGATAAATTCTCCTTTACCCTTGTGATTTGAGATATTCTACCTACAATTCCCAAGAGCTGTGATTTACAGTTTTTACTCTGAAAGATGTTGCAGCAGTGCTAACACTCCTTTAATTAAAGATCACTTTCCATTTCTTACAGCTCTTATAGCTAGGCTATTTAAAAAATCATTTTATAGGGTAAATTCACTTTTTGCTTACTACTACCGTTTTATTTTCAGAAAAGGTACACAGTATGCTGTTGGAGAAGCAAAACAATCTTTGTAGACAAACATAATTTACTTCTTCCCCTCCCTTCCCTCTGCTTCCCCAAAAGGAACTCTAATGTTTCCACCTTAATTTTTGTCATTTTCTTGAGAATTTGATCTTTTGTGCAGACTGAAGACACTAGGTACTTCTGAAGTACCAATAAAAGAATTATCTTTATTTAAAATCTACTAGCTATAGAGATGTAGTACCTACAATTAATCATGCTTTTTTGAACATCAGCGTAGTATCAAAACATTGTAATGGTGACGTATTCATTGTTACACAAAGAACCTACCCCGTTATCAATGGCTTAATACTTTGACCATTTTTAAATTGCACAAGTCTAAATCTGAGTATGTATTTGTCAACTAGAATACTGAGTGTTTAACTTCAATTTCCTTCCCACTAAAACTGCTTCCTAACATTATTCTTATGTTTTATATTAACTGTGTCACAAATAATAAATACAACATTATTCTTGAAATGTTTTAGGTCTTTTGTGCTACAGACTCCAGTGGAGTTTTGCTGGCTCCAAACAAACCACAATATCAAATATTATGCTTCTGACAGTAGTAGATCAAAGGGGGAAAGAAAGAAAAAGAAATGTTTTGGAAAAAGATGCCTATTCAGGTTTTTTAAGAGTGAACACTGCATTGAATACAAATGGAAAGGAACTATTTTAAATGTGATTTGCATAATACAGCTGGAAAGAGTTTATTTGACATTATTGGCCCCTGTGTTATTTTTTTGTTAAAATTTGATTTTTACTTTTAAGTAAACAGATATAATTCATAAATTGCTGAGTTAGTAGAATTGTACTTTTTATTTTTTTGCTTCTCATCCACATGACAGTAGCCTTGAGAAAGGACAAAGGTAAAATGTATGTTTAAGTAATTGTGGCTTCAAAAAAAAGTACTGTTTGGTCCATGAAGTAGGATCATATTTCAGTGGCGATCAGGAGACAAGGATATAGGACTAGAGGTTAAAACAACCCTCAGATCTTTTTCTTTTGTCAGTATACAAGGTAATTAAACTGAAAAGTCATCCAAATGGACAGCCTATACTTAAAATTTAGAAACCGAAAAAATTTTCTCATTTTACTTTTTTTTCCTTGCAGGAATACACGTCTTGACAAAACAAAACAAAATAGAAAGACAATTAGCTCACCTGATCATGTTTCTTAGTATAGTGTCAGAATGACAAGTGCTTTCATGCACCTTGTTTGATTTTTAAGTTTTCTAAGCTTGGATTTCTAGTAATCTTAGAAATCTTAACGTTTAAAAAAAAATTTTGTGTGTGTGAATAGTAACGCTCATTGCTTGAACAGATTAATTCAAAAGATTACTTTAATGTGCTGAGGTATGCCAGCTAGCTATACTAAAAGAAAATATATGCTTTATTCCACCTGTTTGGGTTTTCCATGTTTTGTTCACAAAGGGGATATCTGCTACTGGAAAAGAAATTCAAAGCACATTTCTGTCATTTTGGAGACCCTTCTCTATAATTTAGAAACCAGCATGTTCAATTTATCATAATGGTTCAGAGCACAGGCTCTAGGCTGCCTGGGTTCCAGTTCCAGATCTGTCACTCATTCATTAGCTGTGTAGCCCTGGAATTAACCCCTAAATTAATGCACAAACAATGGTTATAAGTGTGTGGCACATAGAAGTGCTGTATATGTTAATAGTTGTCATTATCAGCAGCAGCAGATTCTTTATTCTCCTGTTCTACTGAAGAACATTTTGATAAGTGTTTCCTCCTTCTCAGGTGTTGTAATCTACAAAGAAAATACTGTTTCCTAGAATTTCCTGCCACTCTTATGTCTACTACCAGGAAAAATGACAGCAATTGAGCTTGGTCTCAATTACTGTACCACTCCTAGTTACAGACAGATTATCTAGTAAATGTACATTATTATGCTAGGCTCTGTGGGAAAGAGAACACAGATTCATTCAGAAGGCATTTATTGAAGGCATACTATGTGCAGGCACTGGGCAGGGTACTGGAGATAAGTGGGAAACAAAACATAGTTTAGGACCTCAAGAAACCTACTTCAATGGGAGAAAGAGGTATATTTGCAAATACAATGCAGTGTATAGTCCTCAGAGCACCCAAGAGTCATGACTAAACCAGTCTTGGGAAACCAGAGAGAACCATCCGGAGAAATTAATGCCTAAGCCAAGACATGAAGGACAAATAAGAGTCAGGCAAAGAGTAATGGAAGGGGGAAGTTCAGGCAGTCTGCACAGCATGTGCAAAGGCCCAAAGACAAGAGAGCATGGCTGTTTGGACAACTGTACCAAAGTTCATTATAGCTGGAGTACGGAGTAGAGCAGATGTGGTGAAAGATGACAGCATGGAGAGGTGACAAAGGGCCAATCATGCACAGCTTTATGTGAGTTTTAGGGCTGAAGGTCTTGGAGAACCATGAAAAGGTTTTATTAAGAAGGTAACATGACCAGATTTGTATTTTAGAAAAACTAAGAGAGGGTTGGGGAAAGCAGTGTAAACAATAGAGTGGATATGAGAAAAATTTAGAGGCAAGGAAGTGGTTCAAAGGCTGCTGTAATCCAGTAAGAGAAGATGGTACATACTAAAGAGAGGTTAGTAGGCATATAACAGGGTGAACCAAGAAGTATTGTACTACAATCATGTCCAAACAGAAAACATCTGTGTTGAAATGTGCTGTGGCAAGAGAGAGAAAAGTGTCACAAGTCTGCAAAGACCAAAGGAAGGGAAAAGAACTGACATTTGTTAAGTGCCTACGAATCTGGACAGACACTGTACGCAGTGCTCTGTATACCCCGTCTGCTCAAATAGGCATCGTTGGTTAATGTATAACTTCACTGATGACTACTTTTTTGAAGTGCTAGTTTAAAATAAAATGTTTACCCTTTGTCCATTTAATGAAAATATACACATTACCAACCTCCAACCTGTCTTCTTTTTTTTTTTCTTTTTCTTTGGCTGTGTTGGGTCTTCGTCGCTGCCTGCAGGCTTTCTCTAGTTGCGGTGAGAGGGGGCTACCCTTTGTTGCAGTGCGCAGGCTTCTTATTGCAGTGGCTTCTCTTGTTGCAGAGCACTAGGCACGTGGGCTTCAGTAGTTGTGGCACGCGGGCTCAGTCATTGCGGCACGTGGGCCCTAGAGTGCGTGGGCTTCAGTAGTTGCAGCACACAGGCTCTAGGGCACGCGGGCTCAGTAGATGTGGCTCGAGGGCTCTAGAGCACAGGCTTAGTAGTTGTGGTGCACGGGCTTAGTTGCTCCACAGATGTGGGATCTTCCTGGACCAGGGCTGGAACCCATGTCCCCTGCACTGGCAGGTGGATTCTTAACCACTGCAACACCAGGGAAGTCCCTCACTGTCTTCTTGAAGTAACATTGTGGAATATAATCTAGCTTTTTCTAATGTCTCGGTATCATCAACATGGAGAGTGCTTTGATCATTGATTTTTTTGCATTGAAAAATGTAGCCTTTGTTCGCTCTACACTAGACTGTAGTGTGTTCTGAGTTCTTATATCTGCTTTTTTGTTTCTCTTGTCTCCTCTCGTGCTTTCAGCTCTTACTGATATCTATATCTGCTTTCAACAATTCATATCCATACCTTGTAGTTTGTTGCTTGTTACCAGCTATGAACTAGGGAGACATCATCAAGCTTGTTAGAATAAATCTAAAATGAGAATAAGAGCAAAATTCATCTGTGGGCCTTGTGGCTCTTAGCCTGACTCCTGAAAAGCACTATTTACTTTCTAGCTTTTGCCTATGTCCTAGAGAGCTGAATTTGTTGGATAAGTGGCTTCTAGATAAATGAGCTACAGAGGTCCTGGTATCTACCTGATATCTACCTGTTATCTACAGAGGCCTTTTTCTAATAAGATGAGAAAATCATATATTCACATAGACCTTTCTGAACATGCATCCTAAAATTTCATCCTTCTTTTGCCTCCAGTCTTCTCTCTCCCAGCACCCGCCACCACCACGCCTTCACATAGTATTAAGAGTAGACAATGGCTAAGCTGATTGGTGATACACTTTGTCACACAGAGATATTAGGGGGAGTAAATGACCTAATTCATATAGATTCATAACCTGTATACTATATATGTGCCTGGTAAGGGTTTTTCCTTTTAATAACTTACTTGCCTAAGCAAGCTCACAGTTGCAGCTTCCATTACTGATAAAATGTTTAGATGTATACACTACAAGCAAATGTTTTTTAAGTATAGAGCAGTATAACTGTGAACAAGATGCAAGGCTTACAGCACAAGGACCTAGGAAAAGACAAAGTAGTTAAACTGTGACTAATAAGCTACGTTCCAATTCACCCACTGGAGACTGCTAATATTTCTGTGTAAGGTGGTAGCAAATGTAAAAAAATCCCAGTTGTCTTCAGTTGCTGTAAAAGCCAGTAGAAAAAAATAATACTCATCTATCCAAAGCTAATTGAACGTTCAGATTTTTGAGAAGGATTGAAATGCAACTGTTTTCCTTTTGTTTTTTTTCCCCTGCAGAGACACAGTGCTCTGTGCCTATACAGTGTACGGATAAAACAGATAAACAAGAAGTGCTATTTAAGCCTCAGGCAAAAGATGATATAAATAGAGGTGCACCATGCATCACATCTGTCGCACCAAGAGGATTGGGCCAAGATGAGGAAGATACCTCTTTTGAATCACTTTCTAAATTCAATGTCAAGTTTCCACCTACGGACAGTGACTCTACTTTCTTACATAGCAGTCCAGAAAGACCCAGTGTCCTTGGTCCTGCCTCATGTGAGGCTATGTGCCAGGATAAATTTAATATGGAGCCCAGAGACAACCCGGGAAACTTTGTCAAAACAGAAGAAACTTTATTTGAAATTCAGGGAATTGACCCCATAGCTTCAGCTATACAAAACCTTAAAACAACTGACAAAACAAAACCCTCAAATCTTGTAAATACTTGTATCAGGACAACTCTGGATAGAGCTCCGTGTTTGCCACCTGGAGACCATAATGCATTATATGTAAATACATTCCCACTTCAGGACCCATCTGATGCACCTTTTCCTTCACTCGATTACCCAGGAAAAGCTATCCGAGGACCACAGCAGGTAACTGTTTTGCATTAACAAATATATTAAGTGTGAACACACATTTTGCCATGCATGCACAGATATGTAGCTTTCAGATTATCAGACACCTTTTTTAAACTAATGACTAGCCGAAGTTAAGCTTTCAATAAAAATATCCAAGTCCTGTAATAAATGACATGAAATTTAAAAGATGAATATGGTGAAGCTCTAGTATAAAGTACCTTAAAATTTACGGCACATTTTAAAATACATGTAAACCTTATCCATATCTAGTGTGTGTCATTTTCTTACTTAGTCCCTTATTCAAAGCTTTTAACTCGGGATCATTGTTATAATAGGATTCTTTATTAAATTTCATTCTGTGAAGCAGGTGGCATTTTTTTATCAAAAAGTTTGTGTGTATCATACTTATCTTTACAAGAATGCATGATTTTTTTTTATAAGTAAATAATCACATTGTATGTTTCTATTTCTGAAAATAAGCGAACTGTCTTTCAAATAATACTTCTGTTACATTCTCAGTTATACAGTACGTAGATCTGTAGGGTTTGGTTTTGGTTTTGGTTTCTAATCTGCAGCCTAATACATTTTTTAAACAGTCTCTACATATGTATGATTCTAATCAAATACTTTCATGTTTCTAAAGCTTGCAGACTACTTACAGCCCCCCACCCCAATCCACTCCTACCCTCCCTTTTATTCAGGTTCTATTACAAAATGATTCTTTAAGTTTAAAAAAGAAAAAAGGTGTTTAATGCCTAAAGGCAAATGAAAATATGTAATTGTTACAATAAACAAGCTCATAAAAATGCAGATTGGTAAAAGTGTCTAATATAACTTGCAGACATTTGTTTGATTTCTCTTTGCCTTGAGATACTTAATTTACCAAAAACCAAAAAACACCAACAACTTGATTAATACCCTTTGGCTTTATAAGTACTTTTATAGGTTATAGACTTTTAAATCAGCATACAAAGAAGGCAGTAGTCAAGCTGTGGTATATTTTAGTAGTGGAGAAAACGAGGCATCTCTGACAATAATAAGCTTTAATTGTAAACTCACTTATGTTCTACATTGTACCTTATTTCACATCATAGTCACAGTTATAGTTACTACTTAATGAAACAGATTAAACAATTTTATTTATTTCAAGTAGAATTCCTGTGGAGCTGTGAAGTGCATCAGTTCTAATGCTTGTTATTTTTTTCTCTATTACATCTCTTGCTTGTTCTTTTACTAGTCTGTGCATTCATGTTTCAGTAGATGGCACCCTGCATTGTGCATTTGCTTTCTAGGCTACAGCAAGGGAAACAGCTGGTATGTGATTACAACTTGATGGAAAAGTATTCAGCTTAAAAAATGCAGGAGAATTGGTGTTGAGCTGTCACAAGACGTGGGGCATAAGGTTAGATAATTGATATTTTGGCAGAAAGGCAAAGAAATTTGTTTGTTTTGAAGGCCATGTTACAGTTTAGGATTCAAAGGATATTTCTTAAAATGGGTTTTTTAAAACATTTTGTTGTTTTATTTGTTTTAATAAAGCTATGAGAAATACAAAATTCTTGAGTTGTCAGTAATAACAAAGGGAAGTGAAATTTTGGTTGCAT
Source organism: Aethalodelphis obliquidens (assembly GCF_003676395.1). Lineage (NCBI taxonomy): Eukaryota > Metazoa > Chordata > Mammalia > Artiodactyla > Delphinidae > Aethalodelphis > Aethalodelphis obliquidens. The sequence continues at coordinate 69,948,775 of NW_020837946.1, read as the reverse complement.
ATTTCAAATTTTTACTTTTATCTCAATCATTACTACTTAGCACCTTTTTTTATACATTCAGCTATCATAATAAAGTCTAAAATATACCTGCTTATTTTTGCTCTATGTGATTTTCTTTTTTTCCTACTTTTGCTGAGTCAGTGATTGGGGTCCCAACTGAATTCTATGAAAAGCTCAAATCCGAACTAATAGCTCCTAATAGAGAAGGATAAGTATGGACTTTGAAAATAAATTGGCAGTAGAAGATTGGCTCATCCAATTTAGAAGCTAAATTGCTTCTGAGTCTATTACTATTTTATAGATCTTAATTTAAAGTATCTTTAACATAACAATCTTTTATTTATATCGTATCAATTTCCCATTAGAGTGGTGCATATTAATCAATTGTACTTTTTGTTTAAACTGCCAACACTAAAATTTAAATCTAGTTAACTCTGTTATATACTCATAATTATTACTGCTTTTCTTTTATCATGGAAGAGAGGAAATTATTTTACTCCAGATTTCAAATATGTATTTTAATATTACAGTTTTTTGTAATAAAATTGCCACTTCTCACAAAAGTATTTGAGTCAGTGTTATTATACACCCTCTGTACTGATATTTGAATGTTATCTTGGTGCTTAGACAGACTTTGTATATTTACATCAACCGTACACAGCTGTCCACTAAAATGTTTATAAGAAGACAGTGATGTAGTGAAACCCAAATGCTTCAATTAGTAATATACTGTTTATGTAATGATTGGTTAACTAGGATGAAAGAGATTGGTTAAGGGAATGAAAACTAACACTATGTCAGGAGTTGAACTAGGTTGTTATTTTAAAAGCCTATTAGTAACAGGAATACAAAGGGGTCTCTTTCAGTTGGCATTTCGAGGTGATTTTCCTCAAAGTGCCAGAATTTAGATATGTCAAGATAAGAAAGCAAATTTTAGAAGTAATTTGGTTTACAACATTTCAGGAAAATAAGATATTCCAGCCAACAAACATATATTGAGCACCTACTCTTGAACTAAATGCTTTTTCTGGCCCTTCTAGATATTTTTTAATAAGTACAGTTAAGAGTATGTAGGTGTTGCTTATAGTAATGGAGGTAGCTCTGTAGAATTATGCTTCCCATAATCCTTTAACTGGCAACTGTTGACAGGCTTCACTTTAGTTAGCCACAAGAAAGGGTAAGAAGGCCAAAGTATGCGCTTGTAACAGGAGCAAAATAAGAAGTCAAAAGAATGCATCCAATGTTGGACTTTGTTGAACGATTAAATATTTGAGGTTTCAAAAAACAACTGATCAATAGAATTTGTTTCATACTTTAAAAAAATTATTTTCAAAAATCAGAACTTATTTCTATATGATTTATTCATTGTGTATTTGCTTGTAAATAGTAGCGAAATTACATTGCTCTTGATCAAAATGCATGTACACACACATCATGTCTAGTATGCTGTGTATTAATAAAGGTCCTATAACTTAAAGTTCCAATATAAAATAGAAGAGATAGAATTTAATTTTTTTAAAGTCTCAATTATTGACTATTGTTCCAAAACTCCAAAACCCGTTGGGATAACGGGTATTAAAACATGCTGGTGTTAAAGCTGAAAGATGTTTTAATGTGTGAAGATAAAGTGCATGAATGTGTATTTTAAGTGATTCCTAAAGTTAAATTATGCCCTTTATGAAAAAGAGAATTGAGTCATGTCCTCATGCCAATTCTAAAGGAAAGGTAATTCGCTTTCATATTAGGGAATTTCATATATACGCACATAACCCGTTCAAAAAATTTGAATTTGAAATTCAGTGCAAGTTGATTTTAAATACAAATAACAGAAGATGTTTTTATTTGTTTCCTGCAGCCCGTTTGGAAGCCCTTTCCTAATCAAGACAGTGACTTATCGGTACTAAGTGGCACAGGCTCAGAACTGCATATACCTCGAGTATGTGAATTCTGTCAAGCAGTTTTCCCACCATCCATTACATCCAGGGGGGATTTCCTCCGGCATCTTAATTCACACTTTAATGGGGAGACTTAAGACGCATTTGAAAACAGACATATCAAGTTCTATGTGATGATTCTGGGTTTGTAATATTATGTACTTGATTGAAACTTAGCTCAAAATCATTTATTGAAAAATCCAGTGTCACAGCTATTTGAATTTTTTTCTAAACTTATGTTGTAACTTTCTTTTATTACCTTTTAAAAGATCATTCTGTACAAAACTGTAATTCATTGTATTCATGTTTACAGTGTTTATTGCCATAATTCAAAATTATGTATGTGACTTATGGAATTGTATAACAATAATTTATGTTTTTTTCAAATGTCTAAGCTTATTGCTTGGATTTCTAGTTAGATCTATTGAATTTGGTGATGTCAAATGTTTATAGGGTTTTTTTCACTTGTTTTCATTTAAAAGTTTAGATTATTTATGCTGTGGGTGTTCTTTTTGAATAAACCAATAATAGAGAATAGCAGACAAGATAAACATCTGAGTAAATACCAAACCTAAGACATTTGTTGCTCAGTGATAAGATCACTGGTAGGATTATTTAAACACTTTATTATTTTTTTTTAAATAATAGACATGGTTTTAATTTTTACTATACGTATAGCAACATGATGAAATTAAATATTAAAAGAGTTACTTATATTGTGATAATTAATGTGTTCTTTGTTCTTAAATAAATAAATAAATCACATTTGGGGGAAATTCATAAAATTCATGTTTCTTTCCAGTAATCTGATAGAAGGGTGATACCAGATCTGGTGACATTTTATTATAACTAGTAGATCACTTTGAATTTTAAAATTATTTTTCAAACTAAACTTACTAAAGAAACACATTTGTCTTTAATGGGAGCAAATCTAAAACCCTGTAAGGATTATCCATATTAATTAATTTATATTAGAAATGTTCACATTCTTGAGAAATTTGTTAATTCATTGGTAGCATCCTGCCTGATGACGAGACGAAGATATTTAAGAAAGAGGATACCAAATTCAGAGGGTTGCAGAATTTTAAAATGAGACTTCCCTTTCATTTTTCTTCCCTATGATTCTTGTCTTTTAGGTTTCTCTTCCCTCCCCCACCCCACACTTAATTTTTAAAAATGGTCGAGGCATGGCTTCCATTTTATGAAGTAAACACTGATTTGCAACTCTCAAAACAGAAATTTAAGCCTTCTTGGGAACGAGTGTTGTAGAAAGCTGGAGGGTTTCAGGTAAGGGATTGGAACAATTTGTTCAGGTATCACCTGTGCCACAGTGAAGAGCCTTAACTTGTGGAAGAATGAGAGTGGTGCTTCGACTTCTCAGGGTGCCAAGCACATCACACTGACATCTTCCTCACCAAGGTGACATAGCCATTATTAGGCATTCACTGTGAAGGGTTCTGAGGCATGTACATCTTTCTTTCATTGCCGCTGGGGCTGAATGGAAATGCCTAGACAATTATCCAAGTCTCTTCCCTTCCCCCCCTACCTCCCGCCCAGCCAGCCTCCCCTCTCGCTCACTCCTCCCACACACACGCAAAATTAAACATAAAAACTTCCCAGCGTGTTCCAGCCAGAATATACCACTGTACCTATCTCATGAAAGGGGATTCTTTCTCCTTCTCTTTTCTAGGTGAGGAAGAGTTCCTCTCACACAGTTGACATCTACTAGCCTGCTGACAACCAAAGGAAATTGTGGCCCAGAAAGTGACTCGAAGTGGATCACTGACTCCTCTTCTCCAGTCCACCCTTTTGACACCTCCACCACTTTTAGTAAGCGGGGAACTCTTGTTTTCTATTGGGTTCCAGTGCTACCCCAAGCTCCGGCTTCCGAGGGACAGAGGCCCTCTCGGGCCAAGGGACAGGCAGCCTGGAGAACAGGCTCCGGGCCCGCACTGCAGAGGTGGTGCTGGCTGCAGCTTGGAAAGTGGAGTTGGGCACCCGCTGGGTCTCCCCTCTGGCTCTTAGTTCCGAGTCGTGTAGGGGCTGCATCTTGGCATCTGCTACGCGTGGCCGGGTAAGAACAGTTTCCAGGTAAAAAAGCTGCACACGCGAAACGCTGAGTCTGAAAAAACCACCCCCGCCGAGGCGAGGCAGTTGTGAGCGGGATGCCTGAGAAGTGGGAGGTGAATGTCCTCGGGAGGGCCCCCCCGGTGCAGCTTTCCCCGGAGGCTGAGGCTGCTGCCAGCGGGGACATCTGCTTTCTTACTCTCCAGCCTGGCTCACCCCGCCCCCTCAGCCCCGGGTTGCGTGGTTATTTTACCAACACGGGGGGAGGGAGAGCTCGAGGAGGTAGAGAAGGGGTGGATGGAAGCTCGGGAGATGTTCTTCCCACTCCCCCACGTCCCCTCCTTTTTTCTTCACATCTTTTAACCTTCAAAGTAAAGACTATAAATATGAAACGATAAGCGTGTCCGCTGGCTCCCAGGCCCGCCTCCTGCTCGCGGGGCTCTCGGGTGCGGGGCCTTGCCCTCCTCTCCAGCCTCCCCGGAGGCGGCCCGGGTTTCGGTGGTTTCGCCGGGCGCAGGGGCAGGCCGGGTGCGCTCAGCCGGTGGCGCCTTCTCTCCCGGGCTGCTGCCTCGACAGCTGCTTGTAGCTACAGTAATTAGACTGTCAGTGCTTGTTAGAGGAGAGGGGGGAAACACGCTTATGACAGCAGATTCCGAGACTCCCCAGTTTGTTAATTTCTAAGAGATCTTTAAAGCATTAATTGAGGTCTCCCTAACTCTCCCCCCCCCGTCCCTCTCCTCTCCCCAACTCCTCCCTTCCCAAAAATATCTTTAGGGGAAGAGAATTCTCTCCGCGTGGAAGCAGTGTTTCCCGCAAAACTGCAAGCCCGCCCCCGACTCACGCACACGCACACTATTTTATATATACATCTATATGCACACATGTATACGCAGAAGGTTAACTCGGCAGAGGCCTCGTCCAAATAGGAACCAGGATTGCATTTAAAATAATAAATAAATAAATAAATAAATAAATAAATAAACTAGGACGGAAAGGGGGGAGGGAAGCAGAAGTCGGGAAGAAAAGAGAAAAGCAGCAGGCTGATTACGAGGTGTCAAAACTGCCAGGAGCAAGAAGGTGATAGCAATCAGGGGTGAGAAGAGTGCGGCATTCGTGCGGGGCAACTAATTATCCGTCTCATTTGAGAAGAGCAGCATTTGAGGCAGCAGCGTTCGCCTGCTGAACGGTGACAGATTGGCGCGGAGGAGAGGGGAGGTGTTAAAACAATGGAGCCGGGCGCGCGAGCGCTGCTGCATGCTAATCAGCCCTCCCTCCGCCTGCCTGCCGCGCTCCCTCCTTTCTCCCGGCCTCCCTCCTCCGCGCTCCCCCTCCCGCCTGCGGCGCTCCCTCCTTTCCAGCGGGCCCGCCGCCGCCGCCGCCGCCGCCACCCGCTTCCTGCTCCCTCTCTTTCCCGCGCGTCCTTCCCGCCGCTGGCAAGTGGAACCTGGGCCGGGCCACCGCGTCCACCACGGCCCGGGAGCCCCTGCGCTGCCCACCGCGGGCGCCCTCCGGGGTCCGGGCCGCTCGCGAGCCGCTGGCGAGCGCTGCCCCGCGCGGTGCTCCGAGGGCCGGCCCGCTCCCCGCGCGCCTCTTGAGAGTGGGTCTTGGAGGAGAGGCCGGGGAGCCTGCATTCTCGCGCCCACCGCTTTCAGCTGGTGAATTGAACGCGGTGGGCAGCGAGTTGGGAAGCCAGGCGAAGTCAGGAAGGGCGAGGGGTGGGAAGAGAGTCGGAGCCAGGAAGGCGGAAAAGGTCCCCCGGACCGACGGCAGGCCCCCCGACTCAGCCCCAGCGCCGCCGCCGCCCCGAGCAGCGTCGCCGGCCGCGGGCGAGGTCACCGCCGGCAGAGTCTCCCGGGTCGAGCCCCGCAGACCCCAGCAACCTCCCCTCGCCAGCCAGGCCCCAACTGGACTTACACGGTTTAGTAAGCACCGAGAGGAAGACAAATACAGGGCCTGAGCGTTCGTTGTGCTTCCAAGGCTTGACCTCCTGACCCTAAGACTAGACTAAGGGGCTTCCGGACCCCCGGAGATCATACCATTCAATCGTTGCGGGGGAAAGAAAGCCTTTCAGAAACCGGCCACCCGCGCCCTCCGCCGCGGTGACCAGAGGCAGGACCGGGCCGGGGCATCTCTGGCAGCCCAGCTCCCCACCTGAATGTTCCGCTCCGCGTTCTTGCCTTGGGAGAGCTGGTCAAAACCGCAGGGCCGTGGCTGCCCCTGTACAGATAATCCACCAGAACCTGAGTCTCTGCTGGAAAAGGTCTCTTTATACCTGTTGAGGCAGGCCCAGGACCTGAGGTTCTGTCTACTTTTTGAATTTAAAAGCTGATTGTTGAGCTTTTGCTTAAAATACACTTTTGTTCGTACGTTTTTACTACTACAGATTTACATAAACTACCCTTAGAGAATAAAAATCATTGAAACATTGACGTTCTTATGGCTTACGTAGGTTAAGTGAAACACAGCTACAGAGAACTGGTAGGAATTTGGACTGAAGGAGAATGTAATTTCTTCTGACTTGTTCCGTACTATTTAGTTAACCAGGTGCCTAAATTAACATAATAAAACTTCCTTCCCTCAAGCCAGACATGGAAAAGGAAAGCAGTTGAAAGGTAATCCATGCAGTATAATTTTTGTTCTGCTGACCTTTACCATTGCATAACTTCACACACAATTGTTTCTTTAAAAAAATCAATATAAAATGTGAAAGTTTGATAAAACTGTCATATATATATGACGGTTTCATTTATATTACTCTCTCTACCCTTCTCTGTTTGAAATGTTTCATAACAAAAGTACAACACAAAAAATAAAATGACCTGAGTAAATTTTGGTATTTTCTATCTTCATCCCTGACCTAGTCCTATGAAAAACTACACAAACACACAGAGTGAATAATTTTTCCTTTTAGAATATGCCCAGGCATACCAATACAATAGCTGAATGCAAAATTGTTAGGATCTACTGAAATCATACAGAATGTTTAAAAGTTTTAAAACTGAAAATTCTTAAAAAGAGTTGTATAAAGAATTGTGTGTAAATAAATGTTAATGCTTTTTGGTTTCCACTCTTGGGAAAACCACTAAGTAGGCCTCTCTGCACTTAGTACATCACAGACTTTTTAGTGCTAGAGTATTAGCTGGCATTTGGAAAATTCCCTGGCATCTCAGTCTGTTAAAATATCAACCTATCTAACAGAAAAAAAAATTAACTTTACATTTCTTAATGTAAACTTGGAGATTCAGATGCTCCATCAGCATCAAAATTAAGCAATTTATTAACTATTCATCAGCCTTTTCTCCATTAACCAATTCTGTGTAAGCAAAGTGTCTCTCTCTGATGTGGTAAACCTATAAAGTACAAATAAATTTAGTTCAATTCCATGTTGTGTTATGTATTTCTAATATATAATCAAATCCTTTACCTTCCAACAACTTGGTTATTATGGATTTAGTGTAATTTCTTCTCAGTCTATAGACTTCACAAATTTGCATGATTGTTTTAATGGTGTATTTACAGATAAGTTTTTATTTGCACATAAGGACAAAAAGGTGAAGTGAAATTTGGTCCCAATGGAAACCTGTTAGGTTCCCTGAACATATGGCTCATTGGGCTGTTACTTCCTTTTTGAGATCATTTTCCAAGATTTTTTAATATATACATCAATTTGACACCAGTTATAAAGAAAATATATTGGCTTTGAAAGTGCCTCCACCTGGGACATATCTCTCAATAACAAACCATGTAGTCAGGTGTACCTCTGAATGTACAGGTGTCCAGTCTCAAGAACAGGGCATCATTTGAATCTAGTCAAAACTGACAGTTGATTTTACACTGTCTTTGAAATTAGGTAGTTCTTTGTATTCTTAGAATGCCACAATGACTTGATTAATACAGTTTAGGGGTGACTACTTAAAACTCTTTTTAGGGAAGGCTGTGCATTTGGAATCCACAGTATTACAATGATTACTCTCAGTAAATACAAGTGATGTTAAGTTTCATTTATTGAAAGTGTGTGATGCCAGCTTAAGACTTAAGGGGAAAATCACAGCACTTTGAAAAAGATGTAAATGTTCAATTGGTATAAAGGGAGGGGGGGGGAACCGTGCTAAAACATGTGCCTATTTCCATTATGCTTAATTTACTATTCAAAACAAGTTTTTCCTAATAAGCTCTATTGTTTCTTTCTGTTTTGTAAAAGTTAATATGTGTGAGACAAAAACCTGATTCAGAATGTGAATGAAGTCTGTTTAGCGAAAGCTTGTTGGAGCTTACAGTTCAAGGAGGGCCTCAAATTAAAAGACACTTCACCTAATGACACTGATAATATATAAGGAAGCAAGTCTTGTAGGTCATTTCTAGAACCAGTTACAATTAGATTGCTAATTTCCTCCTGTCTCAGAGTGAATTCATACACTTAAAGCGCAGCGAGCACTAGAATATTCGGAATGAGGATGCTGCATATATTTATTAAATAACTTTAGCTTTTGCTTTACTGCAGTTCTCTTCTTTCTGAGGTCAAGGTTCCCAAATAGGACTGAAGTGTAAGTTCTCAAACATGTTATCCCTTTGTCCTGTCTGTACAGGGTTGTTTGTCTTTAAGTCACTCACACTTTTCCAGAGTATTTGCACCTGATTATGCAAGCCCTTGATGTTGAACTGGTCTCCCTCATTTGAATATCCCCTTGGGATCTGGAATGCCCGGATAACCTGGAGTCTGCCCATGCTTTCTTTGTTGTTTAGGGCTATATCATGAATAAATTTTAAAAATACCTTGCTTATATCTTTTGGAAACTGTACAAAAGATGAGTTATTGCTTATTAATTCAAGGAATAATTATTTTAGAAATAAAATCTTATAGATTGCCTAATCCAACTTTCTTTTTGTGTGGACCAAAAGAAAAAAAAACAACCCAGAAAACAGCAAAACAAAGCTGTGTCTAGAGAGAATGAATGAGTCCTTCAAACCCACTCAGAAAGCTAGAACCCAGCTCAAGCTCTCCTGCATTTCAATCCACTTTTTCCCATAATACTCCTTTACCTCAAAAAAGATATACTTTTTCATTGGCTTTGTACTTGACTTCATAGGACGCTTAAATTACCTTATATCTGGAATCTTTTGTACACAAAGATACTACCCATTATGCTAAACCACAGAGACAGTAGGTTCCCTGACAATGGGACGGGGTGTACTATAGGGGGATTATCAATTTATCACCACCCTAACACAGGGCCCCAGAACGTGTCTGCTGGGAGAAGAAGCATCTTAGCGAACTGAGTGTTGAGATACCTCATGCCTGCTCCAATGAACAAACAGCAAGTGTTGGAATGTATTTTGCAGCGTGAGACACAATCTGAGGTAGGAGAGAAGGTAAAAAGGATTTGTACCTCTAAAGCATGGGGTTAAAACCTCACCGTGACACCCAAACCACAATGCTAACCATTTACTAATCCAAATTCTAAATCAAAGGTTATAGTTTGTATGGGAAAGAAAAAAAAAAAGTAAACCAGTATGAACTGGAAGCGAGCCTATATATTTTCTAAAACTATTAATCTGGAACTAAAACATTCTCTAAAGCAGAGACTTCATTTTCTTCAAGAGGTGGCCTTCACTTGTCTTGATGGACCCGAGACTCACCAGGAGGTCTCAGCTTTACCCTGTCTTCCCTAGAGTGTTGGTGAATCAACACTGAAAACAGCTCTCATTAGACAAATAGTTTCTCCGTTTGCAGTTGTTAAATAGCACTAATTGCTAGCAAGAAAGGGGCATCCTGTGTGGGTGTATTCATACAACTTCAAGCAACTGGCTTGAAAGGAAGGCAAGCTCACTAGGAATCCGAAGTATCAGTAAGGGTGATACAGCTTCCTTGAAAAAGCTCTCTCCAACCAGGACTGAGGAAGAAATGCAAGCAGCAGGCTTCCTCTGCTAAGCAGCTTTGTGACACACTTAAACACACACTTTCTCTCTCTCTCACACACACACACACTCACTCCAGTATCCTGAGGTTTTACCACTGGCATTTTGAAAGTCTTTTCCTTCAGCATCTACGGGGCAAGGCCTGGATAAGATCTACTTGTAGGTTAGAATGCTTGATAAATTTCAAAGCAGATTTTGCTCCACCCTGCCATCTTTAAAGTTGTCAAGTCCCAACTTAGTTTCTTTCGAAGTACAATTAATACCAAGGAGTAATGTGGCTCTCTAGTAAGAGAAAAAAATACACGATCCCAATATGGGAGTGCCATTGTAAGTGACACTCCACTTCTAGGTGATGCTATGGTACCTTGGACTGGCCTGGAAAGGAGCCAGCCTCAGGGAAAGGACACTGGTCCATTGTCCAGATAAGAGTCAACAAGAGTCAAAAAACTCTGCCACTTTCTCCAAAAATAAGGACGTTTCCAAGTGTTTCAGTCATTTCATCCTCTCCCACCCCACCATGTGCTTGGGAAAGTGTGCTGTGGGGATGACTCATTTCCTCTCCAAGGCAAAGTCCCATTAAAAATGTCCCGAATATCCTGATTAATATACATCGGAGAAAGAGCCTTGCTTCTCATACAGTTTTCCTCACTAAAGTATTTTTAGTTAAGATTGCCCGGTTTAGCAAATAAAAATACAGGATGCCCAGTTAAATCTGAATTTTAGATAAACAACAGATAATTTTTTTACCATAAGTATGCCCTATGCACCCCTATTTGTAATACCTTGTTGACTAAAAAGATGTGAAGTCAAGTCTTACCTAACAGATTTTCCCGTACTTTTTCGCTTTTCTGTGCATGGTTGGGGGTAGGGAATTAGGGGTAGAGCAAATACCCCTATTGTGCCCGGAATTTTCTTTCTTCCTTTCTCATTCCACAAGGAGAGTCTCGGTGCCTCTTAAATAGCTCTCAGGCTTTGCTGTACACACTGCTCTCCTCGCTTTTGATTATACAATGTTTTGCGTTGTGTCGAAACGTGTGTGTTGATCTAGTCTCCTCCAGCATAATGTGAGCTTTTCAAAGGGAGAGAGGGCGCGTATTGCTTGGCTTCCTCCCTAACTCCTGGGTTCTCTGGAGTCTTGCTAACCTCTCCTTCCAGGCTGCCCAGGTGGGCGAGGAGGCGCAGCGGGAATTCTTCACTTCAACCTCTGACCCAGGTGCCAAGGGAAACTGAGACTCGGGAATTGGGCCCCTAGAAGCGTCGGGAAGAAGGGAAGGGAGAGGAGCCAGGAGCGCTAGGTCCTTCCAGGCCCGCCCCGGGAGGGGGTGAGGGCCCGAGCAGGCCCTTCCGGAGGCCCGGCCTGGAGGCCTTCTCTCGCCGCCCGGGGCCTGCCCGGGCCCGCGAGGCCTGGAGCCGGGCGCCTGGCCCCGTGGCCCCTGTGGGCGGCGGGCGACGCGGGCACCGACGGCTGGGGGCGCCCGGAACCCTCGGCCCCCCAGCCCCGCGCTTCCCGGCCCGGTCGGCCGCTCGACGCCTCGCTTCAGCCGGGCGTTTCTTCCCCTCATTTGTTGCATTGTTTGCATTAATATGAATATCTTGTTCTGTTTGTTTTGTCTCCTGGGAGCCAATAAAGCTGTGAGTTTTTTCTTTACACCAAATGCAGCTCTACGGGCGATCAATCAATGGGTAGTCTTCGGATAATCTGTGAGAGTGAGAAATCTAATAAAGCTAGCGACTAGAAAAGGAAAACAAAATCTATTTTTCTCTTAGGTTCACTACGTCAGGATGAGTGTGTTCCACTTCTGCTGCTTGAGGTGGGTTTAACTCCATTTTTGAGGGGGCGGGCGGGCGTTTGCTTTAAACAAATGGAGTTAAATGTCAGATGGGAGGGGAAGAGATTTGAGGGGAGACTGAGAAGAAGAGGGATGTTTGGGGGCTTCTTACATTTTCTGATGATCTGGCAAGAGGGAAGAAGGGACTTTCTAACCTCCCAGGATACGAGAGACACGCACTTTGCATCTGATAAGACGCACTTTGGCAAAGAGGTCTTTCCTCAGTTTTCCAAGCAGACAGGGAATGTAAATTAATAAAGAAGTTTAGTAATGATAATAAATCCAGTTATTTTAGTGTCCTCTGCCCCCATTCCTGGTTTCCTCCTGCTAGACGCTGAACTCCCCAAATGCATTTTGAGAAGGCCCCTCAGCTACCCTGAGCAATGCAAGGAAGATGAGAAAGACTTGCCTGGCTGCAGCCCCCTCACAGCACAGTGCAACCCAAATCATTTATAAACAGATCAAAATAACCATCTGAATTATCTAACATTAACAGCAGAACTGAAGAGCCCAAGATTATGTGATGAATTGTTAAATTGCAGTAGCATTGTTTTGGATTGCTAATTAAAAAAAAATAAGCAAACCCCATGACTCTAGATATGACAACTGAAAATACCCACAAATTATTTAATAAATGAAGCGTCTAACAACTTTAACACTTCCTGGTCGCCCTGTTAATAAATGTAATTTGAGGTAGATTTTTTAAATCTTCCATCTAAACAGTGAATTCATTACGTGCCATTCAGATATCTGGATGCCTATGGACTTCTTGGAATTAGGTGTTAAATAGACAAAAGTGAACCAAACTGCCTTTAAAAGCACAGCATGACCATGTAATTCTTTTTCCAGTTTGTGGTAAAAAATGATGAAACTTCTTTCCAAGTAGCTATCACCCAGATTTAGTGTGAAAAGTAGTGTAATTGTAATTCACGCCATCAGGGTCTATCGCTGATAGACGATCAGCTGTTCTGTAGTGGAGAGAGGCTTTCTTTTCAAACAGGAAAGCTGCCAAGTGCTCTGCGATACCTCCAGCAAGCTTATCGGATTGAGTTCAGAGCCAAAACAGCAGCTGCACACATATGCAAATTGGCAATTAATAGTATAACATTCTGCAAAAAAAAAAAAAAAAAAATGTTTAAAAATATTTTTTTAAGAAAATGGAAAGAAGCTACCTGAACATTAACCTTAACTGTAACTGGGACTTCTAGGATGAATGACTAAGGTTTAATTACCCTCTGGAGAGGACTTGCTCTGTATTACTTTTTCTCCTACAGATCAAGTCTTTGTTGTCTTGCTGAGTTTTGTCTGTTTTATGGAACATAACAATAGACTCTAAAGGAAGAAGTTTAAAAATAACTAAAACCCCTTATATTGTGATTCCAGAAAAGGGTGGAAAGGAAGCCCTTTCCACTGATCATTCTTTCTCTGCACAGAGAACACAAAGCAAGAGCTTTAGCATCCTCGTGGAAAAGACATTTTGTTCTGGATGTCATCATCCCTTTCCACTACAGCTTGCAGTAGGAGCAGGCTTCACATCCTGGGGGTGCTGCCTGTCTGTGTCTTGATTTCTGTCTGTCTCTTCCTCCCATTGACAGGAATGCCGTTTGTGGGCTTCACGCAGCAGTTTGCAGAAATCCAGCAAGATTTATGGTTTATGTTGCCCAGCATGTATAAACACAACACTCTCAAATGTTTAAAGAAAAAAAAATCGTATGAATTTGTTAAATTTCTTAACATTCTGGTCCCCCCACTGCACCCCAATTCTCACACACAAGTACTCTGTTTCCCCTGATACAGTCATACAATAGCTGTGGCTGGGAATAGGTTGACAACCTAAACCCCAAGAAGGGCCTGACGTTTTCACAGCAGGCTTTTCCCAGTGCTTTGAGCCTTTCTCTCTAGCACGGGGGTGGGGTGATTAGCAAACGTTTCAGATAATCTGTGAATTCTTAATAGTCATATTTCCATGGTTGAAGATCTGCCTCTTTCTGGGATGTGGCAGGTTTCAGAAATGTTGGTGTTGGGGGTTTTACCGATATTTCCAAGTTCTGGGAGTTTGAAATTTGGGTCAGGATCCTGATTCCCTTCAGTATGTAAGGGTGAAGTAGGTTTTATTTTGCTTTATTTTCAAGATGTCTCAGTTGGAGATACAGTCCTAACTGTAACATGTACCATAAATGCAGAATTGCGACCATTATTTCTGCCTTTTTCTCCTATCACCTATGCTTCTGGCATTAGTACTTTCAGTTTTACTGCCAATCAAGTGTGCCTTTAGCTTAAAAACACTCTTTTTCTTACACCCTGGAAACACTTCTTTTATAATCTGAGGCAAGTTTTGGATTATTAACTCTTGGAAGTTTGAATATCAAATTTTTAATAGGAACTTCACTCATGTGGAATTTAAATATGTTTGTTTATACTACTTGGATACAATTTTTGGATAACAGTCAATTAAACAACCAATCCCATTTCGGGTACAGAACATTTTTAGCCCTTAATAAGAAGCACACAACTCCTTTCCTCTGGGACGGTAGATTGCACTTTTCTAAATGTTTATGATTAACAGAACTTTTTTGGTCTGATTCCAATAAAAGTATCCTGTGTTCTGAAGATTATAAGGTATAGGAGAAAAATTATCAAGTCTAAATTCTATTCATAAGTATTATTTTTCTTGACTTGTGATCCAATTAGAATGCATTCTTAGACTTTCCTGTTTTCTTATGACTAAATGAAAACTAGTTTAAAATGATATATAGTCAATTGACAAGTTGCTTTTGAATAAAACAGAACAATGGGAATGCCAACTTTCTTTCCTTCTCCATAACTTCATTAACATGGTTGTATAGACATTTGCATGTAAAATGTAGTTAACAAAAATTACACAGAAGTAAATTTAGTCCTCTAGTGCGTACCTCTATGGTAAATCAGACCATTTGGCATAGTTTGAAGTCTTCCAAGAAGCCTGGTTTCCACCTGGAAAATAAATTACTAAATTTGAATGTGTTACTTTTACTATGATGAGTTGTCTATCTGTTACATTTTATTTTAGTACATATACTAGAAACTGTACTTAGAGTTTTCTAAAATTGTCATCTGTTAAGGTAGAGAATTATAATAATTATATAATTATACCCAGAAAAAGTGTTCTGACTTTAGATTATTTTCATACTGTCACAAATATGATGGATTTTTAAAAATTCAGGATGTTTGTCACAAATTCATGTTTCATTGTCAAATTTTGAGATTAATTTAGATTAGCTATAACTGTTTTAACCAAAGTTTATTTTCTTTGCATTTATTGATATACAGATCAAGCTTATATATGGGCTTCAGTGTAACACATATACACTATTGCAATATCTAGCTGTACTTACTTTGCTGCATCTTTAAACGAAACTTCATCTCAAGATTTTCTGAGTTTGATAAATATAAAATACTTATTAAGTCACTGTATTCTCCATTCAATATATCCTACTATTTTAAATCATAAACAATTTGCATTATAAGAGCTATATTTATTAATCAAAATTCTATGTTGACAGAGCATCATGAGATGATTGGTGAGATGTCATGTACAGTGAAGACAGCTCTCAATTAATTTCTCCAGATAGAAATCCTGTTTTCTAATGCTTCAGGTGTGCACAGTGGGAGGAGATGGAGATGTGGGACCACGGCTCAGTAAAAACTCTTCACAACAGCCAGTGAGAAGTCTTATTAAAATGTGTCTGTAGGTTTTTCTTCATCCTAAAGGAAAGTGCATTAATCTCTGAAAGAAAGCAATATTTCTTTCTGAAGTGTATATTTTCTCAGTTGAGTTAAATAACCAGAATGGGCATGGTTGTGGAATTCTATATTCTCAAGCCCAGAAACTTTATAATTTACTACAATATACCCAGATATGTCTAATTCCTATACCACCTTCATAATAATTATGTTTTATGTTTGACTTTTTTTTTAACTCTAAAGCACTTTGTGAATCCGGGTGAATATATAATAGACACCACCTTCTGTGGGAGTGAAAGGAAGAAAAACTTGATTCATATTTAAAGGTGCTATATTTGAACACTATGATGCTAAAATATTTTATCTTAGCCCAGGGTATTTGTTTTGAAGAATCTATCTGGAGGACTCTATATAATAAACTGAATGAGGAGCCTTTACTCAACGTGCTAAAAGAATAATATTTTTAGAAAATCATGCCTCTAGGTAATCTACTTGGCCATTGGATTAATAGTCTAGGAAATTATGGTGATAGAATAATAATAATTTCTTGGTTCTCTGTACTAGGTACTTCACATACATTTCCTCATTCAATCATAATAACCACCTTATGAGACAAGCATTATTATTTTACTGATGAGGAAAATGAGGCTAAGTTTAAATCAGATAGCTAGTAGTGGATGAGCCCCTATGGCCGTGGAACCCTCAAGTCTGCACTCTCATCATGTAAGGCACTTCCATTCTGATGTCTGAAAGATAGAGGCGTGGAGGGTAGAAAACCATCTCTCCCCTCTTAAAATTCCATTTTTCCTTTACTAAATCAAAGAAAGTCAATGAAGTAGTTCAAGAATTTAGCAGTGTAGTCAAGGTCCATCTGATTGGGAAGTCTTTATATGACTAGGAGCAGGATTGCTTTGGCACATGCATAAAGACTCAGGCGATCTACACATCCATCCTCAAATTTAACAATTCGAAGCAGTTAGCTACACGGACAGTTTTGTATGCATTGCTAAATGCAGACACAAAAACTGCATTTGCAAAAAGAGGAAACCCAGTTAAACTAGGTTGCAAATTTGGCCCTAATTTAGCGTAGCATTTGTGATACATATAGGTTAGAGTGACATTTATATAATGGTGTGAAATACGAGAAAGTTCCAATGCTAGACACAAAGACTTTTTAAAATTGCTTTTGCCTACTTTGGTTAGTTTAAGAAACAGGAGGAAGAATTTGGTTTTTCAAGTGATGGGAAGCCTTTAAGGATGTTGGAACACTGTTCGGTCCCCTGGGGTTCTGCCTGCTGTACAATTTTAAATGTCTTTTAGCTAAAAAATTGGCCAACAAGGGAAACATAGAGATGAAATCTCTTCTCCCTTATCTGGGAAGTGAGAAGCTATAGGTGGCTAACATAATCCAATTGTGACAGTCAAATAAATGGTCAGCTTTGGCGATCATATGCCACAATCATTCATCCTAGTTAATATTTCTATTTAACTAGAGTAACTACCTATATATTAGAATTTACTTTGGAGGTTTTGTCCTTATGCTCGGTTGTAGACATAGGCTTCAGCTTAAGAAATATAGCCAGAGATGAGACTGGATAAATATTCACAATGTTTTACATACATGCTGCAGTCATGGTACCTGAAACTATTTCCATTTTTCCAGTGAAGACCACTGGAGGGCAGTGTTTTCTCCTTTGGGACCAACACCAGTTTTCAGATGGAGAATGCATTGATGTGTTAAAAAGGCGTCTGGGTTATGGAAAATGAGTTGCACTTCTCATTCAGACAGTGCTTGGAATTTACCCCCTCCTATTTACCTGTCATTCAGGTTGTTGCTTATCGTACTGCCAGCCAAATTAGTCATACCTAAAAATCAGAGCCTAAAAGAAGATCATGCACAGTATTTGCTATTTGGGAGTCTATATTAATTTGTCATTTGAAGCTTGTGCAAAGTTTGTTTTATTAACATAAATAGAAAATGAAAGGGTATATGAGCAAGAATGGGTCGTTTTAACTATGAAGTTTTAACTATCAAGTGCTTTGCCCTTCATAATTTCAATATTTCATTAAGTTTACATTAATTTTATTTTCAGTATAATATATGTACATAAGCTTGTCACAAAATCAGTTGTCAGCAGTTTCTAGAAAGAACAAATGAAGACTTTTCCTAGAAGTTATTTGCCATATTTTATGGTGTGACTTGTTCTCTAGCGATAGTAATGGAAAAATATTTAGAAATTTTTTATTTAAATAATGATCTGCTACTGTCAAATGATAAAATTATACTTATTTGTGTTCCCATTAGTTAAAAAATGAAGCTGAATTACATAATATAATTTGAGGGAGAACCATTTAATCTTTATTTAAAGGCATATAATGCTAATTGAATTCTTTTAATTATACTAATTTGAAAATATATTTTACCTCTGAAAAAAAAGATTCCTATTTTTTTACAAAATCAGCATATAATTTTATTATAATGATTTATTTGATTTTTTTTTTCAATGAAATGCCTAGAAGCTGGCGTCAGATCATGCCTAAACAACACAAAGCAACCCAAAACCACCAGTCTCTTGAGGAAAAACATAAATTTCAATGTCTACATCTTCAATAATTGTTTAATGTATCTTATTTGTGTAACATTGCTTCTGATTATAAAACTAGTAAGTGTTTATTTTGGCAATTATGGAAAATTAATATAATGAAATAAAATCACCCATAACTTAGCCAGTTAGAGAGAGAACCACTGTTAACTTTTTAGAGTATATCCTTACAGCATATTTTCCTATGCACTAACATATGTTTAAAATAACTAGGGTACATGAGGTACACTTTTCACTTAAAATATATCATAAATATTTTCCCACGTCATTAAATATTTGTCAACAGAGTTATTTTGAATGCCTAACTAGTGCACCATAATTTATCTAAGTTCTCAGACACTGTACTTGGTGGTTTCTAATTTTCCTGCATTATAAACAATGCTATGATGAACATCTCTGTAGACAATATTTGCATACATCTATAATTATTTCCTACAGATAAATTTCCTAAAGAAGAATTTCAGGGTCTAAAAGTTTGTTGTTGTTGTTTTTGTTTACAAGGTTTGATACTTATGTTCAAAGTGTCCTTCAAAATGGAAATGTATGAGAGTGTCTACTCATCCATACCTTCACCAGCACTAAATGTTACCAGGTTTTTAATCTTCTTTAATTCGATGTTTGAAAAACATTTTGTTCTTTTAGTTTTTGTTACTTTGGTTACTTGAAAAATTTAATATATTTCATATGTTTATTTGCCATTTATATTGTTTCATTAGGGCTTGCTTTTTCCTAAACCTCACCCATTTTTTTTTCTCTTGGTATGTTTATATTTTTAAATTAATTTATGATAGTTCTTCATATAATAAGGATACACTGACCCTGTTCCATACATTTTACAAGTAGTTTTCTAAGCTAATATCATATTTTGTTACTGACTTTATTTTAAAATTCTCATTCAAATGTTTTTATTAAAATTTCTATCCTTGCTTATTACCTTTAAATAATATTCCTCACAAAGATTATTCACTTATATTTTTCTCTGATACATTTGATTACTTTGTTTTATATATGTTTTGTTATTTGCTTTCATTTCATGCATTTAATGCTTTAATCAATCTGCAATTTATTTTAGTTTATCATGTAAAGTTAGGATTTGATCATTTTTTCCAGTTGTTAAGCAATTGTCTCTGGATATCTATTGAATAATACTTCTTTCCTACTGATTTAAAAAGACTTTTTGAATCAAGATGAAAACTTTTATGTTCCAGGGTCCAATCCTTAGATTAATTTCTCCTCCACTGATTATCTTCCACTTTTATCACAATATTTTATTTTGTTTATTTTTTTAATTTACCATACTGTTTGTGTATGTGTGTGTGTGTGTGTATGTATTGTTTGATTATTTTATCTGAGGGACCACATTGTGCTGTGGATGTATTTAATAGTATGTTTCTTTCTTTATTTATTTTTTTTAGCCAAGCCGCGCAGCTTGTGGGATCTTAGTTCCCCGACCAGGGATGGAACCCACGCCTCTGACAGTGAAAGCGCAGATCCTTAACCACTGGACCGCCAGGGAATTCCCATAATATTTCATACATTTTTACATCTGGAATTGCAGGTCCCTCTTAAGTAGTTTTTTTTTTCCTGAAAGTTTTCTTTGTCATCCTTGCCTATTTATTCTTTATATCCTTCATAATTACTTTATTAAGTTTAAAAATTCACTTGAGAACATATGTTTTGCTATGGAAAAATGCTCAGGATATATTAAGTGAAAAAAGCAAGTTGTAAAACAGTGTATATAGTATTATCCCTCCTAGATTAAAAAAAAAATAAGAAAGAGCATAGAAGTGTGTCTGCATGCTCATGTGTATGTGAGTACATGCCTTATAGATATGTACAAAATTTCTGGAAGAATAGACAAAAAAATTGTTAACAGTGATTACCTTTGACGAATGGTAATGGACATTGTGGGAAAGCAGAACTTTTGTTTTTTACTATAAAGTAGTCTTTTTTAAGCAGTTTGTATTCAAAAATTTACCTGAAATTCTAAACAGAATTATAATACATTAAATTTATAAATGAAGTGGGACATCCTTATATCGTCATTTTCCCATATAAGAACACTTTTCAAAAAATTTTATGTTCCTCAGTAAAAGTTTTGTAATTTTCTTCAGATGGGTACTACACAAGCCCTGTAGTTTATTAGTTTAGCCCTGTAGTTTATTAGTTATATATCTATAACTATATGTAAATTATGTATCTATAACTATTGATTGATATATAGAAATATAAAGATATGTTTCATAAATAATATTGCATAATTGCCATTATTTGTAAAGTTAATTTGTCTCATGGAAGACTATTTTCTAATTGTTTTTTCTTTAAATGAAAGAAATGGTTGATTTTAAATTTTCTTGACTTTAAAAATAATCCTAAAGTAATGGGTCAGTTCAAGTTCAGGCTAAAATTATTGGTTTAGGTAGAAATATTCTAATTTTACTTAATATAATTGTTTTCATTTATATGATTTTTTGAGTCATAGAAACATGGCTTGAGAAAATACCAATTATGAAGAATTCCTTGAAATATAAACGACTGCAGAATATAATACCTGTCATTTTCTGAAAAGAAATGCAAAGAAGTAATGAACAAAAATGATTATTAGAGTATAGATAGGATTTCTATGAATAATTTATGAGAACCTAGACAAGGAAGAAACTATAGGTATGACCTATTTTGAGTCCTGTAGACTTTTTGCCCTATTTGTAGTAGAAGATACTGCTATTTTTCATATATTTTCTTTTCAAAAGTACAGTATTTTATTCGTTATTACTAACTATAAATATTTAATATTCTCGTAAAAAGCATTCAAATATCATAGAAAAAATACTTTCTTTTTTTGAAGATCAACCATAACCCTATCATCCAGAAAAAAACTACTGTCAATATTTTCCCTAGGGACTTCCCCGGTGGCGCAGTGGTTAAGAATCCACCTGCCAACGCAGGGGACGTGGGTTCGAGCCCTGGTCCGGGAAGATCCCACATGCCTCGGAGCAACTGGGCCTGTGTGCCACAACTACTGAAGCTGTGCTCTAAAGCCTGTGCTCCACAACAAGAGAGGCCACCGCAATAAGAAGCCCGCGCACCCCAACGAAGAGTAGCCCCCACTCGCCGCAACTACAGAAAGCCTGCACGCAGCAACAAAGACCCAATGTAGCCAAAAATTAATTAATTAATTAAAAAAATACATATTTTGCCTACTCTTCAAGACTTAATTCTATTCATATATATTTCATATATTTATAAATGAGACCACACTATACCTACTGTATTATAGCCTCTTTTTTTCTTTTAATGTATAATCACTGCTGCCTTTTAATGTCCATAAATGCAGATCTTCATAATTCTTAGTGGTTACCATTGAAATGTATATTTTATTTCATGACGTTCCATAATTTATTTGATCAATCCTCTATTGAGCAACGTTTAGTTTTCAGTATTTTACAATGAACATTCTAAAACATCTTTTTACATTTGACACATTATTTCCTTAAGAAACAGAAATGCTAGATCAACGAGTATGCATAATTTTAAGACTTTTGATTTCATACTGCCTCTGTTTCCTCCAGAAAGTCATAGTGATTTTATCTCTAGCCTTCCCAATACTGAGTGTTAATATTATTTAAAATATCTTTTATAATCTGATAGCTGGGGAATGGTATTTCATTGTTCTTTTAATTTCCAGAATTTGATTAGCAATGAGGTTTATCATTTTCTCATATATTTATGGTCTATTTTATCATGTTTTCATATGTTTTATGGTCTATTATTATTTCTATATTTGTGAATTAACTATCCTATCTGATTCCTCTTTTTCTTCTGGAGTATATATATCTCACTGGTTTTTTTTGTTTTTTGTTTGTTTGTTTGTTTGCGGTACGCAGGCCTCTCACTGTTGTGGCCTCTCCCGTTACGGAGCACAGGCTACGGACTCTCAGGCTCAGCCGCCATGGCTCACGGGCCCAGTCGCTCCACCGCATGTGGGATCTTCCCGGACCGGGGCACGAACCCCTTGTCCCCTGCATGGGCAGGCGGACTCTCAGCCACTGCGCCACCAGGGAAGCCCATATCTCACTGTTTTGACTTGTAAGTAGTTCCTTAAAGATTGAAAATATTAATCTTTTGTTTGTGATATGTATTTCTTTCAGTATGTCTTTAGTCTTTTTATCTTGTTTGTGTCATTTTTGCCGAAGTTTTTTTAAGTAATCAAATTTACAAGGTATCACTGAATTCAATGTCTTTGGTATCAAAGACATTTCCTATGACAACATTAGTAAGAAAAAATTCTCCTGTGTTTTACTCTAACTGTATTTATGTTTTCATATTTTGCACTTGTATCTTTAACCTATCTAGACTTTCTTCTCCACGATGTAAGTAGAGATCTAACCATATTTTTTCCCAAATGGTTAGTTAATATTTCCACACCATTTTTTAAATAATTTCTCTTACCTCTCATTTTTAAAAATTTATTTATTTATTCATTTATTTAATTTTTGGCTGCATTGGGTCTTCGCTGCTGCACGCAGGCTTTCTCTAGTTGCAGTGAGCAGGGGCTACTCTTTGTTGTGGGGCGCAGGCTTCTCATTGTGGTGGCTTCTCCTGTTGCAGAGCACAGGCTCTAGGCGTGCGGGCTTCAGTAATTGTGGCACGTGGGCTTCAGTAGTTGTGGCTCATGGGCTCTAGAGCGCAGGCTCCGTAGTTGTGACGCACAGGCTTAGTTGCTCCGCGGCATGTGGGATCTTCCCGGACCAGGGCTCGAACCTGTGTCCCCTGCATTGGCAGGTGGATTCTTAACCACTGCGCCACCAGGGAAGCCCTCCACACCATTTTTGAGCAACCTACATTTTCTCCACTAAGTTCTTGGGTGTATTGTAGTCTAGGTCCAGATTTTATCTTCTGTTTTATTCATCTGTATTAGCATGGTCTGTATTAGTGAGATTCTGAGAATATTGTTCAGGTTTTGCTGCAATAGTGCTGTGTAACAAACACTCCCCCAAATCTCTATGGCTTACAACAAACATTTATTCCTCTCTCATGGGTATCTGGGCCAACTGTGACATTGCAGGGTTCTGCTGGACACAAATGGACTTTGCTTGGCTCCAGGTCAGGTTTATGACATTCACGTGCCACTTTTTTTGAGCTGAAGTAACAACAGCTCGCTAGAACATTTTCTTCTCATGATTAAGTGGCAGGAGTTCAAGAAGGCTGGTGAAAACTTAGCCACACTTCTTAAATCTCAACTCAGCACATTCTCTTTTCCATCCACATTCCATTGGTCTGAGAAAAATCACCTGGCCAAGCTCTAAGTGAGTAGAAAAGGAAAGTATATTGCCTTCACAGCTCAAGGACTTGGGGGAAATTGATGACTTGTAAACAAATGATACTATCTACCAGATTGGGCTAGTTATGTTTTTTAAGTCTCTGGTTCCTCACTGTTAAAATGTGGTTAATGTGAAGATTCAATGATATAGATGATAAATGTCAAACACATTGCACCTGGCAATCGCTAATTCAAAAAATGTATATCTGCTTCTTCACAGTATACTTACTCTGCAAGATACTTTAATATGTGGAAAAGCATAATAGCTCCTATCTCATCACTCTTTCTTTTACAGGATTTTTTTGACTATTCTCTACCATTTTTTTCCAAATGAATAAACAGACTTTTGATTCCATCACATATATTCATCTCATTAATAACTGAGGAAAATATCTTCTCAATCATACTACTTTTAGAATGATGAGCAAGTTGTTTCAAGGCCTTACCAAGAGAGGGCTGAGGGGTTATTCTTGGGACCCATAATAATCAACATATTTTCTGTTTATTCTAAAAAGTCAAAACTATACTGCACAAATTTTCAAATGATATTAAATTAATTGTGGTGGTTAGTATCCTGAAAAAATAAAATTGAATTTAGGATAATAATCGTATAACAAATGATGCTCAGAAGAAGTAAATGGCCATAAATGTTCAGTGCAGTATATGATTTACAACAGTGTCTAGGCAAAAAGGACAGAAGAAAAAACTTTAATGTTAATCGACAAAGTACAAATAGTCAACAATGTGGGATAAAGCAAACGTAATTTTTATGATTTCCTAAATAATCTTAAATAGGCAAGGGACAGTTTCTCCTATTGTCAAGTATTAGTTATACTTTTGTTTGAAAATTACTTCCTGTTTTAGATCACATTTTTTTTGTGTGTGTGTGGTACGCGGGCCTCTCACTGTTGTGGCCTCTCCCGTTGCGGAGCACAGGCTCGGGACGCGCAGGCTCAGCGGCCATGGCTCACGGACCCAGCCGCTTCGCGGCATGTGGGATCTTCCGAGACCGGGGCACGAACCTGTGTCCCCTGCATTGGCAGGCCGACTCTCAACCACTGCACCACCAGGGAAGCCCTCGATCACACTTTTAAAGGATGTGGGGAAATTTATGAGAGTCGAAAGAATAACAACAAAAAAAATAGCTGAAGATCTAATTCAGGTCCTTCAGGAAAGCTAAGGAATTGCCATTAGTCAGTCTTAAAAGGCTAAGGTGTGACTTGCTTGGTATTCAACTGTAAGATTTATTTTCAGAGAAAAGATGCTGAGCAGGGGTTCTTCATGTCTAAATAAGAAAAAGATGTTCATTAAAACAGACAGTTTTATGTGACTTTTATAAGGAAGTATTGTTTATTAGGTCAAGGAAACACTACAGATAAATACCAAGAAAGATTTAAAATTTTCTATTTCTGGAAAGACAAGTATTCTATTTTATAAGTAAGAGAATAAGCAATTATCAATCTGGTTAAAACTGTCATTTGAAGATCAGTGACAAACCAAATGAACTCTTCTGACAGTGTGAGCCTATGAATTTATCTCAAGTTGCCTAACACTTCTTTTTGTTTTAAAGAGAAAGATTTTTTTTTTAAAGCAAGACGTCATTTGAGAGGTTGTTGTTTTCAGTTTTTTTTTTTGGCCACACCACATGGCATGTGGGATCTTAGTTCCCCGTCTAGGAATCGAACCTGAACCCCCTGCACTGGAAGCGCGGAGTCTCAACCACTGGGCCACCAGGTAAGTCCCAAGTTGCCTAACACTTTAATCTGTATTATTGATTAATGAATTAACACAAATATTTATTATATGGTTTCATCATAGCAATAAACTGACACATTTATGTACATTTTGAACATAAAACAAAATAGCACAGTTGTCTAATTTACTCTTATTTCCTCTTAATAAATAGCAATGAATATATTAGAAATACATCAGTTATGCTATGTGGATCATTTTGGGCTATTATACACAAGCATCCAATAAAATGCTGCTAAAACTATACCCATTCGTTCTTGATTATAACATAGAAATACAGGGTTTTAAATGTACTTTTAAGCATCACTTTGAGGCTTAGAGCCATATATTCAAAGTTGTCCTCCAAAGACCCAAGTTTTGAAAATAAAATGCCCTCTTAAATGTTATTTGCTAGTCCTGAAATACTGAAGTTTGAAAGGGGGCATCTTCAAAGCATTTAAAAAGGGGTATGTAATATAAAACCGAAGAAATTCCCAGTAAAAAGGCGATTGGGAGGAGATGAAACATCCTTTGCTTTTAGTCTTACGAGGCACTGACTGTTTCTTGTGTGTGTGTGTGTGATATATATATGAGTTGAGAATTTTTAAGGAAGAATAAATGTCATTTTTCAAAAATATAACACAAACCTGTCAATTAATTTAGATCCAATCATAAGAAATGTGTTTTGGTAGAAAGCAAGAATGAAGTAAAGTTGTTTTGTTTTCATTTAATCATATGCCAATGATTCTGAGAAAAGTGTATATGTACGTGGAAAGCATACTAGTTTATTCCCAGGTCTCAGCTCAGTGGTGCAACCTTTGTGTAGGAAAGCAGTGTATTTGCATATTATAAATGGGTCAGTTAATCTTGCTCAATTTTTAAAAAATATTCTTTCCAAACTACTGATATTATTTGCCATGATTTTATTCTGGCCCAAGTGAAGGCCTGCTTTCATGTTTTACCACTTTACTCATCTCTGTCTGATTAAACAAGCTTGAAAGCCTTCCAGTGGGTTCCATGTTTTTTTCACTGCATTTTTCCAACTATTGATAACTTCATATTTGCATAACTAATAGGCTGTCAAAGTGTGTTGATGTCTGTGTTAGTTTTGAATATCCCTTAAAGTTTTCTCTGCATTCGATATAGACAGATCAACCCATTTGGAGGACAGTATGTTCAAAAGTGATAGCCTTTCTCTCTTGGTCATAGAATTGACAATGCATATGTATATGCATAAGTTGGAAATAATGTAGGATGCCTACTTCAATTTTAAAAATCAATTTAGTTTTATATTATTTTCTATTTTATTCAAACATTCATTCCTTTTTTGTAAGACAAAGGGAAAATTGCGTCATAGGACTCCACTGTCAGAACTGACTGTGATCTTAAGGGTGAAGATAATGTTTATTCTGCCTTGTAACTTACTGTCCCGCCACTAGCCTGTACCTGAGGTATGGCAGCACTCAATACATATTTGTTGCTTGGATGAACTAACGATGTAATATAATAGTCAAAACTGGCCCTTTGGTTCTTTGACCGTCTACACAACTTTGTTGTTTTTAAAGCTAGCATTTAAAAGTGTTTAGCTGGCATTTTCATTCATTATGGTCAACAATTGGCAGTGTTTATCAAAATTTAATACACATGCATTTGATCCAGCATTTCCAGTTCTGTGAATCTATCTTATAAAATACTCAAGCATACCCACAAAGATAGGTATACAAGGCTACTCACTGAATCATTGTTTTCAATAGAAAATACTTGAAAGAAACTGAAAGTTCATCATTGGCAGGGTTAAATAAATTGGGGTACATCTTTACTTTGGAAAACTATGCAGCAGTTTTAAAAGAAGGAGGTACATCTATATATAAGTACATGGAAAAATCTACAAGATGTATTGTTGAGAGTTAAAAAACCAAACAAGTAAAACTCTCCAAACAATTTATGTGATGCAAATACATAAGAATATGTTCTGAAATGATAGACACCACACTTTTAATCTTATTTCCCTCTGGGATAGGGAGGTATAGTGATAATAAAATGGTAAGTTTTAAAGGTGCTGAGAAGTGCTTTCACTTTTTACTCTAATGTATTGGTATATTGTTTTAAATTTTAACAATGAGCATGCACTTGTATATTCAATAATTAAATAAAACCTGTGATTTTTTAAACAATACTCTTTTATACAAAGAAACTTTTCCTTCTTAAACAATGGTTAAAGTATGATGTATTTATAATTATTCTCTACAGCTCTGTCTTTTCTGCCATTCCTCTCTTCACACATCCCACCCATTACAAGGCTACAAACAGTAAACAAAGAACAATCTCTTAAAAATAAAAAAGGGAAATAAATCAAGATATGCCTAGAAAATGCCTTGTACAGATTATGTTCCCCTCTTTGTTTAGAGGCAAAGTAACAAATTTCTATTTAATCCAATGGATACTATTCATACATGTGGTGTTGAGACTACCGTGAACCTAGAGTGTTGGTCCTTCCTGGTAAA
The DNA here is from genome assembly GCF_003676395.1 of Aethalodelphis obliquidens. Taxonomy (NCBI): domain Eukaryota; kingdom Metazoa; phylum Chordata; class Mammalia; order Artiodactyla; family Delphinidae; genus Aethalodelphis; species Aethalodelphis obliquidens. The sequence goes on along the minus strand of NW_020837946.1, from coordinate 69,921,148 downwards.
CTTCTAGGGAGATGCAGCTGGTCATTTCTACCAAGACTTAAAGATAGAATAGTTCTTTGAATGAGTAGATACATCCCATGTTAGGATTTTATCTGATTGTCTTATATTGATTAATATCTGAGTAGATTAATATTTTTCTTTAAGTCTATCTTACTTTGCTTTAATCCCACTAGGTATTAATATTTATTAATGTATATTCCATTGTGATATATTATTTCCTATTTATTTGCCTCACACATGGTATTTATTGCTGAGACTAAGTCTTGTCCATGCCTTTGTAATTCAAATACAAAAGCATTACTTATCTCTTGTCATTTCTTATTCTCTACTTTTACATATACTTGTATACAATCTAATGTTTTGTTATAAAATTATTTTCCTATTTCTATATTATCATATGAGAAATATTTTAAATAATGAATAAGGAAGAGAAATTCTCACATATGAGAAATTGCCTTAGAAAGAAGGTAAACTTTTTAAACGTTATAAATGCTTAAACTTATGCTTGCTCTATGTAAACTCTCACTTAGATTTCAGCTACAGGCTTTGATCTCCACTTTTTAAAACTTCTAATATCTAAACCAAGTCATTCATTATTTTTGCTGAAGCCTAACTTAATCTGAACAGATTTCTGTCTTGAAAAGATGAAAATTTTTTCATGATTGAGGCCTGAGGTTGTCTCATTCAATGATCTTTTGAGCTGACTTCTAACATTATTAAGAAGCAAATTTAGGCATCACCTGTCCCCTTAGCTTCTACAGAATCTGATCTAGTCAGTAGAAGAACCACTAGCCAAATAATCATTTCATAAAACTTATCACTGTTTTTCAAATTAAAAGGCATTAAGGTAGTAAGATGATACAAAATCTAATGATGGCTACCCTCTTCTGCTCTAACTATTCAAATTAAGAAATAGCCACCCACTTTATCAAGAAGATAAGAATTTTAACTAAATAAGTAGAAAATAAGCTACTTTCATACATTTTTCTATTAAAACACTCCAAGGAAGAAAGAGGCAGGTAAAAACCCTTAAAGCAGGAAAATGCAGCAAGAAATAGTGTGGCTTTTTGCTTGTTTTTCATCATTCATATTATTTTCTTTTTTTTTTGCGGTATGTGGGTCTCTCACTGCTGTAGCCTCTCCCGTTGCGGAGCACAGGCTCCGGACGCGCAGGCTCCGAACGCGCAGGCTCAGCGGCCATGGCTCACGGGCCCAGCCACTCCGCGGCATGTGGGATCTTCCCGGACCGGGATACAAAGCATCAGCAGGCGGACTCTCAACCACGGCGCCACCAGGGAAGCCCCTTATTTTCTTTATTCTTTAAATCTACTTCTCTCTCCTCTCCTCCTAAAAGAGTTGTATGTCGGGACTTCTCTGTCTGGTGTTCCCACTTGCCGTGAGGCACGGCCAAAAAAAAAACCAGTTGTCTACAATCAGTGGAAAACTGAAGACGTTGTTGTAGACCAGGTAATAAGAGATATGTTAGTGATTTCTAAAAATATGGAAAATCCTACTGAGGTCTTTACAGTCCTTCAGGACATTGGCCTCTCTTACATTCTATTTTCTTACCTCCCTCCACCTCCATTTTTAATCATTACTGACCAAGGCCAGCAGAATAAGTGATACTGTGGGAACTATAACTTTCATTTAAAGGTAGTTCAGATTTTGAAACAGTTGATGGTGTAACAGGAGAGACAAGATAAGCCCAAAATGAATTTACTTAAAATAGGCTAGTATGGATTATTTATTCTATTATTTATTTATTTTTATAGGTTTGCTTCTTATATAGCTATTTATATACATCCATTACAAATACTATTACATATGAACACATGCACATGAAAGGAGGAAGTGGTCAATTGTTATGCATTAATCAGAAATGGGTTTTAAGAGAAGGGAACTCCACATATCTCAACGTACGGTTGGCTGATAATTTCATGCTTATGGAAAGTTCTAAGGTTATAATGGACCAAAGGACTACCTGAACTTTTTACTTCTAGAAATTGCAGTGTTGTCACAGGAATGATTGTTCCTTATGGAACAACTAAAAAATATATATTGAATGTATAGAAAATTATTATTATATACAATTATTATTATTGGCCTGTTCACCTTAAAATGAAAAATCTCCCTTCTTTGAGCTTTTTTTCAAAGTTTTGTTTCTAATGAACTGGAAATAACTTCACATATAAAGAAGAAAATTTTCTTTCTGTTTTCCATTTCTGTACACAGAACAACAAACATGCACAACAGACATAGACAACAGACAAACACAGTTTGATAACTGAATTATACTTTAGGACTGTTTTTCACACAAATCTAAATAATACACATTGAAAGAAATGTCTGTTGTCAGCTGGAATGGAAATTTTAAATTGTTTTACTAAAAATATAACCAGTCCTCATGTAACCTTCACTCAAAAGAGCCAAGAGCAAGATAAATGCATCCCATGTATTGAAACCACCATTCATCTTTCTAACATTGATGATTTTAGTAATTTTATACTTTAAAAAAAAGTAACAGACTGAAAGGATTATATTTCCCTGTACCTGTATGAAGAAATTAATGAGACTATAAAAATAATTTTATTTATTAGCTAGCATATGTTTCTATAGGAATTGAGCTCCAACAAATCTGGTCTTAATGATCTTTTTTCCTTGTCCTTGTTGGGGTGAGTTGGGAAACCCTTCTGATATTTTTTGTACTGATGATACTTCTGTAGTACTTCAAAGTCCAAATAATCTTGAAGATCCCATCTAGCATAACTTTGGTTAAGGATATATTATCTACCTGTAACTGAAAGGCAAAAATAAATTTTTGTTCAAGAATAAGGTGGGAAAAGTATGCTGAGTTACATCTCAAACTTGGTCCATTTCTCTATAGGGTACACTGACTGAACAATTAAACAACTTTTTTCTCCCCAATTTTCTTGGTTAAGTGAACTTCTCACAGTAAAACAAGCCACCTAAATGGTTTTCTTTTGAGATATGAAGTCCTGCAGAGGCATTGGATTATTTTTTTTAAACATCTTTATTGGAGTATAATTGCTTCACAATGTTGTGTTAGTTTCTGCTTTATAACAAAGTGAATCAGCTATACGTATACATATATCCCCATATCCTCTCCCTCTTGCATCTCCCTCCCACCCTCCCTATCCCACCCCTCTAGGTGGTCACAGAGCACCGAGCTGATCTCCCTGTGCTATGCGGTTGCTTCCCACTAGCTACCTATTTTACATTTGGTAGTGTATGTATGTCCATGCCACTCTCTCACTTCATCCCAGCTTACCCTTCCCCCTCCCTGTGTCCTCAAGGCCATTCTCTAGGAGGCATTGGATTATTTTACCCAACACTTTTTGCCGTGACCAACACACGGTTACTTTCTGAACTAGACTGTTACACGCCTTTCATGGTCTAATTTTATAGGTTCTGAGGAATGGGACTTCCACTACTTTCCTGGGAAGACAGTTCTCCAGTGCAGTCCCTCTAATTATTTAAGGTAGGTCTTCATTTCTTTAAAAGAGCCGAGTTATTCAAGTTGGAAAAGCAGCTACTACGTAAGCAGCCTGACTTAAACTGACAAAAGCAAGGAAATTCTGGATCCATAATTCACCTTCCACCCCTTGACCTCGCAAGCCGCCATATTAGCGTGATCACACCAAAATACCAGCTTGTGTTTACAGTTTCATTCCTCCTGATGGCGGACGGGCGCGTGTACACGAGAACTCGCTCTGTGTGCACTGAATAGGATCACGATCCGGAGAGCTGAAAATGTAAACACAAGCTGGTATTATGGTGTGACTGGCGGTTTGTGGTTCTTTGTTTGAATACTTTAAAAATGGGCACCCTGGCAAGAACAAAAGAGGCAGAAAGCAGAACTGCTCTGAAATGGCTTCTCTCATCTTTGTCACTCCTCAGGTACACCCAAAATAACTTATCCACTTGACGGGGTCTCCAGCAACCATTTGTTTTTGCCTAGTTGGCTACACTTCAACGCAACAGTTCTGTTTTCAAAGCCAGGCCCTTCATTCTTTGCCTTTCGTAATTTTAAATTAGCTTCTGAGTATTTGCAAGCACTATACTTCTGTAGTCATTATTTGCATCAAAATCTTCCACGTGGCAATTTCATGGCAAGGTTTGATGGGTTTAAGCAAGAACCTAAATGTCTTCTGTGGCCTTGTTTTCATATGTGCAAATCAGCAGTGGTTCTTTTACCTCAAATGAGGATTGGCATCAACATAACCCTATCAGACAACATATCTACCTACTGTTCTTGCTTATGCTACTTTAGTCATTGATTTTGAAGTGCAGAAGTTGACCTTAAGAGAAATGTAAAGGGTAGAAAAAAACCCAAAATTATAAACTTTATTTTAGCATAACATCTACTTGCATTGGTGGACCTTTAGTTTTCTCTGCAGTCTTTGTCATTTCTCCATTTTTACACTAAATATGTTCAATCATTGGCTCTCTGCTGTGCACTTGGATTCTGAAATAGATTTACTTGTGGGATGAAGAGATGGTCGTATCATTTCAGAGAGAAAATTAAGACATATAAAGAAGGAAGGCTGAAAAAAACTCATTTCCTGAAAAATGTCAAGGTAGCTCATGATATGCTTGGTAAAGTACACTACCTTGTTTTTTAAAAAACAAAACTTTCTCTTTGGAATTAGGTATACCATCACTACCAAAAATCGGTAAGCAAAGGAACAGTGGATAGTGTGGCAGGTCCCTTTTCTTAAATAAAAATTACAGAATCTGATTTTACACCTATCGATGCAGCATTCGCCACTGTAAACTTATTTCTGACAACTGTTTCTTTTGGAATCTAATAAGTAATTGAAAAACAAAAGTGATTTTCTCAATATAATCGAAAGGCAGTTAATGCAAAGACGTAAACACAAACGACTCATGGTTGTAGACAGTTTTGATGCAGACTGCAATACTTAATAAAAGAATAAGAGGGATCCTAGCTTGGGATTTTTAATGAAATGCCACTCAAATGGAAGCAAGTGATTTCAGAAGTGTTGTCAGTCACTTTAGACTGAAAAGAAATAATAAGAAATAGCTTTTAAGATATCAAATAATTTGCACTCAAATACTGTACTATAGCACCTTGCCTTTGAATAAGCCAACAATTTGCCTTGTTTGTTTAAAACTTATTGTATTTGATCACTTCACGAAACTGCACAACTTGACTGACCTTTGCCATCTTGTCTCTTTCTTATCTCTCTCCATGTGAGAATGCTCACCAAGAGCGCTTGCAAGCATTCCACAAATTATAACAAATGAACCATATACACCAATACTGACAGATCTGGATCATCTTATTTTCACCTGATATATGTTCAGGCTCAATTGAAAACTAAATTATGGAATGAATAGATATACTGGAAGAGTGAGTTTGGCCTTATCTTACACATATGTTTTGAGAACAGCTGTATGAAGCTATTTTGGAGGTTCAATATCTATGGTAATATGTTCAGATATACAAATAATTAATGTACAAAGCATTGACATTTTCACAGATTTTATCCCCAATATCATATAATTTCATATCTTGTGAGCTGTATTTCATATTCTGGAGGGAAAAGTCTGTGCTACAGGATTTCATAGCTTTAAACTTGAGCTTTTAGTTTTATAGTTTTTTTTTTAATTCTTTTTTTCAAATATACGATTGTAATTTTACAGAAAGTTCAAAACGTCTTTGAGCCTGTAAACATTCTTATGACTCCTCATAATTTGTGTTGGCCCATCTACTTGCTAATGCGATCGCTTTCCTTAGCTACCTCATGCTACTAGTATCTGTTGATAGTAAATACAAACAAACGCAGCCTTTAGGTTAGAAGGCCTTTGGCAAATTTATCTTGTGGAAGCCAGCTAAGGAAGGGAAAATGGGGGTCAGAAAAGCTGCAGCAATGGTCCAATTCTGTATCTGTAGCAATAAGGGTTAAAAAAAAAACAGGATGGAGGGTTGAAGATGGATGGTGGTCATGACTGTTCAACAACGTGAATGTACTTAATGCTACTGAACTCTACACTTAAAAATGGCTAAAATGGTGAATTTTATATTGTGTATTTTACCACAATAAAAAAGTAGAGGTTAAAATTGACTCTAATGAGAAATTAGGAACTGACTCTAAGAACCTACTTGCCCAATAAAAAAGCAATTTTACTGCGGAAAAGACATATGAAAGCAGGAAAACCAAACTTTTAGTTCCCATTCATTGTAGCAAACACTTAAGAATTCTTTGCCATTGGAGTTTATTCAAACACAAATTATCATGTAAAATAGCCAAAAGTTGATATTAAAGTAAGACAAAGTTTATCAAATATTCTTTAGTCCCTATTCTATATTTTTTACGACTGGCCGTCTTTTTTTTCCAGGTTATTTTATTTTATTTATTTATTTTTTGTGTGCGGTACGCGGGCCTCTCACTGTTGTGGCCTCTCCCGTTGTAGAGCACAGGCTCCGGACCCGCAGGCTCAGCGGCCATGGCTCACGGGCCCAGCCGCTGCGCAGCATGTGGGATCTTCCTGGACCGGGGCATGAACCCGTGTCCCCTGCATCAGCAGGCGGGCTCTCAACCACTGCGCCACCAGCGAAGCCCTCCAGGTTATTTTTTTAAAGCCCATGCACATAAGCATATAACTTATCTGTATGACTATTTATAAAAATGAAAAGGAATGAAGTTAAAAGAAGTGAAAAATAACACTGCCTTAAATACTAATGAATTTTAAGTAGTTGAAATATTTAAAAGTAAACTATAAGTCATACTGTAGGGCCTACTTTCCTAACTTTTAATAGATTTCTAAAAAAATTCAAACCTTGAAGTGCATGCAATTAGAAACATGCAACAGTGAGGCTAGGCTTAGTCACAGTACTATTTCAATGCAAACTGCTTCTATTTTTGGTGTCCTACAGAGAAATAGAATTAGAATGTTCTAACCTCTGCTCATTCTGTAGGTGAGAGTATAAAGCTGACTGCTTAGAAAATTGGGGTGGGGGGAGTCCTTTCTAACCAATTCTTTCTCATGTTTTATGTATTAGGTGATTGTTTTACTATGATGTGGACGATTAAGGACAAACGATTAATTTTGCATGCATAATCAACTCCAAACTCTCCTGGACAGATTGCCATGAATATGGCCTATCTATGAACATCAGAACATGGTTGATTCTTCGTATTTGTACTATCCTGCTGTTTTTTTGCCCTGCTGTATGGTTTTTAAGGCTAAAACAGAGCAGTGTTACATAAATGTATAGAATCTTAGGGTTGGATGAATTTCAAATTCATCCAGTTCAAGGACCCATTTGATACCTTAATCTCTTCAAGTGCTTACACAGCCTTAGCATTAATAATTCTAGTGATGGTAATGCTTACTTCCACTGGAGCATATATAATTGAGAGCAGGAAAACTAAGAAGTCAGGAATAAATTACAATTTCTTCATCTGTAGAAGATATATACAATTGAGGATTAAATGAAATAACCTATATGATCAGGCCTAGCACAGTGCTAGAAATATAATACATACTAAAAAATAGTTATATTTAAATTTATTTATATCACACTCACTACTCTTTATGTTTCAAGTGTCTAGTGCTTGGTAATGTCACATAATTTGGGGGGTGGTGGTACCTGGTTGTCTGTTATTATGTTAGGGTCACTGAAGTGTCATTAGACTAATATTATGTTTTTGGTTTTTTTTTTGTTTGTTTTTGCGGTATGTGGGTCTCCCACCGCTGTGGCCTCTCCCGCCGCGGAGCACAAGCTCCGGACGCGCAGGCTCAGCGAAAATGGCCCACGGGCCCAGCCGCTCCGCGGCATGTGGGATCCTCCCAAACCGGGGCACGAACCCGCATCCCCTGCATCGGCAGGCGGACTCTCAACCACTGTGCCACCAGGGAAGCCCTAGACTAATATTATGATATAGAACCAGGTCACAATTTTTTTAACATGAGAAAACTAAAGATACTTCTACTATACACTGGATTCTTGTTGTGTTAGGGTAATGGCTGTGTCATGTTATATTTACATAAATATTTACCTGTTCACTTAATTTACCTTACCACTCACTCACTAATGCTAAAATTTCATCATGAGATTTAAAGTTCACCAGAAATTTTATAATAGCCTCAATAATGCTTGTCTTCACAAATACAAGGTTGTTTTTTTTGCTTCATTCACGTCTTGACTGACTAGATATTGAGGAGTACAAAAACCTACTAACTTCTACATCTAAAATATCTCAGATGTCTGTTTCTTAATTTTATATTCAGATATTTTAAAAACCCACAAAACTGCCCTCTGGTAAAATTGCATTCAACTACCTATTATCGTCTTTGAGCTATGTTTTTATTATTTTTTTTTAAATTTATTTATTTTATTTATTTATTTTTTGGCTGTGTTGGGTCTTCATTGCTGCGCACGGGCTTTCTCTAGTGGTGGTGAGTGGGGGCTACTCTTCGTTGCAGTGCGCGGGCTTCTCATTGCGGTGGCTTCTTTTGTTGCCCAGCACAGGCTCCAGGCGTGCAGGCCTCAGTAGCTATGGCTCGCACGCAGGCTCTAGAGCGCAGGCTCAGTAGTTGTGGCGGCACATGGGCTTAGTTGCTCTGCGGTATGTGGGATCTTCCCGGACCAGGGCCCAAACCCGTGTCCCCTGCATTGGCAGGTGGATTCCTAACCACTGTGTCACCCCCCTGCTATGTTTTTAAATGTTCCTAAAATTTTCTAGTTCTATGATTATGATTATTATTATTAAAGCAATCTAAGTATAAGCAGTTTGTTGACGATAAATTAATTTAAATTATGAATATGTAACCTAAAATTTCTTAAGTAATTAGCAGCTCTGGTTTACCTGAAAGATGCAGTTATCAGGAGCATGTAGTTTAATATCAGCACATCTCTAATATCGATGTTATTTAAAGCCATACATTAAGAGTCATAAGCATCTGTAGTGACAGAAGAAGCATGCAACAAAGTACTGAAAAACTGGAATAGAATTAATTGGTTTTGGTCTACCCACTTCAAATTAGAAAATAGCAACAGAAAAAAAAATTAAACACTAAATGTATTCGTTAGGCAGGATCAGCAATCATGCTGCCCACACATGATCTGCAATTAATTTGTAAATAAGAAGATTCATCACCTGGAGGATAATAAACTCTAGTTTTATGGCCCAAAACACTAGAGTAAAAACCACTAATGAATGTATTATATAAACACAGGGGCAAGAATGTACATTGGTTGAGCAAGTGAGGATAACAAGGACACTTTGTTTTGTTATTAAAGTAGGACCAAAAGATACATGACACATACCTGGAGATTTTTCTGAAGTGTTAACACTGCTCAAAACAGGGTCACTTAAGAGACATGGAAAAATGTTACTACAAGGTAAGAAGGGAAAGAGTTGATTTTTAGAAAGAGCATTTTTTAAAAAAATAAGAGATCATTACATTAATATTAATTAATTACGTTAATTTTACGTTACGTTAATATTAATTAATTACGTTAATTAATTAATTACGTTAATATTAATTAATTTTTCATAACTGCATATTAGAAAGTCTTACTAATAAATAATAATCTGAAGTGATTTTAGTTTAGATCTTAGTTTAGATTTTAGCTTAGATTTAGTTTAGATCTTCAAATGTGACTTGGACTATGAAGAGATGTCTTCAAACACTATTTATTGAGAAAATAAGTATTAAATGGAAATTCCAGTATTGCCCTATTTTGGAAGAGGCTTTGATGTGAAAACTAATTTCCTTCCTGTAAGTTACAATTGTATAACACACCTTAATTTTGAATGCAAAATAAAACACTCAAGATTACATCCATTCAAATGAGAATTTCTTCTTTAGTGCCAGCTGAGAACTCTGAAAAACACAGAGCGGTAAAAGAATCAGTTGGGATGTTTATTTAAAATACAGAGTCCTGGTCTCCACCTCATACCAACTGAAATACAATCTCTGGAAGTGGGGACTTGGAATCTGTGTACAATCGTAGCAAAATCTCTAGTTGATTCTGATGCATACTAAAGTTTAAGAATGACTTTAATGTTAGTAAATATTTATTATCATCAAATATTTCCTTTTCATAAACAAGATTATTTTTTCAATAGGCATATGAAAATACTTTTCCAAATAGTAAAAACTAGACCTGAAATTACTTTTATGAAATAAGATCTCAGACCTGGAGTCACCTTAATGGGATCAATAAAATTATTAGTGCTAAAATTAAAAGGAGAAAGAAGTCAAGGGAAGTGTTATTATAGTAAATAGCATTCAAATTTTTGAATGCTCTACAACTCAACTATTAGTTATAAATATAATCAATATATTAAGATATATCACTTATTAAGCTGCTTCAACTATCAAAACATCTCAGTACTCAAAACAGATGTCATAGACTATTCAAAATAGATGCCGTAAAACATACTAAGGTCTATGTAACTCATCAATAGCATTTATATTTGACCCAATTCTAATAATTTTATCTATCTGGTTTATTTGATCATAAAACATTAGCTATATTTCAAAACAAAGTTTGAGGAAAGGAGACACTTGCTGCTAGCAATTACTTTTAAGAAGTAGTATCTGGAATAAAGAAGACTAAAAGGCTTATTAAAAATTAAGCCCCCCAAATACCAGACTATACAAAAATACTGAGAAAAATGATCTCAAAAAGTATAGTTATCTGAGACCATTTAATATAGGGTTAAAACTAGAATAATCTGTATATGCTTGTGTAGTACTGTAACTGATGTTTATGATGATCACTGTCAATCATCAGGAAACAGCTTTATATGTTCTAGTTTAAGAAAGGAGAGAAATGTATAGCCCATTTTAGAAAGATTTTAATCTGGGTTGTTTAAAATTAACAATTCTTTAAATCTTAGATAAATTTCACCTAACATGAAAATTCACTAGTGGGATTTACCTCAAAGGAAGACAAGGTTTTTTCCAAATAGTTAAACTTAAAGAATAGAGATTGTTACTTAGACATAGGCGCCATCTAGTGGCAAAAGACGGTAGTTTCAGGGTAATTGTTTTGTCATTGGATTAGGACAATATGGAACTGGCTACATATACAGGTTTTGTTAAAGGTTTAAAAAATGTCTTAAATTGTGGAGATTAAACTGAAAATTATTTATTTAATTTTAAAAGAATTCAGACTGATGAAATCACAGAGTCAGGAAGAGGTTGAAGATGATGAAAGTCGTGTCAACATAAACAGTAAAGATATAGGAATATAAAATGGAAACTCAACACAAATAGAGTTTAAGAAAAAACTTTATTGAATATTGATTATAGATATATTATTTATTATATATATACATTTTATGAAGAATGGTCTTCTTACATTCCGAGCTCTTTTTAAAAATTATTAATATGGAGTGGAATTCTCTTTTCTCTGATGAAAGTGGTTACAAGCAGCATCATTATACATTCCAAAATTAGCCCATTGTGAGGAAAACTGGATTTTCTGATTAATTATAATTAACCAACAAATATTTATTAAATAGGTATTCTACATAACTAAACACGATCTGGGGAATTAATGAGATTGAAAAAATATATAGCCTCTGTTTATAATCTAACAAAATACAGCTGAAATGACAAGAGATTAATTACAACAGCAAATATTTAGTAGGGAAATTAATTTTTAAAAGGCATTTAAAACCTATAACCACTGTTCAATCAAAGTTCAAGAAAGGGCATACCTGCTTATTCTGGTGCTTTGTGCCAGCCCAAGAGAGAACATCTCTATTAAAAGTTTATTGTGTGTGTTCATTACTTGGTCTGGCATATATTTCTATAATTTCTTCTACTGGTATGTTCAAACGTAAATACTATATTCTCTTCTATAAAGAATTAATAATGCCAATTAAGTGAAACCATATATAATATTTCCTGGCTATGGTAGATATACAGTTCCTTTAATTCTTTGACACTTTAATACAGATAGGCAAGGCTAGTTGATAGTAAAAACTGAACAAGTACTGAAAGGAAATGTTTTAGATGGGGTATGATTAGACAAGGAAAGATTTAAGAAGTTTTGAGTAAGATCTAGAACAGAGTGATAGGTAAAAAATGACAAAGAGGGAGCAAAAAGGCATATAAACTAGGAGCATAAAATTGAAAGTTAATATGATGTATTGATGTAGAGGTGCATGTAGATGTAGAGGTCAGTGGGGAAAGTAAAAAGAAATAAAACAAGAATGTCATTAGGGTCATGTAAGGAATTCTGTCTTAAAGACTTACTTTATATGATAGGCAGTAGGGGAAACTGTGCTGGATATTAGGGTTATAAAGACTGATAAGATTAGGTCTCTGTACTGAAAAAGCACATAAGAAACTAAACGTTTGCTGGGTATCCAAAATTATTTTGAATTTTATTCAGTTTATTCATAAACGTATACATTTGATGTTTTTATTTCTCGTGTTAATTTTTAGATTCTCATGCACTAATCACAGGGAAAGTGTGTGTAGTTCTTTCGGTTGAATATCCCAGGGTGTTCCCTAATGTCAGCGCATTTTTCCTGATCCTTATAACTTTCAAGGTGGTTGTCAGGATGCAGTTTGACCATGAACGTACTCCTTAGATGTCATTGTTTTTTGTTTTTTTTTGCGGTACGTGGGCCTCTCACTGTTGTGGCCTCTCCCGTTGCGGAGCACAGGCTCCGGACGCGCAGGCTCAGCAGCCATGGCTCACAGGCCCAGCCGCTCCGCGGCACGTGGGGTCTTCCCGGATCGGGGCACGAACCGTGTCCCCTGCATCGGCAGGCGGACTCTCAACCACTGCGCCACCAGGGAAGCCCCAGATGTCATTGTTAATTCAGTATCCTACAGCAAGATATGCAATGACTTGATGAGGCTTGTGCTGCATATTTTCTGCTCTTCATCCTCTTCACCCTGCTCTCTGCCCTGAGGACTGAATCATCTGGAAGCCCGTCTTAGTCTGAGAATGCCTGGATTCCCCTAAGGCCATAGCTCCTGTCTGGTGGCTCCTCCCCACAGCTAAAGCTCTCAGCTCAGCTCTGGTTACTACCACCTCCCTCCCTTCCCCTCAAGTTTAGGGAGAGTAATGGCTTCATGTTGGCAGGTGCTTCAATTGAGTGCCTTTAAACTGGCCCACGTCTCTAATTAAACTGTCGTTTAATGATATCTTTTGAATGTGTCTCTGTTTCCTGCTGGGATTCTGACTGGTATAAGGCTTCTAGTCAGAGTCCCAGCAAGAAGATTATAAAAAAGGAATATACCCTAAGCGGAAGAGACTAGGCAGAAGAGGCTAGGTTTATGTTGTGGTAACGAACAAGAACTAAAATCTTAGTGGTTTCACACATAAAATATTACTTCTCTGTCACTCATAAATCACTCTCATTGACGCAGTTCTTCAGGGCAGCTGTCATTCGTGTGTCACGTAGCAATCTCATCTTCTCTGATTTTCTGGCTCCAACTTCTTACCACAAGACATCCACATTTGCCGCTGCAGGGGAAAAGGGAACTGGAAAATTGCATGGTGACTTTTTACTGCCTCAGCCCAGAAGCAAAACACATCACTTCTTCTCTTAGTCTATTGACCGGAAGTATCAGATTGTCCTGGCCAACTCCTACAGGGCTGGGAACTATGGTCTTCTGCGAGCTCAGGAAGGAAAAAGGACATCGAATACCTGCCACTGTGGTATAATAAGCAATATATTTGGCCTTTGTCCATGGTTCCTGGCACAAGATTCCTAAAACCCATGTAATTTTCTGAGTGCTAGGAGTGACCTTTGTCATTCATCATAAGCCCCTTTTGGTCACACTTGAGTTTATGCCAATGAGATAACTTAGAGTAGGTCCCTAGATAGCCTCAGGATGGGACTGGTCACCAGAAAGGCCAAGTGATTAGAGGGTAGGAACTTTCACCCCCATGCACTGACCCCCAGGGAGGGGAGAGGGGCTGGATATTGAGCTCTTTAAAACTCCTGAACAATAAGGTTCAGGGAGCTTCCAGATCGATGAACAGATTAAGGTGCTGGGAGGGTGGCATACCTGGAGAGGGCATGGAAGCTCTGGGCCCTCCCTACCCTATGTACTTCATCTGCCTTTTCTTTTGTATCCTTCATAATAAACTGGAATAATAAGCATATCATTTTCTTGAGTTCTGTGAGTCATTCTAGCAAATTATCAAACTTTGGAGGAAGAAGAGGTTATAGGAACCCTGGAATTTGTAGCCAAGTTAGACAGAAGTATAGGTAACCTGAGAACCTGGTATTGGGCCTGATGTTTGAGTGAGGGCAGTCTTATGAGACTGAGCCCTTAAACCTGTGAAGTCTGACACTAACTCTGGGTAGTTAGTATCAGAATAGGATTGAATTATAGGACACCCAGATGGTGTCAGAGAATCAGAGAGTTGGAGAAGTAGTGTTGGAAAAGACTAAATGTAGACATTAAGTTAAATAGTCATGTTAAAATTTAAGGGTAGCAACTAAAAAAAGATAAAATATGTACAAACTAGGTCAATTGACTTATAGGTCATATGCAATAACTATAATAATAATAATTAACAAACACGTAATGTTTACCAAGTGCGTTACAAATATTAAGTCATTTAATCCTCACAACAAGCCTATTTAACAAGTAGTATAATTGTCCCCATTCTGGCTCTAGAATTCATGCTCTCAACCACTAATGCTAATGTTTTATATATGTCTTTATTTGATTACAATTGCAATAGATGTCAACATATTTTACACAGGTGACAATAAAGAATAGTAAATGTGGCATGAAAAGATATACAAAATGCTAACAATTGGTATATGAAACTGTAAGTCTTCATAGTTTAAAAAAAAAAAAAGGCAACCAATTGTTCTTGGCAATCGGTGGAGGATGGAGAGAGCTAGAAGCATCCCTAAAACTAAAGTACTGGATAATAGAAATAGATTTGATGATATGTGAGAACTTATCACAGGAGAAGGGTGGCACTTCACATCAGTAGGATAAAGACAAATTACTTAATAAACAGAGGAACAATTAGGTAGTAATCCTGAGAAATGAGAATTTAGAGACCTACTTTACTCCATACACAAAAATGAAATCCAGATAGATGAACAATTTAAATGTAAAAGTCTCTGAAGAAGGAAGATATGAGTGTTTAAAATTTTTTATGCTGTGAAATCCCTTTCTGAGTATATGCAGCCCAGAAGCAAAAGCAAAGTCAGCAAACTTTTCTTGAAAGTTTTATACAGCGAAAAATGTAAATCTGCAGAGGGCTCCAGGTTTTCCCACCCACCACCTCAACAGAGCAGTTCTGCATTTATCTGTTTTATATATTGGTGCTCCATGTAAGGTTCCACCTGACAAAATGTTCTATTGCTAGAATAAGAAAAAGAAGAGGAAGAGGAAGAAGCTGAAAAACAGTCTCTAGTTGTGCACACTGAGGCCCAGAGCAGTTAAAGTCACAAAGTTAGCAGCATAATCTGGTCTAGACTTGGGCTGTTTTGTTGTTTGTTTTGTTTTCTTCTTTTTTCTATCCTTCTGTTAAGATTAACGAAACACTATATAGCCATGGAAATAAATTCTCTTTTGCAGTAATTAAATAGCCTATTGACTTTTTCCTTTCTTTAAAAGTAAATTTATTTATTTATTTATTTATTTTTGGCTGCGTTGGGTCTTCGTTGCTGCATGCAGCCTTTCTTTAGTTGCGGGGAGCAGGGGCTACTTTTTGTTGCGGTGCCAGCTTCTCATTGCGGTGGCTTCTCTTGTTGCGGAGCACAGACTCTAGGCGCACAGGCTTCAGTAGTTGTGGCTCATGGGCTTAGTTGTTCCGCAGCATGTGAGATCTTCCTGGACCAGGGCTTGAACACGTATCCCCTGCATTGGCAGGAGGATTCCCTGTGCCACCAGGGAAGCCCCTATTGACTTTTTCAGTTTGTTTAGTTCGTAGTAGTTTTGACTAGTTTTGAATCTTTCGCATGTGTCCCATTATTGATTATTTAATTACTTATTAGCTCTGTCTAATAAGTAATTAAATAATCTAAAAATTATGCAGATTAGAAAAAATTGAATAGACTTTTCAAAGAAATATATAAAGTGCTTGTTCCAAACAATGAAAAATTCATTAGAACTGCCTTAAAACCCCTTTTATGGTGTAAGCAAAATCCTGTGGACTCTGTTAAGGTTATCTTTTTCCTGTGCAGTTGTCAAGTGCGCGAGAGAACTACCTGTGATTATTTGGAGTTTATCTTCCTAACAAATGCACTTCATTACAAAAAAATTCATTAGAAACACTTACAACCTAATAAAATTGGCATAATGCCAAATGTCCAAAGTATCCTATTATAAAAAGGTGTCACCTTCAAGGCAATTCCACAGCACAGATACCATGGTTAGTATTACAACTCCAGCAAGCTTTTTTTTTTTTCCAGCAGGCTTTTTTTACATGCTAGTCTCATAAAGTTACTTCATATAAATACATATAAAATAGAATTTATATTGATATATGTGTATATATATATGATTTGATGTTGTGTTGCATGTGAATATTATTTTCAAAATTTTTTTGGTCAGAATGATTAATAGTTCACTTGTAAGTATTGATAGTCCAATCATGTTTTGAAGCATAAAATTAAAAGTTATCTCTCAGTAAGGAAAAATAATCTGCCTTTATTTAATTCTTAATCAAATTATTTGCACTCTCAAAATTACCACTTTTGAAACTTGCACTCAATGGCTGAGGTTTATTTAGAATGTTACCATCTACCTATAGAGAATTCTTGTCATTTGTGAATGAATATTAAATCCTTTTGATGAATGAGCTCATTTTCACCCGAATTGTTTGAAATTCATCTATTACACTAACATTTTAAAGCATTAAGGTTATTGCTTAATTTATTAAATACACAATAATTATAGAAAGCTATCACAAAATGCTAAGAAAACTAATATAAAGATTAATAGGATTTATAGTGAACTAATCTGCAAGTCAAATAAGCTCATTATGAAAATAGTTATACTCTAATAAAAGGACTCTTTATAGTACCAATTAATATCAGCCAACAAAGATTATCTTGTATAAGCTACCTCATTAGAGGCTAAGAAAGCTTTTGAAGTGTAAATGGAGCAATATTTTCTGATATTTAACACATTTTTAATTTAATTATCCTATTTATAGGTGGATCAAGTTTATTTTATAAAAAGTTCAGAGCTTTATGTAAGTCCTAACCAACAATTCACTAATATTTTTACGCTTAAAATAGGAGCTAAGTGTCAGTTTTGGGATTTTATAAAATTAAGGAAAATTTTTTTTTCTAATTCTTAAGAAGAGAATGAATTTTATGCAAACAATATTCTGCACATTGAAACAAATAACAAATGACAGTACTATGCTTCTTTTTTTTTATTTTTTTTATTTTTTTTATTATTTTTTTTTAATACTATGCTTCTTGAATCCTGGGATAGAAAAGCGGTTGAGTCTTTAGTAGTGATCTGATATAGCCAATTGCCTTAAGCGAGAATACACATATATAGTGTCAAAAAAAGGTCATAATCTAGAGATACTAAGCCATTAAGGTCTTCACTCTTCTACTGTATTTTGGGCACTCTGTACCCTAACAATTTTAGGAGAGGAACTTTAGTTTCTTTCATTTACAAGCTCCCCAAGTAGTAAATGGAAGATAGGACATTATCAGTCAAAACATTGGGTACCTCCCTGTGCATCTTATTTTAAAGCTCTCAAGAACTTGAAATATTTGATACTATCCTTACAGATGATAAAGCCTTCTTTGATTATGGCTAATAAAGCTGTTCAAAATTGTCATTCTATGTCTTATATGGAATAGAGAACATTCAGTATTTTTCTCAAAATAACATTCAATTGAATTCATCCGTTAGTTTTATTTTCTAGGTTGAAAACCCCAAATTACTCTCATCTTTATTCACTCATTTTTCTATTATTAAAGCAATTATTATTGTTGTTTGTTCTTTTTCTTAAAATGTGATAAAAGCTAGATATAGGATTCTAAAAGGGGCCTAGTCAATGCCAAAAATAGGAAGAAATTACTTCTGTGCACGTGCTTATTTGAACAAGAATGGGGAGGGGACGTTAAGAAGTATATAAATGAAAAAGATGGAAATTTTGGTGAGTTTCATAACTGTAGGTAGATGTAAGGAGCGAGAAATACATCCTAAGCACTGAATGTTCCCATGAAAATGGCCAGAAGTAGAACATTGTGTGGAAAGGGGCAGCTGAGAGAAAACATGATGAAGATTAATCCACCAAAACGGAAATTAAATTTTTGAAGATTAAAATTAAATTTATTATTTATCAGCCATTATACATTATGAATCAGCTTTTAACTGGATTACCATAGTCATTTTTTCCTGAGTATACTGGCAGAATTACATTACATGCCAGTTTCAACATCATTGAAAAAAGTCAAAATTTGGGAATATTTATACAAAGTTAATAACACAAAACAAGATAGGACATGAAAACTTTGAAGTAAAAAACAATGAAGAGATTTAAAAAATTGACCCAGGACTATGTAAAACCATTAAAAGGGGGTCAGGTAGTTTGGGTAATGGTTTTAAGGATTTTCTTGGGGGCATTTGTGTTGGGCATTTGAAGTATGATAAGCAGGATTCAATTTATTTATTTATTTATTTATTTTTTCTTGCTACAAAGTGAAAGGTGTAGACTCTGGAGATATTGTGAAATAGTGGTCGCTAGATACTTAAATTTGAAATTCTTATAGACTAAATTCTATGCAAAATAACTCAATGTCATGCTAAATTTTAAAATAGATCATTTGCTTACACTTGCGTATTCAGCTTATAGACCACCATGGCTATTCTAAATATACTATTCTGAAACTAGAGCTTTTTCTTATAATTAATACTATCTATCACTTGAATTTGGGATTATTAGAAGTAAATTATTTTTTAATTATTTATTTATTTGGCTGTGCTGGGTCTTAGTTGCAGCACACGGGACCTTTTAGTTGCGGCACGCAGGACGTTTTAGTTGCGGCACGCAGGATCTAGTTCCCTGACTAGGAATCGAACTCGGGCCCCCTGCATTGGGAGCACAGAGTCTTAACCCCTGGACCACTAGGGAAGTCCCAATGTTAAGGTATCCTAAAGCCAGAGTATTTGAGAATAAGAGAGAAGGTGTGAATCACTAGATAAGAATGACCTGGGCTTGAAACTTGGGTTCTCTAAATTCCATGCTCATCATTTGAAAAGTGATGGTGTTGAACTTTTGATAATATCTAAAGTTCTTTTAATTATATGGTTAACTATTTACTTGTTAACTCTTTGCTTGAGATAGTTGAAGCTCAATTTCGTTCTAAGGCCCTAAGTATACAGTGATAATCAAAACGGATATAGTCCCTGTCTTACAGAGCTTGGAGCTGAGTGGATAAGAAAAGCTGACATTCTTTATACAAGCCCAGTACTGTGCTAAGTGCATCATATACACCATTTCATTTAGTCACATAATCCTACCAGATTGTTACTATTTTGATTTTACAGATAAGAGATCTGAAACTTACAGAGATTAGGTGACTTGCCCAAGGTAAGTAAGAGGTGGAACTAGGATTTGATTCTAGAACTGTCGAATACCACCGGCTGGATTATTGGAGTTGTATATTAAGTCTTAGAGTCAGGTAGTTTAAGTCCTTTACCTTTTTTTTTTTTTCAAAGTTGTTCTGGTTATTTTAAGTCCTTTGCATTTCCATATGAATTTTATTTTTTTATTTTAATTTTTAAATAAATTTATTTATTTTATTTATTTATTTTTGGCTGTGTTGGGTCTTCGTCACCGTGCGTGGGCTTCCTCTAGTTGCGGCGAGCGGGGGCTACTCTTCGTTGCGGTGCGCGGGCTTCTCATTGCGGTGGCTTCTCTTGCTGCGGAGCACGGGCTCTAGGCGTATGGGCTTCAGTAGTTGCAGCACGCGGGCTCAGTAGTTGTGGCTCACGGGCTCTAGAGCGCAGGTTCAGTAGTTGTGGTACACGGGCTTAGTTGCTCCACCTCTTGTGGGATCCTCCCGGTCCAAGGATCGAACCCGTGTCCCCTGCATTGGCAGGCGGATTCTCAGCCACTGTGCCACCAGGGAAGCACCTCCATATGAATTTTAGAATCAGCTTGGGGAGAATTGATATCCCAGCATTAAATCTGCTCAGTTACTTAGAAGTACTTTGATCCTTTGGACCTACTTTTAGTGTATGGTTAATTATTCCCCATTACTGAAGCATACCATTCTTAGTGCTCTTACTGATGCTGCTTTAATTATGAGGTTTTTTCCAAGTCTAGCTCTTGGGAACAGGCATTATTATTGGCCCTTACGAACTGGTCACCCTTCCTTCTAATCCTTTCACATGGTTCTTTCCCGAGCCACACGCATGCACTGATCTCCAATCAACTGAATATTCAGGACAGTCTCTCTGTAGATCTCTGGCGTTCTCCCTGTGCATCTCTCTCTCCTTTCTGGTTCTCTGCCCTGTGAACTCTAACAGCCTGGTTTCTCCAGACTCCCACATCTGTCTCTTCAATTCAGGTAGGCCTCTGGGTTCTGCTTACGTTCTCCCTTCCTGTGCTGGGGCTTGGAAATTTTCTCCGGACAGTAAGCTGGAACAACTGGGGGAACTAGAGGGCTCCCTTCACTTGTTTTCCATCTCTCAGGGTTCATTGTCTTTTGTTGCTTGATGTCCATTGTCTTAAGTTCCGTTGTTTCCTTCCTTCCCACTAGAGATGATAGTCTCTTTAGCCAAGTGTAAACAAAAGTGGTATGTGTAAGTTCTCATTCAAGCTCTTAACCAAAAGCTGCTTGCCCCCTTAATTCCTTTTTTCCCTTCCCACATGCTGTAATATGAGAGGATGGCGGCACAGCTGGGTAGAAGGACCCCAGGCTTCTCAGAATCTCATGGAGCAGTGCCACTCTGACCCCCTCACCATCTTGATCTTCATGTGAGATAGAAAGAAATGTTATAACCTGTTTAAGCCATTACTATTTTGGCCTTTGCTAAAGCAACTAATATATTAACCAATATAGCCAAGGAAAGTAAATAACTTGCCACGTTCATACACATAGGAAGTAATGGAGTCAATTTATAAACCCAGATTTGTCTATGATCATAATCATTGTCCAGTGTTTCCCAAATTTTGGTCATTTACGTGCCTTTTTCACAATTTTTCCCATCCACTTACTATTTGCGTTATTGTTTACTTAATATTTTCCTTAAAGAGGTGCTTTTAAAAGAAACTGAGTGTTATCTTAAGCAATAATAGCCATTAAATTAAAGGTCTGATATGCTCTTTATATATTTTTCTAGTATACATTAAAATAAGTACATACCTATTAATGTAAAAAATGTCCACAGACTGTCCAAAATCATCCAGGGTACCACCTGTGGTATTCATGGTAAACAATGAGAAATACACTGTATTTTGATTTTACCTCTCAGTCACTTTTTTTTTTTTTAATTAATTAATTAATTTATTTGTGGCTGTGTTGGGTCTTCGTTTCTGTGCGAGGGCTTTCTCTAGTTGCGGCGAGCGGGGGCCACTCTTCATCACGGTGCACGGGCCTCTCACTGTCGCGGCCTTCTCTTGTTGCAGAGCACAGGCTCCAGACACGCAGGCTCAGTGGCTGTGGCACATGGGCTTAGTTGCTCCCCGGCATGTGGGATCTTCCCAAACCAGGGCTCGAACCCGTGTCCCCTGCATTGGCAGGCAGATTCTCAAGCACTGCGCCACCAGGGAAGCCCTACCTGTCAGTCACTTTAAACAATGAGTAGGTAGATCACAATGAGTAGAAAGATCAGCCTCATCTGGGGGTCTTTATTACACTACACACTTCCCTCATTCTATCCCCAAAATTTGAGTTTCCAGGATAGTTGTTAACAAATTTCCTATGCTACTTGCAATTATAATGAACAGACCTATAACTTTTCAAGTTTCACTGTTGGGTGTAGCCTCCTTGGAGCAGCATTCCAATCTCAGTGGACTGCTAAGCCCATATATCTGCCTGGCTTAGAAAGGAGGTAGTCACATACAGTCTAAAGTGTCATAGAAATATTATATTTGTTTCTACTTTAGAAAAATAAAATGATAACATAGAAGGAAATCACATTAGTTGCACATCAGTTGCTTTTCCACCAAAAAAAAAAAAAAAATCAATGGTTACTATGAATTTGACCCTGCTACTTACTAGCTGACCTTTCCCATGCAGGGTATCCTCTTTGGGTTTCATTTTACTGAAGTGCAAAATGAAGAGTTTGAAAGTATGCAAAACAATAAGAAGAAGAAGAACTTCATAGTAAAGAATGTGACAGTCATGAATTGGCACTTCAGAAAAGAGTAAATATAAATGGACAACAAACATTTGAAAGATGTTCAACCTTATTAGTAATCAGGAACATGCAAATTAAAGCAAAGTGATATATCATTTTATTCTCATTAGATTGACAAAAATTAAGAAGTCCAACAAAATTAAATGAGAGTGATGATTTAGAGCAACAAGAAAGTTTGAACATTATATTGGATTACAATTTGGTATTATCAAGTAAAATTGACAACATGCATGCCTTAGAACCCATCAATTTTACTTCTAGGTAGATACTCTTGAGAATCTCTTGGTCAGATAGACCAGGGAATACATAGAATGTTTGTAGCAGTGTTGTTCATAATAGCAAAAAACTGAAAACAAAAAACTGGAAACAACCCAAATGTCCATCAACTGGAGAATGGATAGTGATATAGTCATACAACAATGAAAAACCTGGAGAAGAGATATGTTCAGACAACAGAAATTTGCAAGTCTTCAGAATGTACATGGTAATTAAAATTTTCAGCCTGAATAAAATCATATATAAAGCCCTATAGAATGAAAAGAGAAATGGGTGGAGAATGGCAGAGGAAAAGGGATCAACAAATTCTCTTTTCAAAAGGCAGAGGAAACAAAGGCATATAAAGCCTTTGTTTTAATTCTCATCTAATACCAATTTCCTTTTCCCATTATAGATTGTAATGCTATTTTCTGTGTCTTGCATATAGTTTCTTTCATTAGAAACTTTTTTTATTGTGCAAAATTATTTTGTAATATAAATAATTACCCATTAAAAAACATATATGTGTGTGTGTATATATATATATATATTTTTTTTTTTTTGGCCCAGCAGCACAGCTTGTGGAATCTTAGTTTCCCCACCAGGGATTGAACCCGGGGCCCCTGCAGTGGAAACATGGAGTTCTAACCACTGGACCGCCGGGGAATTCTCTCTCTCTTTTTTTAAATCTTTAGAATATTCTGGGTTTCTGAACTTAAGGCACATCAGTTTGGAATCATTTGAGTTACTCTGTATATTTTACTTACTTTGCTAGAATACAGTAAATTAAATTTTAGAGGCCTCTTGGAAACAGAGGTTATGCTTTTTTACCCAGGAGTAACTTGAATATAGACTCTGGATTCTGATTTATCCTCTTTTTTTTTTTTTTTTTTTGCGGTACGCGGGCCTCTCACTGCCGTGGCCTCTCCCGTTGCGGAGCACAGGCTCCGGACGCGCAGGCTCAGCGGCCATGGCTCACGGGCGCAGCCGCTCCACGGCATGTGGGATCTTCCCGAACCGGGGCACGAACCCGCGTCCCCTTTATCGGCACGCGGACTCTCAACCACTGTGCCACCAGGGAAGCCCTATTCTCTTTCTTTCTTTTTTTTTTTTTTTAATAATGTGGTAACATGCCCATTACTTTCTTTTTTTTTTTTTGGCTGCGTTTGGTCTTCATTGCTGTGCACAGGCTTTCTCTAGTTGCAGTGAGTAGGGGCTGATCTTTGTTGCAGAGGGCAGGCTTCTCATTGTGTACCTACTCTGTTTGTGGAGCACGGGCTCTAGGTGCGCAGGCTTCAGTAGTTGTGATGCATGGGCTCAGTAGTTGTGGTGCATGGGCTTATCTTCCTGGACCAGGAATTGAACCCGTGTCCCCTGCATTGGCAGGCAGATTCTTAACCACTCCACAACCAGGGAAGTCCCTGATTTATCCTCTTTATGGCATCTTTTCTTTATAGATGCTAAAAAAATTCTTTGTTGAATTATTTGCTCAAACAAAGAGCAATAAGGAAATTATTTGAGAAAATTAAATTTTATTGACACCAAGGATACTTAGGCCACATCACCAAAAAAAATTTATGGCAATATCAGTAGTGCCTTTTAAATTAAATGACAAATTGGAAGTGTTTAACAACATATGGTCCCTTTTTCTTGACATATATGATTAAGAATATATCTTTTTATCAAAATGTAAAATACCATCTGGCAGAAGTAACGATTATCCTATTGGCTTTATACATTAAATTAAATCACTGTACTTTAAAAAGTAAATATTTTCCTATTTTTCTTTTTTCTTGTACTAGATCTATATTTATAATATTCAAAAACTGCATAATTCAAAAACTATAAGTAGGTATAACAATTAAAACTGATTTTGAACAGAAAACAATGTGTTTCTTAAATTTTTTCCAAACATTTCTTTAAAATTCAAATGGCAATAGCTGTTTTCTAATATTCATAATTATAAAGTTAGGCTATCTGAAAACCTACTGTTATAATTTCTTGTTAGACACATAGTTAGACATTGTATGAAAGGAGTTATATGTATATGCATGGATTGCTCTTTACAAAAAGGAAGGGATTTTTATAATAAGGTGGATGCATTTTGAACAGGTATGTATTAATGCTAACTGCCAGAGTTATTCATTCATTTGACGAACCTGTCAGGTTCAGAAGATACCAAATGAGCAGGAAAGTTTCTCTCTGACACATGTATATTATGTATTTAATAAGGTGAACTTTTTGGCGACTTATGATTTTAGGAAACATATCAAACAATTCTGTGCATATAGTGTTCTCCAAAGCCACATTGGGACTAACCCAAACAATGAATGTTTTAGATATTAGATGTAATATTCATATCAGATATGTGGCCTGAATTCTATAAATTTTGTTGTCTGTTTAACTTTAAAGAAGTGATGATTTCAAGAGGGACTGTATCTGCATTTTAAATGTTTCTGATCCTTTTGAGTATTCTTAGTAAGCAAAGTACTTGAACAAATATTACTCCAATATTCAACAACAGTTTTTAGTACCTACTATGGCTAGGCCATATCCACTGCTCTCAAGAAGCTTAACATTTAGATGCAAAGGCAGACAAGTAAAACAGGGATGATAGAGTAGGATTGTAGGGTAAGCAACATGACTAGTATTAACACTCCAAAACACTGGGGTACGGTGTGTGGATGGGAGACGGAAGGAAGTACATTTCAGACAGGAGTCATACTTTGATATGACTAAGGAAAGTAATAAACTAACAAATGTGAGGATTTTTTTCTTCTTTTAAATCAACTACATGGTAGTATAAATTATATACAATAAAATGTACCTGTTTTAAGTGTACAGTTTGATGAATTTTGATAAATCACAATAAAGAAATAGAATATTTCTGACAATCCAAAAAGTTCTTTCCCACCCCATGCAGTCAATCCTCCCACATAACTCCACTTTGAACCCCCAAGATAATCACTGACCTGCTTTCCATAACTCTAATATATATTTGATTTCATTTGTTTAGAGTTTCATTAAAATGGTATTATACAGTATGTACTCTTTTGTATCTCACTTCTTTTCATCAGCATGATGTTTTTGCCATTGTTTTTTTTTTTTTTGCGGTACGCGGGCCTCTCACTGCTGTGGCCTCTCCCGTTGCGGAGCACAGGCTCCGGACGCGCAGGCTCAGCGGCCATGGCCCACGGGCCCAGCCACTCCGCGGCACGTGGGATCCTCCCGGACCGGGGCACGAACCCGCGTCCCCTGCATCGGCAGGCGGACCCTCAACCACTGTGCCACCAGGGAAGCCCCAGCATGATGTTTTTGAAAGTCATCCATGTTGTTGCATATATAAGTAGTTTCCTATTTATTGCTGAGCGTTATTTCATTGTAAGGACATACCACACTTTACCCATTTATCAGTTGGGAAACATTTGGATTAATTCCACTTTGGGGCTATTGTTAATAAAGCTACTATGAGCTATCATGTTTAAGTCTTGATGTGGACATATGTTGTTGGTTTTTTTTTGCTGTACGCGGGCCTCTCACTGTTGTGGCCTCTCCCGCTGCGGAGCACAGGCTCCGGAAGCACAGGCTCAGCGGCCATGGCTCACGGGCCCAGCCGCTCCGCGGCATGTGGGATCTTCCCAGACCGGGGCACGAACCCGTGTCCCCTGCATCGGCAGGCGGACTCTCAACCACTGCGCCACCAGGGAATACCACGGACATATGTATTATTTACTTTTGGTAAATATATAAAGTGGAATTGATGGGTCAAATGGCAATTTTATTATTATTATTACTATTATTATTATTATTTTGGCTGTGACATGCGGCTTATGGGATCTTAGTTCCCTGATCAAGGATTGAACCTGAGCCATGACAGTGAAATTGCCGAATCCTAACCACTGGACCACCAGGTAATACCCTGGTAACTGTATTTTCTTTTTTGAATTTTATTTTATTTATTTTTCATACACCAGGTTCTTATTAGATATCTATTTATGTATATTAGTGTATATATGTCAATACCAATCTCCCAATTCATCCCACCACCACCACCCCCCACCACTTTCCCCCCTTGGTGTCCATATGTTTGTTTTCTACACCTGTGTCTCTATTTCTGCCCTGCAAACCGGTTCATCTGTACCATTTTTCTAGGTTCCACATATATGTTAATATACAATATTTGTTTTTCTCTTTCTGACTTACTTCACTCTGTGTGACAGACTCTAGATCCATCCACACCTCTACAAATGACCCAATTTTGTTCCTTTTTATGGCTGAGTAATATTTCATCGTATGTATGTACAACATCTTCTTTATCCATTCGTCTGTCGATGGACATTTAGGTTGCTTCCATGACCTAGATATTGTAAATAGTGATGCAATGAACATTGCGGTGCATGTGTCTTTTTGAATTATGGTTTTCTCTGGGTATATGCCCAGTAGTGGGATTGCTGGGTCATATGGTAATTCTATTTTTAGTTTTTTAAGGAACCTCCATACTGTTCTCCATAGTGGTTGTATCAATTTACATTCCCACCAACAGTGCAAGAAGGTTCCCTTTTCTCCACACCTTCTCCAGCATTTGTTGTTTGTAGATCTTCTGATGATGCCTATTCTAACTGGTGTGAGGTGATACCTCATTGTAGTTTTGATTTGCATTTCTCCAATAACTAGTGATGTTGAGCAGCTTTTCATGTGCTTCTTGGCCATCTGTATGTTTTCTTTGGAGAAATGTCTGTTTAGGTCTTCTGCCCATTTGTGGATTGGGTTGTTTGTTTTTTTTAATATTGAGCTGCATGAGCTGTTTATATATTTTGGATATTAATCCTTTGTCCATTGATTTGTTTGCAAATATTTTCTCCCATTCTGAGGGTTGTCTTTTCATCTTGTTTGTAGTTTCCTTTGCTTTGCAAAAGATTTTAAGTTTCATTAGGTCCCATTTGTTTATTTTTGGTTTTATTTCCATTAATCTAAGAGGTGGATCAAAAAAGATCTTGCTGTGATTTATGTCAGAGTGTTCTTCCTATGCTTTCCTCTAAGAGTTTTATAGTAAGTGGTTTTACATTTAGGTCTCTAATCCATTTTGAATTTCTTTTTGTATATGGTGTTAGGGAGTGTTCTAATTTCATTCTTTTACATGTAGCTGTCCAGTTTTCCCAGCACCACTTATTGAAGAGACTGTCTTTTCTCCATTGTATATCCTTGCCTCATTTTTTAGATTAGTTGACCATAGGTGCGTGGGTTTATCTCTGGCTTTTCTACCCTGTTCCAGTGATCTGTATTTCTGTTTTTGTGCCAGTACCATATTGTCTTGATTACTGTAACTTTATAGTACAGTCTGCAGTCAGGGAGTCTGATTCCTCCAGCTCTGTTTTTTTCCCTCAAGACTGCTTTGGCTATCCAGGGTCTTTTGTGTCTCTATACAAATTTTAAGATTTTTTTTTGTTCTAGTTCTGTTAAAAATGCCACTGGTAATTTGATAGGGATTGAATTGAATCTGTAGATTGCTTTGGGTAGTATAGACATTTTCACAATATTGATTCTTCCAATCCAAGGACATGGTATATCTCCCCATCTGTTTGTGTCATCTTTGATTTCTTTCATCAGTGTCTCATAGTTTTCTGAGTACAGGTCTTTTACCTCCTTAGGTAGGTTTATTCCTAAGTATTGTATTCTTTTTGTTGCAATGGTGAATGGGATTGTTTCCTTAATTTCTCTTTCTGATCTTTTGTTTTAATTGTATAGGAATGCGAGAGAATTCTGTGCATTAATTTTGTATCCTGCAACTTTACCAAATTCATTGATTAGGTCTAGTAGTTTTCTGGTGGCATCTTTAGGATTCTCTATGTATAGCATCATGTCATCTGCAAACAGTGACAACTTTACTTCTTATTTTCCACTTTGTATTCCTTTTATTTCTTTTTCTTCTCAGATTGCCGTGGCTAGGACTTCTAAAACTATGTTGAAAAATGGTGGCGAGAGTGGACATCCTTGTCTTGTTCCTGATCTTAGAGGAAATGCTTTTAGTGTTTCACCATTGAGAATGATGTTTGCTATGAGTTTGTCATATATGGCCTTTATTATGTTCAGGTAGGTTCCCTCTATACCCACTTTCTGGAGAGTTTTTATCATAAATGATGTTGAATTTTTTCAAAAGCTTTTTCTGCATCTATTGAGATGATCATATGGTTTTTATTCTTTAATTTGTTAATATGGTGTATCACATTGATTGATTTGCTTATATTGAAGAATCCTTGCATCCCTGGGATAAATCCCACTTGATCATGGTGTGTGATCCTTTTAATGTGTTGTTGGATTCTGTTTGCTAGTATTTTGTTGAGGATTTTTGCATCTATGTTCATCAGTGATATTGGCCTGTAATTTTCTTTTTTTGTAGTATCTTTGTCTGGTTTTGGTATGAGGGTGATGGTGGCCACATAGAATGAGTTTGGGAGTGTTCCTTCCCCTGCAATTTTTGGAAGAGTTTGAAAAGGATGGGTGTTAGCTCTTCTCTAAATATTTGATAGAATTCACCCGTGAAGCCATCTGGTCCTGGTCTTTTGTTTGTTGGAAGATTTTAATCACAAGTTTCAATTTCATTACTTGTTATTGGTCTGATCATATTTTCTATTTCTTCCTGGTTCAGTCTTGGAAGGTTATATCTTTCTAAGAATTTGTCCATTTCTTCCAGGTTGTCCATTTTGTTGGCATAGAGTTGCTTGTAGTAGTCTCTTATGATGCTTTGTATTTCTGTGGTGTCCGTTGTAACTTCTCGTTTTTCATTTCTAATTTTATTGATTTGAGTCCTCTCCCTCTTTTTCTTGATGAGTTTGGCTAAAGGTTTATCAATTTTGTTTATTTTCTCAAAGAACCAGCTTTTAGTTTTAGTGATCTTTGCTATTGTTTTCTTTGTTTCTATTTCATTTATTTCTGCTCTAATCTTAATGATTTCTTTCCTTCTACTAACTTTGGGTTTTGTTTGTTTTTCTTTCTCTAGTTCCTTTCGGTGTAAGGTTAGATTGTTTATTTGAGATTTTTCTTGTTTCTTGAGGTAGCATTGTATTGCTGTAAACTTCTTTCTTAGAACTGCTTTTGCTGCATCCCATAGGTTTTGGATCATCGTGTTTTGGTTGTGATTTGTCTCTAGGTATTTTTGGATTTCCTCTTTGATTTCTTCAGTGATCTCTTGGTTATTTAGTAACGTGTTGTTTAGCCTCCATATTTTTGTGCTTTTACGTTTATTTCCCCTGTAATTGATTTCTAATCTT
Organism: Aethalodelphis obliquidens; assembly: GCF_003676395.1. NCBI lineage: Eukaryota > Metazoa > Chordata > Mammalia > Artiodactyla > Delphinidae > Aethalodelphis > Aethalodelphis obliquidens. The sequence continues at coordinate 69,891,284 of NW_020837946.1, read as the reverse complement.
GTAGCATTGTGGTCGGAAAAGTTGGTTGATATGATTTCAATTTTCTTAAATTTACCGAGGCTTGATTTGTGACCCAAGATGTGATCTATCCTGGAGGATGTTCTGTGTGCATTTGGGAAGAAAGTGTAATCTGCTGTTTTTGGATGGAATGTCCTGTAAATATCAATCAAATCTATCTGGTCTATTGTGTCATTTAAAGCTTGTGTTTCCTTATTAATTTTCTGTCTGGATGATCTGTCCATTGGTTAAGTGAGGTGTTAAAGTCCCCCACTATTATTGTGTTACTGCCGATTCCCTCTTTTATAGCTGTTAGCCGTTTCCTTATGTATTGAGGTGCTCCTATGTTGGGTGCATATTATTTATAATTGTTATATCTTCTTCTTGGATTGATCCCTTGATCATTATGTAGTGTCCTTCTATGTCTCTTGTTACATTCTCTATTTTAAAGTCTATTTTATCTGATATGAGTATTGCTACTCCAGCTTTCTTTTGGTTTCCATTTGTATGGAGTATATTTTTCCATCCCCTCACTTTCAGTTTGTATGTGTCCCTAGGTCTGAAGTGGGTCACTTGTAGACAGCATATATATTGGTCTTATTTTTGTATCCATTCATCGAGCCTGTGTCTTTTCATTGGAGCATTTAATCCATTCATGTTTAAGATAATTATCGAAATGTATGTTCCTATTACCATTTTCTTAATTGTTATGGGTTTGTTTTTGTAGGTCCTTTTCTTCTCTTGTGTTTCCCACATAGAGAAGTTCCTTTAGCATTTGTTGTAGAGCTGGTTTGGTGGTGCTGAATTCTCTTAGCTTTTGCTTGTCTGTAAAGCTTTCGATTTCTCCATCGAATCTGAATGAGATCCTTGCCGGGTACTGTAATCTTGGTGTGGGTTCTTCCCTTTCATCATTTAAAATATATTGTGCCACTCCTTTCTGGCTTGTAGATTTTCTGCTGAGAATTCAGCTGTTAACCTCATTGGAGTTCCCTTGTATATTATTTGTTGTTTTTCCCTTGTTGCTTTCAATAATTTTTCTTTGTCTTTTTTTTTTTTTTTTTTGCGGTACGTGGGCCTCTCACTGTTGTGGCCTCTCCTGTTGCAGAGCACAGGCTCCAGACGTGCAGGCTCAGCAGCCATGGCTCACGGGACTAGCTGCTCCACAACACATGGGATCTTCCTGGACTGGGGCACGAACCCGTGTCCCCGGCATCGGCAGGCGGACTCTCAACCACTGCACCACCAGGGAAGCCCCTTTGTCTTTAATTTTTGTCAGTTTAATTGCTATGTGTCTTGGGGTGTTTCTCCTTGGGCTTATGCTGCCTGGGACTCTCTGTGCTTCCTGGACTTGGGTGGCTATTTCCTTTCCCATGTTAGGGAAGTTTTCAACTATAATCTCTTCAAATATTTTCTCGGGTCCTTTCTCTCTCTCTTCTCCTTCTGGGACCCCTATAATGCTAATGTTGTTGCATTTAATGTTTTCCCAGAGGTCTCTTAGGCTGTCTTCATTTCTTTTTATTCTTTTTTCTTAATTTTGTTCAGCAGCAGTGAATTCCACCATTCTGTCTTCCAGGTCACTTTTCTGTTCTTTTGCCTCAGTTTTTCTGCTATTGATTCCTTCTAGTGTATTTTTTATTTCAGTTTTTGTATTGTTAATCTCTTGTTTGTTTGTTTTTTAATTCTTCTAGGTGTTTGTTCTTTAATTATTCTAGGTCTTTGTTAAACACTTCTTGCATCTTCTCAATCTTTGCCTCCATTCTTTTTCCAAGGTCCTAGATCATCTTCACTATCATTATTCTGAATTCTTTTTCTGGAAGATTGTCTATGTCCACTTTGTTTAGTTTTTTTCCTGGGGTTTTATCATGTTCCTTCATCTGGTACATAGTCCTCTGCCTGTTCATTTTGTCTGTCTTTCAGTGAATGTGGTTTCCCTACCACATCCTGCAGGATTGTAGTTCTTCTTGCTTCTGCTGTCTGCCTTCTAGTGGATGAGGCTATCTAAGAGGCTTGTGCAAGCTTCCTGATGGGAGGGAGTGGTGGTGGGTAGAGCTGGGTGTTGCTCTGGTGAACAGAGCTCACTAATACTTTAATCCGCTTGTCTGCTGATTGGTGGGGCTGGATTCCCTCCCTGTTGATTGTTTGGCCTGAGGTGGCCCAGCACTGGAGCCTACCTGGCTGCCTGGTGGGGCGAATGGCAGACTCCGGGAGGGCTCACACCAAGGAGTACTTCCCAGAACTTCCGCTGCCAGTGTCCCCATCCCCACGGTGGGCCCCAGCTACCCCGCGCCTCTGCAGGAGACCCTCCCAACACCAGCAGGTAGGTCTGGTTCAGTCTCTTATGGGGTCACCGCTCCTTTCCCTGGGTGCTGATGCACACAGTACTTTGTGTGTGCTCTCCAAGAGTGGAGTCTCTGTTTCCCCCAGTCCTATTGAAGTCCTGCAATCAAATCCTGCTAGCCTTCAAAGTCTGATTCTCTAGGAATTTCTCCTCCTGTTGCCGGACCCCCAGGTTGGGAAGCCTGATGTGGGGCTCAGAACCTTCATTCCAGTGGGTGCATTTCTGTGGTACAAGTGTTCTCCAGTTTGTGAGTCACCCACCCAGCAGTCATGGGATTTGATTTTATTGTGATTGTGCCCCTCCTACTGTCTCACTGCAGCTTCTCCTTTGTCTTTGGATGTGGGGTATCTTTTTGGTGAGTTCCAGTGTCTTCCTGTCAATGACTGTTCAGCAGTTAGTTGTGATTCTGGTGGTCTTGCAAGAGGGAGTGAGCGCATGTCCTTCTACTCCACCATCTTGAACCAATGTCCCTGGTAATTGTATTTTTAAGTTTATTATTTAAAAATGCCAGAACAATTTTCAAAGTGGTCATACCATTTTAGTTACTGTTTGCATGGTATATATATTTCTCATCCTTATAGTTTCAAAATATTTGTGTCTTTAAATCTAAAATGTGTCTCTTGTAGATTGCATATAGTTGGGTTTTTTTTTTAACCCATTCTGTGAATCTCTGGCTTTTTTTTTTTTTTTTTTTTTTGTGGTATGCGGGCCTCTCACTGCTGTGGCCTCTCCCGTTGCGGAGCACAGGCTCCGGACGTGCGGGCTCAGCGGCCATGGCTCACGGGCCCAGCTGCTCCGTGGCATGTGGGATCTTCCCGGACCGGGGCACGAACCCATGTCCCCTGCATCGGCAGGCAGACTCTCAACCACTGTGCCACCAGGGAAGCCCAATCTCTGCCTTTTAATTGGAATATTTAATTCATTTACATTTATTTATTTATTTATTTGCCACACTGCTTGACTTGTGTGATTTTAGTTTCCCTACCAGGGATTGAACCTGGGCCCTTGGCAGTGACGGCACACGGGGTCCTAACCACTGGACTGCCAGGGAATTCCCTAATCCATTTACATTTAATGTAATTACTGATAAGGTAGTATTTAAACCTGCCATTTTGCTATTTGCTTTCTAAATGTCGTATGTTTTTCTGTTCTTCTATTTCTCTATTACTGCTGCCTTTTGTGTTAAATATCTATTATATTTTCTAGTGTACCATTTTAATTACCTTGTTATTTCTTTTATTATATATTTTTTGATTATTTTCTTAGTGGTTGCTCTGGGATTTTAATTACCAATGTAGAACAACATAGCTTGGATTAATACTAATTTAATTTCAATAGTATACAAAACTTTGCTACTATATAGCTTCATTCCCTCCCCCACCTTTATGCTACAGTTGTGATACAAATTAGATCTGTATACATAATATGTCTATCAACACAGACTTATAATTATTGCTTTATGCAGCTGTATTTTAAGTCAAATAGGAGAAAAAAGGATTATGAACAAAAAATATATTTATACTGTCTTTTATAATTACTTATATAGTTACCTTTACAAGTTTCCTTTATTCCTTCATGTGGATTTGAGTTATTGTCTAGTTTCTTTTCATTTCAGCCTGAAGGACTCCCTTTAGAATTTCTTGTATGGCAAGTTTCCCAGTGACAAATTCTCTTTATTTTTGTTTATGCATATATTTTGGAATGTACTAATTTCTCCTTCAGTTTTGAAGGACAGCTTTCCTAGGTATAGAATTCTTGGTTGACAGTGTTTTTCTTTCAGCATTTTGAATATGTCATCTTACTGTTTTCTGCTTCCATAGCTTTGGTTGTGAATCTTATTTAGGATTATGTGATGAGTAGCTTCTCTCTTGACACTTTTTTTTTTTTTTTTTTTTTTTTTGCGGTATGTGAGCCTCTCACTGTTGTGGCCTCTCCTGCTGCGGAGCACAGGCTCCGGATGCGCAGGCTCAACGGCCATGGCTCATGGGCCCAGCCGTTCCGCAGCATGTGGGATTTTCCCGGACCGGGGCACGAACCCATGTCCCCTGCATCGGCAGGCGGACTCTCAACCACTGCGGCACCAGGGAAGCCCTCTTGACACTTTTAAGATTCTCTTCTTGACTTTGGCTTTCAACAGGTTAATTATAATGTGTCCAGGTGTGTATTTCTTTGAGTTTATACCACTTGGAATTTATTAAGCTTCTTAGATGTGTGGATTAATGTTTTTCATCAAATTTGGGAAGTTTTTGACCATTATTCCTTCAAATATTATTCCTTTCCTTTTATATTTCTCCTCTCTAGAACTCCAGTTATACATGGTATGCTTGATTGTGTGTGACAGCCCTCTGGGGCTCTGTTCATGCATATTTATTCTTTTTCTTTTTTTCTGGTACCCAGACTGGATAATCTCAAGTGACATATATTCAAATTTGCTGGTTCTTTCTTCTGTTAGCTCAAGTCTGCTGTTGAGCCCTTTTTTTTTGAGAGTTATGTTTTATTTGGCAGGAATTTTTAAGGCTTCCAGCCCAGGAGGTAGCATCTCAAGTACGCCTGAGAGAACTGCTCTGAAGCGGCGAGGAGGGAGCTAGGATATATAGGAGTTTTGGAACAAAGGGCAGGTAGTTGGAACATCAAAAGATTACTGTTAATTAAATAAACCCAGCTATCCCAAGTTAAGGAATTTAGCACTTTTCTATGTATGGGAAGATGCAGGAGTCTAGGCTCACTGAAATCATTCCTTTGATATGTACCTCAGTTATCTGGGGTCAGTATCCTGTGTTTTCATATCCTCAGTTTCCTCAAGGTGTTGAGCCCTTCTTATTTTTCACTTCAGTTATTATACTTTTCAACTCCAGAATTTTTGTTTCTTTTTTTTTCAAAACAATTTCTTTATTAATGTTACTTATTTGGTGAAACATTCTCATCATACTTTCCTTTAGTTCTTTAGACATGGTTTCCTTTAGCTTTGTGAACATATTTAAAATATCTTAAAGTCTTTATGTAATATGTGCTTCCTCAGAAATATTTTCTATTGATTGTTTTTTCTCCTGTGTACAGGCCATACATTCTTATTTCTTTGCATGTATCATCCTTTTAAACTTTTGTATTTTGAAAACTGGACATTTTGAATAATACAGTGTGGCCACTCTGGAAATCATATTCTACCCTCTCCCCAGGGTTTTTGCTGTTTTTCTTTGTTGTAGTTATTGTTGATGTAGTGAATTTTCTGAATTCATTCCTTAAAGTCTGTGTTCTTTGTTGTGCATAACCACTGATGTCTTTGCTCAGTTAGCTTAGTGGTCATCTGATGACTGGACAGGGATTTCCTTAAATGTCTTCAACCAATACGTTTCCTAGTCTTTGTGGAGGGGCTTAGTATGTGTGTTGGGGTGTGACTTCAACAATCAGCCAGGGAGTATACAACTCTATTTTTGTATTCATTTCTTGCTTGAGAGCCTCAAGGTTAGCTCTAACCTTAGCCTCAAGGTTAGCCAGAGGTGAGAGCTTAGAGCCTTCTCAGGTCTTTCCTGAGCATTCACACAGCCCTAGGCATTCACACAATCCTAAGCATGCATATTACTTGGATTCCCTGAAATATGTCAGAGTTTTTCAAAGTCCCTATGGACATCACATTCCCCAGCTAAATAGTATGGCTGGAGCAACGGTGCTTCAAACAAAGATGAGAGTTTTTTTTTTTTTTTTGGTACGCGAGCCTCTCACTGTTGTGGCCTCTCCCGTTGCGGAGCACAGGCTCCTGACGCGCAGGCTCTGCGGCCATGGCTCACGGGCCCAGCTGCTCCGTGGCATGTGGGATCTTCCCGGACCGGGGCACGAACCCATGTCTCCTGCATCGGCAGGCGGACTCTCAACCACTGCGCCACCAGGGAAGCTCAAAGATGAGAGATTTTTGACCTCTGTATTGGATGTGGAGCCACTGCTGAAATTTTAAGCAAAGAAGGAGCATGACTGTATTTGTATAGCAGAAAGAACCTTTGCCAATGAAGCGGAGAATGAATTATGGGCAGACAGACTGGAGGCAGAGAGATCAAGGAGATTAATGCAGTATTTTAGGAAAAGAGTAATGAAGGCTTGAGTTACGGTTGGAATACAGAGAAAGGAGAAAGAGGAGGGGTGGATTGGAAAATCTATTTACAGATTAGACCCTTCGTGATTTCCAGGGTGTTTCATTGGGAGGCCAGTGCGAACAGGTAAATCAGAGGTAAGGTCTGTCTATTCTCAGATCTGATGAGGGAAATTAAATGGAGGATGGGGTCATCTACCAAAAAAAAAAAAAAAAAGGGAGGAGGCACAGGTTTGAGAGAAAACATAAAGACAGGGATCCAAATATAATTAACATTACCTGTGATTGAAATAATTTATGTATTTTTTAGATAAAGATCTTTGAGTGGGAAATTCTGTGTAATTGTGCCACTCAAACAGTTTTGGATTCAGATGCCACAATCCTTCCTTTCCCTCCATCCAGTAGATTCATCACCATTCTTGATTTAGGAATGCTTTAAAGATGCTAGTCATTTGGAACGTATCTGACAAAGTGAGAGGGACTTGGTAAACGTGCTGCCCTAAACAGAAATGTGATATAAACTTGTCAATAGTTATTTCTTGGGCGGTTTTGCTCTCTGAAAACCTAGCAGATAATGGGTGAAACGTTATTGGTGATGATAATTACCTGGAGAAACGTGAGTATATGATTTCTTAAACCTTGTAAATTAAATTGGGCTTAAAATAGATGGTTTTACCACTAGGGAAATGGTTGTTTTCCTTGAAATTCAACCTTTGCAAATTGGTAAAGACAAGAAGGTGGGTAGACTACACTATGGAAAAGAACATCCGACCGATTTCCACTCTTTTCACACCTCTCCCTTTTTTTCTTTTGCTTCTCAGATGACCAAATTAATCTTAGTCCAAGTGAACCTTCTGGTTTTGACGTAGGGCCGCGGTGAACACTAAAACGAAGAAAGGAGTTCCGGTCTTCGCGTTCCTGCAGTTTCATCTCGGCGCCAGCCGGGCGCGCAGAACTGGGGAGGGAGAGGTGCGGGCAGAGAAGGGAGGATGTCGGAGAGGCGGGAGCGGCCCTAGCGCTAACTTCCGCCCCACCCTCCAAGCCGGGACGCCTGAAGCAGGCGGCCCGCGTTGTCTGTCCCGGGCGCTCCTCCTGGGACGCCCGCTCGACTCCCGAGTCGTCTTCAATTGGCCGTCGGGGAAACGGAAGCCGAAGCGGCGCAGTGAACCCGGAAGTGCTTCACGGCGGAGGCCTGGGCGACTCTTTTGAATGGAATCGGGCTGATTCATCGCAGGTTCGCGGAGCCAGAGCTCGGCCGAGTCGGAGCTTGCTGGTGTTGCTGTCGCTCTCGCCGCCGCCGCTGCGTCACCGCTGCTGGAAGACAAGGGTCCAGACCGCGGCCTCCTGCTCCGCCCGCCTTCAGGTAAGACGGGGAACGCAGGCCCCAGAGGTCCGCGGAGGCAGCCGCGCTAGGCCGCTGCCAGCGCCTTGCTTTCCTGAGTCACGTTGCTCAGCTTAGTTTCCACTGGGGTCCCGGGCGTGAGGGTGGAGTCCAGCTCCCTTCGTCCTACACGCTGTCTCCCTGGGTCTCTGACTAAGTTAGGTCTGGATGTGGTCTCCTTCCAACAAGCGTTTCTGCTCCGCTGAATTCACCACATCTTGGGAGCCTCTCCTCTCTATTCAGAGAGGACCCTTAGTTTTGGCTTCTGTTTGTCTGTGTTCTGTTGAAACTTACCCCTGTGTTGAAAAACTTCCCGCCAGACAGGAAACAAGGGCGAGAGAATAAAATTAACTTTCCCGTTGAATGTATGTTTGCTTTATCACTTGTGTTAACCTTAGGCCTTGACCCCTTTTCTCATAGTGTTAGGTTTTCAGCTGCCTTCAAAAACAAACAAAACCCCAGAGGTGCATTGTTTTTTAACCTTGAAACTCTTTAAAACAAAGTATGGTTATTCCTGCTCTGCCTTTTAACTTAACTTTCAGTTTGTCCCACTTGAGTAGTTGTTGATGAATTGATTACATTTCCTGTTTTCAGTAAAGTAGAAATCTGCTACTGTGTGTTACATCTTGGAACTTAATTTTCCTGGGGGCACTACTTTGTGTCAGGCAAAGAAGAAAAATGTAAATTTCTCGAAGGAGTTTGAATATAAACCTAGTGACCTAAGGAAAAATTCTTGAAATTAAAATGGTATCCAAAAGTTGGGAAAGGCAAGGAAGAGGCTTTAAAAATTAGCAAGAAATGTACTTCTAGAGTGAAAATCATTTTTTTCATTGCTCACAAAAGTATTTAGTGCTGCAGACTTAATGTTTGTGAGTAAGCAAGACGATAGCCACTGATAATGTTGAAATAAAAAAGAACTGAATACAGTTATAGTGGAGATGATTAATATAATGGTGGCCTTCTAGTCTTGTCCTATAAAGCTAGCAACTGGCTCATTTGAAGTTTAAATTATGTGTCTTTTAAACATATAAATTTAAATGGGTTATTGTGCATTTGAAGAGATTAAGATACATGGTGGCTCAGAATTAACTACAAGATGTGTTTAGTGAAGTGGTATTTAGTGAGAAGCCTGAATATTGTCTTGAATTCGTCCCAGGACAGAATTGCATCTGGCCAACAGAAGAAAGTTTTGAAGTCATGATCTTTCAATGAAGCCTCACCTGTTGAGTTTGGGAGATTTTTTTTTTTTCCCCCCAAGGGTCTTGATAAATATTATATTGCTGTTTTAATTGAAAAGCTGGATTTTTAACCTGTTTGACATGGGTTTATTCTATTTTTATACTTGTCTGTAACCCTTGTGTTTAATATCTAATTTCAGAACCCATGTTTGAAAATCAATAACAAGGAGCAATTGTGCTTCTATTTAATTGTTTTAAATTTTATAGCAATGTTTGTTTCATAAGTCATTGTCTACCTGTGAAAGCCTTACCTGAATACTTGTGATTTAGTACTCATGAACTTGTCATATACCCGGTTTGTTGCACTCATTTGACACTCATTCTGTTTTATGGTATTTTGGTGTCCCCATCTGTAAAGTGAGAATTGGATTAAATAATCTTTCCTGGCTCTAAGATAAATAACAATAACAACAGTTACTGAGTACCTATGAATGTTTCAGGCACTATATTAGGTGCTTTGCATTTTTTTCTTACAACAGACTTGCAAGGAAGATATTATTCTCATTTTATAGATGAAGTCTAGAGGCTAAGAGAAGGTAACTTGTTCACATCATATAGAGGGTAGGTGATGAAGCCAGGATTCAAATCTAGGTCTGATTGCCTCCAGAGCCTTTCTGGCTCAATACTACTATTCTTTCACTTTATGTTTTTTCTATGGGATTATATCATGCCTCCCTAGGTAGATTGTAAATTCTTTCAGTGAAAGTCACTAAATTCCTTAGTGGCTCTGTTTCCGTATCACCTTATAAACAAGATAGTATTTAATAAATATTTTGCTTCAGTGCTGTAATTAAGAGCTAGCACAAGAAGATATTCATGATAATTCCATCCTCACTGTTCTAAACAGGGGGAATCTTACTTTCAAAACCTTATTTATATAATTAAGTTTAACGTTGACTCTTTCCATTTTTTCCACTGAAGAAAGCCCTTAAGAAAGTGAGAGAAAGAAGTTCCTAATTACTTTCCACAAATCAGACAGTAGAGGAATTAGAAATACAGTGAGATCACAAATATGGAGTAGTTAAAGGATTTAGCATCAATCTGAGAAGTAATAGTATATAACTGCAGCATGGGTTGAGGAGTAAAAAATGAAAAATGAGCTAGGAAACAGTAGAAAAACCTGAACAGATAAGGGCTTCATGATTTTGTTAGCTCAGTTGTGAGATGAAGAAGTGGAAAATCATCAGCCCTTTTTTTTTTACCAATTAGGATTCTAAACATTATGTATGACATATTAGGCATAAACACTTTATTCATATTATCTCATAATGTTTTAGTTAATCATATCATGAATAAGCTGTTGAGTCCTCTGCTTTTTGATAGGTGTAAAAACTTGGTTTAGATCCATAGACCTTTTGCATTGCTTTTATTTCTAAGCACTGGAAGTATTCTTTTATGTTCTAGTGTAACACTTTTAATTTTTATGAACCCCTTTGCGAAGTTCTGCAAAATGCAAGTCCCTCTTCTCCAGTGTGATTCATTTAGTACTGTGAAATATGCCATGTTTTGAAATTCACTAAATGGCAAACTCTATGGGAAGAAGAACCCATGCTGGATGAACTGTAGCTATGCTCAGGATGGTGGTGCTGATGACAACAGCTAGCATTCATTGTTTACTTGCTATGTGCCATCATTGTTTACTTGCTATGTGCCAAGCCTTGTGTTAAATGTTGTTTATCTTCATTATCTTATTTAATTATCTAAACACCTCTATGAGGTGGATACTATCATTATCCCTATTTTGCAGATGAGGAAACTGAGCCTGAGAGAGGAAACTGACCCAAGGATACAGAGCTAAAACGTGTTAGAGCCAGTATTTGAATCCTGGCACTTAGATTGCAGACTCATAGCTCTTAACCTCATATAGCAAGAAAAACAGTCATCACCATTTACCATCTGGGCCAGTAGACCTTTTAAAATTTCTTACACCTTTAAGTCATTTGAAGGTGTATGTACCTGAAATGGACAACATTGTTGGAATGTAATTAACTGCTCGTCATCCATCATGCATGAACCTGGAACATACCCATCTTATAAAGATCAGTTCCACATTTTAAATATGTCTCTAATAGGCCCCAGCTTATCTTTTCTTTTGGTTCTACTTGCACTCGCAATACTTTGTATGTGTGTTAAAATATGCCTATCATAAAATTTACCATTTTAACCATTTTTAGACATACAGTTCAGTGGCATTAAGTTCATTCACATTGTTGTGCAATCATCACTACCATCCATCTCCAGACCTTTTTCATCTTCCCTGATGCAGTACTTTTTAAAACAAGCTTATAATTTTGTTGAAGTGGAGATGTCCATCATCTTTGCTTATAAAACATTTTTATTTTTAGATTTATAAACACCAATTAGAGTTAATCCAATGATTTTTTAAAATTTCTACATTCTTTTACTCACCTTTGTGTACACTTCAGCATTTGTCCACTTATCAACTGTATCAACATCATAAAAGATAACAGAATATGTCATCTCTTTATCAAAACAGGTTCTTGTTGTAAAATAGTGTATAATGAAGTCCTTGTTGAATACTAACTGGATGAGAATGTCATATTTCCTTTCTGGTCTTAGAAATATATTGTTCAACTCATTGATCCTTTAAAAAGTAATTTTTCGAGGTAAAATTCACATAACACAAAACTAACCATTTTAAAGTGAACAGTTCAGTACCATTTAGTACATTCATAATGTTGTGCAACTACCCCCTCTATGTAGTTCCAAAACATTTTCCATTCTTCTAAAGTAAAATCCCTTACCCATTAAGCAGTTTCTCCATTTTATTCCCTCCCTCAGCCCCTGGCAATCACCAACCTGCATTTTGTCTTTGTGGATTTATATATTTTGGATATTTCATGTAAATGGAATCATACACTATGTGACTTTGTGTGCATGGCTTCTTTCACATAGCATAATGTTTTGACGTTCATCCATGTTGTAACAGTTATCAGTATTTCATTCCTTTTTATAGTTGAATAATATTCCATATGTTCCATTGTATGTATATATAGAATTTGTTTATCCTTACCCCCTTTGATGGACATTTGGGTTGTTTCCACCTTTTGGCTGTTGTGAATAGTTATGCTATAAATATGCATGTACATGTTCTTGTTTTGAATACCTGTTTCAGTTCTTTTGGCTATATACCTAGGAGTAGAATTTCTGGGTCATGTGGTAATTCTGTGTTGAGCTTTGTGAAGAGCTCTCAAACTGTTTCCAACAGTCATTAATTTTTAAGTTTGAGAAAATTGATACAGGATATTGTCAGTGGTCTGAGATTTTGTTTATATTAGTGGTTCTGAACTGGGATGATTTTGCCCTTCTAGGGGACATTTGGCAATGTCTGGAGACTTTTTTTTAAAATTGAAGTATAGTTGATTTACAATATTGTGTTAGTTTCAGGTGTAGAGCAAAGTGATTCAGTTATATAAGTATATTTTTTCAGATTATTTTCCATTATAGGTTATTACAGGGTATTGACTATTGTTCTCTGTGTTATACAGCAAATCCTTATTGCTTATCTATTTTATGTATAGTAGTTTATACTGTTAATCCCATACTCCTAATTTATCCCTCCCCCACAGCCTTTCCCTTTTGGTAACCGTGTTCATTTTCTATGTGAGTCTGTTTCTGTTTTGTACATAGATTTATTTGTATTATTTTTTAGATTCCACATATAAGTGGTATTATATAATTTTTATCTTTCTCTGTCTGACTTCATTTAGTATGATAATCTCTGGGTCCATCTATGTTGCTGCAAATGGCAATGTTTCATTCTTTTTTATAGCTGAGTAATATTCCATTGTGTATATGTACCACATGTTCTTGAACCAGTCATCTGTTGATGGATACTTGGGTTGCTTCCATGTCTTGGCTATTGTAAATAGTGCTGCTGTGAACATTGTGGTACATGTACCTTTTCTAATTAAGCGTTTTCATCTTTTCCGGATATATGCCCAGGAGTGGGATTGCTGGATCATATGGTAGTTTTATTTTTAGTTTTTTAAGAAACCTCCATATCGTTTTCCATAACAGCTGTACCAGTTTACATTCCCACCAACAGGGTAGGAGGGTTCCCTCTTCGGAGACAGTTTTGATTATCACAGCTGGTGGCATCCAGTGCGTAGAGGCCAGGGATGCTGCTAAACATCCTATAATGCCCAAGACAACCCCCTACAATAAGAAATTATTTGGTTCTGAATGTCAGTAGTGCCAAAGAAACCTTGGCTTATGTCAATTTTGTTATCATTAGAGTGCTGTTACTTGTTTCTTTACATTCACCTTGTGATTCTCTAATAATTGTGAAACTTTTTTTCTCTGTCAGTTTTCTCTTTGCCATTATGGGAGGAAAATGAAGAATTCTGAATTCTCAACTGTGTTCAATGAAAGCTAAAAAAAAGACTACAAAGATGATGTCTCCAGTCTTTTATATCTTTTTGAAAGATGAAGCAGTGCTTTGGGCAGCACAATAAAAACTGAAGGATGATGCAATGGCTGTAATGTATTTCACTATTGCATCATTTGGGATGATTGTTACCATTCTTCCATTTTCTTATTATTTTAGTCTTTTTTGGCATAGTTGGGAATAACTGATTAAGACATGACAGAGTAATTCCTAGGATAATGAAATAACAAACCTTAAAGATATAGGAAAATTAACCACTTAGATTCCATAATATGTTATAGATTTCTAACAATGTACAATGAACCTATATGGCAATTACTCAATAGAATGAATTTTGTTCTATTTAAAAAATGAATAAATCTTCTTTGTTCTTTAAAACACCTCTAGAAAGACTGAAAGTCATGAAATGTCAGTCTACATATAATTAGAACAGCTCAAAAAAGAAACTTTAGAAACAAAATTTGGATACAGGGGCAATCACGATGCTCTGTAGCTCCCTTGGATGGTATTTCATTCTGTACTCTCAGGAAATGGTAATTAAAAATCAATTTTGATTTCTATTTTGTTTTTAGGAATTTTGCTTCTTTTAAAGCTCTTGGTATATTTCCCTCCTTAGTTCTCAAAATAATTACATCTTATTTTATTTACTTTTTTTTAGGAGAGAAAAAAAATAAAAACTTGGGAAAAACTGTACCTGCCAGCATTAGCAAGAGCTTGAGTTAAGAAGAAATTTGTCAAACTCAACAAATTGAAGCTTAACATCACAAGAGTTGTAGTTACTGACCAGGTGAGCATTAAGAATATATTTTACTTTTATCTATCCTTACAGGATATGTCATAAAGATGTTATGAAAATGTATCAGTTTTAGCACACATGAAAAGCCCAGATTGAGGGGCTCATGAAAGTCATTTAGATAACTAGCAGTTTTGTCCTTGTCTGCTTTCTAGAAACTTTTTTTAAAGTAGTATGACTTAGAACATTTATCGATGTATTTCATTCCAAATGTTAGTATTTTTATTAAACCTTATTATCTTAAAATATTTAGTTTGTTAAATTTTTTCCTGTTTGCTGAGACATCAGCAGACAACATATATTATTTTGTTTACATAAAATTCAAAAGCAACAGAAGTGATCTGTGCTGTTGGAAGTTGGAATTCTACCTTTGCAGGGTGGTAGAGACTAGGAAGGGGATACGAGAGGTTCTTAGGTGCTGACAGGGTTCTCTTTCTTCATCTTGGTGGTGGTTATGGTGGTGTGTTCACTTTGTACAGGTTCCATGGCTGTATCATTTGTGCACTTTTCTAAATATGGACTTGAATGAAGTTTGCTGTACCAACAGTGTTAAATATTCACAGGATTAAATTGTTTGCAGGATTCAACAAATATAATTAGGCAGTAATGATCATAAGTACATTATTGAAAAGTTTGTATATCTGTTCTAACTAGTAAAACAACGTGGACAAATGACTAAAGTAATCTGTTAGCATTTAATTTAGAATATAATTTGTGGTAATACCATTTTCTAAAGCATACACATAGGAAGAAGAGGAATTTTAAGGCATAGTAGCAATTTTTAAGTAGAAAAAAATGCTTCATTGTTTAGAGTATTTAGTTATACTAATATTAATTTTTATAATTTGATTACTCCTTTTTGTGTATTTGTGGCCATACTAGTACCCTTGTTGTTTTTTCCTTTGATTTCTTCTGTGAATTTTTCAAGCTTATAAGAATATCTTCTGTAGTTATTCCAGACATAAAAAACAAATCAGATTGATATTTCAAAGTTAATTCTCTTGGTACTGATTAACTCTAAAATTGTAATTGAGAACAGCAGCCAAATTTCCTTAGTGAAAAAGGTGTATATCTTTACAGTATCTGAAATAAGGCAAACTATCTGTGTGGATTCTAGAACACTATCTTAATGCATTTAATGCAATATTACTTTATATTTCTTTTAGTATAATGAGTTCGTTTTTAAAAAACCTTTGATGCTAATTCAGAGATCCATAATCTGCTCACAATGTCTTTCACATGTAGTTTTGATGATAACTGACAAGCTGTAAGTTAATTAGCACAGAACTTACTAATGAGGATGTTAAAATTTAATTTAAAAGTGAGGACTTTTATTTGTACACTCTGGACAAATTGAAGGAAATTCAATCATACATATGATAAGCATTTCAGGCACTTTTTCCTCATTCAGGTACTTTATTAGGTAACAATAAGAAAATATAATTAACTTAATGATAGCAAAGTTTTGAAAGTATGCTAAGATTGCTTGTCTTTAAAACTGGGGATAACCCAAAACCAAAGCAGTAAAATAAGGTCTGTTAATTAGCATGGAAGACAGCTTCTTGAATTAATATGTGGTGTTAATTAACAGGAAGTCTGATGTTGTGTTGTAATTACCACCAATATTTTTGACATACTGAGTGACTGAAGGTGAATTATGTAGATAGCAATTGAGTAAACACTTTTGTGCTTAGGAACGTTTTTCTTTGTTTCTGTTTTCTAGAAATATGGACAGACTGCTTAGACTTGGAGGAGGTATGCCTGGACTGGGCCAGGTTAGTATATAGACTCTACGTGTTTCTTTGTGTGTAAACTATAAGCCTTTCACTAGTTATCCAAAGAGAAAAAAAAGTCAGTCCCAAGAAAATCGCCTCACAGATAACCTTATCGTAAGAAGCTTCCCTTACTGCTGGTTACTGTATTCCAACACTAAATAACTTGTGGAGAAAATGTTCTATTTTCTTAATTTAATTTTCTCCCAGGAATAAGAATTTTCTCTATTTGCTTTGATTTAAAGTTTTGGGATATGCGAGATTATCAAACTTGCCTATTGGTTAAAAAAAAAAAGACTCAAAGTATCTTATTTCTGGGTTTACAATGTAGACTTTAAAAGTAACACGTGAAAAAGTAAACATGGCATACTCTTGGCAAGATCCAGAAAACCCATAGAGTGTTTGTATGTACAGTCTTAACACTGATAAATTCCTTCTAGTAATTATGATACATGGATGAATTAATAAGTAATACCTCTCTTTTCTTTAAATTTGGTATATATGGTTCCTTTTTACATTCTTATTAAAATTAAGTGAATTTTCAGTTGTTTTAATATTATCATCTGTCTTGTTCCATACTGTTGGGGCAAATGGCCTCCAGATAGATTTCTATCTCAGGATATTCTATCTGCTTTCAGCTAAAGAAGAAATTTCTACCTCTTTTGAATTCTACACTGATTATCTTTCCAGTCCAACATTTACAAAAGAGATGACTATGTTAGACTTGAATGTATTTTATGTCCAAATTTTGGGACTATTTTTATAACCCACCTTAAGAACCCTTTTAGTTGTCAGCTGTTTCCTATTTCCATATCACTGTCAATGACTTTGTCTTCCTTTATGCAAAGTAGTCTAATATTTTGACTATTAAGAAATAGTTTTGTTTGAGATTTCATGAAATTTTCAATGTTTTGTAGGTTCTTTTACAAGGGTCTATCATGGTTTATGACTAATAAACCTTTTCCTTTTAGAAAGTTGAAATCATGTGATCCTATATTGCATCCTTGCACAGACTTCAGTTATTTTTCGTTTGCTTTTGTTAGTTTTTTTTTTTAAACAGTGAGGTTCATTTATTTATTTATTTATTTATTGGCTGCGTTGGGTCTTCGTTGCTGCACGTGGGCTTTCCCTAGTTATGGTGAGCGAGGGCTAGTCTTCATTGCGACACGTGGGCTTCTCATTGCGGTGGTTTCTCTTGTTGCAGAGCATGGGTTCTAGGTGTGCGGGCTTCAGTAGCTGTGCCATGTGGGCCCAGTGGTTGCGGTGTGCGGGCTCAGTAGTTTGGCTCGCAGGCTTGAGAGCGCAGGCTCAGTAGTTGTGGCGCACAGGCTTAGTTGCTCCGCGGCATGTGGGATCTTCCCTGACCAGGGATTGAACCCATGTCCCCTGCATTGGCAGGCAGATTCTTAACCACTGTGCCACCAGGGAAGCCCCTACTTTTGTTAGTTTTGAATATTTCTCATGTTCCTTTACTGTAAGCGTGTTTCTTCATGATTCTTCATTTTTGTAAGATCTGTGTAATACATTCTCTTAAGAGGCCTAAGCCTCTCTGAACTTGACCCTTCTAAAGCTGCTTCCATACATTTACAAACATTCTAGGTAGCTTCTAGAATTTCCCTAATTCATTCTGAAATTAGCAATAACAATGTGTAGGCATATAAAAGTGTCAGAAGTGAACTGAGGTGGTATGTAGATACTGCACATTTACCTGCAAATTACAGGTAAAGATGTTGCCTTAGTAGAATTCTTAAGGGGAGTTGCATCAAATTTAAATACCAAAATAACTTTTTCCTTAAGTAGTAGATGCAATAAATTATATATCCATGCCAGAAATCCATGCTGGGAAATTGTTGGACATGAAATAATGGGTTGACTGACCACCAATTGAGTTACATCATATCTCAATGACCGCTGCAAACCTTTGCATTGAGTGGAAAACTAAGTGTTGGTTCAATAACCTGTCCTTGGTTTTGGATAATTTAATCAACACGTATCCCCCCTCAGTTTGTATTCTTATTTGAACTTAAAAATGTGGTGCCTGAGAATCTGATATTTCATGTGTTTCATCTTCCTGATTAGATGACAGACTCTCAAGAGAATGATTTATGGGATTCTTATTTCTGTGTTACCTCCTTTATCAAATACTAGGTGTTCAATGATTAAATTTTTTCTTAAAAGTTAATTTACTCTTGGTCTAGACTAATATGACAAACGGATATGATGTTACTTCTAAAACATGAAATGTTAAGTGTATTATTTTTTAACAAACAGGAAAAAAGTTAAGTGTATTGTTTATTTTTTAATTTTTTTTGGCTGCGTCGCACGGCATGCGGGATCTTAGTTCCCCAACCAGGGATCGAACCTACACCCCTGTGGAGGAAGTGGGGAGTCTTAACCACTGGACCACCAGGGAAGTCCCGAGTGTATTTATTTTTAATACAAAGTCAAAGACCTTTGGATTGATAATAGCTACTCTTTCCATTAGATAATGCGTAGCAGCCAATAAAAGTAGAAAGGATGGGCTTCCCTGGTGGCGCAGTGGTTGAGAGTCCGCCTGCCGATGCAGGGGACGCGGGTTCATGCCCTGGTCCGGGAGGATCCCACATGCGGCGGAGCGGCTGGACCTGTGAGCCATGGCCGCTGAGCCTGCGCGTCTGGAGCCTGTGCTCCGCAGTGGGAGAGGCCACAACAGTAAGAGGCCCGCGTACTGCCAAAAAAAAAAAAAAAAAAAAAAAAAAAGTAGAAAGGAGATAGAAGTTGTTTTACCCCTCCAAAAATCAATGGGAAATGTTACTATCTTACCATATAATATAAAAGTCAGAATTTCCTCATAAATAGGGGCAGGTTACTTGCTGTTAACTTTGCAGATGGCTCTTTTAAAACATGGGAATAGTAGCAGAACAGGGTTTTCCATCCATTCTACTGACTCAACTTTCTTTGACTAGAAATGACCTTTCTCTTTTCCATGGCTAATGCTTTGACTTATTCTCTGATCCCATCCTCTCTTGAAACCTTGCTCATCTCCACTGACCCCTTCCTCTGCCTACAAAGATGTTTAAGTGTCCTGTATCCCCAAAACAACAAAACTTCACTGCATTCTGCCATTAAACCTTTTCTTCCATTTATTTCAAGAATTCCTGAAATAATAGCTTATACTCACATATTCTACCTCCTTACCTCCATTGACTCTCATGAGATTATATTCTGGCCTCCTCCTTCATTACTGTACTGGAATTGTTCAAATTGCCAAGTCTATTGGCTTACTTTTAGTTCTTTTTTCACGAGACTTTAATATATCACACTGTTCACAATGTCTTTTTTAAGAATTTTTCTTCCATTAGCTTTATCATGGTACTTTTTCCTAGTTCTTCATTATGGTATGCATACCTATAAAACAACTTAAAGTTTTTCTTAAATATTACATTTTTAAATGTTAATACGTGAACAGTAGCAGGCTAAAATCATTAAATCTGTCTACAATCCCCTACTTCAATATAACTTATCAGTAGTGAAGGAGAAACAGATGTTTTATTAGAACTATTAAAATTTGTAAACAAATAGCTTTTATTTCAAATGTGTGTTTTTATTTACTTTGCTAAAGTGCTTATGAACTTGAAATTACTGAAAGATGTGAGATGATTGTATTAAAAGTATTTACTGCTGTAATTTGACTGCTCAGTTGTCTTCATAACTATCCCAACTTAGGTCTTGGCAACTAAACTATTTCCAAAAGTAGTCAAGACTAAACCCAACAGATGGGCCTAACCAAAGCATAGTCTGCAGCATCTAAAAGTGTTTTTTAAATAGTTTAATGATAGTTATTTTATTTATTTATATTTTGGCCATGCCACGTGACTTGGGGGATCTTAGTTCCCCAACCAGGGTTCCAACCTGTGTTCCCTGAAGTGGAAGCTTGGAGTCCTGACCAATGGACCGCTAGGGAATTCCATCTAAAAGTTTTTGTTTAAGTCTCTTGGTCCATTTTAGCTTTAGAAAGAGTCAAGATAAGCTTAAAAGTAAATGAGGGCTTCCCTGGTGGCGCAGTGGTTGAGAGTCTGCCTGCCAATGCAGGGGACACGGGTTTGTGCCCCGGTCTGGGAAGATCCCACATGCCGCAGAGCGGCTGGGCCCTTGAGCCATGGCCCCTGGGCCTGCACGTCCGGAGCCTGTGCTTCGCAACGGGAGAGGCCACAACAGTGAGAGGCCCGCGTACTGCCAAAAAAAAAAAAAAAAGTAAATGAAACTTAAGTAAAATGTCAATGACATTTATTATCTTGTCTTGTACTTACATTCTTTAGGCCAGTATTTTGAGTTTTCATGTGTTGGGTGTTATGCTATAGGGAATACCAAGGTAAACAAGAACATTGTTACTTAATCTAGGGACCTAACATTCTAGTAGACATACAGCAGTTATGTTTCAAGTGCCTGGCACATACTAACTCTTTGAAAATAGCGAATACCAGTGCTTATTGTAAATAATGTGATTTGTAGAGGATGTGGTACTTAATTTTTTTTCCCAAAAAAGGAAAGTGAGACTGAGTTGAGGAAATGATGCTTGAGCTAAATTTTGGAATGTAGCCAACACATATTGAGAAAGGCCTGGAGAATAGGTGATGTGAGGGGAAAAATGGGAAAAGAATCTGGTAAGGGAGTTTGGAGTAGATTATAAAAGGTACTGAATGCCATTTTTAGTGATTTTTACTTTTTCCCTAGTAGATGTACTTTAATGAAGACTTTTTTTAAGCAAAGCTGTGGGATAACTGAATCTGTGTTTTTGAAAAGTAATTCTAGTGGTAGTTTGAAGAATAGGTAGGAGGAAAGAGTTTGAAGGTAAAGTCATCAGTTATATGAAATATTTTTGTCTTTTAATCTTCTAGGTACATAGTAGGGTTATACTTTTCCATCTTTTTTTGTGTGTGTGTATGGTACGCGGGCCTCTCACTGCTGTGGCCTCTCCTGTTGCGGAGAACAGGCTCCGGATGCGCAGGCTCAGCGGCCATGGCCCACAGGCCCAGCCGCTCTGTGGCATGTGGGATCCTCCCGGACCGGGGCACAAACCCGTGTCCCCTGCATCGGCAGGCGGACTCTCAACCACTGCGCCACCAGGGAAGCCCTTTTCCCTCATTTTTGAACTTAGCCTGCTCATGATTTTGCTTTGGCCAATGGAGTGTGAGTTGGAAATTAACAGGTCACTTTTAGGTGGAAGCTTTAAGAATCAGTGTGTGATTTGCCTGCCCTGGTAATCAAGGAAGCATGGAAATGGAATCTCTCTTAACTGAGAGAGAGTGACATACAACCTGCAAGTCAGAAATCCTATGATTTTTGTGTGAAATTCCCTAATTTTTTTAGTCTCTAGTTTTTAAGAAACATGATATAGGCCAAACTAAGCACAAACCAAAAACATATTTGTTGCCTATAAGTTATCAGATTGTACCTTTCTAACACAGACCTCAGTAAATTTCAGATGCAAAAATAAGGGAAAATACTGTAGGTGAGTGGTCAGAGAAGGCTTTCTGAAAGTGGTGAGATGTAAGCTACATTTTGAAGGATTATTTCAGGTCGCTAGACTTAAAAAAAATAACTTCATGAATTGGATATGATCTATTTTATTTGTTATAACTCCCAAATTCACACAGTATACAGATTTTATATTTATAACCAATAACTGTTTTTTTTTATGTGTCTTGGAATAGAAATGTTCTTTCAGTTATCTGTCTTTCAGATTTTGGTCTAACATTTTATAGAAAGAATTAATTTAACATAGTAATGGGGGGAAATGCCTGGAATAAATGAAGAAATAATAAACTTTCATGAATGATGAGTCTCAATATCACATGCCAGTTATCTTCAGTTAATCATAAATTCAATACAGTTCCAATAAAAATATCAACCAGAATTTTCATGGAATTAGAAAACTGATTCTAAAATTCATATAGGAGAAAAAAAATCCAAGAATAGCAAATAAATTCTTAGAAAGGAAAAAGAAACTGCTCTACCAAATATCAAAATATATTTTAATGCTGTGTGACTCAAATAGTGTTATATTGGTATAGAAATAGTCAGGTAGATCAGCATAATCAGATACAAAGTCCAGAAACAGACTCATGCATATATGGGAGCTTGATTTATAATAGAGATGGTATTAAAAATTAGTGGGGAAGGAGAGGCCTGTTCATTAAATGATGCTGAAGCAAGTGGCTTTCTATATGGGGGGAAAAATAATATTAGATTCTTACATTATTCTGTACACAAAAGTGTATATCAGATGTATTGAAGACCTACCTGTGAAGATTAAACTTTATAATTTTGGAAGACACACCTATTAGGATGCCTATTATCCAAAAATATGTAGCAAATAAACAACTGTTGGTGAGCGTGTAGAGAAATCCTTGTGCATTGCTGGTAGGAATGTAAAATTGTGTGATCTCTGTGGAAAATGGTATGGCGGTTCCTCAAAAAGTTAAACAATTGCCATATGATCCAGCGATTCCATGTCTAGGTATATACCCCAAAGAACTGAAATTAGGGAGTCAGGTATTTGTACAGACATTTCATAGCAGCATTATTTGCAATAGCCAAAAAGTGGAAGCAACTTGTATTTATTGATGGTTGAGTGGATAAACAAAATGTGGTGTATTAATACTGTGGAATATTATTCAGCCTTAAAAAGGAAGTTCTGACACATGCTATGACATTGATGAACCTTGAAGACATTATACTGAATGAAATTAGCCAGTCAGAAAAGGACAAATATTTTATGATTCCACTTAAATGAGTTACTAGAGTAGTCTGATTCATAGAGACAAAAAGTAGAATGGTGGTTGCCAGGAGTTGGGGGTTGTAGTAGAATGGGGAGTTGGTGTTTAATGGTACAGAGTTTCACTTCGGGAAGATGAAAGTTCTGTAGATAGATAGTGCTGATGATTGCACAACAATGTGAATGTACTTAATGCCACAGAATTGTACACTTAAATATGGTTAAAATGGTAAAATTTATGTTATGTATATTTTACCACATTAAGAAATTCAATTACCATATCTTTGTAATGAGAGTAACAATATCTACTTCAGATAGTTCTTATAAGGATTAAATAAACTAACCCGACATACAGTACATAGCCCCAAAAAATGTTTTTTGGAAGAAAATTTCGTCCTTTATGACCTCAAAATAGGAAAGCAGAACTCAAAAGAGAAGATTAGTAATTTGACTGCCTCAATACATTACTAACTCTTGTCCTAACAAAGACAATATAAACAAACTTAAAAGACAAGTAGTAGAGCAAGAGGAGATATTTGTGACACGTCCATCCACAACACATTTAGTGGAACCATAAATCAGTAACACAAAAAAGACCCATGGGAAAAAAGATCATGAAATGATAATCTGTAGAACAAGATTTGCCAATGAACATGAAAAGATGGTCACCCTCACCGTATATCAGGGAAATGAAAAGTAAAACAAGTATTAGATTGTTTTTTTAAACAAAAGTATGTTGTTTTAAGTGTTAATGAAGACTTGGGGAAGCAAGAATTCTCATGGAAGCCTTTTTCCTTAGGGTTGGTGTGGGTGTGGCAGTTTGGATTATTGAAAAATTGCAAAGTACTTAAGTGTCTATCTGTGCCAAAATGCATTATGATGGAATATTATGCAGCAGTTAAAATGAACTAGATTCTATATCTCAATATGCGTAATAGACCTTACAAACATATTAAGAGAAAATTTCAGGTTGTAGATATATACATACAATATGAAAGCATTAATGCTAATTTTAAAAACATAGAATAACTTTTTTTTAAGGGCATGTAACTTTAGTAAAAGTATTACAAGTTCTATAGCAGCACTGTCCAATAGAACTTTATGCTGTGAAGGAAATGTTCTATATCTCTGCTAATACAATAGCTATTAGCCACATGTGGCTATTAAGCCTTTGAAATGTGACTAGAACAAGTGAAAAACTGAATTTTAAATTTTATTTAATTTTAATTAACTTAAATTTTATAGCCACATGTAGCTGTTGAGTCCATGATAATGTGCCTAGTGTGACTGAAGAACTGAATTTTTAATTTTACTTAAACTTAAATAGTCACATGTAGATAGTGGCTACCATATTGTATAACACATGCCCAGATAACTCATACCAAATGCATGAGAAGGGAGGGAGGCAAAAGGAATTTCCACTTCATAAATAATGTTCTCTCTTTTTAATAAACAAACACAAAAATTAAAAGAACAAGTCAGTGAATAGCATTAAATAACATTTTCCTTTGGTAAAAACTATTTTTAAAAAGTTGCCAAGTAAAACATAATCAGAAATTCATTTTATTTTTCAGTACTTTTTTTCATGCCTTACTTAGACATTCCATATTCTCCTTGGAGTTGAAGAGGGTAACACTATAGCAGTTGCCAGAGACTAGATCATAGAGGGCCTTGTAGAAAATTCTCTTCCAAGTGAGTTGGGAGGTTGTTAGAGATTTTTGAGGAAAGGAGTTATGCTCATCATACTTCCATTTTTAAAGAACCTGGATACTCTGGAGATGAGACTTAGGAATGGAAGCGGAGACATGAAGCTACTACGGTACTGTTTTAAAATAAATTACAGATTATGACTTATTTTTATTGTGTATTTATCTACTGGAGAGATTCTGGTGTGGCTTCAGCCACATTTGAAATAAAACCTTTATTTACTGCTGGTGCAGTAGCATGAAAATGAGCAGGTGTTTACAAAAGGCTTTTTATGAGTTCTCTTTATGTTCCTGAGCTCTTTAACCTGTCTGTATTGACAGTTTTTATATACTGATGGGTGCTTCTGGTTACCTTTTTCCCCCCTTTGATTCTTTGAGTATCCTGATGTGATCCTCTGAACATTTACAAAGAGCCTTTCTAAACACTGTTAGATTAATTTGGCCATTTTTGTTCCTATTGAGAAATAGGGAAGGGTCAAGAAATTTTAATTCTTTTATTTCTTTGCTTAACTACAAGTAAATAGTGATTTTGCTTTAGAAACAAAGGAAAAATACGAAATGCTTTTAATTTTTTTTCATTTGCTGCTCTTGTCATGTAATAATTTTATTATTTAAAAAAGTATAGTTCCTAATTATTCTATTCATATACTTGAGCTGATGTTTCTACTGTAGAAAATTAGAAAGAGGTCAGGTCAAAAACATGCTAATTAGAGCATATTCTTTCTAGGTGTCATTGTAGTATAATTCTTCTGAATAGTTATTAAACCCCATGAAAAATGTGCTCCTGAGGAGTCTCAAATCTGTTCTTGAGAGTTCTCAAGTAAAAGGGAAACAAAACAGATATCTGGTGGGTGCACTATAGTTAATCTGTGTTCTTTTGTTTGAACATTCTAGTTGTGACTGGGCTTTCAAGGGAAAAGGTGTTTGACACTTGTGAATGTTAAATTCTGTCTTGATATGAAATTACCGTAAATGACTTTGCTTGAATTCTTTAGAACATAAGGGGAGCAGTGACGTGTTTTCAATCATAGTGAAATTGTCTTCCAGAATTAATCACATTCTGATGAAATAGAAAATCAAAATCATGAGGAAAAATGAAATGTTAAGATTTTAAAATTAAAGTCAAGGATATGATGGATCCATGACAACTGATACTGCTTTTGGTAGAAAGGGTATATGGGGTGAGAAACAAGAAAAGATACCTCTGTCTAATATAGGAAACTGAGATGTTACAGCATAATCTTAATATTCCAAATGTATGGGATGTTATGGTCATAAAAATCGAATTTATGTCTTTTCCTTCCCTACCCTCAACATTGGTTTACTTGTTTGATTTACTGGTAACCATTCTCATTTGGTACACTGATCTTTGGGTTTCCTATCTTAAACTTGTGTTACATAGTTTCTAATTTTTCAGTTCATATGACCATTTGGACAGTTCTTTAGGTTATCGTACTCACTTGAAATGTGGACAGACATGGCCAGTGTCCTCTCCCACAACATACATTCAAGGTGGTTCTTTGTGGAATATTTTCTGGGTTGAGCATCCTGGAAGCATGCCACGAGAGCAGGGCAATGGTCTCTAGTGGGCAGCCTCCCAGTGCTGCTTTTCAAACTGTTGCCAGTGATTTCACAGGCTCTTCCTTCCAGGAGACTGAATGAATGCCTGTGTTGGGCACAATGGGAAGGCTTAGGGACAATAAAGAGTTAAGTAATGACTATGATAGTTATACTTTTCTCCCATTCATTGTATATTCATTTCCTCTGTTTTTACTTGATTACATATTCTTACCTGCCTGTGGTATCTCTCTGTTAACTATTAGTTCTTTGTTACCTAGTGTTGTAAACACAAGAGCCTGAGTAATTAGAAGCAAAATGCTTATCAAAAGTAATAGTAGAATGACAAAACCTAGTTTTGGAAAAGCACCCCTTTCTGTTATATAGAAAAGGTATTCTTTTACATCATGGGAAACTACTTATTTTATTACCTAGTAAAATACATTTTTGTTACCATTATATTGCTGTATCACTATAGGGAGTTAATTTTGATTTTACTTTAGCTTATAACTAGTTCCACAGTTTCTGGCTACTGTTTCCTTCCCACTTGCAGGTTCTGGTTACTATATACATTTCCTAGTTTCTATTTTATAGGCTAACTGAGGTCTTCAAATATTTTATAGCTCAGTCTTTCTACAAGGATCTTCCTGGGGATTTCCTTGGCATCTATGCAAATTGTAGCAATATAGGGAGATAGCCAGATACTCTAAATAGGGAATGTAAGTTTCAGTGGGATCTGGAGCAAATGTATGGATCTGTAAAGAGAACTCACTTTTTTTTTTCTGCGGTACGCGGGCCTCTCACTGCCGTGGCCTTTCCCGTTGTGGAGCACAGGCTCCGGACGCGCAGGCTCAGCGGCCATGGCTCACGGGCCCAGCCGCTCCGCGGCATGTGGGATCTTCCCGGACCAGGGCACGAACCCGTGTCCCCTGCATCGGCAGGCGGACTCTCAACCACTGCGCCACCAGGGAAGCCCAGAACTCACATATTTTGACAGTTGTATCAGGATTCCCCTCTAGAATTTATAGCAGTGGTGTGGAGAAAGGGATGAGAGCCAAATGGACGAATGCTGAGGGCTCCCATGTTTTAATGTGAGATGTTCTATGTATATAATCTCCTCGTTTAATCCTCACAACAATCCTATATGGGTAGGGATAATTATTTCCATATTATAGGGTCAAGTCACGGAACTAACAAGAAGTGGAGCTAGAGTTGGAACACAAGTCCTGATGCCAAAGCCTATCTACATCAACATGTCCTCAGGTAGATAATATCTATAATAATGTTGTCACTGGCTACTTGCTTCATAAATTAAAAAACCTTAAACAGTCTGGAATTTTTACTGCAAAATGTAGGTGAAGAGAAGATTCTTGCTTTACAATTCTTTAGGAAACCTAAAATATTTGAGAGGATTTTTCTTCATTATGACGTGTAATACTTGGCCAATGTTTTTAAAATATTTAAGGAATGAGTAAATATTTCATTCATTTTATTCCCTGTGACAATGTATATCTTGACATATTGATGAAGACAGAGGAAACAAATAGTACAACTTTTTAAAGAAGGTTTATATTTCTTACTCCTTTTAGTTTATAAAGCATTTTCATTACTGTTCATAAACTGATTAGTGCTCTAAACTAATTGTCAAAATGTGTGGTTTCATTAAAAAAATTATTTCTGGAAAGAGGCTTCTATTATTAAGCTAATTTGAATGACCAATCTTGTTGTACCTTGACTTGTAATAATGAAAGAAGAGGTACAGAGAGCTGTTTTATTTGAATAATAGACTTGCCAATTAGCCATCAAGTGCTTCCATCTGTGAAATTGTTGATCAGATGGGTTAGCTGGGATGTTTCCAGACTAGGGCATCATAAATGGCACTTGAAAACTGTCACTTTGATGATGAGGTTTCAAGTATTACACTGCTTGATGCTGTGGAACCTTTTTTTCCTTTTGCAGTACCATGTTTTTTTAGAACATACTGATCCCACTTATGAATTCTGTGGCATCAAGAGAACTTGGGAGACCTGCCACTGATGTAAAGTTCTGCCTAATCTGCTGCTCTGGTCTGTGCTGAGATTAAACCAGAGTATTAACAGCTTCTTTCATGGCCTTCACAGTAATGTTGGTTGATGATCTGACTGGCACAGGCAGGCAATGCTCATTACCTGTGGGCCATGGAACTGGCACATGTTGGCAAGTTTCTTTGCACTTTCCCATTAATATAAACTCAGTTTCAAGTGTCTTACTCCCTTAAGTAAATGGATAATAGTCTAAGCTATGTAAGTGTTGAGGTTTCTATGTAGCAATTGTATAAAGTGAATTTAACATCTGCACTATACATTTTTAAGGATTTAAGTTACATATTGGTAATTATTACATTAAAAAATTTAATAACAACTTGGAAATATAAATTTCTGGAAATAATTGTCATATGTCCTTCTTCACAATACTATATCTTTCTTGCTTGGTCTTATATTTTATAGGATGATTTCTTTAGTAAGTTGACTTCCTTGAATGCTTGTGGATATGATTAGCTATTGGAGTCCCTGAATGACATTCCTGTCTGTTAGGCCTGTATCATGCTTTTCTTTTCCCATAAACCCAGATTCCTGAAATTTGGGCAGGCTTCCTGGTCACCAGTCTGTGTGGGGACAAATTCACGTCCTTGTCACTTTGTGGACACCAGCTTGCCCTTCTGTCTGCCCTGGCACAGATCTCTGACCTGCCTAAACTCATTGTGAAAGGCAGTATGTTTTGGGCAATGCTGAAAGAAAGGCACGCTCTGGAGCTAGACCAGATGTAAACGGTGGCTGAGCTCCATGGAAGAGGAAGAGAATGAGAATGCTGTGTCAGCATGAAGGAAAGTGAGTGGTTTGTGATCTTGTTCCTATTCATTTTTCTTCCAGGGTAGATTTTCATAAATTTGAACCATCCTCAGGTCCTTCAGCCTCCCGGAGTGGACCATCTATCCCCCAATGAGAGAAAAGTATCAATTCAAATGTTTTGTTGTTTGTTCTTTGGGAGTATCTGACCACTGTGCCTTTTTTGTTCTCAAAGGTTTGGCTGTTCCCTCTCCTAGGCAAAAATGTCCGGTAGTTAGTGAATAACATTGATTAGGCAACAGGTTTCTGTTTTACAGGTGAGGAAATTGAGGCATATAGCAATTCACTTGTTCAGTGTACTATATCGTTTGAAGAAATATGACATTTGGCAAAAAAAAGTGACTTCAAAGCAGAACTGAAAGGCTGTTGCTTTTAAGTGCTCCTCTGTAGAGCAGTAAATGGAAGTATAAGAAGAGAGATGTGACAGTGTGACCTGTGCCTTTCTTCCCAAAAGAATAGAACTTTCCCCTGTGCCTTTTGACCACAGTTACTCTTTCATACCTTGTAAGCATTTTTTTCCTGATGTTTTTTCTGTCCCTGTTCCATAATTCCTCAGAAATAGCAACTTGGTAATCTTTTGCATGGTATCCCAAATAATATTGTGAATAGATAAATGCTTAATGAAGTTAAGGTAGTGGGCAAGAGTATTTCTAAGAAGTCTTGGAGAGGTGATTTCTGTCCCTTACCCTCTAGCTGTTATGCTTTAGAACTTCTGAGCCTTTTATGCTTCTAAGAGCATAAATCAAGGAGTTTTTCTGAGAACCAAACAAGACAGTTTTTAAAAAAGGTAAATAGTTGTTTTAAAATAGGTGGTATATGACATGTTACAGAGTTAAGAAATTAACTGTGCGTATGTTGAATGTGTCCTTGCTGTTTCTGTCCCCTTCCCTAGAAACACGTGTTATCAGTTTCTTTCTGTTCTTCCAAAGATATTCTATATCAATGCTGTCTGATAGAACATTCCGTGAGGGTAGAAATGTATTATAGCTAGGTGCCTAATATGGTAGCCACTAGCCATGTAGCTATCAAGCCCTTAAAGTGTGGGTGGTATGACTGAAGAACTAAATGTTTAAATTTAATTTTAAATAGTTTAAGTAGCTGCATGTGGCCAATGCTACTATATTAGACAGTGCAGTATACATACTTAATAGTATATTCTGGAGATTGTCCTATTGCATACTTATACATATAAAGCTGCCTCATTTTCTTTAAATGATTGTTTGCTATTCCTTTTTATGGGTGAACCATGATTTATTTAACCAGTCCTCTGTCAGTAATGCTTAGGTTGTTTTCTATCTTAATGTTTTCACAAGGATATTTACTACAACATTGGCAGCTTTGAATTTAGGCTTCACCACTTACCTTGATCACCTTGGACACATTAGTTGATTTTGAGCCTCAGCTTGCTCATTTATACAGTAGGCGCAGTAGTATCCACTTCGTGGGATTATGTGATTATTAGAAGTAATTTATGTAAAAGACTCAAGAATGGTCTAGGAGCTCAAATTAGGTGTAGTAGATAATAGCTTTACTGTTACTTATTATTTTAATAATGAGACCATAACAACCCCATTGGCTGATGTTTAGTGTTGAATTGTGGCAGAAAATTGAGAAAGCTTTGCTTAGCCCATTTTAGGGTTGTAAGTATAGACAGTCTCTACCTTTTATTCACTTGACTTCTCTGAATTGTACATAGCCATCTGTAGATTACTCTTCATATGCTAATTTAGAACTTTTGTATATCAACTGGCAAAATTGTACATTTAAAGCTCTTACATGGTGCCTTGCCTGTCAGCCAATGGTTAAATTTAAGCAAGATCACTGTCTTAATACAACATTGCTTGTGTTTGGATATTTTATGGTATATTTGAATATTGATGGAAAACAGGAAATTAAAGATGCTTATACTATTTAGAAGCAGCCATAAAATTATATGGATTATGGAAGTATATTATGAGTTTAGATATCAGTTTTTTCTTTAGTATTTTCAGTGATGTTGCTTATAAATAAAACCCTTAGAATTTTATTGAAAAAGTAAACTTTTTGCATTGTGATTCCTTGACCACAGGTGATTTTTTCATTCTTAATACTCTGGCAACTATTAATAAACTTGTTTTAAGTTTTCCTTGACTTCACTCTTCATAAACATTAAGATCTGTTAACAACACCTTTGCACTTCATGTGAATGGTTTTCTTATTCAAAGTTATTTAAAGAAAAGTTAGATTAATTTTTTAAAGGCAGTAATCAAAATTTTCACAAGTATACAGATTAAGAACCAATTTCAAGCATGTTCTGTGTCTGTGTATACTACGAAGGAAATGTGCTGGCGGGTTTTTGTTGTTTTTAATCTGAGTACCTAAATGGCATGTTTGTGAGTGAAACTCAGTTAAAGGAAAAACAAAGTATTAGCCTTTTTCTATCTAAATTTAGTATTTATTTCTAAAGCATATATATATTATATTGAAATTAGAATGGCTAGTTTGTTTGTTTGTTTTTTTGCGGTACGCGGGCCTCTCACTGTTTTGGCCTCTCCTGTTGCGGAGCACAGGCTCCAGACGCGCAGGCTCAGCGGCCATGGCTCACGGGCCCAGCCGCTCCGCGGCATGTGGGATCTTCCCAGACCAGGGCACGAACCTGTGTCCCCTGCATTGGCAGGCGGACTCTCAACCACTGCGCCACCAGGGAAGCCCAGAATTGGTAGTTTTTGATAGACATCAGTAATTTAAGTATTAAAAGTTTATCGTTAAAAGTAGTAGGTGGAGTGATAGCAGCTGTGTGCCAGGCACTGTATTATTTGCAGTACATATGTTGATACCACTTAATCCTCGTAGTAACCAGTACTGTGGGTATGATTAGCCCCATTTCACAACGGAAAGTGAGCCTTAGCTTTAAGCTGTGTAGTGAGGATTCAGCCTCACGTTTAATTTTTCTGATTCCGAAATATCTATGCTGTTTACAATATTTTAGTTTGGGAGGGAGTTTTATCAAATTGTTGGTAAGCATCATCATCTTCCTTATATACTGACTTTATAGGAATTGCCCAGTTCAAATGGTTATTCTTTGTTCATGGTGATGGTCTCAGGGCTGCCTGTGCAGATGATTTTGAGCAGTAAGTAATAATATTTTTCGGTGTGTAAACAGTAAGGTACATTTGTGTTAATTGAAATGATGCACTGAATCAAAGGGATTAGACTGTGGGTCAGGAGATTTGGTTCTGACGTGTAGATTGCACAGTTGTTTAAATTATCTGTGTTTATTTTCCTGTCTGTTCCTATCTGTATGTTCAATAAAAGTGTGATTATACTTCTTTGACCACTTCGTTGTTTTATGGATCAATAAAAAAACGATGAGAGGATTTAAAAATGTTTTGCAAAGTCATACAGCACTCAACGAATACTTTAAAATATTGGCTGTCTCCAAGCACATAACGTTGTGGTGAGTTGTCAAGCCTTGATGAAGCATCCCTAAACTAGATTGTCTCCTAAGACCATAATTTCTCTTAACTTTTGGAGCTGTCTTTGGAACTACAAATTATGAGATAGGAGGTTTGGAAACTGCAGAGAGAAAGGGGAGTCAGAGAGGGAGAGAGAGGGGGAGTGTGTGTGTGTGTGTGTGTGTGTGTGTGTGTGTGTGTGTGTGTGTGTGTGTAAGTAAACACAGGTGCTGTAAACCAATTACATTGTAGGTGGAATCAGGAGTTGATTTTTTTTTTTGAAAGATAGGAAAACTGCTCTTAAAAAGTTTTAATTGGGCATCTTTGAATGAATGCTATTTTTGCCATGATGCCGGAATTTGCTGAATTGCTATGACAGATCGTATTATCTACCCTTTTTTGTAGGCCTTTTTTCAATTTTATGCTTACAAAAGAGATTTATTTTGTAGTCACTGTTTTTGAGAAAGATCACAAGAGGAGGTACTTGGGCATTAAATAACTTTACAATATTCTTGAGTTATAAGAAGTTAGGATAGAAATATTTATAAGCCTTTTATTTTTGTTTTATTTTTAATAGCTTTATTGAGATATAATTGGCAGCCACTAAACTATACATACTTAAAGTACATAATTTGATAAGTTTTGACATGTATACATACACCTATGAAACTGTCACTACAATCATCATGGTGAACATCCATCTCCCACTCTCCCCCAGATTTATTTATGCCATTTCGTAGGCCCTCTCCTTTCACTCTTCCTCATTCCTCAGGCAACACCTCATCTGCCTTTATACATTAGTTTTCATTTTCTAGACTGTTAAACAAATGGAATTTACAGTAGATTTTCTTTTTCGTCTGGCTTTCATTACTATATTTCAAGATTCTTCTCTGAGTGTTTATCAGTAGCTCGTTCCCTTTTATTACTAAGTAGTATTTCATTGGCTGGATATACCACACTTAGTTTATCCATTCACCTATTCATAAATATTTTAGTGTTTTCTGGTTTGGGGCTATTACAAATAAAGCTGCTGTGAACACTCTGTACGTGTTTTATTTCTCTTGGGTAAATACCTAGAAGTGGAATGGCTGAATTATATGGTAGGTGTGTGTTTAACTTACTAAAATAAAAAACTGCCAAACTTCTCAAAAATGATTTACTGTTCTACATTCCCACTAGCAGTGTGAGAGTTCCAGTTCCTGCACATCCTGGCTAACACTTGGTGCATGGTATGGTTAATTTTTAAAATTTTAGCCATTCTAAAAGGTAGTGGTATCTGATTATACTTTTAGTTTGCATTTTCTTAATGACTTATGATGCTGAACATTTTTTCATGTGGTAATTTGACATTTATATATCTTTTTTAGTGAGGTCTTTATTAAAGTCTGCTGCCCAGTTTTTACTGGGCTGTTTTATTAATGAGTTTTGTGAGTTCTTTATCTATTCTAGATATAAGTCGTTTATCGAATACGTGATTGCAGATATCTTCTCCCAGTCTATGGCTTATTTTTTTATTCTGTTAGTGTTTTTCAAAGAGTGGTGTTCTGGGCTTCCCTGGTGGCGCAGTGGTTGAGCGTCCGCCTGCCGATGCAGGGGACAGGAGTTCGTGCCCTGGTCCGGGAGGATCCCACATGCCGCGGAGCGGCTGGGCCCGTGAGCCATGGCCGCTGAGCCTGCGCGTGCAGAGCCTGTGCTCCGCAACGGGAGAGGCCACAACAGTGAGAGGCCTGCGTACTGCAAAAAAAAAAAAAAAAAAAGAAGAGTGGTGTTCTTAATTTTGGAGTCTAGATTATAAGATTTTTCTGTTATAAATTATGCTTTGGTGTTATATCAAAGAGATTTATGCCAACCCAAGGTCACAAAGATATTCACTTATGTTTTCTTCTAGAAGTTTTATAGTTTAACATTTTATATTTAGTTCTGTGATCCATTTTGGATTAATTTTTATATATGATGCAAGATATGGATCATGTTCAGTTTTTAAAACTTTTTGCATGTGAATATCAAATTGTTACAGCATCAGTTGTTGATTATTTTTTTCTCTACCTTTGCATTTGTACCTTTGTTGGAAATCAGTTGTCCCTAAATGTATGGCTTTATTTCTGGAGTCTCTATTCTGTCCCATTATCTATTTATTTTTTTAAGCCAGTACTGCACTGTCTTGAATACTGCAGCTCTATAACACGTGTTGAAATCAGGTTGTGTTAGTCCTCCAGTTGTTGTTTAACAGCATTGTTTTGGCCATTCTAGGTCCTTTGCATCTTCATATATGGTTAAAAATTAGGTATGTCAATTTCAGTAAATAAAAATCTGCTGGGGTTTTGGCTGTTGGTATATCAGACCTACACATCAATTTGAAGAGTATTGACATCTTAACTATATTGTGTCTTCCAACCCATGAACATAGTATATCTCTCTATTTATTTAGATTTTCTTTAATTTTTCTAAGTAATTTTTTGTAGTTTTCAGTGTACAGAATTTTTATAACCTGTCATGTTTATGTCTAAGTATTTCATATTTTTGATGCTATTATAAGCAGTATTTTTATTTCATTGATTATCTTGTCTGTGAAAAAGACAGTTTTAGGGGACTTCTCTGGTGGCACAGTGGTTAAGAATCCGTCTGCCAGTGCAGGGGACACGGGTTCGAGCTCTGGTCCAGGAAGATCCCACGTGCTGTGGAGCAACTAAGCCCATGCACCACAACTACTGAGCCTGCGCGCCACAACTACTGAAGCCCATGAGCCTAGAGCCCGTGCTCTGCAACTAGAGAAGCCACCGCAAGGAGAAGCTCACACACTGCAACGAAGAGTAGCCCCCGCTGTCTGCAGCTAGAGAAAGCCCACGCTCAGCAACAAAGACCCAATGCAGCCAAAAATTATTTTTTTAATTGAAATTTAGACTCAATGTGAGTGAATTAGTATATATAAAAAAAGGACAGTTATACTTTTTCCTTTCTAATCTGGATGCCTTTTATCTCTTGCTTTATTAAATTGACTGTAAATGTCAGTAAAATGTTGAATAGAAGTGGTAAATGTCATTCCTATCCTGTTCCTGATCTTAGGGGGAAAGCATTTATTTCACTATCAAATATGATATTAGCTGTATGTTTTTTAATAGATGTTCTTTATCAGGTTACAGAAGTTCTCTACTATTTTTACTTTGTCAGAGTTTTCATCAGGAATGGATGTTGGATTTTGTCAAGTCTCTTTTCTGCATCTTTTGAGATGATCGTGTTTTGACCCTTTATCATTATATAGTGACCTTCTTTAGCCCTTGTAATGTTTTTTGCTATGAAATTGATAGCATCCTAGCTTTCTTTTGATTACTATTAATGTGGTGTATCTTTTCCTATCTTTTTCATGTTAATATATTTGGGTCTTTATTACTTCCTATTTGAAGTAACTTTCTTGTAGGCACTATATAGTTAGGTCTTGTTTGTTTTTAATCCACTCTGATAATCTTGGCTTTTTAATTGAAATTTTAAGATTATTTACATTTAATGCAATTATTGATATGATTAAGTTTCAATCTATTATATTGCTGTTTACTTAGTATTTTTCTCATTTGTTCTTTTGTTGCTTTTTCCTTTTCTACCTCTTTCATGTAATATTATATTACTTCACATGTAATATTATATTACTTCACTTGAATGTTAAAATAGTATATTTTGTATCTCCTCTGGTATGGTAGTATATAATTTTTAGTCTCACCTGTTACAAAATTTGTAGTATGTTTTTATTATTTTTGTCTGAGTAGTCTTTTTTTTTTTCGGTGGCGGTGGTAAAATATACATAACAAAATTTGCCAGTTTAACCATTCTTAAGTGTACAGTTCAGTGGCTTTAGGTACATTCACATTGTTGTGCACTTAACACCACCATTCATCTCCAAAAGTTTTTCATCTTCCCTGTACCTATTATTAAACAATAATTCCTCATTCCCCTCTCCTCCAGCCCCTGGCAACCACCATTATACTTTCTGTTTCTATGAATCTAACTACTCTAGGTACCTCATATAAGTGGAATTATACAATATTTGCTGATTTGTGACTGTCTTATTTTACTTAGCATAATGTCTTCAGGGTTCATCCATGTTGTATCATGTGTCAAAATTTCCTTCCTTCTTCCCTCTCTCCCTCCCACCCTCCCTCTCTCCCTTCCACCCTCCCTCCCTCCCTCCCTCCCACCCTCCCTCACTCCCTCCCTCCCTCCCTTCCTTCCTTCCTTCCTTCTTTCATTTATGGTTGTGTTGGGTCTTTGTTGTTGCCAGGCTTTCTCTAGTTGTGGCGAGCAGGGGCTACTCTTCATTGCGGTGGGTGGGCTTCTCATTGTGGTGGCTTCTCTTGTTGCGGAGCATGGGCTCTAGGGCATGCGGGCTCAGTAGTTCTGGCTTGCGGGCTCTAGAGCTCAGGCTCAGTAGTTGCGGCGCACGGGCTTAGTTGCTCCGTGGCATGTGGGATCTTCCCAGACCAGGGCTTGAACCCGTGTCCCCTGCATTGGCAGGCGGATTCTTAACCACTGCACCACCAAGGAAGTCCCTCCTTCCTTTTTAAGGCTGAATAATACTCCATGTACGATATACCACGTTTTGTTTATTCATCTGATGATGGACATTTGGGTTGTTTCAACCTTTTGGCTATTGTGAATAATGCTTCTGTGAACATTGGTATACAAATATCTGTTCTAATCACTGTGTTAAATTCTTTTGGGTATATACCCAGAAGTGGATTTGCTGGATCATATGTTAACTCTATTTTTAAGTTTTTAAGGAACTGCCATACTGTTTTTCATAGCAGTGCATTATCTTTTAGAGATTTAAATAATAAGAAAAAATCATATATTTACCTATGTAGTTATCATTTCCTGTGTTCTTTCTTTTGTGTGGATCTTTATTTTTATCTCGTATTATTTTCCCTTTGCCTGAAGGACATAACATTTTTTGTAATGCAGGTCTGCTGCCCATTAAAAAAATTGGACTATTTTTCTTTTAATATTGAGCTGTAGAAGTTCTTTATATACTGTGGACTCAAGCCTCCTTATATGATTTGCAAATATTTTCTTCCAGTCTGTGGGCTCTCTTTTCACTTTCTTGATGGTGATCAGCCTTCTCTTTTATGATGTGTGTTTGTTTTTTTTCCCTTTGGCCGCACAGTGCGGCATGCGGGATCTTAGTTCCCTGACCAGGGATCGAACCTGCATCCTCTGCAGTGGAAGCACAGCGTTTTTACCACTGGACCTCCAGAGAAGTCCTATGACTTGTGCTTTTGATGTTGTACTAAGAAATCATTGTTTAGCCAGAGTTCATGAAGATTTACTCCTTTGTTTTCTTTCAGGAGTTTTATGATTTTAACTCTTGCATTTAGTTCTGTGATCCACTTTGTGCTTGATGTGAGGTCATGCTTTTGCATGTAGATATCTAGTTGTCTCAGCACTATCTGTTGAAAAGACTCTTCTTTCCCCATTGAATTGTCTTGGCTCCTTTATCAAAGATTTATTGACCATAAATGTTGGGATTTATTTCTGAACTTTCAAATCTGTTTCATTGATCTCAGTATCTCTCCTTATTGTTCTGTAATACTTTAAAAATTTTTCTCTTTATCACTGGTTTTTAGTTATGCTATGCAGTGACATAGTTTTCTTCGTATTTCTTGTGCTTGTGGTTTGTTGACCTTCCCATATCTGTAGATTTATTATTTTCATCAAGTTTCAACAGATTTAGAAATTATTTTTTAAAATATTTTTTCTGTCCTCCTACCACCTTTCCCACCCTTTCAAGGATCCCAATGACATGTATATTTTTCTTACAGTAGTTGTCCCTGCTGATGGCTCTGTTAATTTTTTTCCAGTGTCTTTGGTCTCTGTGTTTCATTTCCTTTTGCTGTGTCTTCAAGTTCACTCAGTTTTTTCTTGTGCAGTGTTTGATCTTTCATTAAACCTATCCAATATATTTTTCATCTTACAGCATTTTTTTCTATCTTTTGGCCACCCGTGGACACCCTAGAGATAGAGCTCCCCCAAGCCCCTCTAAATTCACTGCATATTTTATCCTGTTGCCACTGATGTATTGTGACATTCATCATAAGAAGTTTCATTTGGGTCATTTTTATGTGTTTCATGTCTTAACTTTTTGACAGTTATAATAAGATTTTAATGTCCTTGTCTGTTAATTTTAACATCTATGTTGGTTCCAGATTGGTTTCAATTAATTGATTTATCTCCTCATTGTGGGTCATATTTTCTTACTCTTTTGCATGCCTGGTAATTTTTTTTACTAGTGGCTGACATTGTGAGTTTTACTTTGTATGTTGGCTGTTTTTTATTTCTATAGAATATTCTTGATACTTGTTATGGGGTGCAGTTAAATTACTTGGAACCTGTTTGAATCTTTCTATTGTGCTTTTAAAATTTGTTAGGTGAGACTGGAACAGTGCTTAGTCTTGGGCTTATTATTTTACACTACTGAGGCAAGACCTTTCTGTCTAATCAACGCCTTGTGCATTTTTAAGTTTGGCTGATGGGAAAAGCATTATTACCAGTGCTATGTGAGAGGTAGGTACTCCTCCCTCTAATCTTTTTGGGTGTTCTTAACACGACCTTAAGTAGTTTCCTCATATACCTGCACTGATTAGTACTCAGTTGAATATTCAAGGAGGACCCTCAGAAGATCCCAAGGTTTTTCTCCCTTTGCAGCTATTTTCTCTCTGGTAGTCTGTCCTGATAACTGTAGCTGCTTTGGTCTCCCAGTAATCTCAGCTCTTAACATCTCAATTTAGAGAGTCCAGTAGTCTTTGCCTGGTTTCCTTCCCCCTGCACTGCAGCCTGGAAACTGTCTCAAGGCAATAAGCCAAGTAGTAGCAGGGTTCACCTCCTTTGTTTCCAGGTTCTCAGAGATCACTGTCTTTTGTTGCCTGATCAGTGTCTTGCAAGCTATTGTTTTATATAGTTTTATCTTTTTTATTTTCTGGTGAGAACGTAAACTTAGTCCCTGTTGCTCTATCTTGGACATAAGCAGATGTCTTTTTTACTTACTTTTTAATAAGAAAAATTTGTGTGGGACTAGATATTCTAGATGGATTCTCTTTTCTAGTGGAACTTTAGAGAGATCAGTATTAAAATTGTACTTAGATTTTTTTTTTTTTTTTGCAGTATGCGGGCCTCTCACTGTTGTGGCCTCTCCCGTTGCGAAGCACAGGCTCCGGACACGCAGGCCCAGCGGCCATGGCTCACGGGCCCAGCCGCTCCGCGGCATGTGGGATCTTCCCGGACCGGGGCATGAACCCGCGTCCCCTGCATTAGCAGGCAGATTCTTAACCACTGCGCCACCAGGGAAGCCCCTGTACTTAGATTTTAAGAAAATATGCTGACATTGAACAGTTAATTGAAACCAAATTAACAGAAAGTGCTGTTCTTTCTTAGCATTCAGAGGTAGTAAATAAACAAGATAGGTTATTGCTTTATGGACACATAAAATTTAATGTGTAAGGCAGGATTTCTTAAACAGGATAGATAGCACAAATACTAACGGGATAGATTGATAAATTTACATTGAAATTTAAAATTCGTTTTCCTTTATAAACGTGATTATAAAATAAATAGTTAATATTTGTGGAACACTTAGATGTGCCAGGCACTGTTCTAAGTACTTTAAATATATTAACTCATGCAGTCTTTGAACAACTATATGAAGTTGTGTTATTGCTAAGAGTCCTCATTTTTTCACATAAAACTGAGGCATGAAGAAATGTAAAAAGCAAAGCGGGGAGCCACAGATGGGGAAAGATATATCTAACATGTAATGGACAAAGCACTAGTCATCAGTATATGTATTTTGCTTCTACAAATCAATAAGAAAAAGGCATACATTTTTAAATGGGCAAAAGATAGGAACATTAGAAGAAGAAACACAAATGGTTTATAAACATGTATAAGCTAGTGGTAGTGTACAGCCACCTTGTACATTTTGGTAAAATCTAGTAACGATGAAGATTTGCTTATCCTGGGCTTCCCTGATGGCACAGTGGTTGAGAGTCCGCCTGCTGATGCAGGGGACACGGGTTCGTGCCCCGGTCCGGGAAGATCCCACATGCCATGGAGTGGCTGGACCCGTGAGCCATGGCTGCTGAGCCTGCGCGTCCGGAGCCTGTGCTCCGCAACGGGAGAGGCCACAACAGTGAGAGGCCCGCGTATCGCAAAAAAAAAAAAAAAAAAAAAAATTTGCTTATCCTACACCCTAGGAGATCTTTTCCTAATTATATTCCCTAGGGAAAGTCTCCCACGTGGATGCAAGAACATTCACAACAGCATTGTTTATAACCCTTCAGTACTCCTTTCTTAAAGGGCTGGATAGTAAATATTTTAGACTTGTGGACCAAATGGTTTCTGTTGCAACCACTCAATTTCACTCTGCCATTGCAGTGTTAAAGCAGCCATACATACATAATACAAAATGAATGTGCCTGGCTGTGTTCCAATAAAACTTCATTTTTCAAAAACAGTCAGCTGGTTCTCCCACAGGCCCTAGTTTGCTGATCTCTAGTTTATAATATCAAAAAATTGAAAACAACCTAATTATCCATCAGTAGGAGAATGTGTACATAACTTTGCTTAACAGTGGACTTTTGTAAAGTAGGTGATCTACACATATCAGCGTGATTAATCCGTACTAACATACTGGAGGAAAAAAGCAAGTGGAGGAATAATACATTCTAAGTTTTAATATACAATTTAAAAACATACAAATACTATAAAATATATTACCTGCATGTACTTACATAGTGAAAGTATGAGGAAATGCATGATATCACCAAAAATTAGAATAGTGGGTACAACAGGGGGTATGGAGAAGATGCAGTCAATCAAGGAGGATGACACAGGAGCTTCAGCCTAACTTTTGGTGATGTTTTATTTCATAAGCTGTTTAGTGACAGTATTATTTATTAGGTCTTTTGTGTCTCTTAAATATTTTATAATGAAGTTTAAAAGAAACAAAGTTTAAAAGAAATTAACAGTGGTTAGTTTGAAAAAAACATTTGTTGTTTGCTCTGTGGATAGTTGTCACTTGGCTCTCTTTTTCTCCCAACTGCTCACATACCTGCCTCGTTGGCCTCTCTGACACCCAGGAAGGCAACTTTCTACTCTTAGGCCTAAAACAGATTAGTTCCCTAAACAATAACCCTTGTGTCCATGCTGCCTAGTTGGTTTACTATCTCAGTCTCTTGTTCTCTAAGTATACTTCAGGCATATTAGTTTCCTTTTCTCTAGCCTCTCATTTATTCAGCCTTTTGGATATACTTATCCTCCTGGAGAAGGGATCTAAAGTTCTTAACGGAGACCACATAAGCATAGGATTGCCTTTGGCATTTTCATGTGTGCTTGGCTCAGAGAGGCATCAGAATGCCTTGCTTGGCATGTTAGTGGGTGAGATAGTGATCAAAAAATAAAAGCCAAAACTGCATTTATTTATGAAGAAATTGAAGAGTTATTTATTGAGCATCTTTTTGTAATTCCTCAAGTGTCCCATGTCATTCTTCTCATTCATTCATGACTTTGTATAAGGAATTCTCTCTAAATGAATGTCCTTTGCCTCCATTGTTTGTCTGATGAATTACTACTTACTAATTACTAATTACTATGTCAGTGAGGAAGGCTGGGGTATGCTTTAGCAACAACCCTTAAACTTCAACCGCTTAAAACTACAAAGTTTTCTTTTTTGTTCACGCTGTGTCAGCTGGGTACTATTCTGTGGTGTCATCCTTACTCTGGGACTCAAGCTGATAGAACATCATCACTGAGCACTGGCTCTTAAAAAGCTTTGACCGGGAATGACAGGTCACCTCTGCTTACATCTCATGGGCTAAAGCAAGTCACATGTTCACATCTAACTTCAATCAAGGAGATGCAGTTCTATTATGTTCCGGGGAGAAGGGCTATAGCGGTAATCGTCACCCATGATGTCTCCAAACCTGATTAATCTCTCCTTATTTCATATTTCTGTGACACTGTAAAACCTCTGTATTTCACTGAGTTGAAATGATAATAAAACCCTATAGTAATATTGAATGTGATATGTTTGGCAGTTGGCTGTAGACCTCTGAAATTCCTAGCCAGGTAGCTGGGCAGACTTACCTCAGTCATTTCATTAACCTTGCAATAAGGAAATCTTTGCTTTATAAGTTTACAACAGTGGTTCTCAACCTTGGCTGTACTTTAGAATCACTCACCCCAGAGCAGTTTAAATCAGAGTCTCGGATGGTGGGTCCAGGCATCAGAATTTTTTAAGCTCGCCAGGTGATTCTGAGGAATACACAGGGTTTAAGAACCACTGGCTTCCATGTTCATTGCTTGTTTGCTTTTGGGGGAGGCTCTTTGAAAATAAGGCTTTATTTTTATTATATCCCCAAGGCTTATTCTCTTTCCTATTTTTTTGGTACCAAACCCCTATTACAATTATATATATATATATTTTATATTTACTTGTATAATTATCTGTCTCCTACATACATTTTAAGGACTAGCACCACGTGTAATTGGTTCATCATATACCTAGTTCATGTCGCAGTATGTAGCACATACAGTTTCCCCAAGTCCTTTTCCTTTTTCTCTCCTAGCCATGCCCACAATTTTTGGATTCCCTCTACTCTATATGGTACTTTTTCTTATATAATACATGGTTCCTTGGTCTTCCTCTTCTTTCATTAGATGAGATAAATATCATATTTGAAAAAATATAAAGCAAGATGCACCCAAACAGGCAAGGTTATTAGTGTTCTGTGTTAATACCTCTAGGGCCTGGCTTTTATGGCTGCTTAGTGGCTCTAATAAGCTGGTCACAGTAGCA
This sequence comes from Aethalodelphis obliquidens, assembly GCF_003676395.1. Classification (NCBI taxonomy): domain Eukaryota; kingdom Metazoa; phylum Chordata; class Mammalia; order Artiodactyla; family Delphinidae; genus Aethalodelphis; species Aethalodelphis obliquidens. The sequence goes on along the minus strand of NW_020837946.1, from coordinate 69,848,097 downwards.
TCCACTTAACCCTAAGCTCCTCTGATCAGTGATCCAACTAGTCTTGAACTCTGTCTTCTCTTCCAGGGATACCCATTGCTTGGATGTCAGGTAATCAGCTTTTTACAAATATTTGTTGAAAAAATATTTTATTTTGAGAACTATATGTTAAAGAGAAATAGCCCTTGGCCTCAAGACTATAAGTCAGATATAATATTTGTAGAACTTCTATAAACCAAAAATATACTACATATTACTATAAGCATTTTGTATGGAAAACACACCATCTTCTCTCTTGTCTTATAACTGTGTATTTCTTTTAAGCATGTCAGAGAACTCCAAACTGTTTGATTTATATTCTGAAGTGCTGGATATTTTTCATAAAAGGCAAAGTGTGGATAAGAAAAAAAATGACCTTTAAAAAAAGTCACATCCTCAGTAAAACACCCATTGAAATGGAAGCAGTATTGACTCATGTTTGGCTTCTTATTAATCCATGCTTCAGTCAGCCCATTTTATTTTTTAAAAAGCTTTGAATGGTAATGTACAGGATGATTGCTGTTTCATGTCTTTGTGCCTTTAAATGTCAGTTTCTTTCCTTGCCACTCTCCTCTCTTTTTTTTTTTTTTTTTGCTTGGAAAAGTTATACATATTTTTCAATTCTTAGTATAAGGGATAATTGTATCAAATACATAGCTCTGACTTCTTTGCCCCCTATACATGCTTTTGTGGTGCTTTTATAGTTTTTCTTGCCTGCCTTCTGGTTTGTAAACATTTTGAGGACAGGGGCCTGTTTACCTTTGTATAACCAGTACATGGCAGTGGGCTTTCAGGTCTGTGGTTGTTGAGTGAATAAATAAAAGCATGCATTCTTTGTATATGTGTGTGTACATGACTTTGCATACTATACTTTAAAAGATGAGCTACTTAGTGAATTATGAATGCTTCCCAAAATAACCAGTTTATTTGTGGCTGACTATATTTTACATGTTTTATAATTTAAATACATAAATAGTTGAACAGTATAAAAGGAGAAAGGGCCACCGGTGACTGTAAGAACTTTAAAGTCAAAGCCAACTGTAGGGTCTGTTGTGGAACAGTTCTGATGCCTTAATGTTCTGTTGTAGGACTTTAGAGGTTCTGCTTGATTCCGGGACCCTATTTCCAGTATAAAAGATAGCATGTTTTAGCCACTCCTAAATGTTTGTAGTTACAGCTTCTGAAGTTTGACTAATCGAACCTCTGTGGATGATGCTTCTTTATAACAGAGGTAGTTAAACACTGCTTGTTCCTCTCTCATTGCTGTGGGGCAGAGTGAAAGTCACCCAGAGTGGGAGACAGTAGGTCCTTCTTCTGGTAAGACAGATTTCACAAAAATGTCTGAAGTGGTTGGTGCTTATGGCATTTTTTACACACACACATACACACGCATTTTCAAGTAGGTGAAAATGTTTCAAAGTGAATATCAAGGGTGGTCTTAAAGAGAAAGAAATAGCACTGCTGGGCATTGTTCACTAGGCCGCCAGCCCCTATGTTATTTTGATCAGGTGTCTTTTTAACCAAGTAATGGTATCATCTCCCCTTCTCCCCGACTGTTACCTTGCCTTACCCCACTGCCTGTTCCCCACTGAAATTTTTATATTCTCAAAATATTGGCTCCAGGGTGGCCACTTAGGTTTGCTGTATTGGAGGAGCTGAGTAAGCCTAGGGAAAAAAGTCAGTTTTCAGAGAGGAGGAACTGAGTTTGTCATAATTGGAATGCTTGAAAGAAGGAGACAAATGAAAAGAAGGAGGAAAAGAATAAAGAATAGGATGTAGGAATATAGCATGTATGATTTCCATTTTTTGACATCCTCAACCATTAAATTTCCCATTATTATCTAAGCCCTTGCTGATCAAGTTTTTAATAAGCGTATTGTTGGTTATAGTTACTTGAGAGCTCAGCTATGTTACAACAGTGGATGAAATTATGTCTCTGTTGTCATGCTGGTAATTTTTTTTATTGATTTATCACAAGGCATAATTTTAAGCATTATAGATTTTCTAATGTTTAATTCTTACTCTGATTTTTTTTTTTTGACTGCATTGGGTCTTCGTTGCTGTGCGTGGGCTTTCTCTAGTTGTGGCAAGAGGGGGCTGCTCTTCGTTGCGATGTGCGGGCTTCTTATTGCAGTGGCTTCTCGTATTGCGGAGCACGGGCTCTAGGCGCGCAGGCTTCAGAAGTTGTGGCTCGTGGCTCTAGAGCGCAGACTCAGTAGTTGTGGCGCACAGGCTTAGTTGCTCCATGACATGTGGGATCTTCCTGGACCAGGGCTCGAACCCGTGTCCCCTGCATTAGCAGGCGGATTCTTAACCACTGCGCCACCAGGGAAGTCCTCTGATAATATTTTTATTAAAGGAAATACTTCCAAGATTACTTAGTGATGAAAGATGTAGCATATGTATGTTAATTTTTTAAATTGTAATATTTAGAATGTTATTTATATAGTTGAGTTTTAAATATCTATAATGCTTATTATATGAGAATATTAGTATTTATAAATAAGGTATTTCAAAAGTAATGCATCATTATTTTAACATTTCTATTCTTATTCTTCTTTCCTTCTTTTTGTCTCTTTTTTTTTTTTTTTTAAAGAATTAATGTGCCATCTGGAAACCTCTGAAATCATGCTATAAAAGGAATTTTGGCTTTTTGGCAACCAGTCATCAGGATATGCTGTGACTGTGCACCTTATCAGAATAATGAAACTTAATTAGAAAGGTGTTTATCTCATATATGTTCCAAAACATTTTCATAATGGGGATTCTTGTATGGACATTGTGGAAATAAAAAAATTATTACTACTCTATCCCAAGGTTAAGGTGGTTAAGTTATCATCATGAGATAGTCCTTGGATCTTAAACAGAAATGTAAATCAAAACCTATGTGGCTAAATGGTTCTGAGCTATTTTTAAACACTATATCCTATTTCTTTTTTCAGTGTTAAAATGAGAATACATTTAGTTTATATGTTTTTCAGAGGGGAGAGTTGCAGTATTACCATGCAATTAGCTTGCTCTGTTCTTCTCTTCTGGAATAATGTAGTCATTGGAACTGTCAGCCAAAGGACCTTTTTTTGGAACTTTTTTTTTTAACTCTAAAAAGTAACAAGTTTTTAAAATTAACTGAGAGAAAACAGCTGAAAGCATGCATTGAAAGGGTTAAGTCGACATGAAAGAATTCATTTCCACTTTAATGACCTAGCCTTGCTGGGTTAGGACTATGGGGAACATGCTTCTGACTTGTACTCCTATTGCCAATTAACACCTCCTATAACAGGTTGCCTCAGCTAGTCATTGAAGCTCAGACAGTAGAAATAGTTTACATGCAGCTTGTTTTTCACACTAGTTGTTTAATACTCACAAAATTAAAGTATTAAAAGGTTGTTTCTTACCTTGCTGGGTTAGAGATAAACAATACAGTGATAGTTATTTGTGAATGTTTGAATTTGCTTATTTTCTGTTCAGGTTTTTTTTCCTCTTCAGGGGTTATTAACTGAGGAAACTGAAGGTGGTGGTTTGATCAGATTTTAAATTTTTTGACAGAATTTGTCGAGGGTTATGTTGCATACCATAAATTAAGAATTATTTTCTGTCAGCTTTCCAATATATGTTTAGGTTTTATTTTGTTTTTAAAAACATAGTCACCTTCATTTGTTGATAAAACTTGCTTTCTCTTTGTTGAAAAATATTTTAACAGACCTCTAAAAATAATTCTATAATGCAGGACCAAATACCTTAAAACAGCCATTATAAAAATAAATAAGTCCAGGTAATATTTTAATCCTAGAACAACTTTTTAATAAATTTTGAAATGCTTTATGTCATTTCCTAAGGTAACTTTATATTTTTGGGTTTTTTTGGAGTGTTGCAGTTCAGTGATACTACTTATTTTACGTTTCTTTTTAAGTGACACTTTGGTTCATGTTTAATCAGCAGGTACTTTAATAACATTATAAAATTGGCTAAATAATTGATACCAGTTCACACTAAGAGAAAGGTGGAGTAATATAACTAATAGTGTTAACATATTTGTTAAAAGGCCTGAGTAGGTAACACTTTGAGGCATTAGTTTTTATCCTGTTATAATGGCAAATGCCTTTTTTTTTTTAACACTTAGTCAACAAGGGCTGCCCAAGTAAAAGTCACAGCCTTTTATGCTGGATCAGATTTTAACCTTCTAAATGGGGGGGAAAACCCCACAAAAACACAAAAAAACAACTCATGTCTCATTTAATTTTACCACATTTAAAATTTGTGGACCTGGATGATAATTTCTGTTTTACTAAATGTGACAGATAAAACTCATTGTACAGAGGTAAGTTTGATGGCCTTGTGGGGTCCCTAATAGGTATTATATCACTGGTTAGGTAGATTTTCATGTATGTATAAAGGTCAGTCACACTGCTTGTGCCTATGGCTCACCTATTTTACCCTGCAGTTCTGTTAGATAGCTAACTTATACTCTTAGTCAGTTTAAAGGTATGGATTCCCCCCTACCTCATTTTAAACAAACTTATTTTAAAGAGTTAGGCACTTACTTAAGTGATTTCAAAGTTGTGCCTGTAGGATTTGAGCATTGTGGATTTATATAGCAAAAGTAATTGTTTCAGTTTCTTATTTGTATGAGGGGTATGTGCATTTTAGTTCCATGTTTTTTTACAGAAATATATAACTAAATCATATTCTAATTTTCAAATTGTTACATTCATTTAAGTTTTAAGAGTAGACTATAAAGTTGTAGAACATTCATATATTTCTTATTTTACTTATTTGTTGTCAGTGATGTGTGTGTGTGCTTTTTGTGAAATACAGACCAGTTTTCTTTAGTTTTTTATTTTATTTTTTCTTTTGCGTAATACCACTTTAGTTATAAAAGTACCTTCAGTTATTCTCATAGTTGTTTTTAAAGAACCTTGGAGTTTAAGTTACATCATGTTCAATCTTTAAAAAAAAATGACTTTCTGTACTTGTTTATTATGGTGGTTAGATAGTTGTTATAAGGTCAATAGAGTTAACTTGAATAGTTCAAACACCATGTAAGTTGGTAGTTTTAGAGTTATGCTGTTGATTAAACATCAGAAACATTTTCTTCATTGTTTATTTTTTAGAATAATAACAGCCTAAGCCAATTTTTGAAATTCAAAAAATATTTGGGCCCAGGTTTTCATTTGATTTATATCACTGTATAGTTTTTTACTTTAGTTTACCCAGCATTTAGCTTAGTTTCTTTTTTCTTTAGTTTCTTAAACATAATAAATTCTCAATAAATGAAAGGTATTTGAAAGTAATTCAAATTCTGTACATTTATTCAAATTTTTTTCATCCTGTGAATGGAACACATGTAATTTGTCATTGTAAGTGATCACCATATGTCCATTTTAGTTGAATGTAAACATAGACTAACAGTAGTTGATTTAAATCTAACATTAAAGTTTGTATCACTTTCTACTTGTGAAATCTTTTGTTTCTCATTAAAGTCATAGGATTATAAATATGAGACATGAGGGCAGGGGTAAAGGGACGTGGAAACTTTCTGTGGGTGAGGAATAAAAACCATCCTATATCTCTTTTCCTGGGTGGCACCTCCCAATCCTGGAAGTCCCTTTCTGTGCCCATTACCATTTCATTACCCTGACTGCTCCTACTCTGTACATTTCTCCTCCTTGAATCCCCTGACTCACACGTGTTTTTTCTTAAGTTATTTAACATTTGATATAGAGCTATACCTCGATATCTTTATTTGCCTAGGGTATAGCCATCTTGCACCTCAAGTATCTTGAAAATTCTTACTTGATATCTCTGCTTCTGTAATGAACTAGTGTCCTACTTTTGTTGTTGTGCATATTTACTCAGTTCTTTAAAATACATTAAAGTGATACTCAAATAATTTGGTGTGCTGACATATGTACAACCATGATTTAATTGTTTGAATAAGGTGATATGTTTGTGAACTGTGCTTGCCTTATTATTTTTCTATCATTTGTATGCTGTGATTAAAAAAAAAAAGCCCCAAATGTTGTGTAACTTGTTTCCTACAGTATATTTTAATAAAAAGGCATATTTTTGTTTTCACAGTAGTGTACATACTATGTTATAAGTAAATTCAGTAGTGCCTTTTGGTCAGCCAAGCCCCCTGTGCCCATCTAGACTTCAGAAAATAAAGAGAGGCCCAGAAGTGTTCCCCGTTCTTAGTGGGCATACTAACTGCTTTTAGGTAGGAAGAGCATCCCAAGACTTATTTCCATTTTCTTTAGTAGGAAATGGCTCCAGGTGGAAGAGGATTCTAAAATTGTAAACAATGGGAAGGAACTAAGCTTCCAGAATAAAAGTATATTTGGGCATATGAAAAAGAGATGGTATGCTGTAGTGGAAAGGCCACATGGCTAGAAGTCAGAGACTGCATTTCAGTCGAGATGATCTGTGCCAATGTGTGTTTTGTCTGCCTTTCCATTTACATTATAAGCTTCTTGAAGCCTTCATTTAACCATACAGCTGTAGTACTAGGCACATGGTAAATACTTAAATATTATTTGGAGCCTGGGCTTGATCTCTGCCTCACATTTGAAAAATGATAAATTTTTTCAGAGCCTGAAAAAGAAAGTCCAGATTTTCTCTGAGAAGACCATGTGGACCATGGAATGAATTGGAAAACTTCAGGTTAAACAAAGACAAACATTTTTTCCACTCCAGAATTTTTCTTAGAGCCTCTAATATTCTAACATACAACATAAATTTGGGGGGTAGGGTGGATATTCATTATATCCCAAACTTACTTAACTAGGAGTGAACTCTATGGATGGTATTTTCTTGAAACTCTTTCCCCAAAAATGAGTATTTTAAAAATCTCTGTCACACTGCAGAATAACAAAGAATTGATAAAACTTGGTGATATATTGACTATAAGGACTGAAGGAGAGTAAATGAAAATTTTGCCTAGGTTTCTAGTTTGAGACTCAAGATAATTATAAGTTGGGAAGGTTAGTTTGTAGAGAAACATGGTGAGTTTGATTTTTGAAGATGTTTAATTTGAGATGTCTCCCTTAGGAAATAATATGATGATTGGTAGTATTACTAAGTGAGGAGGGAACCCTTAAAAAAAAATCATCTGATTTAATTAGTCATCAAATATTTGAACCCCTCTGTAACATTTACCCCAATATGAACCACTTATGTTTGCATAACTCCAGTTACAGGGGACTCATTAACTGGAGCTCTTCTTTAGATGGCTTGGACCAATACAAGATTTTTCTTATATTGAAGCCAAATTCAATCTCCCCATAGCTTCATTCCATTAGTCCATAGTTCTACAAATTATATAGTCTAAATCAGTGGTTCTCAAATTTTAGCAAGCATCAGAATCACCTGGAGGGCTTTCTAAAAACCAAGATTTCTGGACTCTGCCCCCAGAATTTCTGATTCAGTAGGAATGTGTGTTTATAACAAATTCCCAGGTGGTGCTGGTGCATCTGGTTTAGGGACTGCACTTTGAGAGCTATTAGTCTGAACTTTGTCTGACAGCTTTTCATATATTTGAAGACAGTTGTTTTGTATCTTGTCTTTTCCAAGCTTTATTAAGTTCTTTGGAATATTTCCTATATATCATGACTTTAAGTCACTTTTCCGTACTTGGTAGCTCAGGTTCTGAGAGTGAAGAACTCTGGAGTAGAATCCTTTACATACAGTCAGGAGCCAACCATAAAAAGACCTCATGGTTCAGTGCTCTAAAATACTTTGCACTGGTAAATGTTGAAACTTGTGTGGTGTCTTATAGGTTAGTTCCTAATTTACCTCTGTTTGTTATCATGGCCTTCAGGATGGGAGAGGAATCTGCCTCCATGTGAATGTACTTCACAGCCATACTCCTTTTTATTAGCTTTCTTTTTAAATTAAGGGAAGTTTCCTTCAATATTGTAAGTTAAAAATATTCAATATAACAGCAGGCTAGGGTACTTTTTTTTTTTTTTTTTGCGGTACGTGGGCCTCTCACTGTTGTGTCCTCTCCCATTGCGGAGCACAGGCTCCGGACACACAGGCTCAGCGGCCATGGCTCACGGGCCCAGTCGCTCTGCGGCATGTGGGATTCTCCCAGACCAGGGCACGAACCCGTGTCGCCTGCATCGGCAGGTGGACTCTCAACCACTGCGCCACTAGGGAAGCCCAAGCTAGGGTACTTTTAACTTAAGGTAATATTGCTGATTAAGATGGCTAGAGTCATCTGAGATCTCAGAGAAAGGAGCTTTCAACAATATTTTTAAATTACTGGTTGTTATTTGTTCTTAGGTTTATCTGCATTATTAAAAGAAGTATCATGAATATTCTGGTTCAAGCAAACATCACTGTTTATTTACTTAAATAATTTCTAGGAGTGCAAAAGCGGGTTAAAAAGTTTGTACAGTTGTAATGCTCTTGATATACATTGCTCAGTTGCTTTTCTGATAGTTTGTACTAATTCACGTTTCCACCAGTAGTGCTGAGAGTGTCTCTTTTATCACACCCGCTCCAAAATTGGGCATTGTAAAGCTTGTTTGATAGGAAAACAACAGCAACAACAATGTCTTAATGTGTTAATTGGCATTTCTTAATTAAAGGAGGTCAACTAGTGAGGTTGAATATTTTTCATATTTATTTCATTATTTCTTATGTAATTAGTTGCTTTATATTCTTTGCCCATGTTTCCATTAAGATTTTAGTATTTCGTTAACTTGGGTATTGACTTTTTGTCATAAATGGGGCAACTATTTTTTCAGGTTTTTTTTTTTTTTCCTTTTAACTTTTTTAGTACAGGTATACCTCATTTTATTGAGCTTCACTTTATTGTGCTTTGCAGATAATTGTGTTTTACAAATTGAAGGTTTGTGGCAACCCTGCATCCAGCAAATCTGTTGGTGCCATTTTTCTAACAGCATTTGCTCACTTCTTGTCTCTGTGTCATGTTTTGGTAATTCTCAATATTTCAAACCCTCCACCAGCAAAAAATTATGACTCACTGAAGGCTCAGATGATGGTTAGCATTTTTTTTAGCACTAAAGTATTTTTAAATTAAGGTATGTACATTGTTTTTTTAAACATAATGCTATTGCACAGTTAGTAGACAACAGTATAGTGTAAACATAACTTTTATATGCACTGAGAAACCAAAAAATTCACGTGACTTTCATTATTGTAATATTCACTATATTGGAGCGGTCTGGAATTGAACTCATAGTATCTCCAAGGTATGCCTGTATTCAGAAATTTTAGATTATATTGTCAGTTTTATATATTTTTTTTGTTCAGTTGGGTTTGTAACTAGAATGTATTTCCTCGCCCAGGTCAAATTTATTTATTTATTTAGTTAGTTATACTGAAATATTATCCATTAGTAAACAGTAACTTTCCATACTCCCCTCCATGCAGCCCCTAGCAGCCATCATTATATTTTTCTGTCTTTATGATTTTTGTTTGTTTTGTTTTTTTTGCGGTACACGGGCCTCTCACTGCTGTAGCCTCTCCCGCCGCGGAGCACAGGCTCCGGATGTGCAGGCCCAGTGGCCACGGCCCATGGGCCCAGCCACTCCATGGCATGTGGGATCCTCCTGGACCGGGGCATGAACCCGCGTCCCCTGCATCGGCAGGCGGATTCTCAACCACTGCGCCACCAGGGAAGCCCAGTATTGTCTTTTTTGATTGGCTATTTGACTTAGCATAGTGTCCTCAAGGTTCATCCATGTTGTAGCATATTGCAGAATTTCCTTCCTTTTTAAGACTGAATAATATTCCATTGTGTATGTGTATACCACATTTTGCTTATCCATTCATCCATTGGTGGACACTTGGGTTGCTTCTACTTTTTAGCTCTTGTGAGTAACGTTGCTGTGAACATTGGTGTACAGACATCTCTTTGAGAACCTGCTTTCATTTCGGGGGGTTATATACCCAGAAGTTGAATTGCCAGATCTTACAGTATTCAATTTTTAACTTTTTGAGAAACCACCATACTGTTTTTCACAGTGGCGGTACCATTTTATATTCCCACCGGCAGTGCATGAGGTTTTCCATTTCTTCACATCCTTGCCAATACTTGTTTTCTGTTTTGTTTTGTTTTTTATTAGTAGCCATACTAATAGGTGTAAGGTGGTATCTCCTTGTAGTTTTGATTTGCATATCTCTAATGATTAGTGATGTTGAGCATCTTTTCATGTGCTTACTGCCCATTTATATATCTTCTTTGGAGAAACGTCTATTCAAATCCTTTGCCCATTTTTAAATCAGGTTTTTGGTTGTTTTAGGAGTTTGCTATGTATTTTGGATATATAATTTGCAAATATTGTCTTGGCACCCTTGACACTCTTATTAAAAAATCATTTGACCCATATATGCAAGGGTTTAATTCTGAGCTCTCTGTTCAGTTCCATTGGTCTATGTGCCTGTTTTTATGCCAATACCACATTGTTTTGATTACTGTAGCTTTGTAGTAATTTTGAAATCAGGAAGTCTGAGTCCTCCAGTTTTGTTCTTTTTCAAGATTGTTTGGCTGTTCAGGGTCCCTTGAGATTCCATATGAATTTTAGGATGGGTTTTCTATTTTTGCAAAAGTTGTCATTGAAATTTTGACAGAGATTGCTTTGAATCCGTAGATCACTTTGAGTAGTTTTGACATTTGAACAATATTAAGTCTTCCAGTCCATGAACATGAGATGTGTTTCCATTTATTTATGTCTTCTTTAATTTCTTGCAGCATTATTTTGTGGTTTTCATTGTATAAGACTTTCATCTTCTTGGTTAATTCCAAGTATTTTATTCTTTTTGATGCTATTGTAAATGAAATTATTTTTGTAATATTTCAGATTGTTCATTATTTGTATGTAGAATTGCATGGTTTTTTGAATGTTGTCTTTGTATCCTGCTACTTTACTGAATTCACTTATTAGATCTAATGTCCTTTTTGTGGATTCTTTAGGCTTTTCTTTTTTTTTTTTTGCGGTACGCAGGCCTCTCACTGTTGTGGCCTCTCCCGTTGCGGAGCACAGGCTCCAGACACGCAGGCTCAGTGGCCATGGCTCACGGGCCCAGCCGCTCCGCAGCATGTGGGATCTTCCCGGACTGGGGCACGAACCTGTGTCCCCTGCATCGGCAGGCGGACTCTCAACCACTGCGCCACCAGGGAAGCCCTAGGCTTTTCTTTGTATAAGATCATATCATCTGCAAACAGAGAAATTTTCCTTTCTAACTTGAGTGCCTTTTATTTCTCTTTCTTGCCTAATTGCTCTGGCTAGAACTTCCGGTACTATCTTGGATAGATGTGGTGAAAGCAGGCATCCTTGCCTTGTTCCCCATCTTAGAGGAAATGCTTTCAGTCTTTCACCAACATGGGACATTATGTTCACTGTGGATGTTTCATCTATGGCTTTTATTATGTTGAGGTAGTTTTCTTCTATACCTAGTTTGTTGAGTGTTTTTTTCATGAAAGAGTGTTGAATTTTGTCAAATGCTTCTTCTGCATCAATTGAGATGATCATGTGGGGTTTTTTTTCCCCCTTCATTCTGTTGATGTGGTGTATTACATTGGCCAGTTTTTGTTTGTTGAACCATCCTTGCATTGCAAGTTTTAATCCCACTCAGTCATGTGTATAGATAGTCCTTTGAATATGCTGCTGAGTTCTGTTTGTTAGTATTTTGTAAGGATTTTAGCATCGATGTTCATAAGAGATACTGGTCTGTCTGTAGTTTTCTTTTCTTGTAGTGTCTTTGGTTTGGGTATCAGGGTAATGCTGGCTGGCCTCATAGAATGAATTAGGAGGTGTTCCCTTCACCAATATTTTTTTCATGGTTTTGGTTATGATTTGATTTTTTTTTAATGTAAATCATTGATCTATCTGGGTAGTGATAATGTGACATGGAGAAACAAATTTAGTTTTAAATGTTTTCCATACTGAACAGTTAGAAAAGATAAAGTAGAATATGTTCGATTCTATGGTAATAACTTTGAATCTAAATGAAATGAAACTTTCTGGAACAATATAATATTCCATCTAGTTTCAAGACAGGTAACCTGAATTTATTAAAACCACTGCAGATGTTATAAAAATTAGCTCCAAAATCAGCGTCAGAGCCAAATGTTTCATTAGTGAACTTGTCCAAATTTAAATCTGAAGACATAGATAATTTAGTATATATACATTGTATTACAACATAGAAAATGGGAAGTTGTAAAACTTTCCAATTCATTTTATACATCTAGCATAATGATATCAAAACCTGACAAATTTAACAGAAAAAAAGAAAATGTCAGGTCAGTCTCACTCATAATAATATATATAGTAATATAAATAAAAATTATGTATAAATACATTTTAAATTTTAGTATAAAAATAGTAAATTAAACTTGAACAATTTATCCTGGAAAGGTGGTTTAATACTAGGAAATCTATTAATGTAACACATCACTGAAGAAAGGCAAGGTAAGTAAAATATAGTGGCCATTGTGGCTTCTTTTGCAAAAAGAAATAGCTATGTCACTGACAAATCTCACCAATCCTTTTGTTTTGTTTTAATTCTTATTTGTAAGCAGCATATACATGAATTTCCATTTTAAACCCATTATAGAAGGCCTTTAACAGGGGACTTTACCTCATTTATACCTCATTTATATTTTTTCATTTCATTTTCATTTCATATTTTTTATTGTCAGTGTTGTGTTAGCTTTTTCTTCTTCAGAGATTTGGTAAGGTGTATATTCAGTTTTAATGTTTATTGTGGTTACTTTAAATTTGTTCAAAAGACTCTCAAATCCATATTTCTGTAATAGTCTAAGTCAACACTTAAACAGATCTCTTTTTTCCCCTCCTATATGTCAAACAGAGAGTTTTGTATACTTCATTTCTCTCCATTGCCCTATATAGTTATTGGGTGAGATCTGTGGTTTTGAACCCTGGTTATTTGTGTTATTTAGCTCTCTCTGTTTTTAACTGCTTTCAGTGGTCTTAACAAATTGTTTTGTATAATGGCTTTTCCATTTTTAATTTTCTATTTTTCATTTGTGGGGTCTCAACTGGATCATTTATTCAAAAAGTTCTTTGAAGGAAGATACATGGAATCATATTTTCTGAGCCCTTGTGTATATAGTAATATATTTGTGGGCCTTCAGACATTTTTTTTTTCATAGAGTGTAATGTTTTTGACTCCAGAGGGTATCTCTCTTAAAAGTCTGAAACTTTGTTTCATTGTTTTCTGCCATTTAATGTTGCAAAGAAATTCAGAGTCAGCTGAGGTGCATTTTTTTCTTCAGGTTATGTAGCTTTTCTATTTGTATGGTTTTAGAAATTTTGCTTTATTCATGTAGTTAAGATTTACCTAAGACTTTACAATGTATATTGTATATACAATGTATATACAAAGTATATAACACTTTTCTTCATTGATTATTGCCTGACATTTAGTGATGCAAAAGTTGAATTGTTTTTCATTCAAGAAAGTTTTCTTCAGCTTTGTCTTATTGATGCTTTCCATTTCTTATTTTATTCTTAGGATCAACTGTATTTCTTAGCTTACATCTCCTTCCTTTCTCCTCTAGTATTATATTTTTAATAGTTTTCATCTGTAACTTTTTTACTCTACATTCTAAGACATCTTCAAAAGTTTATGTTCTGTATCACTGAATTAAACTTGTCATAGTGTTATTTTTACCCTTGTTTACTCCAGTGTAACTTTAATTCTTAACTGTTTTTCATCTTTTCATCTTGGTCTATCCTCCAGTGTTCTATTTCAAAGATAAGAAATCGTCTTGTATTCTGCTGGTGCCAAATAGTTTTCCAGAATTTTGTATATGATTCCTATTTTTAAATGACTTTCCTCTCTTTGAATTATCTGAATGCTATTCCTCAGGAGTGTTTGCTGAAAGGCAATGTATGTAAATTGTACATTGCTCCACAGTTTTCTCAACTCAGGTCATCTTTGATCTACAGCTGTACTGGCTCTTACATAACTGTTTTAGCTCAGTTTCCAGGATATTTAATGGGGTTTTCTTCATTGCCTGGTTGTGTGCTATTCTGAACAGGTGAGCATGATGATAGAAAAATGATAGCATCTGCTCCAGAGATCCTTAACACATGTTCCATAGACGGTGTTTTACATGGGTTACTTTTTTTTTTTCTTTAGGTTGCAGTTCACTGCTACAAACCCTTCTCTACTTCTTGTCAAGTTGTTTTCTGGGAAATTTATTCTAACTAGATCAAGAAACAGTAGTAATAGAGTGAGAAGGGTAACAGGAAATATCACTGGCTGCTGTCTCAAGAAACAACAATAGAGAAGCCAGCTACATGGTTTTCTGTTAGTATGTTTCTGAACCAGAAGAACATAGTGAGAGAGGAGCTAGCGATCTTTGTACTTGCTTGCATATGGCTTGTTCTCTCTCCCAGGGTAACTGGTGGGTATTTTCCCTTCCTGTTCCATTGGCTTGCACTACCTTAACTTGTTCATTCTTTTTTTCCAACCAATACCTAGTGAGTTCTGTGTGCCAGGCACTTTGCTAGGTACTAGATATATATAATGCTGAACAAAACAGTGTTTCTTCTTTCATTGATGGCAGAAATAGTTTTTGAACTTTGTCAGTAACACATTTTGGCAGAAATAGTTTTTGAACTTTGTCAGTAATGCATTTTGGTGATGATGTGATGTTTTATTTCCCTATTCTTTTTTTTTCTTAATAAGTATTTCCTGGCACATTGAGAAAGGCTGTATTAATAACTCTAGCCTAGATATCAGTTTTAACTTTTGTCATGGGCATTTTTTAAGTTGTTCTGAATTAGGAAATAACTTTTACGAATACAGTGTTCATTATCCTGACCTTAGGGTATTATTTCCCCAAAAACATCTTGTGACAACTAATTTACTATTTCTTCTCTTTTTTCTTAAACTTTTTAAACTTTCTTAATTAGATGAATAAAATTGTCATATCAACAAAATTATCTTGTTTTATGTGGTGACCTCAACAAATGTTTTGGCATGATAGCACTTTAGCTTACCTTAGAATTTTCATATCTATTTGAAAGGCAAGCAGCAAAGCTGCATTAGGTGATAACAATGAAGAATTCGTTCCTTTTTAAATTTGTTATCTGACATGTATTTTTAAACATAAAATTTGAAGGATTGAAGGATTTTATTTTTCTCACCACTTTGTATATAAGGAAATAGAGGTAGTTTTTGTATGTGATGCTTATATTTAGAGAAAACTTATTCTAGAACTTTTCATACTCAGTGCTTCCAGTAAGTATTATGAGCTTTTAAACAAAACAAAACATCACAGAATTTGGCATATAAATAGACAAGAAGCACAAAGTACACACAGACCTATAAGTGTGAAATGTAATGAGTAAAGCAACTTTTTAATTTTAGTAATAAGCAAATCCATGAAAGCAAGATAGAATATTGACTTACAATTTAGATAGCTAACGTGTTCATTATGTAATTGTAATAGAGTTATTGTTGAGGAAAGGGAACTTTAAGCAAAACAGGACCTGGCAATTAAAAGTCACATCTCTCGGGCTTCCCTGGTGGTGCAGTGGCTGAGAGTCCGCCTGCAGATGCAGCGGACGCGGATTTGTCCCCCGGTCCGGGAGGATCCCGCGTGCCGCGGAGCTGCTGGGCCCGTGAGCCATGGCCGCTGAGCCTGCAGCGTCCGGAGCCTGTGCTCCGCAATGGGAGAGGCCACAGCAGTGAGAGGCCCGCGTACCGAAAAAAAAAAAAAAAGTCACATCTCATTTTAGTTTCCCAGGACTGCTCAGTATTAAAAAACAAGAAGCTTTCCATGTGCACTGATTGGGGCAGAATTAAATTTATAAGATTGTAGTCATCTTGAGGGTAAGGACTATATCTAAATTACTTCGTGTGGCAGAATGTTACACTAAATAGTGGTTTGGTGATTTTGATGAAGAAGATAGAATCCTTAGGGGGAAACATAGTATCTTCTTAGGCTGTAATAAGATTAATAGTAATATTTGTTTTAAAGGTAGTTGTCAGGATTTGGAAGTATTTTCATTTTAGCTGTACCAGTCTCAACCAGTTTGTTCACATCTGGGGCAGTTGTGTTAAATTTGATGTTGTATAGGGGAGGGGAACAACTTCATCAGGTGAAGTGAAGAGCATGTTGTTCACAGCTCTTTCACCTAGGGATTAGAAGTCTTCTCCGCCCCTCACCCGCCCCCCCCCCCATACCTAAGTTTCTGCAGAGATCCCATAGCCCTAATCTACATGCTGTCTTTAGCTGAAAATCAGGCTCAGAGAATTTACTGTTCGTGTTGGTCCTTCAGTTAATCAGTTTACATTCACGTTGGGGTAAGAAACATAGCTAATTGGTGCATTATAGTTATTTTGTAGTGGAGGTAAATTAGCATCGCTGAAAGATTCAAGCATTCTGTCCATTGGACACTTACCTGAGTACTAAGTTTGATGTTTTCTACAGGTTTGATATTTACAAGCTTGTTTTGATTGTGTTGTAGCTGAATAGTTACCATGTTTCCCCTAAACTCTTTTAAAACAATCATGTTTAAATAACTTGTAACTTTAATTTTAAACTCATAAGTTCTTTGTATTTATAATGATTTGTATGCTTGTTTCTAGGGCCCACCTACAGATGCTCCTGCAGTGGACACAGCAGAACAAGTCTATATCTCTTCCCTGGCACTGTTAAAAGTAAGTGTTGAATGGAGTTACTTGCTTCAGAGAGTTCAGCTGCTTTCTCTCTTTTACTTCGGAATATTTTTCACGTTAACCCTCTCACACATAAGCTGTTGTTTTAGGTGCATGTATAAAATAGAGTGTTTTATTTCCACTGAAACACAATTAAGTTATTAATTTTAAAAAGGGGGGTGGGTCCAAAGATCTCAAAGCTTTGTGTCTATATATCTTCCTCTTTACAGATGTTAAAACATGGTCGTGCTGGGGTTCCAATGGAAGTTATGGGTCTGATGCTTGGAGAATTTGTTGATGATTACACTGTCAGAGTGATTGACGTGTTTGCTATGCCACAGTCAGGAACAGTGAGTACTTTTTTGGTTGCCTGATGCAAGTAAACGTGTTTCTTTTCTCTTTTCTTTTCCTGTGTAAAATAACTCTCATCATATTGTAATTTTCTCTTTCTGATAGAAAAATTGATTATAAGATTAATGATAGAAATTTTTAGACTGTATTGAATCAAATCATTGATCTTTTAAATGCATTATGAATTCCCTGTAGATCCACAAATTGAGTGATGCTAACATTTAATCCCTTTACTTGTTCTTTTAGCTTTAACTAGCACAGTGTACTGGATTTATAAGTTAGTTACCTTAAAATAGTAGGATACTAGTTTGATTAGTTTGAACACTTGGTTCAAAAGATTTCAGAGACACTCTTTTTTTACGCGGGCCTCCCACTGTTGTGGCCTCTCCCGTTGCGGAGCACAGGCTCCGGACGCGCAGGCTCAGCGGCCATGGCTCACGGGCCCAGCCGCTCTGTGGCATGTGGGATCTTCCTGGACCGGGGCATGAACCGGCGTCCCCTGCGTCGGCAGGCGGACTCTCAACCACTGCGCCACCAGGGAAGCCCCCAGAGACACTCTTAATTAGAGTTTCAACTCACCTACATTATCTAGTCCTCATGTTTTGTTTTTATTGTTTTGAAATATCACCCTTTTTAAAATGTTCTGTGTATGGTGATAAATGACTCTTAAGCTTTTCCTATTCAAAATGTTAAGTTTAAAAAAAAAACAGAAAACCATGACAAACTTTAGTTCTTTTTGCCTTTTTCGCATGGTAATTTGTTAATAGACGAACCATACTGCATACACATTTTGAAAGTCCTCTACTTTAATGCATTTAGAATGCATTGTTCTTTGTGGGAGTTTTTTGTTTTGTTTTGCTGTTTTGTTTAATGCATTGGGCTTGTAGATAGGTGTGTATTTAGATTTTTTTTTAATAGCCAAAAAACAATAACCATTTACTTACCTTCTGAAAAATAACACATATATCCTTCTCATCTACTTGCCTAAGAAAATATAATATGTATATTCGTCTGATGAATGTCCTTATGTGGATATCCATTGTAGTAAAGGGTTCTTAAGTTTTAATATCCTTTATTTCCTTGTACTACAAGTGCTTGTTTGACAATATAAAATAGAATATTTGATCCCCATGTTCATTCTCTGTAGTAGAGTTGGAAAGTTTTTCTTCTAGCCCAAGAGTTAGCAGACTTTTTCTGTAAAGACATGTATCTCTGTCTCATATTCTTGTTTTGTTTTTTTTTTAAACCACCCTTTAAAAATGTTAAAAAACATTCTTAGGCTGTAGGCAGTAGATTGCATACCCCTGTTCTTGAGGATGCACTCTCAATTAGAATTCAAAATACTGTTTATTTTGGTGGGAAGAAGTGCTTATGTTAACTGGTTTGTTTAGGTAGATTAGACTTAAATTCCTGATGTTAGAGGAAAACCTTGAGGGAGCTATAATGGCAGTGATCTATCACTGGAGAGATAATATGAATGCCTTTAATTAACTTCCATGTCCTAAAATTTTCTTTTGGTTGAACTAGCAAAATAATGCAGCATTTAAAAGACTTGGTTGCAGATTGCCTCTTGTGGGGAATATTTTGAGAATGCTGTTATATTTGAGGTAATATTCAAATGTATATATTTCCCGCCAATTGCCTAATCTACCAAGTAGTCCTAACTAAAGCACTGAACATCCTCCCCTCCCAACTCAGCCAACCAAAAAACAAATAAAAACAACTCTGGGAAACTATTAAATTATTTTCCTTCCTCAAGGTGTTTATATTACTGAAGAAAAAAAAACCAACTTGAACTGTTGATTATTATAATAGCACAATATTTGTAGAACTTCAGATGAGATGGAAGAGGCCTAGTGCTTATCAGTTATCAGAGGATGACGTTAGAAGTATGCTTGCCTAGACTGATCTAACCAAAAAATAGTTGGTTCACTTATTTGGTATTTCTGGTGTGTGTATATATACACACACAGTAGTCATGGCCATAAACTCTTTTTTTTGTTTGTTTGTTGTTTGTTTTTTTTTTCTGGTACGTGGGCCTCTCACTGTTGTGGCCTCTCCCGTTGCGGAGCACAGGTTCCGGACACGCAGGCTCAGCGGCCATGGTTCACGGGCCCCGCCGCTCCACGGCATATGGGATCTTCCCGGGCCGGGGCACGAACCCGTGTCCCCTGCATTGGCAGGTGGACTCTCAACCACTGCGCCACCAGGGAAGCCCCCATAAACTCTTTTAAAGGAGCCTAAAAACTATCTTAACTCAAAAAAAAAAAAAAAAAAAAAAACTATCTTAACTCATTAGCTAACAGCAGTATGGTACTTGGCAATTTTTTTGTTTTCTTGGTACTTGGCAATTTAAAAAGTTTTATTGATGTATGGTTTATAATTGAATGACATGAGTGGGTATCAAATATGGGTATCAAAACCTATTAACTTATTTTGGTATCCCAAAATAATATACACAGGTTTTTAGGCAGTAGCTTTTTGTTCATTTATCTTATAATATAATTTTTTTTCTCATTGTTATAGAAGCTAATCGTTTTGCTTTCTTTCTAAATCAGGGTGTCAGTGTGGAGGCAGTCGATCCAGTGTTCCAAGCCAAGATGTTGGATATGTTGAAACAGACAGGAAGGTAAGTATTTCAAATGATCATATAATGGAATTATGGGAAATATTTTCAGAAATGTATCTCAGAATTTTACATGTTTGTGAATATCATTCTTAGGGAAAAAAAGCCACGTAATTAATGTAAAAGTATCACTGTCAGTGCTCTGCATCACCTATCTAGTATCTCTTTCCTCTAGAATCATAGAAATTTGCCAGTTAGGAAACTGCCTCATGTTAAAATTCTCAACTGTTACATAGTAAATTTGGACTGTAGCTTCCCACCGTTTAGCATATGGAGTTACTCTCTAGTCACTTATAATTGAAAGAGCTTGTATGTTCCAAAATTTGAGAGTTGCAGCTAAATAAAATTCTGAATATTTAATTATATTTGTAGTCATATTGAGTTTTAAAGACAGGGAAAGTACAATCCAAATATTGTTCAAGTTTTTTACCCCAGATTAAATCTCTCAATAGTTGTCATTCTCTTGCTCAAATTCTTCTACTGTGGAAAAAACTTCAAAATTAATGTTAGCAAAAGGCTCAGCAGCTGAGCAGAACAGTGCAAATTGGTTTTTGACTGAGTTCCTAGTTCTACTGCTGGTTTAATTGATATTTAATCCTTTCACAACAGTGGATCCTGGTGTCCATTGTTAAAAATGTACTCTGCCTGGAAAATCCAACTCCCAGAGCTAAGGAGTTAAAGAGTAGATATTTACTTGAATGCTGAAAGGGTAAAAACTGGCTCTGAGAAAGTGTGGTAACAAGGTGAAAAACTGAAAGCCTTATCTACCACTGCTAATGTGCATCTCTTAATGATAGCACTCCTTTGTCACACTTTTTCATTTCCATGTTTTCTGGATAATATGGTGTATGATTTCAGTGTTTCTAATGGTGCTTTTTCACACCTGTGTGTTTTTCATGTCTTCTTAATTTATACCCTGTTAGTGTGTTGTTTCTTTTCTATCATAAATGTATTACTTATTCTGTTCTGAACGGCTGAATGCCCTCTTTGTTTCAGGCCTGAGATGGTTGTTGGTTGGTATCACAGTCACCCTGGCTTTGGTTGTTGGCTTTCTGGTGTGGATATCAACACTCAGCAGAGCTTTGAAGCCTTGTCGGAAAGAGCTGTGGCAGTGGTTGTGGATCCCATTCAGAGTGTAAAAGGAAAGGTAGAGTGGATTCTATCTTTATTAGCATCTCCTGCCACATTCTATTTACAGATACATCACATGAAAATCTATTTTGTTTAAAGCATGATTCTTAATTACACAAAAGTACCAACCAAACAAAAAACTGTACCAGTTAATAAATGTGTCTTGGTATTATCATTAGCAATTTACCTATTTAGAGATTTGTTTCTACTTTAATTAGTCTAATTATAAATGTTTATCTTTAATTTTTATTTCATAGATTTAAGAATGTTAATCATACTGAAAGCCTTCTATACACATTTTATAAATATTTTAATAAACATTGCTGTACCTTCTTTTATTTTAAAATGGTGAATTTGGGATTGGCACATTTAAAAAATCTAAAGAGCTCTGTTTGCAGACATTGTGCAGGACATATTCTGCAGTTGTAGGTTCCAAATATTTTAGACAGTGAAAACTTGACCCAAACATTTGGTATCAACCGTTTGCATTTTTGGAGTGAGGACACAGATGAATGATTAGATATGCTAAATGATTCTGAAAAGAGATTAACTTGCAAAGCATATTGGGTTATAGTTGTTCTTTGTTGAAATCTTTTGTTCATGTTTAGTTCTTTTTTCCTTCTTTTTTTCCTTTTTTTCTTTCTTTTTTTTTTTTTTCTTTCTTTCTTTCTAGCCCCATATGCCATTTTCCTATTTCCTGCCTCATGACAGCAGGGAGCAGCTCTATTATCACCTTCACAGAGCTGTCTGCAAATGTGAGAGGCAATTCGATTTTGCTCAACCACAGGGAGAGTGGATTAGAAAAACTACAGAACATACAGAAATTGGCTAGGTGGTTACTGCTTTAAAATACTGCTGAGGTGTCTTGTTTGAGCATGTACGTCCATTGTAGTGTAGAATAATTGCTAAAATACAATCACAATACATTTATGGAATCCTTTTTATGAAGCTTTTACAAATAATTTTTGGAGCACTTAAAAATAAATATTAGCTTATCAGACCTGGAGTTTGATAGTATTGCAGATTACATTTACATCTGCTCACCAGCTCAGACAAACTAAATATGGCTGTTTAAACATGGAGTTTTTATCTGTCATGAATTTGAACACTTTCTGACATTATATTATTGTGATGAATAAAAATTGAGGTCTTTTCTAAATCATGATCCTATTAGATGTGATTTAGCTTTTTAGAGGTAGAAACTAGCCACAAAAACAATAATAATAGAAACTGATAATACTAGGCAGTTCTGAATGGATAACTTCTGAGGCTTGCTATATAACTATACTTCAATTTATTTACTTTCTTTTTTACTAAGTGTATTGTTATTTAACTGATATAGATAAAAGGAGTTGAAAATCTTTGACATTTGTTAGTTTTATGAATTAAAGTACAGTATAATATTTAAGTTTAATTCTCTGATAATTAAGATACCTTATAAAAAAGTAACCCATAAGTAACTCATTTAAGTAATAATTATTATTTTAGAAATATAATAGAATTATCTGATTAAATTCCCATGCCACAATATATACTACTAATAATTGAAGCTTAGTTTTAAACATAATTAGAATTCTGTTTTGTAGTTTTAGTGTGATTTTTAGGATACTTAACTCATGTGATGGTGGCTGCTTTGAAAAGGAAAATATAAACTTAAATACAGTGAAAGAAAGCATTTTCAAAATAGAATGTAAATAAATGAATATGTGTTTTGGTTATCTTGTTTATAGTATTTTAAATGGCAGTTTTAGTTTCCAAACCTAGTTTAGGTATTATATAACTGTGGAGTTTGCATTGTTTGTTTCTAATTAACCATGATTCAAAGAATGCATTTAATTAAAAAATATACTTGTATCACATGACTCTGTTGTCATGTGGTAAAGTGTAGTATTTAAAAATATATATCAAAAATTACTTTAGGAAATTACATGTATCGCTGTCTAGTTTTATATGTCATGAAAAAAATTATTTGGAAAAAATTTAGTATAAGCATCTATCACTGATGATTCGCATCACTTGTTGTACCTAATGAGATTCATACAATTATATCACCTCAAATAAGGATCCATTTTTTTGTCAATAATGTAACTTCATTTATAAGGTGTCTGAGTTTGGTTATAATTTATAGTTCTCTCAGTGTCTCAAAACTGAATTAAATTAGATGTTAGTAAGTCCATGGCCAGAGTGTTCTAGTTAAATCATTATACTTAAGAATATAAACTTACAAGAAAATGAAGAATAACATAGGACTCTCCCTTCCCCTTCCCTGCACATGATTTATCAAAGCTGTCAAAATATTTAGCAAGGCAATGATTAGATCAAGAGTTAAATGACAATCTATATATAAAGGATTTAAGTGGGTGTCTGTTCTTTTAATACCTCTTTCCTGTATATTTTTGTATTTTCATTTTTGTAAGTCCCAGTATTATCTCTGTTTTTTTGAGTGATTAGGTAAAAATGGATTCTTTCTTTGTAATCTCAATTGATTCAAACTGGTTGATTTCCTTTTATAGTGACTTGACTTTATCTTTATGGAATTATTGCTATGTGCCAGGTATTACGGCAATAATCATTTGAACTTGTCTCATTTATTCTTTTTGATAATTCTGAAAATAGGTTCTATTATTCCATTTGTCAATGAAAGGGTATAAAAATTTAGGGTCAAAAGATTACTTTGCCCAAAATCATACTATTGTGTATTAAGCAGCAGAACAAGGATACAAATCTAGGTCTATAAAATTTCAGAACTCAAGCTGTTTACTGGCTCTTTAATATTAGACAGTTATGAACAATGTAATTAGAATAACTCAGGAATGGAAAATGAGTACCATAGTCATTGCAGGGCCTTCTCTTAATTTACGTGTTTAGATATCATTCCCTTCAACATAAGTCAAGAGGAAGGAGCTGTAGTTTCTCAGAGTTCTCGAGAGTTCTGTGTACTATTTTTAGTAGGTATTATATATTAATTGATTTTCTCATATAGTATTTTTCTATTAATTAAAAACAGTTTAGACAGACTCATGTCTGTCAGCTTTTGTGACATCCCTAGGACCAAACATTGAGACCAACATAAAAAATAAAATGTACTATATGATAAAGAATCCATATCACTCTGTATATCACATAATCTTGGAAATGTTTAAAAATGATACAGGCGAAAAATCAATGATAATAACATTTGTAATTTAAATGGAGTGTAAGCTTATAGAAATTACCAGCGAGCTCCACTCAAAACTTACCAGTGAAATAGTTTTTAAGATTCTGTTTTAGTTTACTTGTAAAGAAAACACATATTAAAATATTTTAAACTTCAGTTCTCAAGTGGTATGGTGGCAACCTCTTGCTTAATGTTTTGTTATCTTGTATATTCAACCTACAGCTGGACTTAATCCAGCAACAAATTTAGAAGTAAATTCAACTTGTAATATGACTATACTTCTTCATTAAGGCAAAAAGAACAGTCACTTTGTGCAAAGTCATAAAACTAGCCTACAACCATGACTACTTTTGAGAACTAATTTTCTTGTCAGGATTCCTGTCAGTAAAATGTTCACATGTTACCTGCTAACTCCAAACAATCTTTGCGTCTGTTCTCTATTTTGAAAATACAATCACTAAAACCCCTTTATCTCAAATAAATCTTCACACTGGCTGGACTTTCTTGAAGATTTTTTATTTACTTTGATTGGAAATACTCAATGGGCTTCTGAAAATGTGGTGTTTAGTTTCAGATCAACTCATCATCAGTTATTTCTTAAGTACAGCTGATATGTCTGTATGCTAATGGGGATACAAATTAAATAAAAAATGGTCTTAGTCTTTTTGAGAAGATAAGTCATATATATTTAGTGTCACTAGTGAGCCAGATAACATTCTGCTAGTTATGTGCTGGTAATCCTACACTGCATACTGATATAATACAAATTATACTGGTACTGCTTTGTTTCTGTAACTAAGTATTAAATTGGTTGCTAGTGACAAATGATTCAACAAATACTTATTTAGAACCTTTTATGTGTCAATATGCAATAAAATAGTACTTGTATAGCAAACATAGTAAATGCAGATTAAAAGTAGGCAGAAATCAGTGTAGACTGCATAAAGTAAATGAAGTTTGGACTGAATTTTAAGGACATCACTCTGTTATTGTTGTCTTTTAATCAGCGTTTTACAGAAAAGGTAGGGCTCTGAAGAGTAACTACAAAATATAGGAGGAAAGAATTAGGGAATGTATGTTATAGGAGCTTACCTTTTATTTTCAGATATCTAGAAGGTCATGTCTTTTTCAAGGTAAGGGGGAAAATATTTTACTTATCCAAGAAATTTTGTATTCGAAAGTTTTAAGATGGTGACAATTTTAAACTACTCCACTAATAGTTTTGTTTTAGCATTTTCTTATTGCTATTAAAAATTGTATACCATAAAGGCTGGGCATAAAGTAAAGAGCACGGGCTTTGGGATCAGGCCTGTATTAGAATCCAATTTTTATCTCTTCTTTATAGCATGACCTTGAGCAACTTACCTAATCTTGAGCTTTCTCATCTATTAAACAGGGATTTTAGTAACTATCTCATAGTATTATATTATGAATATTATAAAGTGATATATGTAATCATTACAGTGCACATGCATATAGAAGGTGTGCAATAAATATCACTTTATTATTCTGAAGATTAAAATAATTGATACTTAACAGGAAAAACAACTAGCATATTTAAAAAAATAGAACGTGAGCATTTCTGAAAATGTTGTTAAGAACAAGTCTATAAATTAATTACTAACTTGCTCACTTTAGGAAGATGAAGGTAATAATTACAAAAGAAATGAAAACTTTCCCATTTATATTTTGTATGTTCAGACTAATTTAGGAACACTCTTCTGATTCAGCTGATTTTTTTATTGAGCACTTACTGTTTTTCCAACATATTTCTCTGGGGCATGCTGATGAAAAAGAAAATGAATATATTACTTTAAAATTCTGGCCTTTGAAATGATTGATGTGATTAAAACCATTTTGTGTTTCATTCACCTGTCTGTATGTTGTCTCTCTCACAAGATTGGAGCTTCTTTTAAGGGAGAAATGTTTCCATATCTTGGAATTGATGCAGTGTCTGCAAAAAGTAGTTTTTTTAAAATAAATGTATATAAGGTAAAATCAGGAATGAATGTTTCAGTGGTCAGCTAGCTGTTACCAATTCAGACTTTTAGCATATAAGAAAACTGCAACTAATTTTGTGAGGTTAAGTAATTTGTATACATTAGCGGTGATCACTTATTAAATGAGTGAAACATGAGATTGACAAGGTCAGTGAGCCAGTTTGTTCATAGACATTAACCTTGATGAATCCGAGCCTTTGGGTAATCAGAGTTAGAGTTCAAGTTTATCATGTCATTTGTCTTCCAAAGGTAGTGAAAGATATTTAGAATAGCTGTCATTCATAAGATTTTCTGTTGATCAGTATCCCATAAAGGTTAATTAGGGCTGAATAATTCTTATCTCAAATTGTATATATACACATACCTTTCCTTTGCCTAGTTTTTCAGACTGAAAGAGAAAAATAGAAAATAGGACACATAAAAATTCTATTTCCATTCCTAATATAGCTCTGTGAGCATACTCATCCAACTCTTGGAACAAGGTTAGTTACTATATTATCTTTTGTTTGTGTCCTGTTTTTTACTCCTAGTATCAATTTGAAGTTTTATAACACTCTTAGACAATCTGTGAGGATGTCTAAGAAAATATTTTAGGTGCTAATGTGCATGTACTATTCCTGATAGACTTAATAGTCTTAAATTATAACATTAATTTAGCTGATAAATCAGAAATTGTCAGCTAAGAATTTTAAAGCAATTTTATGTTTAAAATTCTAAGAAGCATAAATCTGATATAGAACTAACAGTTCTTAGTTTTGTTCTTTTAATTTAGAGCTTCTGTATTAGTAATATAATTTCTGAGCTAATTTATTATTGTTTAGTAATTGCTATGCATTTGAGTGATAGACATCTGCTTCAAATTAGTTTGAATTCAGCTGTTTCTGTAAAGATATAGGAAAACCTTTAAAACAATGTCCCATTATCTATAAGAATATTATTTATTGACTCTTTTGCCTCTTGAATGCTTTTCTTTCCCCAATCTAACGATCCCTGGTCATTCATTCAACAGACATTTATTGATCATTACTGTGTGCCAGGCATACAGTGGACACACAGGAGAGTAAGATCTACTCCCTGTCCTTAATGCCAGTGTTGTACCGGAAAATGGAAACTATGACTTTGTATAAAAGGCCTCTGCGTAGCCCATGTATATTAATTGTTTAAGATCATATTCAAATGATTTGACATTAACCCTTGTTAATTGTGAGGATGTTTCTGGGCCTGGGACTTAGTTTTGGCGGATTTAGTCTGTTGTTATCACTAATTTCCTGAAGAGGGTAGAATTGATTATGGTGGTGAATTTTCTTCTAAGTCATAGTTGATTATTATTCTAATGATCAGTAATTATTCTTAGACTAGTAGTAAGCTTTTCAGTAGATGCCCACTGCCACTTTTTACATGCCAAATAGCTTTTCTGTATACAGTTTTTATTCCTAATTAAACACAAGTCAGTGCTTTGTGATGTTTGAGTGTTTCATGAATTCAAAACTGAGCGGTGGTAAGGAAATGGGAAGTATATATTTTGTAAAGCTAGTGATTAAATTTTTATAGATAATGAATTTGTGGGGGCATTCAGT
Source organism: Aethalodelphis obliquidens (assembly GCF_003676395.1). Classification (NCBI taxonomy): domain Eukaryota; kingdom Metazoa; phylum Chordata; class Mammalia; order Artiodactyla; family Delphinidae; genus Aethalodelphis; species Aethalodelphis obliquidens. The sequence goes on along the minus strand of NW_020837946.1, from coordinate 69,820,569 downwards.
GGTAAAACTTTATATAAAACGGTAACCAAAGGGACTTCACTGGCTGCTTAGAGGTTAAGACTCCGTGCTTCCACTGCAGGGGGTGTGGGTTAGATCCCTGGTCAGGGAACTAAGATCCCATATGCAGCGCAGTGTGGCCCAAAAAACCCCCCAAAAAACGTAACCAAAAATGCTTTCTTGGAGCTTTTCATTTTAATAGATATTTATTCTGCACCATATTAGGTGCCCCAGGTACTCTGCTGGGGAATGGATATTCAGTGGTGAATAAGACACAAACCTTGCAGCAAAGTAACTGAATCTAAGAGTGATCTTTTCTTGCATTTGTGTTAGGATAACTGTTACAGCAAATAGCTTGGTGATGAAGAGTACTGGCTTTGGCATGCTGTGTATGTACAAATGATAGTGGTATCACTTACCTGGTTGTCATCTCATTTAATGTATTCAAGTCCTCGGAACCTCAGTTTCCTTATCCATAAATTGAGAATATTAATACCTACCTCTTGATTGTTGAGTATTAGACAATATAATTTCTATATGATATTTTAACAAGCCCAATAAAAATATGTAAAAGTGATAACATAGCAAAGTAATTGACCTTTGCATATTTTTCCTACAAAAAGGACTATATTTTTTGAGAGATGGCAGTCTGAAGGATATATTTGTATTTTTCTTTGAAGGTGATGTTAAAGCACAAGAAATGTATGTTAAGTCTTTTATTTCCCTTATCCCCTCCTTACTGCCTTTCTAACATGGGTGAGCCCTAGCCCTTAATCTCTAGAGCCTTTTATTCCTTTACTTTATGTGGGACTGTCAATAAGCATACCAATTGTGTTGCTTTCATTTGTCTACTAGAGGGGAATCTGAAGTCACTTGCTCATTTTATGTTGGCTTGACAGAGTAGCCACCAGATAGGATTGGTACTCTGAGTTGGTTATCTGACCAGTGACCCAGAGATGCTAGTATCTTGTAGCTCATTAATAGTCCCTGAAGAGTTCAGTTTTTAAGTTCACTGTTTATTCATCACCTATAATTCTAGAAATACCTATCATAGAGGAGTATCAAAATTCTAGGCATATTGTCATTTTTTAAAGAGATAATATTCAGTATAGCTGTTACATTTTTTCTTTATTTTATTTAGGAATTTTCCTAGGGAAATATGTCTTTAAACGTCTCTCCCTAATTTCCTGTTGGTATTTTCATATGCCAAATGTCTGTGGATACCAAATTTATAATTCTGATTTGATTTTGAGGGTGGCTTTTTTCTAACTTTAACATTGTATTGCAGTAGCAGTATTCTGCTTAGTTTACTGGTCAGGTTGAGTGCTACAAGAAGCAAACGCCAAAATGGGATTCAATCTGTCTGACCGTGTGAAGGAGAAAGAGAAAGTAGGATTGGGTAGGAAGAGCGTCAGACTGCAGCATGTTCCTAAGAAAGTTTCAGCCAGGCTGTTGGGGAGTCCTTGAGACAGTTGTCCTTTAGAAGAAGCCCTTATTTGGCAGGAATGGCTAGGTTTGTAGTACCCCTGCTGTGCTCAGACATTGGCTGGGAGTAGCCCAAGGGAGGTTTGACCTGGGGTGAACCCCCAGAGGATCCAAAAGTGTAGCATCTGGAGTTTGTGAGTCAGCTATGCTCTCTACAGTAGGTTCTATTGAAAGGAGATCTGAGCTAGGCAAGTCCATGAGCACCATAGTTAAAAACACTGAGAACTATAGTGGTAGGTACACACATATTATTTCATTTAATCTTATCATTAAATGGTGTCATTCATGAGCAAATGGAGACATTGAGAAGTTAAATAACAGTTATCTTAGCTCAATAACTAGCAAGTGTTAGAACCAGAATTCTAACTTAGGCAGGCTTCTGACTGCAGAGTGTCTTAAGCATTTAAATACCTATACCATACTGAGTACATGCATACACTGTAAAAATTTTGCTAAATTTATTTTATGACATAACTATATTCTTTTTAGAAAGTTTCATGAATCTAAAAATGTTTAATTACCTTTCACCATACTAGTTTTTAGAGATCGATTTGTTTTTATTAAAGTATATATATCCAAAACGGTGGCTTTACTGTTTGCATTTTGATGCATGTCTTCACTTGTCAAAAAAAGTACGTTATGCTAGTTATACTCCATCCCCTTTTCTCCCAATATATTGAAGTTGTACTACAGATCTCTAGCTACAATAAGCAATTCTCCAAGGATGAAGAAAGAAAATGTACATACACATAGGAATTTCTTTTCCAGAGCTAAAATTGACATTTTATAAATAATTTCCATGTTGCAAAGTTGAGACTAAGAAATCACAGCAATTCAGTGATATGCATTTGGCATGAGTCAGTTTTAGTTCTTAGTGCTTTTCATTGGAAATGGCATAAAAAGTAAGATTTCTTTGAATTTTTTATGCCGTGGGCTTACAAGAGACATAAGATGTTTTTCTCTTATAGATGCCTGGCAGTGCACGGCAGCAGAAGTAACGAACTGGTCACAAACCCCAGCAGTACTTCCCAGGTCACATGCACCCTTAATTTTTAAAGAATCTAGAAACAACCTAAGCAGTTGATAACAGGTCATTTCTGGGTGATAAAGGGTATTTGATTTCCACACCTAGCATTTTTATAGTCATTTAGAGACTTATTTATGCTGGTGGGTTTATATGTGTTTAAATATGTAACCTAACTGGTCACTGAATTGTAACTCTTTTCTTTTCTTGATGTTTGACATTGATTTTGAGGTCTGAATTTTTTTTTTCAAGCTTTTTTTCTTCCAGCTCATTTTATATATAAACACTTCCCATAGTCATTGACTTCAATATAAGGGCAGCTGGGAATGCCAAAGGCAGCTACTGTTAAACAAAAAAGGAGAGGGGGGTGGGGAGGGAGATAAATTATGAAGTACAGTATCTACTGCCAGAAGTGCTTGGGTATTTTTCTTTCAAACACCTTTGAATTAAATTAATTTTACAAGCTTTACTTAAAAATTAGTCTCCTTTGAATGTAAAAATTGGGAACCATACATTGGTGCTTTAGAAATTTAGTCTAGTCTTTCAGTGACCTAGCAGTTGATATGAAAACATGAATTTAAAAATAAATAGCATATTGGATAAACTGTACCATACTCATGAAAGAAGCCAAAAAATTATGGATTAAACTGAATTTGAAAATAATTACAGTTTTGTGTCCTAAACCAGATTCGTTGTTAAAATGAAATGATAGGTCTTTGACCCTTGGGTGTGCTTGGAATAAATGTGGAACACAGTATTGTTTTTAAAACTATTTTGCTTTTATAAGCTAAGACAGATGTACAAAAAAGATGCAGTTTTTATTTTGTATTGGCAGCTTCCAAATATTTAGTATCTATTTCCAAGAATTGCAATTAGTAAAGCAACCATGGTACTGAAATCTGCACATCCCACAAGCTAATTATATTTGCAAGGTCAGAGTGAATACATATTTTCAGAAAAATAAAGGGTTATATAAATATGTGTCTTCTACTTGGCTGTTGTATCACAGTTTGTTGATCTGGGGTATAATGTGTACAATTCACAAATTTGTCTGATAACAGAAAGTGGTGTGTGATTGTGTTTATTTTACTAACCAGTATATTCACAGCAATCACTTCCAAATATCTCTCCAGTAAAGATGTGTTAATTACAAAACAGACAAGGTCTTCTATTATATTAAAGCTACTAACAAGAAGACAGCAGGAATCACACATGTAAATAGCATCATCAACCCCTATTTTAGTCCTCTGTTTTGATCTGTGAGTTGCGCATAGACCAAAGGTGCTATTAAAGACTGAGTGTATGAAATAGGCAGCATTATATGAACAAAATTTATTCAACAAGAAAACAGACCTTTAACATGAATTTAACAAGCCTGAGAAATTATAAACTATCATATGCTGCAGATTCATGCAGTGATAATAAACAAAAAAGGAAAGTAAGAGGTTTCCCTAAGCTAGCCAAACTGCTAATGGTTTTGTTATAAGCTGTCTACTGTTGCAGTGACCTCTGAAAAGTCTCAAGGCACTTGTACCAGAAAAAATTAAATGGTCAGGCCGGTGAATGGAGATTCAATGTGGTGCGTAGGACTGCAGCATGGAAAGGAATTATAAAAGTCTAGCTTCATATTCCTGAAAATGTTTGTCATACTTTAGCTTGGAAGTTTTTGTTAGTACATATTAAGGGGTAGTTTTTGTGCAAAGTTTTTTGGCTAAATTACTTTTTGGATTTATAACCTTATAAGACATAAGCTGAACTGGTTTAATGTATATATACTTTAAAACAAACCATTTAGAAAATTCATATAGCCCCCAAAAATGAATTTTTCCCCTGCCCCCCTCCCATAACTTAATTAATCCTTGGGGGTTCTTTGTTCAGTCTATTGTACCTAAGATTTCTCTTCTCATCCATGGAGTGACCACTTTGCTGTCATTCTGTTGCATCGTGCTGTAAATACATAAACATGGAGAAACGCCATCAGCCTATACACACCTCCAAGTGCTCACCAAGGCTTTTTCTTGAATCTTACTATGGCATAATTAACACCTTCTTCACCCATTGCTCATTAGTGCACTGGACATTAAGGAGTCTATTTTGATAGGTTGCTCTAAAGGAGAAACCCACTTATTCTCACAGCACAAAAAGCAATTATAAAATTGTATAGAAATTAAAATGTAGACTATATTGCCATATTTATATTTTTATTGTGTACTAAATCTAATTTTGGTCTGCAGGTTGTTGAACATGTTAGTTTCCTTAAGACAGTTGCTATAGTGATGGCAGCAAATTCCTTTAATCTTGGTGTAAAGTGTTCATTTTCTATTGGCTTTCATATTGCTACTCAGAAATCGTCATTCTAAACATTTCATTTCATTTAGGCCATCATTTACTAGTTGAACAGTATATTAAATCCTTGAATTTTTCTCTTAATTTTAAATAGAATTAAAATTTCTAAATTTCAGACTGTTTTTAATTGATCATGATATCTCTTTAGCTGGTATTTTTATTTCCCTTTTATGAAGTTTCACACCTGTTTATAATATTCCAGAGAAATATTACAGAGATTTTTTTCTTGTGTAAAATAGCTGGTCTCCTGTTCTAGTTTGGAAGCATTCAGTATAAAAAAGATATTTTGTGATATATTGTGGAATTTTCATAGTTTTTAGAAGTGTTCTTTTTCTACAAATGATACAGAAATCTTTAAATGGAATCCAAGTATTCTAAAAACAACTGGACCAAAATGATGCTTTGCTCTTAAATATTTACTGCTATTGGTTAGGGAAGCAATTCTTAATTTTGTATTTATTTAAGTTGTACATCTGTCTATCAAAATGGTCTCTTTTCCCTTCTTTAGCCTACATTTTATCTTATTTTTATGTGCTTTTTAGTAGAAAATTTTACTTCTATATGTTTTTAAACAGTTGTTTGAAATTATTTATGATAATATCTGATTAAAGCATGTTTGATAGTAGTACTTATTACTTTATGAAAATGATTAGAAAAAAGTTTAAGTATAAGCAAGAGGTATAAACCTAGGCCATATTTATTTATACATAATTGTGAAAGTTAAGTCTGGATTATAGTTACTGTATAAAAAGAAAAAAGTTTTCACAAACTATTAAATCATGCATGTTCTGGGGATACTTGGTTTTATTTTAAGGCAAGAGGAATCTTTGGGGAAATTCAAACTGTTAGAAATAAAAGCAAAATTCAAAGTTTCGGGGCGGCGGGGGGGGGAATTGCCGGAGTAGATGGAGGCCTTAGATTGAGTCACTTGTCATAGTGCTTTGGTGTAAGTTTGTATTCATTAGTACCGTTGACCCTTCACGGCAGCTTTTTAGAAAGGGTGATTTTTCCTTTCTTTCTTTCTTTAAATCTTATTCTTTAGCATATAGCATTTAGTAATACTTACTACAGATTTTTCAGACTTGATTAGATTCCAGTTGGTTTATTTTGGAAATAAATTTTTTTTAATCCCTTAGTATCCTCAAACTATAATTATACAAATGAGAAACAGTCTAGTAGACAATAGATTTTAAAACATTGATAAATCTCAGTTGTTTCGCACTTTTAAAGGCAAATCTAGAAATAACTGTATTACCCTGCTTTAAGATATTTTTATGTGAAGAATGTATTGAGTTTATTCTCTAGGTAATTGATTTACATTCCCTGGAAGAGGCATCTGTCTTAAGATCCCCAGTTCTTTACATAAAACTTAACAACATTAAAAAGCTTTAACAAGTTCTTTCAAATCCATGATAATGAACAGAGAAAAGCATTCGGATAGTATGTGGTTCTTGTTCAATCTCTTAATATATGAGCTAAAAGATGATTTGTATCATGTAAGAATTTGAAGTGTTTCTCTACAGAAATATTGAGTACACCTAGGAAAAAGAGGATACCTATTGTTATTTCTTTACTATGAACTTAGGGCTGTATCATTCTATACCACGTTCCTGGCTTAAAGCACGGATGACCTTGGTTTTCTTGTATTGTGCCTCGTATTCTTGACAGTGGCTTGGACATTTAAGGCCATCAGACAAGGTACAAAGTCTTTTATAGTCACAAGAAGTAAAAGGTATCTGACTAGAAGAGAATACGTGGAGCAAGTGCCTTGCTGGTTGTAATTTTGTTGTCATTTCAAGTACTGTGGTAGTATAATTGATGTGACAGGGCTGGGCTTTAGATGTGGTCCCTTAGCTTGTGCTCACTTTCAGTTTTAGTTTCTCTTTGTCATTCATTTTGATTAGGTAAAATTTAGGTGACAGACATATGCGCACCAATGAAGGCTGTTTGGTGTAAGTTTAGTAATGACGTATTTCAATAATAAAGATGCAAAGTTAATATTTTCCTTTACTGCTTCATGAAAATTGCAATAATTGGTGTCACCTTACATTACAAGATAGAGGGTGGTGTGCTGATGGTGCAGTCAGCAGGAGGTTCTTTTTTATTAATATTATAATTAAATGATTTTCTGGAAATAGGCCAGAAACAGATGCAAGTTGATCATGCCTTGTCCAGTGTTGCTTGGCACCATCACTTGCTTTTTAAAAAAGAGATGACCTGACACCTTGTTTTTACAGGTTGTTATTGATGCCTTCAGATTGATCAATGCTAATATGATGGTCTTAGGACATGAACCAAGACAAACAACCTCAAATCTGGGTCACCTAAACAAGCCATCTATCCAGGTAATACCTGTATTTGATAATGTGTTAAAACTGTTTTACATTTTAAAAGCCTGTTATAAATGACCATTTTAAGATCCAGTACTTAGCATTTTAATTTGTTTTGCAATTAATTTTTCTTGTGCTTTAAAAGGAGATTATGGAAATAGTGTTGCAAAAGTTAGATTTGCTCACATATAAGTCTGCTTTCAGTGAAGTCTTTAAACTTTCCTAACATAGTTTGAGGACACCCTTTTGGGGGGCATAGTAGAGCCTTAATCTTGAGAGTACCTTACAGCTTTGCACGGTTAACACTGTAGTAAAGGACTGATAGGGGTTTTAGGTGGAGTGCGTTAGGTATCATGGTATCATTATTGGTTTGGTTAGTAGACATTTCTTATAGTAGTAAATAATGGTAAATTATTGTATACTTTAAGAGGTCCCCAGAAGCAGTTCCTAAATAGTACTTAAATATTTTTACCTTTTTCTTTTTTCTTTTTTTGCCTTAATCCCTACTTTTAAAACAAATCATATAAAACACAACTACATATTTCTTTTGATTAGAGTTTATATCTTGTTCTTTCTAGTGATGTCAACCACCATTATTACAGTTATTCAGACACTTAATATCCTCCTGAGTGATTAATGTTTTCTTTGTATCATCCACATGCTTCATTGTTTTTACACAGATCTTTATTGTCTGCAAAAATTATTTTAAATGTGTTTTTAAATGCACCACAACCTGTGTCTATATAGTTAATTGCTTCTCTGAAGATTAATTAAAAGGACAGAAATACTGTGTTTGGTTAAATAGAACACATAGGACAGAGACATTATAGTAGCTATTGCTGCTCCCCTTCTGAAACCTTGCTCTGTCATATGATTGTCTCTGGGGAGTTGTGGTTTTGACAGTTAAACTAAGCTTGGTTATACTTTGATAACTTTATACTTTTAGATGCTTACTTTTTCAGCAGTCACTCATCTGAAATCTTCATCAAAGTGAAAAAGTTCTTTCAAAGGATTGAGGTGTGTTCCTTTTGAAAAAATTACTTAGAAGCCAGGGAAAACTGCAAAGTATAGTGAGTACGATGAAATAAGCTACTAGTGTTTTTGATTGGGTACAGACAAGCCCATACTTGCATGTTCCAAGAGAATATATTATTGGACCTGTTTAGCCTGTGATAATGACCTTTCTTATAACCCCCATAGCATCATACTGCTTCATTATTTTTTTGCAAATATTATTTTTTTTGTTAAGTAGCATCTCACAGTCTAAGATCATTGTGATTACTGCATGGTGTGTTTCTGCCAGAAGTTTTTACTAATTGCAAGTCAACAGCCACCTGTTGCAGATTTCATCTTTTAAATTTAAACACTGGTTTTTAACCTTAAAATTTGAGTTAATTAAATAATTAAAATCTGTTTCTTTCTACATCAGTCCAGTTTGTATTTTTACCTTATAGTCTGTAATTTAAGGTGAACCTTATGAAGCAGGTTCCAAACCAAAGTTAAAAGGACCTGTGTATATAACAGCTACAGCGTCATTGTTTTCCATTTCATTTTAGTTTGTTTTGGCTTCCAATTAAAATGTATATATATTTATTTCACAGTTTTTATAGCGTCCATCAGGAAAACATCTATCTGGGTGCTTTACAGTTTTGAGACAATTCCAATACTGAAACACTCAAATGGGATCAAGCCAAAAAGTAACGGAACAAAGGCACACCTTAAAACAATTTCTTAGTTTTCTAAGACAAGCTAGAAAGAAAGCATCCCAGAAGAACTTGAAGTGAATGGTGATATTCATAATAGAGTTTTAAGATGTGTTAGCAGAATCTTTACCTCAGGGATCAGAAGCCTTTCAGAAAGGCCGTGCCTTTTATTTTGAAGGAAAGTTAGTTTGTATTTAGAGGGATCTTATTCCTAAACCAGCTTATTACTGGTAGGAATAGGAACCTAACAGGTACCATCAGCACTCATGTGGGTGGTTACTAATGCTTTTCTAACACTGATTTTTTTTTACTATCATACTTAAAGTAGGGGGGGAAATATTAGGGTTATACTGTAGACTACTATTTAATATATTGAGGAAAGTTCAAAATATGTTAAGAAAAAGATTATAAAATCACATATGCAAGTTCTCCTTTTTGAAAATATATATTTTATAAACTGTGCCTATATATTTACAATATGATATTAGTATTGATTACCTTTAGGTTGTAGGGTTATTGAATTTTTTTTCTTGTTTTTCCTTCTCTATATTTCTTAAACTTTCTACAATGAAACATATATTGCTTTTAGAAAATGTTATTTTTAAAGCACTAATAGCAATGTTGAAGTATCTGCCACAAGACAAAGCTAATAGACAAAGTTTATGTGAACTTTCATGTTTTAAATGAGAGGTCATTAATAATCCTGATAGAGAGGGAAGAGTATAATGCCTGTACTGTAGACTTTTCTATTAATATATGTGACTTTGTATTATTTTGTTCTTGGAACATTTGACCATTATTGTCAAATGTATAGAATTGAGAGTTAGCAAGCATTTATTTTAGTAACTAAAAATGTAAAACTATTCCACTAAAAATTGTTCAACAACATTTCAGATGCTTAAGGGCCACAGTGTATATGAAGACAGGTTGTCAACTGAATGGAAATTTAGTAGCTGTTGATGCATAGATGCATTATACTAGGGTTATGAACCTCTAAGTGTAGCCCTGAGTACAACTGCATTGTCTAACACAGTTAAACTATTTGAAAAACATTGTTTTCGGTAGTTGTTAAACAGTTATAAAATAGTTGTACTAGAAGGAACCATTGTGATGATTTTGTAGGTGAGGAAACTGAGGCCCAGCAAGTTTGTGATTTGCCTAGCTTATCCACTGAGTTACTGTAGGAACTAGTACATAACCAGAGCTCCTCATTCTTTTATACTATATTTGGAAGTTTCATTAATTCATTAATTTTGGCATAGATAATGTATATATACAGCTCAAAATTCAAAAGGTATGAAAAGGTATTTAGCAAAAATTCTTGTCTTCTTTTGCCATTTGTGACCCAGTTCTCCACCCTAAAGGGAACAAAGCACATGTTTTGTTTCTTTCCAGAGCTATTATATTTATATAAAGAAAGATTCATTTTAAAGTATGATTTACTGGATTATATTTAGTACCACATTTTCAGTTTATCAATGTAAAATAATTTAAGGCAAACATATATCTTTAGATCTAAGTAAATATGCCTTTTTTAAGAGCATGAAACTTTTTTAACCTATCAAGAACCTATAAATAGGTTATTACATAGTTCATAAGCTGTGTATTTTATAATATGCCTGCTTTTCCACAGTAGTGAGCAAATGGAGTTATAACTTCTAACCTCTTCTCAGTAGTCTGGACAATGCCAGTGAAGTATTATTTCACCGTAATGATTATTTGTATGCTTTTCTTTGAATTTGTCATACCAACAAAATTATAAAGCTCTACTCTAAAGATTAGCTTAAAGAAACATAGAAATAACCTGGAAGTTAATCATTGGGATCTCAAAACTCTGCTTTGTCTAGTTCCTCCTCCAAGCCACTCTTTGTCTAGAATAAATAGCATCTTAGACTGATAGTACCAACCTAGGAAGAACTTCCTACTTTGAAAGGTTGGCAGCCTTTGAGCAAAGAAAACAAGGGTCAGGATATCCAAGAAGCAAATAAGCTAAGTCCTGTTAGTAATTCCAAAAAGTATTGTCCCAGAAACAGTGCTCTAAAAGGTGGCTAGCTTCCCAGGTCAGTCACTGAAATATTATTTAGCCCACAATATAAACACTATAGAATAGAACCATGCTTTTTAACAGTGCTTCTATGAGAAACTGTTGCAGATTTCAAATAATTAATGAATGAGCTTCAGGACAATATCCTGTTTTAATGAAGAATTGCCTAAATTTTCCTAAATGCATCATATGTTTGTTAGGTGTAAATTTAAAAGTTAAGTATTGATGTTTTGAGAAATTTCCTGATTATGTAACTTCTTTGTCTGCCTGACATACTATGGCATTTGCTAGTATGTTATGTTTAATTTGCAATTTGACCCTGTCAAAAGGCTAGTCTCCCCCTTGGTAAAGCTAATCTTATATTTGGTGTATGCTGTCACAACTTGTAATTCAATGTCAACTAGAATGGGGAATTTGAGAGAATTTGTTTTTCACTGAGCTAAATAAAAGAGCCTGTGCCTTTGGGTTTATATGGAAGGAGGACTGTACATGGCCAGTTTACCTGTGATTTGGGATGAATGTACTTGGGGGCACACAGCAAGTGAGTAAGTGAAATTGGGAAATGGCTTGAGGATATCATTTGATTTAAATTTATATTTGTTTTATTATTGTCCCTGCTAATCTTTCATGCTGCCTGTTAGTTGTACTACTTTCATCTAAATAATGTAATTGAAAATCAAGTAGGTAGTGCCTTCAAGTTCCAAACTGTATATTTCAGCAGTACAGTTAATCTCCAAAATGTGGACCTATCTGTGTGCCCATTTGTCTGACTTCTGTATCTCTTGGCCATACCTGTTATTAGCTTTATGGCCACTATATAGAATTATATAGTTGAAGCACTGCATAAAGGTGATTGGATGAGAGGGCAGTTGGCACCTGAAATCTAGCCTAAACTTTGCTCTCCAGTCAGGCTGAGTTTGCTTGGAGCACTGGGCACCTTTTTCTAATTCTTCCACCCAGAGGATGCACTTCCTAATTTGCATAAAGGTGAGTACAGATTAAGGGAGGCACTGATTAGCTCCACTTTTTGATTCACACAGTACAGCATATCTAGGCACTGAAATTGAATTCACTATTCCTGATTATTATTGAAATGAATAAGGATTTAATAGATACTCCTAGTACTTTAATTTCATACAGCAACCATTTTATTATAGCAGATGTTAGGAATATAAGAATGGATTGTTGGGCTTCCCTGGTGGCGCAGTGGTTGAGAGTCCGCCTGCCGATGCAGGGGACACGGGTTCATTCCCCAATCCGGGAAGATCCCACATGCCGCGGAGCAGCTAGGCCCGTGAGCCATGGCCGTGGGGCCTGTGCTCCACAACAGGAGAGGCAACAGCAGTGAGAGGCCCGTGTACCACACACACAAAAAAAAACAAAAACAAAACTAAACTAAAAAGAATGGATTGTTATAGTACATACCTAAAACGGGTTAGTATTTGGTAGGGCGATTTTTGCTAGCAAAGTTTAAAAATAAGACTATGCTTTGTTTTCATTCTGATCCCTGAAGTACAAAGACTTAATTTAAGAATTTCCTAAGATACATTGTAGCATAGTATGATAGAAAAAAACATGGGCTTTGGAGTCAGAAAAACTTGGGTTCAAATCCCAGCTTTGCATTTTATTAGGTATAAACTAGGACAAATTGAGATTTGTGTCTTATTTCCTCATCTGTCAAAATACAAATGGAACCAGCCTACCTTACTGGGTTGTTGTGAAGATTAGAAGACTTATTGTGTAAAGCAGGTGCAGGTGCTCATCAAATGTTTCCTTTCCACCCCTTCTTCTACCTCAACACCTTAAGACTACATTGTAAAAATCCAGTTATTAGTGTGGTGGTTGTTTTAGTTAGCTTTATCTTTAGATTCCTGAGAGTTAACCCCAAAGCCCTTTTTGTTTTTGTACTTGAAGATATGTCCAGGGTGTATTTCTGTACTTTAATGTCTTAGAAGGCTGACAGAGGGGTCCACAGAAACTGTTTTGGACCTCATTTGAACCTATGTAGCTAGAGTTAGACATTTGTGCAGCTGTGAATGGATTACAGCACATGCAGGATTATTGTTTCTTAATAAAGCCATGCCATTAGCTTCAGTTTTTATGATGATTTGAGTGTTTGTCTTGGTGATCAAGTACAGTGGAAAAATTTCTGCTTAGTGAGGTTGCCTGAGACTGGACCTACTAAAAAACAAACTCCATTTCGTTAATTTGGAGACATATGCAGACACAGTTATTTTTTTATTTTATTTTTTTTTTGCGGTATGCAGACCTCTCACTGTTGTGGCCTCTCCCGTTGCGGAGCACAGGCTCCGGATGCGCAGGCTCAGCGGCCATGGCCCACGGGCCCAGCCGCTCTGCAGCATGTGGGATCCTCCCAGACCAGGGCACAAACCCGTGTCCCCTGCATCGGCAGGCGGACCCTCAACCACTGCGCCACTGGGGAAGCCCAGACACAGTTATTTTTAATATGTTAGAACTGAATTAAGAAAAATGGAAACTCCAGATTAATGTTGTGGGTGAAGGAATAATTATATTATTATGTCTTTTTAGGCTTTTCTTTTGAAATAAGAAAGATCCCCCTATGTAGATAATCATAAAATCAGACTTAATAAATTATGTATTATTTATAAATTATGAATAATTATAGGTTAGATTATGATGAGGTCAAATCATATCTCTGACTCTGAGCAAGGCTACTAAAACTGTTGAATTTGTGCGGCTCTATGTCATGTTTTAAAGAATGTGTGCCCTGTACCTCTAAACCTCACTTCTAAACTCGTAGCTGAGAGAAAAAGTTTAATATTTACTTAGGATAAAAAGCTATTTTTAGAAGATGGTAAAGGTATTGTCTACAGGATATGTCAACAGTTTCAAACAGTTGTATTTATTTTATTAGATGAAAAATACTAATTTGTCCTTCTAATCATTTATCTATATAGGCGTTAATTCATGGACTAAACAGACATTATTACTCCATTACTATTAACTATCGGAAAAATGAACTGGAACAGAAGGTAAGCTTAAATTTTTATCTTAGAGGCAGAAAAAAATCTATTTCAAACAATTTAAACTATTACCTGGTATATTTGAATTTAAATTGTTGACCTCTTTCATTGATGCGTTCAAATATTTTTTCATTCCTGATGAACTGTAGCATAAAATAAAGGAATATTTTATTGGACAAATTGAGAGACATTTTACCTTATTGGTAGGCGCTAAAACAGGAGAGGAAGTAGGAAACAAACATTCCAGTTTGGTTTTATGATGAATTATAAAAATCTTTCTTCTAGTTCTGCGATTTTTCTGATTAATTTATCTTCTCCAATAAAATGGTCTTTTGTTACTAAATTGCTAAATAAATAGCTTTCCAGATTTGAAAGGAATAAATTAGATTGTAATTGTGTAGTGCTTTTTAAAAAAGTACCATGGTTACTTAGGATAAACTAAAGGTGAGTCAAAAGGGAAATGCATTTTAAGGGTTTTCAGATATTTAGATCTAAATTTTTATACCTTTTTATAGTAATCAAATTTGATGACTTTAAAAATTACCTAGCGTCTTGGTAGATTAGCATTCTTTAGTTTCTACTGTTTTAGGATTACCTCAAGAACAGTTTTTCTCTCAACTAATTGGAAATATTTAAGTCTGCCTACTGCTTTTTGAAATTACAATCTGAACTGCTTTTTTTCTTTATTATTACAATTAGTCATCCTCCAAATAAGCTTCTTGTATTTCTCTCTGAGAAAGACTTAAAAAATTTGAAAGAACATGAGTACTGTTGACAGCCCCTAAGTTTTGATTTCTACATGCACGCTGAAGTCCAAACATAAGTAATCAGTAGTAAACAAGACCTTTCTTACTAGTTGAAAGTGTTCCCCACAAAGTCACCCTAGAAGGGATTCTAGTGATGGTGTATGGGAGTGGAGTTAGAGGGCTCTCCATACTACTCCCTCTTTCAACCAGATCATCTCCCTTTTCAGTCTTATTTATATATTGTGGGCAGAATGTGCTGTATAAGATTTTCTGAAGTTTGATAAACAATTGTTTTAAAAGTTCAAAGCCACCAGTAAACTCACTCAAAGGTCCTAGGTGCTTGAGCATGACTTTGAGTGAGGGGCTGCAGGGGACCAGTTCTTCCTTGACCTGAGGGGAGACACAGAGCCATAGTTCTTCCTTCTGCTTGCTTTTGTCCCAAAGTTCATATCACCTGTGGTAGATTTAGTTGATAGCTTGAAGTACATTTTCAACACTTATTTTAATTTTATGTAGAATAGGTACAGGCTGTGGGATAAAAGGGTACCACTCAGACATAAACTGAAAAATTCATTCAGATATATAAATATTTTATCAGTCTGACACCCAGCTATTTGGAAATATCCATCTAATTACATCAAATTTTCTTTCTCTTTTTTTCCTTTATGGTACCCCATAAACTTAGCCACCATCCTTGGTATAAAAAACACACATATAAATACTTACATAAATTAATTAATATTTTGTTTATGTTCCTAGTATAGCTCAGTTCAGGTGCTTTCTTGATACTCAAAGCCCTGCCTTTACTCTTATCTCACCAACCTGTATACTTAACTCCAAGTGTTACCTGAGGGGCCCAATCCAATCTTTGTCCAGGCATGGTAGAATTATTCTCCTGCTCTGTGGGAACTTTCTTTGTTTGCTTCTGAAGTGTAGAAAAATCCAATTCTCAACACTTAATTATAGGTAGTTTTATAGCATAGGTAGTTGCAGCTGCACCAAAATTTCTTGAGGATGTATTTTCTAAAACACTGTCACTGGCGAAGATGGGAAGCAATCCAAGAAATTCGGGTTACATGTGCAGGAATTTTCCAGTTTTTTTCCAAACTACTCTTGCTTCCATGGGCCCTAGGAGGGGCATGGAGGAATACGGATCTTTTGTGTCTTGAAAATTTTCATAGGTGATTTTGACATATAGCTTATTCTCTAGCATAAGGAAAACTTTGTACCACTTTTAGCTGCAAACCTCTAAACAAATAATTGTTCTAAACTAAACTCATACACTTCCGACTATGTCTTTAGATCCTCATAGCTTGTGGATCTTACTTAAAGTATACTGGTTCTCATAGCAAAAGAACAATAGTCATTCTGTAGGTACCGTTTTTTTTTTCACATTGCATAATTTTATCAATCGTTTAGAAAACTCTTCTTATTCAATGATTATCCTCAACTGAAGGACATTATAGAGTAGGACTTTTAAGAAAAACTGTCTTAAGACTCTGAACTTGAAAACTTACGAACTTCGAAGAATACGTATTCAGAATTAGGAGTCCAGTTTGAGAAATAATGAACTAAAGTGTTTAGTTCCATGATCACTACTAATAGGGTCTGATCCCAGTTTGCTGATGTGATTGCAAAGTGGATGGATCTGTGATTTCCTTCCCAGTTTTACGACTTTTCATTCTGGTATAAAGAAGTTCAAAAATTTTAAATTATAGATGGAATATTAGAATTTGAAGAAAATTTAAAGATTATCTAATACAAGCCTTCAGTTCATAGATATGTAAACAGGGACTCAGAAAGATTGACACAGTCATTCAGTAAATGGAGGCATTTACCTCCTTATCTCGGCATTTGAGAGCAGGGCTATATGAACTATTAGAAATCCTGTGTGTAACATAGTAGTTTCATTCATTCAACATATGCTTATTTAGTATTTGCTATGATTAGATTATGATCTAGATTCTAGAATCTAGACCTTGGTAATCTTGAAATAAACAGAGCAGAGTCCTTGCCTTGATTTCTCTTTAATGGGAGAGAAATGCACTAAACAAGAAAACAAAAATTTCAGCTGTTTATAGTGTTATAAAAATAATAAAGCAAGTTAAGGAAAGAAAGATGTTTAGATAGTATGGGGTGGCTTTATTATATAGTGGTGAGGAATGGCAGCTATATCTAAGGAAGTGAGAAGTGTAAGCCATAGAAAGATAAGAAAAATAGCCTTTGAGGCAAAGGGACAGCAAATGCAAAGGCCATGAGTTGGAGTATTCCTTAGATTTTATTAATATAAATTTAGAAGGATACTTATTAGAGTTTATTTAAATTAATAAAATTAAACTTAAATTCACTAATTCCAAAAGTTGTTTGTAAAGTTGTTTCTCAAGACAAATAAAGGAAATTTTCTCAATACAGGAAAATAATTAATTTTTCTTTATATTTTTTAGATGTTGTTAAATTTGCATAAGAAGAGTTGGATGGAAGGTTTGACACTTCAGGACTACAGTGAACACTGTAAACACAATGAATCAGTGGTAAAAGAGATGTTGGAATTAGCCAAAAATTACAATAAGGTAAAAACTTACTTTCAACATTTATTTCTTATAATCTTTAGAATATATATGATTAGATATCAGGCATTGTATAAATATAAATAGTTAAGAGTAGAATGGCCTATTTTGTAGACCAGATAGTAAATATTTTAGGCTTTATAAGCCATCCAGTCTGTTGCAACTACTCAACCCTGCTGTTATAGTGTAAAAGTAGCCACAGACACTACGTAAAGGGATGAGTGAGGCTATGTCCTAGTAAAACATTATTTACTAAAACAGGCAGTTGGCTAGATTTGACCCGTGGCTTATAGTTTGCCAACCCCTGTTGTAAATAGCTTTACAATTGAAATCTCTTCATTATTCAGAGGACTTTTTCTTGGAAGGGAAGGAGGAACAAGGAGATGTGAACAACAACAGCATTTAATACTTGATAACATATAACTTATTTTATGAACTTCTCTGTTTTTCATTTAATACGTATTTATTGAAAACCTGCTATGTGCCAGGTGCTGGGGATATGGTAAAAAAATAAGACCTATCCTCATGGAATTTATTTTCTGGTAGGGGAAGCAGAAAGTAAACAAATAAACACAACATAATACATTGTAATTAGTGCTGTGAAGACAATAAACAGGATGATGTAAAGAGTAGCAAAGGGAGACCACTTCATATGAGGATGTAAAAAAGTTACATTTTTCACAATCTCCTGAAAATATTTATTGTATGCTAAAGTATATGTGGCCATGATAACATTTTGTTTATAGATTTATGTTCTTTTACAATTCTGAAATTAAGAGAATACTTGACCAAGACTAAAATGTATCTTCTGTATTGTATCAGTTTCCTAGCATTGCAATCACAAACTACCATATAATGGGTGACTTAAAACAACAAATTTATTCCCTCACAATTCTGAAGCTAGAAGTCCAAAATCAAGGTACTGATAGGGCCATGCCCCCTGTGAAGCTTCTAGTGGGGAGCATCCTTCTTTTTTTTTCTAGCTTCTCTTGGTCCCCAGGCATTCCTTGGCTTGTGGCAGCATAACTCTAATCTCTAACCAGGGTTATGACTTCAATGTATCCTTTTAGGGGGGACATGATTCAACTCATAACATGTATTTTTCAACTTTTTTGACCAAAACCCATATAAAGAATAGATTTTACATTTGACCCAGTACCTGCAAATGTATATGTATGTGTGTATATATATTGCAACAAAAGTTTTATGAAGCAATATTTACCCTTATTACAAGTGGTTATATTCTATTTTCTTTCTCATTTGACTCAATTTCATACTGTTTCAGTTATATACATACATATTATATACATCGACATATAGTTTGCAACCTATTAATGGGTTGAAAACCTGCAATTTGTAAAACATATACATACTATACAGTGTTATGCTTACAGATACTTATCAAATATCTTCTGTACAATTTGCAGTGGAAAACAGGGATCCTTCCTTCATTTTTAGGAAAACAGGGGCATTAAGAAAAGTTCATAACCAGAGTACTTGACCAAAATTCGTGTGTTTGATAACACCTTAGTATTCAGATTGTCCACAGACCAGCTGCATCAGTATCACTTGGGATCTTGTTAGAAATGCAGGTGTTTGACCTGCTAAATCAGAATCAACATTTTAACAAGATTTCCAAGAGATTTGTATACTCATTCAAGTTAGAAGTTAGAGAACACTGCCATAGAGAAGTCCATGTGAAGTCCTGTAGAAGTTCAAAGGCTTTTGCTTTCAGCTGGTACAGACCCAGGATGATGTCTTTAGAGAATAACATTTGAACTGGACCTTAAAGCATGAATAAGATTTGGACGTACAAAGGAATGTTACCCTAGGCCAACTGAACATCATGAGCAAGACTAGGAGACAGAAAAGCAAGGGCATCTTTAGGAAACTGTGTTTGGCTAGAGTACATGAGAAGGGTGTACATAAAAGGGTGAATAGTGGGGAATAAAGATTTTTAAAGTTACTGAAGTCAAGTAACAGAGTTTGGAGAATCATGATAGAGTTATTTTTGATCAGGGGCATGGTATACCCAGAACCTGACTTTAGAAACATAATTTGACAAGGCTATAGAAGAAAGAGTGTTGTAAGAGGAGATTTGAAATGGAGATTCTATATTTAGGAGGAGCTTGCTATTACCCAAACAAAAGGTACTAAGTGTGTGAATTACTATAGTGGCAGTGGGAAGGGAGGTATCAATAGACTAATAAAATAAAACATGGTGCCAGTTGGATAGATAAAGTAAAAGAAGAAGGAATCAAAGATGAGTTAAATGTCTCCTGCCTAGGTGACCAGAAGTATGTTGGTACCATTAACATTTCCAATTTAAGTAGAAGTAGAAAGATTGAGAAAGAAGATAAAGAGATTAAACAAGCAGGGAATTCCCTGGCGGTCCAGTGGTTAGGACTCTGCACTTGCACTGCCGAGGGTGCAGGTTCAACCCCTGGTCAGGGTACTAAGATCCCACAAATCATGGCTCGGCCAAAAAAAAAAAAAAAAGTTTAAACAAGCAGTTTACTATGTGGGACTAAAAATTAATGGTGGGGGCTAGAGCTTTTGGAGACAGTTAAAGTTGATATTGGTTGGCACACACCAAAAAAGTAATATTTTACTTTTTAAATTAAACACATCTTACAAAATAAATATTAACCAAGGGACGGTGTATAAGATTTGCCAAGTGTTAACAACAACAAGTGAGAGAATTGAGCTTTGAAAAAATGTTGATGGGCCCATACAAGCTAAATTCCAGCAGAATTAGGTTTGGCTTTGAAGAGCATGCCCTGATTTATATGTAGTGTTCCAGCTGGAAATTCCCATTGCTTCTAGATTGTAGGGAAAATATATATATATATTTAATCTTTCTAGTGTATGTTTTCATGCTGTGGAGATTAAAGAGAAAACAATAGTTCATCCTATTTAAAACAGTTAACCTTTTATAAATTAACCTTTAAAGAAATTTAAGTTATTATTCAGTGGACTGTAGGAATGGTTTTCATTTCTCTGTAACATTACAAGTTTAAGTAAATTCTTATTGGTACTACTGCCAGGAAATAACCTATTTATGGTTACTGCTGCCCATCCACAGAAGTTTTTGCTATTTTACAGTTTTAAAAAATCTCTGAAGTACTCAAAAATTTGTAAGGTTTGGTTATAAAGTGAAAACAATGTATAAGCTGTGATATGAAGGAGTCCAAATTTGGGGCTGTAATTCCCTCTGTGATTGAAAGAGAATGTGGTGGAGTTTTTAGTAACACTTAAAATATAAAAAGAAAGGCCCATACAACCAGTTCTTCATAGTATTCTTTTTAATTGGTTGGTGTTTTAAACTAAGGTAATTACTGTTACGTGCCAGTTAGCTCCTAAAGTGAAAGAAGGTTAGAAAATAATTAAATTCCTTTGTACCAACTTTTTGATTTCAAGTCTGAAGTCCACGCAGACGTTCTGCTTGATTATTAGTCACTGATTTCTCTAGTTACTGAACTTTAGCACCCACAACTCTTTTATTCCAAATCTCCTAGTTTATTCGTGCCAAGATGTATCAGTATTTTAATATTGATAACATTTGATTGGATATTTGTAAATGAATCTGCCAGTGAAAAAATGAATTGTAAAAGACTTTTTTAAGAATAGCATAGACACATAAAAGTTTGCTTTGTTTTCAAGCATGTAGCCCTGTAAATTCAGAGATCTGACAGTTTACTTTTCAGGTAGAAAAACTGCCTACTTAGGAACCTGAAAGAAGGTTTGGATGCAACTTTTATGTAATTACATACAAAATATGTAATTATATGATTACATTTGGTTTATCAAAGTAGCTGTATTAAATAAGAAGGTCTTGTTTTGTGCTAGTGCAATAAGATAAGAAAAACAAAATAAGATATAAATATTGGGAAACCAGGCCAGATTATCATTATTTAAGTATGATAGGATATGTTTGCAATCAAGCATAGAAATACATGAAACTAAACTAGAATACTATTAGAACTATTATGATTGAGAATTATGTAGCCATTGCAGTTACATAGGCTGAAACCAGTTGAAAAATATAAAAGGCAGGGCTTCCCTGGTGGCACAGTGGTTGAGAGTCCGCCTGCCGATGCAGGGGACGCGGGTTCATGCCCCAGTCCGGGAAGATCCCACATGCCGTGGAGCGGCTGGGCCCACGAGCCATGGCCGCTGAGCCTGCGCGTCCGGAGCCTGTGCTCCACAACAGGAGAGGCCACAACAGTGAGAGGCCCGCGTACCACAAAAAAAAAAAAAAAAAAATTTTAAATTTATATATATATATATATATATATATATATAAAAATAAAAGGCAAATCAGTTTACAGAAGCATCCAAAATTACAAAGTATTTAGGAATAACTACCATAAAAAATGTAAATGCATAAATATGTATATATGACTTCTTTGAAAAATGCTAAAAACATTGTGAATAAATTCCCATTTCCAAAAGTAAGACTTAGTATTTGTAAAGCTGTGGTCAAGCTTCCCAAAGGTTACTTTAGTGCTAGTAAGAATATCAGTGAGCTTTTAAATTTTGATAACTTGACAGTAAAGTTTACCTGCAATAAAAATAACATTTATTAAATGCTTATTAGGAGTCAGACTGGCAGAAAATATTTGTACCTATAACACAGAAAAGGCTAGTATCCAAAAAGTACATAACAGACAAAGAATTCCTATAAAATATAAAGAAAGGATAATAAATTGGACAACAGAGCTGGAAAATTCACTGAAGATGAATGGCATATAAACATGAAAAAGAATTCAATCTTATTAAGTATTCAAAGAAAAAAGTTAAAAGTATAAGATTTTTTTTTCTTTTCAAATTAAAAAAAATGGTTTGGGAGAATGCGCCACTAGTAGGAAAATAAAAAAGTGATATATGACATTTTTGAAGGCCATCTCCCATTTTATCTTTAAATTTTAAGTGCATATAACTCTTTAAGCCAACGTGTTCTCTTTTAAGGATTTATTATGAAGAATGAAATTCTACAAGTACCAACTTAGAGAAATATTTAAAACTTGATGTTATGTGTATAAAATGAAATTGTGTAACAATATGAAAAGTCCCTACTATGTTACCTTCCCTCCATTTTTCAATGATACCTCTCTGTCTCGCATACATCTCAACGTATTATGCTGTTAACAGTGTCACCTCTCAGGTGGAAGGTAGGGGAATTTTATACTTTATGTAAATCCTGGATTCTTTTTAGTTTTTGCACTAAGCAGGTGTTATTTATATCTATTGTGTTAGCTTGAGGTAGCAATGGCTTAAAGAGGATAGGAATGTACATCTCTTGCAGTTCAAGTCCATGTGAAACTTTGAAGTTATTACATTTACATACCCAGATATCTCCATCTTTTGCTCCACTTTCCTTGTATTGGCTTCCATCGTTTAGATCTCCTCATGATTCATGGTGATTGCTAAAGCTTTAGCCATCCCATCTGAGTTCCAAGCAACAGGAAGAAATGCAAGGGCAAAAGAGAGAGACCTCTCAACTAAATCAATTCCTGTTCAGGATCCTTCCTATAAGTCCCACCCAGCACTTCTGATTATATCTCATTGGCAGAACTTAATCACGTGGACATACTTTGCTTTGAGAAAGGCTATATAGTCTTTTACCTGTGAGCATTACTGCCTTTAATAAAATTAGAGCTATATTATAAAAGAAGATGTGTATTAGGTAGGCAACTAGCAGTAGACTCTGCCATAGAAAGTTTTTTCAACAGTCTAAACTGCAGTTTCTATTATACATACACACACTTGTATGGGCACACACATGATGTTTATTTTATATCTCTATTTTATATAATTATATTTTAAAATTGGATTCCTTATAATATTTTTAGAAGGAATTTACGTATTCTGGGTCACTTAATAAATCATGGGTTTGGCTTTATTCAGGATGTGTCATTAAAAAGTAATGATTTCCCGAATTGCCATGAATGTTGTTTTGAGGTCTTTGGAGATAGATAAGACTGTATTTAAGTCACAGTTTCATTGCTTATTGGCTGTGTGGCTATATTGTCCCCATCAGTTGGGCACACTCCTTTTTTGTATATTTCATATTGCATTATAATTTGAGATTTACAGGCAGGTAAAGTAAAACCCAAATGCAAGCTTCTTGAAGAGCAAGAACTGTCTTACTCATAGTGAGTACTTAATAGTTATTTACTGAATGTATAAAATGAGGAAAATTCTACTGTTGAGGACATACATAGAATGTACTAGAGCGTTATAAGCACTTTCAAAAGGAGAGTTAGAAAAAAAATTTATAGTAGAAGTATTGCTGGAATTAACATATAGGAGATAGTGCCTAATTTCTTTATGTAAAATGTAGATTACTTCACTGGGATGTTTTAAGGATTCAGTAAATTAATATGTACATGTTAATGTTTAATTACTAATGGTTGTAGGGAACCCACTTTTTTGTTCTCCATATTCACACCTGTAATACTTTCTCATATAGTTTTCTAATTGTTTCATGTTCGTTAATTTTGCTTTCCCAAGTATGTTTTATAAAAGCCATTTCTTTAAACTTATTCTCTATCCCCATAACCCATAATGTGATTTTCAGTTATATAGTCAATGCATTGACTTTTTATGAAAATCAAGAAAGAACTAAAATGCCTATATTACATTCACTAGCAGTTTATGCAGAGATTGTTTAATGGTGAAAAAATACACCATATAGGTGATTTTACAAAGCATGTGCTTAAATGGAAGCATGGCATGTTGAGAGTGAACACTGCAAACATATCAAAGGGAAAAAAAGAAGCCCAAGGAATGGAATAGATATGACATATAAAGTGAAATAAGAGACATGGTGTCATGAAAGCAGAGGTTAAAGGATTAGAAGAGAAAAGGGGTATTGGAAAAGGTGTTCAGAAAGTTCAAGTAAACTGAGTCCATTGGAATTTGCCAGGTGGAGATCCTTAAAAGAGTACTCATGAAGTGCTAAGGGTCCAATCCATGTTTGTTAGAAGGTAAATAAAATGGTAGAATTTGAAACACAGATTTTCCATTTGAGAAATTTGACTCTTACCAGGAAAAAGATAATGAGGTTAATGGCTTTAGTAAAAGCCTCTTTAAGATGGGGGGTACATCTGAGGGGATTATGATAACACAACAGACCAAATTCCAGGAATTTCTTAGAACTGTGCAGACCGTGCATGATGGGATAGCCATCTGGGGGTCTTTGTTGATAAACTGTTAAAAACGTTTCTAGTGTGAATAGCCACAAACATTTTCAGTGCTTTTTTGTTGGTTGAGTAAACCGAAGAGCACGAATGCAAAAGCAAAATTTGATGCCAAATCACAGAAGTTGCCATAAACACAGAAGTTCCCCTAGTAAGGACACTGCCTGTGCCTGAATTTCATTTGTTTCTGCTGCTACCATTTCTTAATTTTTCCTGGTGACTAGCCAGATAAGAGCTATGAATGAAGGCAAACTGGTCTTGCTCAGATGATAGATGAGATAAAGGTAACTTAGGTAGCTGGAGAAAATATTTAGGGGTTTAATGTGATGATCTGGTCTATCTCAGAATGTAAGAGATGTGCTTACTCTTTTGTCATGGGGGTTTGCAACCTTAGTATATGCCTAAATCTACAGCTGCTCCTCATTTTCCAGATGGCATCTATGGCTGGGAGTACTTTTTACCATCTGCACTTCTCAAAGAGTTTGTGAACTCTCTCTTTTAATTATAGGAAATGGAAAAACTAATTGGTAAAGTGGTTAAATGATATAAAAGATTTTTTAAATTGAGTTAGAGCTTTTTATATTCTGTTTAACCTTTCAAATAAGATCAATGCTTTAAGTGCTTTTTTACTTTCATCTTTGCATGTCTGCCATCTTTGATATTTGCAACACTCCAAAATACTCCATAATAACTATTTTGTACATGGATTGGTATTTTGAGCCAAATTCCAAAACCCTTACCTCCTTCCAGTACCGTAAAGTACTATTGTTGGCGTGTGCATAGAACTAACACTGAATGGATATAGAGTACAGACTTAACGTGAATTGTTCCATTTATCTAATATGTTTTCAGGTTGGTAAGGTATAGTGTCATGATTTGTAAAAGTAATTTAGAAAGACAGACTTTTTATGCGTTGCCAGTGTTTCTGTATATGTAAAACACTGAGATAGTAGGAGAAGCAATTTTCCAGTTAGAAGATACTTTTTTTAACTAGCTGCGAATAATAGGAGTGACATCTGACTCTGAAAATGAATATATTCTCTGTCTAGGGAATTCTAGATTTGGAGTGTTATTAACTTATTTTCCCCTTTTTAGTTTTATGAGTCATAAATGTATTTCCTAATGATGTGTTGTAAATAAGTATCCTGTAATAATCAGTAGATACAATACTTATTCACTGTCTTTTCTCTTTAGGCAGATTCTACTGCGGAAAATTCTCCAGATAGTTTGTCCGTTTATAAAATTAGATACTTGCCATCTTTGCTCATTTTCAAGTTCTCTGTTTACAAAACTATTAAGAAGGTGTGAAATGCAGCCAAACTTCCCAGTTTATGGGAAATGTCTGATGATTGCATTTCCTACGTGTTCATTGTTCACACATGAAGAAATTTGGCAGCTGTGAGATGATTAAGTTTAGAGTATCCAAATCTAACCCTCACTGGGATTTTGGTTTCCTGCTTTCTGCCCCTGTTTTCTCACCCCCTTTGTAACCATATTAAGTGCTATGGTATTACTTCTTAAGATTGGTGATACTTAAATTTTCTTCATTTTCCATTTATCAAATGCTGTGAATAAATCATAGACCAGGAGTTCACCTGATGCAGAGTCCTAGCTTCAGGCAGTACCATACCCAAAACTGTTACGAAGGAGGTTGCTTAAACTTAGAATTCTTAATAAAGAGGTTACACAGTGGTGCATTATTAGGGTAGAGGGCAATATTGGTAGCTAATCTAAATGTTGTAATTACTTCAAAATTATTCTGCTAGAAAATTTATGGTCATACACATAAAAGTTTGTAGCTGGCTTTGAAAATAGTAGAAAGTGGTTTGTATATATGGTTTGGTTGAATTAATTTTTATTTGATTTGGCATTTATTTCAAGTAATTTTTTGATGTTGAAAACTTCAGATTACTCTATTTCTTCATGATTATTAAAGATCATTCATGTGGAGAACTGAAAATTTTTTCTGAGTACATCTATTACTTTTACAGATTTAAATATGTGAAGGTATTAAGGGATTACACTATATGATTTGTTAACTGTGGATCAAAAGTCAGTAGCAGGTCCTTTGATCCTAAGTGTTACTGATAGTTAGATACTGGGTATGCACAGTTTGGTTGACAAGAAAAAGGTGACAAAGATAATAGGAAGTTGGGGGAGAGCCATAGTGAAAGTAGGAAAAGAAAAAGGAGACAGAATGGGAGTAGTTAGTACCCCAGTGCCACAAGCAGCTCCCTTAGGGTCTTCCATCCTCCAGTTTGGCCATCCCTCAGATAATTCCGTAACAGTTTTCAAATGGTTACCACTTCCATTTGGTGGTCCAATTGGATATTTTCAATGTCTTTTACAAATTTCTTAAGTCTGTTTTCAAAATGATGGTGGTTATAGTTTTTATTACCCTGAAGGCTGTTCTGAAGATTAGCAGAATTGCTTTTTTGTGCAATAAATTACTTGAATAAAAGGTTCTGTGAATGAAAATTATGATCATCATTATCTGATGATTATTCAGCAGTGGGAAAAGTACATTTAGAATTTGAAACTCTGTCCTTTGTGTTTCATTCACAGGCTGTAGAAGAAGAAGATAAGATGACACCTGAACAGCTGGCAATAAAGAATGTTGGCAAGCAGGTGAGGTGTACTGTAATAGGTTATGCATTCACATAATGACATGCTCTTGTAGAGTTAAAAGTATTTTTTTTTCCCTGTCTGTTCACTGTGATTTTTTTTTCCCTGTCTGTTCACTGTACATTTTTCTTCTGTCATGTAAATGTGATGCTAATTTTAAAGGTCCCTGAATTATTTGATGTCAGATTCTTTTTGCCATCTATAGAGAAGTAAATCACAAATATACCTGTGAGATACTATCTTTAGTGAAAACAATTTTGTAGAAATAAAGTAGGAAACTTGTGTCCTGAGTTGATTTTCCAAGCACTATTTTTACTTGAAATAATATTGTCCATGAAGATAATAGAATGATAGGTTTATTTCATATGTAACAGTTTTAAAAATGATATAGTTTATCAATATGTAGGCTTCAATATATAGGTAATATTCCTGAGAAAGCTTAGAGCCCTGTTGGATTCTACTGAGTGAAGGGAAAGGGTTTTAAGTATTTGCTCTTTCACTTTTCCCAAGATGAAATATATATTTTAGTTCCTATTTTTCTGAAGGTTGGGGGGAACACAGCAACCAATTAAAAGAATCTACAGATTAATTAGACTGTTTTTTAAAGAATGTTGATTACATTTTTTCATTTCATGGAACATGGTTATCATATTGCTGATGTTGGCAGAATCTTGATATTTCAGATGCAAGACACTAAGCTGTCTTTGCTTTCAGCCATCCTACCATATGCTCTGATCCCATCACATCTCACAAGCTATGTAGGTTTGGGCCAGGACCATTCTTGGATGGGAAATCTCTAAGAATCACCCAGCTGCCACAAGAAGTAATGTAGATAACTGAGGGAAGTGTGTTACCAATTCACCGCAAAACCAGTTATTCCAATAGAGCAGTAGGGGCAAAGGTCTGACTTAAGTATCATAATTGGTGAAGTCAAATCTCACTGCATTCTGAATATTACAGTTTCATTAACAAGAAGAACCCTCCAAAACCGAAAATGAGGTATAATTCATCTTATTCTCTCATCCTGTGTGATACAGTCACCCTTGTTGTCTTTTCCCACTACTTATTTTAGTCTAATATGTAATATTAGATCACCAACTTGGAGCCTAGCATTCAGTAACTATTTTTTGAATAAATGACTCTGATGCTATAGTTTCTTGATGTAGATTCTATTTAGCAGTTAGCAGCAAAGAAATTAAAAGTGAAACTGAAAATATATATAATTGGCAAAGTTTAATAATCATCAGAATCATTTTTTAAAAATATAGTACTTCACTAGTTTGGCCTCCTTTGTGGCAAAAGCAAAACTGCCTATGATGGAATCAGACCAATATCTTTTTCTCCTGCCAGTCTTTCTTAGTCTCTGTCACCTAAAATGTCCTAAGGCTTATTTCTGAAATAAAGAAAATTTAGTGTTGTGGTCTAGTTATTTGAAATTATTTGTAGCGTGTTGTATCTCTGGGTATTTTAAAGAAATCAAGCGTATTGAAATTGTAGTTTAGAAAAGAACAGCCAAGAAGTAATTTCAGTGGTGAACATTTGTTTAAAGTTAGGAGTCTTGGTATTTTAGCAAAATACATATAAGAAAATAATGGTTTAGTTGAAAGTTTTTTATTGTGTGCAGTATCTATCCTTTACTTCAAAGCTTTCAAATTTAGCTGAAATATTTCAATCAGCTCAGCCTTAAACATAAATGTATATTAAGCATTTAAACTTAACCTCCTTTATTACAATGCAATTTTAAGTCTTGTTTTTAACTCAGATGTTTCAAATACAGATTTGATCAGGTTTAAATTAATGGATTGTACCTATATTCTTTTCTGTGATACATTTTTTCAAAATAGCTACACGAAATATCCTTAACATTTTAGAATTGATCCAAATTGTATTTAAATTTTTAAATTACTAACAGTGACTTTTGATCCAAGAATATTTCCTGAATCATTTAAAACACTGTTCCTGAAATATTAAAATTACATAGGAATTAAATTAAAATTACAGAGGAAGTGATGAGAATTCACATTGAACTCTTTCCTTTTGGTATGTCTGCTTTGAGTAAAGTACCCCCTCAGACATTCAGTATATATGAATGGCAGAAAGTATACACACATAATCAGGCTTATACACACAGATAAAATGCTTATGCTTTTTTAAAAAAATCAGATGATTTCGGATTTGTATAGAATTCCTTGTGACTCTTTATCATTTCTGCTGCAGAGTCATAACATCGATTGTGTAAATCGGTCTTTATTTTATCAGCTCCTTAACATTTTAACAGATTTAGAAATCCTGAAAATGTAACAATATATAGGGAAAGTTAAATTGTAAAATATATATAAATTTAGTTTTGGCTTTCTTTACCAATTTCATCAGCTACTGAAAAAAAATCTAAATAATTCATCTACCAGTAATATGGTTCTTTTTTCTTTTTCTTTCCTTATTCCTTTTTTCTTTTAGGACCCCAAACGTCATTTGGAGGAACATGTGGATGTACTTATGACTTCAAATATTGTCCAGTGTTTAGCAGCTATGTTGGATACTGTTGTATTTAAATAAAGCAATGCAAAAAGCTCTTAGTGATACTTTCAGTGTATAGTCCTCTTGTTCCTAATGCTCAAAATCAAGGGACCTCTGAAGGTGTATTTGGTTAAATGTAAGACATCTGGCATCATTTGCAGCACTGTAACACCTTCAGTCTCCGTTGTGCAATTACTTCTGTTTCTTTAGTCAGGGTCTTTGCAGATTCCAAAGTTGTGTAAGAATACATCAAAGTGGACAAATTTTGTTAAGATCCCATTTAATATTTGAAGAAATCAGTAACACAAATATATTTTGATTGTTGCTTACAAAATAAAATACATTTACAGTCTATGTCTCCTGAGGTCTTTTTGGCACTGGGTGGAATTGACAGAATAACATTTGACAGTGCACTGGAAATCTCACACAAAGATATGTTTTCCTTTGTAATTTAAGATAACACATAAAACATCAGTGTGATAACAAAACTTCACAAATGTAAAATGACTGCCATTAAAGAGTGGCTACCTCATTAGTGAGTAACCCAGAAAAATGTTGACATATTTTATTAAAAATACTTGTCACAAGTTAATATTGAATACTCAATATCTTGTTAACAGATTATACTTTCAGTATTTCAGAGGGGTACATATAAGGAGAAAAGGGAGGCAGTTTAAATTTAGACTTTGATGATTTTTTTTTTTTTTTAAAGAGTACATTCCACCAACAGTGTTGCGATTGTCTGGGAATTGCCTGCTGCAAAACTTCACTAGACTTCCAGCTGAAACAGCCATAGAAGGTGTGCAGTGTCCTCAAAGCAAAACGAGAAACGTAGCCATAATGTGAATTGAATATCATGAGCACATAAGCAGTAATTTTGTTACTGTTTTCTCTCATCTTTCTTAAATTAACTTAGAAGTACCCAGTTTTCTGATAAAGACAAAAATTTGACTAATGGCAGTTTTCATAGATGACCTCGTCCCTCAACCTGTTTCTAACCTGATGTACATAAGTACTCACACATGGTACAGCACCATACTGGGTACACCAAAGAATGTGCAAAACGCATGGAGACAAAGATTCAATTGTCTCTCTCTTTGTGAAAAATGGTAAGAATGTTTCTAAGGCTTCATTAAAGAGGGAATTTACTTGGGGATTTAGAATTGAGCTTCAGCCTGTGATAGAGTAGTATGAATAATGTGGTGAACCAAATTACTCTCCTATTTGAATAATTCTAGGCTGTTCTTGGTTGCCTAATGAAAAGTTACCAGAAACTAAAAGTGGAAGTGGCTTAAATTCCCACTATGTTTCACAGTCTCTGTTTTTGGTGGAATAAGGTATTCTGAGCATTTCTTGATTGTCCTGTGGTTTCTTCTTTTAAATATAGTGATGGTATATTTTATATAGGACTTGTAATATGTATTAATTGTTGGGATTATAACAGCTAACCATTTACAATTAAAATATGAGTTGAAGTTTGTAGAAATTTTCCTTTTGCCTGATTTAAACTTGTGTGCAAGTGTTTCGGGTTTTTTTAATACATGATTTTCCCCTTTACATAAATCAGGTTCTGTGACTTCTTTCACAGATAGTGTGAAAAGCTAGTCAAGATTATTTTTGTACAATATGTCCAAAGAAGAAGGCCTCAGTAATACAAGGGTTATTCTCAACATTGCATTGGAAACTACTTTTTTTTTTTTTTCTTTCTTTCACTTTAGTCCCCTGAAAAATAGCTCCTGAGTGAGTAAAGTGACTGAGAAGGCTTACACAAGGCCTGCCTTTTGCTCTTCTTGTTTGATCACCTCATCTTCCGGGACTTCCCACAGTCACATACCATGTTCTCCCACTTGGTTCATGTTGGAGACGTTCCCAATTTCAAAACCTTACCAGAATCCCTCCTAGCAAAAACCTACAGTTTTGTAGATTTGGAGTCAATCAGAATGAGGATGTCTTAAGAAGGCTCAGTGAACACCTTTCTCTTGGAATGCACAGCTATTTTAGAAGCAGCCTGATAACCCAGGCCGAGGCAGGCACTGAAACAACTTATTTAATCACAAGCTCAATAAGCCACTTCAGGGTGTGTGTGTGTGTGTGTGTGTGTGTGTTTATGTGAGCATCTTTACCGGTCTCTGCAGCACTAAAGCAGCACTAGAACCAAAACTCTTGCCTCTAATACAGAGATGTTCCCGCTTTCCACTTAGCCTAGTATGGGGGCATCAAAAGCTCCAGCCTCACTATTCAGTGCCATCTGCCTGTACCAGGAGCACCTGAGTCTTCCGGGAGCTCATTAGAAATACAGGCCTGCTGAATCCGAATCAAGAATCCTGGTGTGGTGCATAAGCACTTCTAAAGTTTGAGAAGACCAGCTCTATGGAAGTATGATTCAAGAGCTGATGTGCTGATTCTGAGAAAAGCCTGTTTTCCTTCTTGAGCATCTATGTTAAAGACGTAGCCTGTATGTGAGGAATCCCTGAATTCAGTACTGGTAATCTAAGTGAGAATGCACATTTATCTCCTAATCCAATTCCTTAGAAACTCTGAGGAGGAGGCACTCTCCCTTTCCTCTACTTTAACATGTCATTTTTAGCATTCTTCATTTTTAAAAAAGCCAGTTCAGGGTACCGGGAATAACAAAACCCGAAAAAGAGTCCAGGTAGAGTCTCTCCTTTCTGCGACACACTGCAGGCTCTGTCCCACCGAGGAGGGGGTGGAGAGGCATTCGGGGACAAAGAAGTGAATGATCGAAAAAGGGGAAAGCAAGAGTAGCCAAAACCAGGCCAAAGGCTCTCGGGAGAAATGGCGGTGAAAGGTAAAAGGCAAAGAAAACCAAGCGTCCAATAATGTCATAGCTGCTGTCCCCTCCCCCCACACCCCAACGCCTCAACAGTTAAGGCCCTGCTTGTTAGTGAAGCTTCCTGGCCACGAGCTGAGATTTGCTTTCGAAAGGAAAATGGGGTCTGGCTATATTTTTTTTTTCCCAGTCCGGGACATCTGGGCACCAACCCTTCCGGCCCTGGGCCGCGCTCGCCGGGCCTTGCCACGCCTGGTGCCCTCTGCGGCCAAGGCGCCCGCCCGCCTCGGGGGCGCAGTCCGGGCTCAGCACTGGCCGCTCAGCCCCCAGAGGCGGCGCTCTCAAAATGCGCCCGCCTAGGCGCAGGTCGAGTCGGGTTAGACCCTCTCTGCAAAGCGCCAGACCCACCCAATGTGCCCGGCGCCGGTCTCCCTCAGGGAGCGGCCGGGCCCGAGGAAGGCAGATGCACTCTCTCGGAGGAAGGTACGAGCTCCACCGGGCGGAGGCGCCCAGGCCGAGCCTCCGGCAGGGAAAGAGTGTGTGCCCCCGGGGTCCGCGCCAGCGGCCGCTCGCCCCGCGCTCCCCGGGTCTGTGGGCGGCTCCCTCTCGGGACCGCCAGGGTGCAGGGGAGCCTACGGGGACCTTAGACAATGGAGCCAGAGCGGGGCGGCTGGCCTGGGGCCGAGCGCCGGGCGCGGGGGTGGCTTCTCTCGCCGCCTGCCCCCGCAGTGCCCCGCGTGGAGCCGGCCCGCCAGTCAGCCAGCTCGCGGGGCCGAGCTGAGCTCCGGCGCTGCGCTCCTCCTCCTAGTTCCCGCGCGGCTCGGCGTCCCGGGAAAGCCACAGGAGGGCAGGTTGGCGGGTGCCGGCCACGGGAAGCAGCGTAGAGCGGTGAAGCCTCTTGGCCCTCTGGTTCGGGCGGAGGGCTGGGCTCCTCTGTAGACCCAGTACTGGGAGATTTCTTCCTACACCTCGGTGCTGCTTTGGGCCTCGTGCTATTGATTTGTGCCAACATCCTTTTAAACTGGTTCTTTTCTCTATTCCTCTTTAGATTCTTTCTCATTTTAAAATTACTGGCATGGATTCTTTTTCTCCCCTCCAGATTATATAAACATTAAACACACACACACACACACACACACACACACACACACACACACACACA